>NC_136316.1:2517929-3117929 GCF_964198595.1 Lampetra fluviatilis
GCGTAAAATTGCAGCGGTGATGAATTACAAGACAAAAAGTTGACAAAACTCGTAAAAATGGTAATGAATTTTTACCGTAATTCGTACAAACACAAAGCTTCAAAATGCGTAATTTTTATGACGCCCGTGCACGCTAGTTTACGGGAAATAGCGCAATAAGAAACGCCTAACGATCATATGCTGCACCGTCAACACACGCTCAAGGATGTTCTACGCGATCATTTGTCTTCAGAGTCGCTGCTCGAGAGGCTGGGCCAGGGACTCGAGAACCCAAACGCGGTGTTCCAAACACTTGGCACTTCGTACGGTGTCAGCACCGAGCCGTGCCACCGAGGACTTCTTGAGACAAGATGTTCTGCACTTGCAGCAGCAGCAGCAGCAGCAGCGTCACGCATTCATCAATACTGATTAATCACCCACTCGCAGCCACCCCCTGTTTAACATCAATTAGGCTGTCGGAGAAAGTGAGGAGACTCAGGAGTGCACAGACACACGGAAAAAAAAAAACACATGTGCGAGAGTAAAACTGGAGTGTTTGTAAAAGAAGAGCCTGCCCACCTTGCTAATCCCCAGTACTCGTGTTTACACACCGCACCAGGTACTCATTTAGGACTGAGTCGACCTAGAGGAGCTCGAGTACCGACATTGGTCATGAGCGAAAAATCTAACCCGGTTGCCTGGCTCGTAGCGTCGTGCGTTAACCACTACGCTGCCACACATACACACACTCGTACCAACACACACACTCACTTACCTTTTCGTCGAGCAGCTCCGGGTGCTCGGTGAGCCACACGCACAGGCACTGGAAGGCGGCCACGATCATGGAGTGCAGGTCCCGCGAGTGGAACGGCGCCGGGCGGCTGCACTGGAACACGATGAACTCGCACACCGCGCTCACCGCGCGCCGCCTCTCTGCCATCTCGGGGGTCACGCGCACCTGCCCACGCGTGCACACCCGGGCCAGAGGCGGTGACGACATGTTAGCTACCTCGCCTCGTATGCAGGAGGTCGTGGCTTCGATCCCGACCCTGACAATGCCTGTATACTTGGAGTTTGTGTTCTATCTGTCTCTCCCTGTGGTCACGAGGATTTTTCTCCGGGTCCTCCGGTTTTTCCCTCCACATCACACATTTAGAGTATTTCGCTGCTATAAATGTCCACATAATACGCCACTTCGTTGAGCTATCATTTGTGACCAGATCACTTCTGAAAGAGAGCTATACAGTTCAGTTGGCCTTACCTGGTAAAATATAAATAGTTTCAAAGTTTCGTTTAGTTTTACATTTATTCAGGGCCCAACATTAAAGAGGCCTAATGTTGTTTACATATTGTATTCATGAAAGTTGGACTGTTTATTCAGATTTTTATTTTAAAATAAATACTAGCTCTGCACGGGATATACGGCATTGTAGGAGGGTGGGTGGGGGGAAGAGGCGTGACATCGGCATGAACTCGGCTCAACGCTGTAGAATTCAGGTGACGTCATCAAGCAGAGGAGTGCCCATGCTCCATTCAGCCAGGAAAACTTTTTTTCCCAATATTGTTTTTACAATACAGTATAACACTATCTTCATGAATTATGGATTGATTTGGCTGCTTTGTTTTCACCCATCTGATAAAAAGATTAATCCTTGCCAGTACCATGGCAAAGGAGGTCCCGTGATGTAGATGCTCACCCCAAGATTTGAAGCTTTCGTGACTGCAAGGATTCATATTCTTAAGTTTTTTCGGTAAAGTCACATAGGTAAAATGTTTAAATTAAAATTAATAAAAGTAAAATAAAAATCACGACGTTTCGGAGGCAACACAAGCTTCCGTCTTCAGGTGGAACCGTCACAGCACGATGATTTTTATTTCATTTTTATATTACTTTTATTAATTTAAATTTTTTACCTACGTGACTTTACCGAAAAAACCTAATATGCTCACTCCAAGCTCTCATTACTCTGATAGTGTATTGTCTTTGGGCTGTACGCCTTTTGGTGTCCTCTGGTCTAACACCGTTTGAGATGAGGCTCAAAAGAAAGCTCTCTGGTGTGGACCAATCAGTTTCAAAGACAATGCATATATTATCAGAGTATGTTTTTTTTTGCATTTTGACCACAAGTATTGTGGTTAATGCAGACATGATTCCTTGTAAAAGGTTTCAGTTTGGTGTTTTAACAACTTAACACCTGTTTTGTTGCAGATAAAAGGAGAAAACTTTTTCTCAGATTAATCCTTTTTTAACAAATGTTATCACGGATAATCTTGATTCACCTTCTACAAACAGAATGAGGGTACCCCTATGGGCTCCCCCTTGTCACCAGTTATAGCCAACATGTTCATGGAAAAGTTTGAATCAGACGCCATCCAGACATCCACCCTGCGTCCTTCCTTGTGGAAGAGGTATGTGGACGACACTTTCGTCATCTGGCCACATGGCCTCCCAGCATTGAACCACTTCTTGGACCACATCAATTCTAGACACCCATCCATCAGATTCACCATGGAAGTGGAGAAAGACGGTAAACTACCATTCTTGGATATTCTGTTTGAGAGGAGGCTTGACGGATCCTTGGGACATTCTGTCTACAGAAAAGCCACCCACACAGATTCCTACTTGAAACCGGATTCCCACCACCACCCATCTCAAAAGAATTCTCTCATCAAAACGCTATACCACAGAGCCCATGGCATTGCTGACCAACACCACCTGGCCGGTGAATTAAGACATGTACATCGGGCCCTCAGGATGAACGGATACTCTGACCGCACTATCCGCCAAGCTGTCTCTCCCACCATACAGAAACAGCCACATGAAACTCCGACCAAAACTATCACGTTGCCATACATAGCAGGCGTGACCAAAAAGATCTCCAAAATTCTAAACAAACATAAGATCCAAGTCCAATTCAGTACAGTGCATAAAATCCGTGATTTGATTCCATCTGTGAAGGATGTCGTTCCTGACTTACAGTATCCTGGAGTCTACAAATTGAGTTGCATTTGTGGTGATTGCTACATTGGAGAAACGAAACGTCATGTTTCTGATCGTGTCCGCGAGCACAAGTCAGATCTGAAACACGGCAGAACTGATTCTTCGGCCGTTGCCGATCATTGCTACAACTCGGTGGGCTCTCATGAAATTGTATTTTCCGAGACCAAGGTTCTCTGCAAACCTCCTGGCTACCATCAAAGGTTTGTACACGAAGCCATACAAATATACAAACACAGACATAATTTCAATCGTGATGACGGTTACAAACTGAGTAATCATTGGAAAGATGTGATTAACCATGCAAAAAAGATTTAACTACACTTATTTGCCAATCTTATTTGACAGACAACCATTACTGTTTTACCATGTTTAGTGGTGGTCTCCCTGTTACAGGTTGAGTCACAAACCGCACCTCTCCATAACAAAGGCTCAGCCTTTGTTATAAAGGCTCAGCCTTTGTTATGCAGTCTATTCTTAGTCTCAAGCCTCACCTTACCATATTAATAATAAGTATGCGGCCCTTGCCCCACCACCTTCTCCAACCATTATATAAACGCAGTGGTAACTCCTGCAATCTCTCATTTACTTGATACAGCTGTCGTGGCTGTGACGGTACCACCTGAAGACGGAAGCTTGTGTTGCCTCCGAAACGTCGTGATTTTTATTTTATTTTACTTTTAAATGTTTTTACCTATGTGACTTTACCGAAAAAACCTAAGAATATGAATCATTGCAGTCACGAAAGCTTCAAATCGAGAAAGGGTTCTTAAAATTAGTGAGATCGTTTTTCACCTGAACGTAAAAATCTATTACGAATCATTAACCCTACCGCATCGCACTCGCTATGAACCAGCTCATTCTCCGTCACCCACCCACAGGGCTTGCGAGTAAGTCACACAACAAATCCGCAAAAATATAGGTTTGAGATTTTGTCTTTTAGGTCTGTGTGTGTCTGTGTGTGTAATAGGACATTGGGAGGAGGGAAGGGTCGTCTTTTCTGCTCTGGTACCCCGGGGTGCAAAGATACATAAATCCAGCCCTGGCGTACACACACACGCAACAAACACACCAGTACATGCATACAAAAAAAAACACCGGTATACGGAGGGATCTTACCGCACTGCCTCCAAATCAAAACGATGGACACACACGCGCTTAGGACGAGGGACGTAATTTGAAAGACACGTTCGGTTAAAAAAACTATTCCTTGCAACGATTTGGCCCAGGGGCCGGACCTTGGCGAGGCCGGAGAGCAGCTCCAGCGCGGCGAGAGACACCTTGAGGTCGGCCTTCCACTGCGTGCGCACGCGCTGGGTCACCAGGTGGATGGCGCGCACCAGCAGGCCCAGAGCGCTGTCTGCACGCACGCGCCGATGGTGGTGGGGGTAGGGTAGAGGTTACGAATGAGCACGTGCATATTCGTGTGGATACACGCGTGGGGGAGCATTCACTCGTTGCAGGCGTTACCTGTGTACTCCGCTGAACTTGAAAAAAAAAAAATTCCGCAAATATCCCGATTGCACTATCCGTGTCATGTCACAAGACGACGTATCCCACTCATATCTCTCGCAGAATAGTGCAAAACCTTTGGCCCACAGAAGTGGACACCAAAGAGCTACCTCTGAAATCCATCATGCAATGTTCATCACATGACAGTCAAACAGATATATATGTATTTTTTTTAAATTCTCAGATCTGTAATTTAGCCGAATTAAGTGCAGATTGAATTTTTACAGTCAATATATGACCAGATTGAGACCATCAACTTTATACACTTGAGATCACTTTTTAATCATAGGTGAGTGCCTGGATTTGAAACCAGGATCTCAGCGGTGCCAGTTCATCGCCCTGACCTCTCGGGCCATCCTGCTAGTTCTTAAGAGAGCATCTTAAACGTCTCGAACACAATCCTGAACCATACACAATTGTTATGGATGTAACGATTCATCGATTACAATTCTTACTTATACTGCATGTTGATTCCACTATGAACTCTATAGACTCTTACAATGACAGGTGCTGTAGTTTTATACCATTTATAGGTTCTACGTAATAACTTCAACGGAATAGAAACATTATTTGCGAATAGAATTGTGACACCAAAATCATAACGATTCATCAAACCATGAAAGGGACAAATTGTTACATCCATAATAATTCATGGTATGCAATAGCCAAGATATATACTGGTATATTGACACTTATATAGAAGCGAACTTAAAGGCTAACTTTAAATAGGAAAAACATCTCTAAAATGTTGAAGGCAATTAATCAATTCGCAAAAGTAATTTAAAAATATAAAACAGAGGCCATCAATGCCAACGCAAACTTTAAATGCAGAATTTTTTTTTATCAAGACTGCAAACTTGGGACTTGAAAACCTTTTCTCATTCACTCATGCAAGCGCTGCTCATTTTACAACCTTTACAAGCTAAAAACGACTAATCACAAGCGGTTGTTAAGCTGACACTGGCTAAAAAGACCAACAACCATCACCACCACCACTGAAAACAGTGCAAACCTGTTTAACGTTTTGATAGGTGAGCTAATGATTTTAGAGCCAACCACTGATCATTACCTATGAGTGCAAAAGTCGGTGGAAAAACTGGAAAAAAAGCAAAAAGCCTCCGGGGGAGGGGGGGTTACACAAGCCACATGCAAGCAAAAGCGGTGCGAGCGAGAGAGCGTGCGACGACAGGGGTCGCACAGCAACGACGACCGTCTAGGACCGTGCGGCGATTTTGCAGAAACGGCAGGCAGGCAGTGGGGGGGGCACTGGTGGAAAAAACGTCGCCCGATTACACGAGGCTGTTGTGACGCCGCTGACGACTAATAACGGGAGACCGTGCGCGTACCCTCCGTGCCGCTACCACATGGCAAGGCGATGTGGAGAAATGGCATGAAAGTGGCAAGCGCTTTTTTAAGCGACCATATGAATGGAGTTTGCTTGCACGCAACCACGGGGGGGGGGGGGGGGGGGAGGCGTTCAACTCCTCCCCCAATGTGGCGCAAATTCATTTTGAGTTTTCGTGCATCATGGAGTAAAAGCCAATATAAGCTGAACTTCGATCTGTGTTTCCACATGTGAATATATCGTTTAGTCCATCAGCCTATTGGCTTTCCAGGGCAATATTATTCAATAAAATGTGTTTAAACAAACTCTGGATAGTCAGGCTTGTTAAACAAATGCTGCTGGATTGGCAGATGTTCCTGATGAAGGCGCTCCACATGAAATGTTGGGACCCCGTACCATCGCACAAGGCAATACCGTACATAAACTCATTATGCGCTGCCATGAAGCACCATGGGTAAATGGTGCAAGTCGACACTTAGGGAAATAATAGTCGCCGAGCTGTCTTGTTAACGACGCCAACCGCAATGTCGCGCAAAAGTTCAGCGCGCCAGTGCGACCCCTGTGAGATGTGTGAGCCACTCATCTCTGAACTTTACCTTGGGGTGGGAGGGAGCCTGGGGAGAGAATGGTGGGCGACCCGGGGGGGGGGGGGGGGGGGGACAGGGAGGGAGGGGAGAGGAATACAAGCAGTGAATCACAGCACCGCAATCCCAGGCAGCTGGAGGTGGGGGAGAGGCCGGGCATTAAGGAGCAAGGCTTGGGGAGGAAAGGGAAGGGACCTCAAGAGCTGCTGGGAATAGCACAAAGAATTAGGGTGCATGTTCTTCATTTTATCATCTCATTTATATACGAGAAAAAAATCCAGTGGAATCTGACGGCTTCTTATGCACATACCTGATGCAGACTCGGCCTAATCAGGTGATGTGGCTGTGTCGTGATTTCTCAAAGGGGCATTATTGGTGGTTGTTCCTGGTGCCCGGTGTTGGCTGGGTCAAGAAGCCGCCTCCGTATTCAGTTAATTTCACCAGATAATTATTGTGAGGAGGGCAGTATATGCATCACTTAAAATGTGCACACTGTGTGCCAAATTACACAGCATTAACAGCACAGACAATTAGTACGCCGTTTGTCAAGTCGTAATTACAATGCATAATATTTGTGAGCCAATTGGCCTGGCTGATTTTGTAATGATGGCAATGCTTTGCAAACGTTTAGGAACGTAACAAAATGTTCAAATTGAGAAATTTTCCCGTGAATTATATTAGCTGCAGCGACGCATATGCCCTTACTCCTGATTAAAATTGTAAAGTGTTATTATTCTTTAAAGTGATTTTTTAAAAACTAAATGCAGCTCAGAGGATTCCAAATGCATGCATTTCATTCCAACCCAGCATGCGACGACACAATGCAGTAACTGGGCGCTTAATCTGGTTGCACATAGGGGCTGTGATGTGATCTGCAGCCAGACACAGCCATCGCACAAGCGTTCGTATGCACGTACGCACACACGTACGCACGTACGCACGCACGCCCGCACATACAAGCACATATGCACACACCAGCATGTACACACGACCCAAGAAGAAGCAAACAGCTGAGGCTTGCTATACTCAACCGCAAAATGCTGGCCCAAATATCTGATTGAGAAAAAAAGTTAATGTCATGATGAATGGCATCTACAATGGACTTTTAAAAGGAAAGAGACAGCTATGTACTAGTTTTGAGAGTTAAGCAAGTTAGCAATTTCAGCTGCAATAAGATTAATTTGTTTCCGGGAATGTTACTACTGAATTTGACATAACTACAATGATTAATGGAGAAAACATTACAGCATTTCCTTTTAGCGGCAAAACAAAAACAAAACAAAGCAGATTTCAGCTTTTCAATGACTCCAGCTCCATAACACCCTGCTTTTAACACTCTTCATTAACCTGCGTCTGAACATTCACCAATGTATAAACGCGACACTGGGCCATCCCAAAACCTCTCTATCACGGTGACGGACTGGGAGTGAGAGCAGCACCCTCCTTTGCAAAGAAGTGAGGCAGCCCTGCACCCTGCACCAAGCATAACCGCGCACTGTGCCTCCGTGGTCGGTGGAGCGACGTCACGGGCACCGCTCGGCCCTGCCGTGCTTCGCCCGGGGCTGGGCCGTAGCCAGACCCAAGCCGGGGCTAGCGGAGGCTGGTGCCACCGCCTACCGTAGTCCCGCATCATGGCCTGGGTGGGCCGGTCGCCCTCCGGGGTGGCGGCCTCCGTGCTGCTGCTGCTCGACGCGCTCACGCCGCTGCTGTTGCGACTGTGCGTCCTCTGCGCGTCGTCGACCTGCGGGTGCCCGGGACGCGACACAGCGCGCGATTCAGTGGCGTCGCGTTCTAATAAAACTACAATAACTTTAGGCGATTTTTATTTTAGCAGGTGAGGCCCACTCAGCTATATATAGGTCTTTTTTCAGAAGTGATCTGGCCACATATGATAGCTCAACGAAAGTGGCTTATCACGTGGAAATTCATTGCAGCCAAATACTCTAAAAGCATGTTATTTCTAAATGTGGAGGGAAAAACTGGAGGTTCCGGAGAAAGATCCACACGACCACAGGGAGAGAGACGCGCAAACTCCAAATATACAGGCGTCAGAGACAGGACCGAACCCACGACCTCCTGCATACCAGGCAAGGGAGTTAACATCTCGCCACCACGTTGCGTTCCGAGTGCGCGGGTGGTGCAACCGCACCATGGAAGCACGGGCCGGAGGGGCTGGAGGGGCCAGGCTACGAAGAGTTGGGCTAGGCAGGAGGGTCAATAGCTCTCGCGGCTCGCTTGAGGCCCTGGCAGTGCCGGCTGTAGGCAGAGGCTACAGATTGTTGGGAATTCAGGGGATGGCGGTCATGTCAAGTCTTGTAGGTGGGTGGCTGCGAATGTGAATCCCCCCCCCAGCCTACGTGTGCATGTGAAATGCGCTATCGACATGTGGAGGAGTGAAATGGGAGGACACAGCGACAGAGCATAGGGAGGTGGCCCCGTTTCACTCCCTGCACAAGGGCCCGGGCCAAACCATGCTACACGACTGACGCAATTGCAACACCGAGAGCCGTGGAGTTCCTGCCGCTGCCCAGCAGTGTCTCACCTCCGTCTGTGGGCCCACAGCTTCCAGCAGCGCGGAATCCTGAACCATACTGAGCATGGCGCCTGATACACGGACAGGGGACGGGGAAGGGTGGAGAAGCACACAAGTGGGAACCACAACAATCATGGGGTAAATAGATGAGCACGGCTACAGAATGACACATCGACATGCGAGGCCCTTTTTGTCAATCCACTGCTGGCGAGGGCCTCGCAAAGCCGTAGGGGTTTATTTTGACGATACGTCACCACATTGGTCGGTGGGGATTGGGAAAGACGTGATGGCATAGAAGTGTAGTACAACAATTGAATTTCCTATATTGCGAACAGCTGCCTACGTAATAGCCCCGCAGCAGCCTACAACATGTGTCACCCCGCATGGCGGTCACCAATCCAAGCACTATCCAGGTTCATTTTTTTCCCTGCTTAGCTTCTGAGATTTGACGAGATTGGACGCATTCTGGGATATATGGTCAAAGCCACCATATTCAGATCCTCCTCCTTGAAGATGATGCATCACACACAGGATCATGTATATGCATTCAAACTACTAGTTACTGGAGGACGTGCAATTAGATACAGATGATCAATTAATGATGTTTTGTGTCATTTAGATACCAATTTGGCAATTACTTTGAGGTATCATTCAGATATATGTCTTGATGGGACCCAAATTATTTGGTGCTATTGCATTGGCAGTGGTGTGGAAGCATTCTTCCCCACTCTGCCTCTCTGGACTCTCTATTTCTGTGCCACAAAGAAGGGCCGTTGCCCAAGACGTCACCTGTTATATATTTGTCCCTTTAAGGCCACGGTGTTATTGATGGACGTGTTGGGTTTTTGTCAAGTTACCCAGGTCCACCATCCAAAAGGAGGATGTTTCATGCATGTCACTGCATTTACTTCCTCTCGTTAAATAAAGGACTCAACAAGATACCGATAAAACAAACATAATGAAATTCTGTATTCAAATTAAATGTAATATATACTGCTCATCTCTATTTTATATTTACGCTTAACATTCCTCCCCCCGCCGCTCTCCTCCACAACGTGGCATCCACCAGTGTCAGCTCGCACATAGCACCATGGTGGCTAGGAGATGTTAACTCCCTCGCCTGGTGTACAGGAGGTCGTGGGTTCGAACGCAACTCTAATGCCTTTATATTTTGCATGTTCCCTCTTTATATTTTGCATGGTGGCGTGGATTTTTCTCCGGGTCCTCCGGTTTTTCCCTCCACATTTAGAGTATTTGGCTGCTATCAATTTCCACACGATAAGCCACTTCGTTGAGGTATAATTTGTGATAGCCAGGTCGATTCCAAAATAGAGCTCTATAAGCTCAGTGGGCATAACAGAGTTTAGTTTTGATTTGAAGCTTTCGTGACTGCAAGGATCCATACTCTTTGGTTCTTTCGGTAAAGTCACTATGTTAATGTCTCGCAATATCATAGCTACTTCCGTGCCCAGTTACATGCTAATTTCTCACTTTAACATCACTAGACCCAGCCACTCCCTTATAACCCTTGGGCTACACACATTTCAAACCTTTAAAACAGTCTGCATCAGCAGCAGGCCATGCTTTCCCACCTGATGACGGACGCTTGTGTTGCGCCCAAAACGTCGTGATTTATTTTATTTTATTTTTATACCTACGTGACTTTACCGAAAGAACCAAAGAGTATAGAGTTTAGTTTAAGCCTGCCACCCGCGCGTCGCCAGTGGCGCAGCGCCCCCTGGGCCAACTGACCCAGTATCATCTGCGTGTTGCAGGAGTCAGTCTCCGTCTGCAGCGCTCCAATCAGCAGGTTCACGAGCCGCAGTTTGAGCACCAGGAATGTTCCGGGACGCTCCCCTACGCCGCCACGCTCATCCAGAAAGCGGTTGTCCAGCACCGTCTGGACACACAGGGGGGTGGATCATCGGCTTGTAAGAGGGCACACATCTGGTTGTGTAAAAACACGGGCTTATTCCAAATGGTAGGTCAAGGTCGAAAGGTCATCGTTGCCAGGGATGCCATCTCCTCACCCTACATTATTCGCTTTCGTCCTTCTGCTTGATCTCACAGTTCTTGCAAAGTCAACAGCCGACCTCCAAGGCATCTTGTATTTTTTTTAGTCAAGAAAGCCGGACTGCCATGTTTTGAAACAAAAGCAATAGCTTCAAGCACACTAAAACCCTCTGCTTGGTTTAGATATTTGGATGACACATTGGTGGTCTGGCCACACGACAAAGATACACTTAACAAATTTCTCAATCATCTAAACTCGGAAAACCCATCCATCCCAGTTCACCATGGAAGTGGAAGCTGCCAGAACTCTACAATTTCTGGATATTCTGCTCAGGCGCGGTTGAAAAGCTAAATTAACACACAGCATTTACTGAAAAAAAACCACACACTGACGCCTATCTGAATGCAGTCACACCATCATCCCGCACAGAAATCCTCTCTCATCAAGACGCTTATACATCAGGCTAAGAAAGTGTCAGATGGTGACAGTCTGAGAAGTGAAATTCAACATGTTCAAGAAGCGCTGCAATTGAACGGTTACAATGATGCACAAATCAACAGGGCATTGAATGCCAAAATCAAATCAAATAACACGAGCATTGACCAAGTAATTTAAACTATTAAAATACCGTACATTGCGGAAGTAACTGATAAACTAGCCAGATGTTTGGAAAAACAAAACATCTGAATCAGATTTGGCATGCTACATAAAATACAGAAATTAATATCTGGTACAAAAGATGTATTACCGAAGCTATCAACAGAAGGTGGGTACCAGATTAATTGCACTTGTGGCAAATGCTATGGTGTGCAAACAGGACGAATGATCAGCACGAGACTAAAAGAACACCAAATGAATATTAAATACTCCCAAATACAACTATCGGCAGTGGCAGAACATGCGTGCCAACAAGGACACTCAATTGATTTTGATAATGTTGAAGTTCTGTGCAAAACTAGTGACGACTGACCAAGGCTAATTAGAGAATCTATGAGAAGTAAAAATAATTTTAACCCTTCGGATAGCTAGACTAAGTGCTGCTTGGAAGTGAACCATCAAACAATACATTGTTTAAATGCGTGCCAATATAGGTCACCATACTTCAATAGGGATTACTGTTGAAGCTATATTAGTACACACAATCGACAGGAGGTGCATGCGGAGGTACTTGCATAATGCACATGAAAAATGTATGTTGATTACCATATGAATAACCCAAACGGCAATGGATACCCATAATTATTTATATGCATTAATTAATCCCCCCCCACTTCGCGCAAGAAGGGCACACAAGTGACGTAATCACATCTCACCCACTATTTAAGGAACGAAACAAGACGATTTCTCCACAAATCTGTCTGTTGCCTGATGATGCCGGTTGTAATTACTGGCGAAACATCATACTCAGATTGTAAATGTTGTGGCTTTGGCCTCAAACACACCGGTGTGCTGTACTAGTAACGAATTGCCATGTTCTGTTTATGTGACAACCCTTACTAATTGGCTGCGTCGGGTGGTGGTGGGTTTAACGACACATTTATATCTTTACGCTATCTAACCCAAAGAAACCTATATCATGGATGCCATGTCTCCTTTGCACGAGGATCCCACTATTCCGCGCCTAATAACTTTTGCATTTGCAAGTCCCTACCCTCCTACATGTAAATGTGTACATGTCAGACCTACAATAAGCACAGTTGGCTACGTACGGTACGAAAGAAGTGAAACATACATACATGTTGAGGTACAGCCTTGTTGTCAATCTACTGCAGGATGATGGCCTACCGGCACCGTGCGGGTCATGGAGGTTGCCTGACCACACTTAACCAAGCTTGCCAGTGTGGGTTGGTGAAAGCGGGGAACATAAGACACTGAAGCATAATACATTGCAAAGGATTCCACTGCATTGCCCTCTGCAGGAAATGTAGCTCCGCAGCAGCCTACGACACCTGTGTAATCATGCGTGGTGGTCACCCATTCAAGCTCCCCGTGAACCGGGCGCATCCCAGGTGGCTTGGTCACGGGCCCTACCATCGTAAGAGTGTTTATTCGCACCCCCCCCTCATCATCTGCCGTGTTCCCTGCCAATGCCACTACAATGGCCTCTGCTGGTGTGGGTGGGCCACCTCGGTTCGCAGGGTCCCAAAGTGCAGTGGCAGCGGCAGCATGGAGAGCAGCAGCTGGATGGCGGCGTGCCGCAGGTCGGTGGTGTTCACAAACGGCTTGAACTTCTGCAGATCCCTGGGAGAATCACGTGGACACTCAGCCCCGGCAGCAAACGGAATGCGAAAGCTGCATCGGCTTGGCTCCGTAAATTTAAAATTTTGCGAGAGGAAATACCTTGACAACTCTGTACGACTCTGAAAGGTTTACAAGCAAGGGGGCTGTTAACATCATTTATTGCAAGTGATTTGCTGTACAGGTTCGTGTTTCGAGCCCAGAGGCTGCCCTGGTTAATAATGCAAGTGTATGAACATCCAGTGTGCTTAACAGTGGATCCCGTAATGTTATTCAACAAAGTGCTGGTGTCGTGGTCTGAATTTGCCAAATATCTAAAAATCGAATTACTTAATTGGATAAAACCACTTGAGAAGAATAACCCCCCCCCCCCCCCTCATCTGTGAAGGATAGGACCTTTGCGATAACCTTGGACTATAAGAATGGCGCGAATACCAAACGCACCAACTTATTATTAAATCTGCACCTCCAATGTAGTGATTACTACGTGTACACAATTACAACAACAATATACAGTGCTCTCGTCAATCCACTCGTGGATGATCAGAGGTGGCGTTTACGTCACCGAAGACGAGTTCGATGGGGCGCCGCGGTGGTGAGATGTTAGCTCCCTTGCCTGGTATGCAGGAGGTCGTGGGTTCGATTCTGACCATGACACCTGTATATATGGAGTTTGCATGTTCTCCCTGTGGTCGCGTGGATTTTTCTCCAGGTCTTTTCCCTCCACATTTAGAGTATTTGGCTGCTATAAATTTCCACACGATCAGCCAATTGGTTGAGCTATCATTTGTGGCCAGGTTGCTTCTGAAAAAGAGTTCTAATAGCTCAGTCGGCATATCCTCATATATATATGTCCCACGCCATGAGATGTGGGAGAAAAGGGTGGTCAGGGTGGTGACCCTACCTGTCGGGTAGGATGATCTCGAGGGCGGAGATGAAGTAGGGCACGAGCACGTGGATGCCCTGCAGGTCGGAGCAGAGCAGCGTGGGAGAGTTGAGCAGGATACTGGCGAGGACTGGGCGGCACACGGCGCGCTCCTGGATCTGCAGGCCTTGTATCAGCACCATGTAGAACCTGCGGCGGGCACGGCACCAACGCAAACGGAGCGACGTGTTTCAATGGTTCAATAGAATAAGAACGCTGGCCTGGACATACTTGCTAGCAGGGATGACGGCCGGTGGTAAAGTCTGGCGTCGGAGTGGTAGTGGATTGATTGTGGCTGATGACATGATCAGTAGAGCTAAATGGTACTTTCAAGGGCCAGAAACCCATCGGATTACGTCCTGTACCAAATAAATATGGAAGAATTATCAAGAGCTAAATGTTATTCCCGATCCTGATTCTGGGAGCAAGCGGTCATCATTTTATAAACTCACTCGGATCTGGAAGAACGCTGGCGAATGGTGGAACAACACGAATGTTCGGGATAAACACCTGATTAGAGACCCACACATTGCGCCTCCTGGCTTTGACATTCCTCAAACACACTGGTGGTGTAACCGTGAACCGCATCAACACATCAAAAAGGCTGAAGTGCAAAGATGATCCACCAGTGCGATTGCAACCCCAACTATAGACCATATAGTACACCACTGTAGTCATCACTCCTACAATGGATTATCTCCCGAAGCACTCTCGTGTCTAGCGGACGACGACACTGGGATCTAGCTCCTGAACGAATTGCCATACGCGCGCCAATTAACAATGGAGGCTGCGAGGGGCGGGCAGCGTGAGCGTTCGCAGTACGATCGGGTTCAGCCTCCACGTTCCACCTCGGCCCGCGGAGTGATTAGTGGCGGCGGCGGCGCAGTGCCCTCACCTGGCCAGGTAGACGGGCAGGATCTCCTCGCCCGTCTTCTTACTGCAGAAGATTCTGCAGAGCGTCCCGCACGCCTCCGCGCGCCCCGTGTCGTAGCCCTCGGGGAGATCGGCCGAGTCGAGGGACAGCAATGGAGCGGAACCGGGGCCACCTCCGCCGCCCGCGCCGCCGGGGCCGCCGAGGCCGCCGGGACCGCCGGGACCGCCAAGGCCGGACAGGTCGCCCGCCGTCGGCTGAAAGGCCTTGCTGCGGCGGACGTCCTGAGCAGAGGACGCCGCGGACGAGGGAACCCCGGCGCCGGGGCCAGAGGCGCTGCCTTGCGTTGATAGACCTGCGTGCCGAGGAGGGTCAGGGGCGGTGGGGTTGAGGGTTAGAGTTAGGGCTAGCGGTGGTGGGGTTTGAGGGGTTAGGGTGAGTGTTGTTGAGGGTTAGAGTTAGGGCTAGCGGTGGTGGGGTTTGAGGGGTTAGGGTGAGTGTTGTTGAGGGTTAGAGTTAGGGCTAGCGGTGGTGTGGTGGGGTTTGAGGGGTTAGGGTGAGTGTTGTTGAGGGTTAGAGTTAGGGCTAGTGGTGGTGGGGTTTGAGGGGTTAGGGTGAGTGTTGTTGAGGGTTAGAGTTAGGGCTAGCGGTGGTGGGATTTGAGGGGTTAGGGTGAGTGTTGTTGAGGGTTAGAGTTAGGGCTAGCGGTGGTGGGGTTTGAGGGGTTAGGGTGAGTGTGGTTGAGGGTTAGAGTTAGGACTAGCGGTGGTGGGGTTTGAGGGGTTAGGGTGAGTGTTGTTGAGGGTTAGAGTTAGGACTAGCGGTGGTGGGGTTTGAGGGGTTAGGGTGAGTGTTGTTGAGGGTTAGAGTTAGGGCTAGCGGTGGTGGGGTTTGAGGGGTTAAGGTGAGTGTTGTTGAGGGTTAGAGTTAGGGCTAGCGGTGGTGGGGTTTGAGGGGTTAGGGTGAGTGTTGTTGAGGGTTAGAGTTAGGGCTAGCGGTGGTGGGGTTTGAGGGGTTAGGGTGAGTGTTGTTGAGGGTTAGAGTTAGGGCTAGCGGTGGTGGGGTTTGAGGGGTTAGGGTGAGTGTTGTTGAGGGTTAGAGTTAGGGCTAGCGGTGGTGGGGTTTGAGGGGTTAGGGTGAGTGTTGTTGAGGGTTAGAGTTAGGGCTAGCGGTGGTGGGGTTTGAGGGGTTAGGGTGAGTGTTGTTGAGGGTTAGAGTTAGGGCTAGCGGTGGTGGGGTTTGAGGGGTTAGGGTGAGTGTTGTTGAGGGTTAGAGTTAGGGCTAGCGGTGGTGGGGTTTGAGGGGTTAGGGTGAGTGTTGTTGAGGGTTAGAGTTAGGGCTAGCGGTGGTGGGGTTTGAGGGGTTAGGGTGAGTGTTGTTGAGGGTTAGAGTTAGGGCTAGCGGTGGTGGGGTTTGAGGGGTTAGGGTGAGTGGAATTGAGGGTTAGAGTTAGGGCTAGCTGTGGTGGGGTTTGAGGGGTTAGGGTGAGTGGGGTTGAGGGTTCGAGGTGGTGGGGTTGGGAAGGGTTTGGTTTATGGGCAGCAGTATTGATAAGATACAGAGGGGTTGTGGTTGGGGAAAGGGGATGTGTTAATTTTGTGGGGATCTAAGTAAGTGCTCGTGTTGATAGAAAAGAGTGTTGATATTAAGGTTGGGCTTAGTGTTCAGATTAAAACAATGGTTAACGTTTAAAATTGACGTGTGATGCACATATGTGAGTTTTATAACAAGCAATGAGGTTTGTTTTAGGGTGGAGGTACATTTTAAAGTTATGCGTGACATTATCATCAGGTTAGTATTTTTTTCGTAGTATTTGTCAGTTTTAAGTCCTATCAGGGTCGGTCATCAAAAGGCATTGCAAGGGGGGAAGTTAGAAGGGCCCAAGGTGTGGCCAGGGGGAACAGGTCACATGGCACACAAAGCCACTGTAAAGCAGGCAAGGCCACGTTTACAATGGTTATAATAAAAGCTTGCAAGCGCATGGAATGCACGGCGCTGATTAGTCGGCGACAGCGGCAGCGGCAGCCATGATGTTCTTTCCGAGAAAGTAAATAAACGATCCCGTAAACAACGCAGATACGCGGGGCACGGGGGGGGTGACGGAAGAAGAACAGCGACGGAGCGGCGGGACAAACGCACAGGAGCGAGACGACGCGCTCGGGCACCGCACGGGAAACCAGGGGCTCTGGGAGGACAGCAACGACCACAAAGCGCATCCCCTCCCCCCACCGCCTGCCCAGAGCCTCACGGGCTGCCAAGACACACACAACCTCTAGACCACACCTAGGTACGCGGCTCACCACTGCTACCGCATTTGACTTTGGCAATGTTGTAATAATAATGCTGCTGCCCTTTGTTTATCCGGGAAAGCCTCGCTTAGGCTGCAGACTTATTTTACATGTGAGTCCTACATTGAGATTATTGGCACAATCTCGATATTATGAACTGCACACCTCGAGAAACTTTACATGGACTGACATTTGGATGTGTGACTTGTGCAAGCTTTCGCGGTTGTACTGTACAGCTCTCCGGAGATGTTTTTTGGGCTCCACCGTGTGCTGTTCAACACGATGTTCGACGTTTTGCTCGACGTCCTAGGAGCTTCTTCAGGAACTGAACACATCGAAGAGCTATACGCACATATGCTTGGGCCATACGCAAGTAAAGTTGTTGTTTTTATCATGTCTGTAAAAAACGTAACTTTTTTTTTCTCAGCGAAAACACTGCAAGCGTGTGTTTCATTGCCAGAGGAATGATTTAGCCTTAATCCATTGCTTAAGCGGGACCCAACGGTGGCAGTGACTCAAAAGGGTACTGTGATGAAAAGAAACAAACTGGAATAATAACCAGAGCGACCGTCTCATCCTGCCAAGGTTCAGGGCACAAACAGCAGCAGCAGCAAAGGCAGCCGCACAGAGGCACACACCACAATGGACACCAACCTAGAGTTTTCATGGCAAAAGAACAAAAATACGGTAAATCAAGCATGACTCGCAGAGCTCATGAGTTTGTTGTGGGATGTTATTTAAATATGATTTTTGACTAGCCAACAGTTTAAAGCGTCAACAGTTAAGGATCATTCTTTTAAAACAAACTGTTGAACACACACTCAACATAATTATGCCAAAAAAAACCACGCAACTAATATAATAGCAGTGCACCAGATAGGCGCACACATGCGAGAGAAACACAGGCATGAACACAATCCAGAGACGGCGCAGGAGATGTATAGAGGCTGATAACATCAACCACTGCTTGAGTTTCCTATGAGCACACAGCTGGAGAGCCGGTCAAACTTGCGGTGCTTTAACCTAAACCCTCCTAAAGCACACTCCTCACTCACAACGACGGGAAAGCACTCATCACACCATGAGGTTTGCAATCTGAGTAAGCAAACATCGTCTAGCCCAACGACATGGTCAATGCGATGTTGAGGGGACACCACGAATGTGGAGGGGGGCAGCCAGGGAAAGTGTGTGTGGGGGGGCTGTAGCATCATGCAGTAGAGCCCAAGTGTTAAGCTCACACACCGCTAGAACATGGGCACCTCGCACCGGCCACCGCTCCGCATGGTGGCACCACGGAGCAGTTGTGGGCATGGAGGTGAGTTGTGGGCATGGAGGCGGAGACAAATCGGGTATGCGTGGTTTTAGTGCAGTAAAGTATGAATTATTTTTGAAGGACGATATAAACCCAAAACAACAAAGACCTCGGCTGCCCGACATTATTTTTAAACATCACTGAAAATAATAGACTTTAAAATCATGGTGGGGCGCTCCTGTGCAATTTAATAAAACAGTAATGTAGCAATGTCACTCGGGCACTATAACAAGGCATCTGATCATGATTTTAGTCTCTTTCATCTTGAAGGAAGCTTCAAACTCATATCAGATAGCCTGGAACAGACATCCAAAGCAAGTATCTTCAAGACAAATCACTGTTTGTTGGATTGTATCTTCCGGAAAGAGCTTAATGAGAGCCTGGTCTGGCACGTGGAAACGCACGTCCACGCCCAAACGCAGCCTGACCTCATTCACATTCACCGCAGCTCTGACCTCACATATCCAGCTGCCAAACACTTTGCGAGCTCAGGAATCAAGACTACGGTGGCTCGTGTGGCTTTTCCGATTCCCAATGAACCATCACAAAGTAACGCTAAAACAAACGAGTCTTTATTCGTAGGATTAACTTTAACCGGACACTGCACCGCAACATTGTCGAAGAGCAGGAAGTTAATTGGTTACTAAAAGGAGAGCGTTTATGCCAGCGGCTCTTAACACATGAAGGAGCAGCATGGGTCGTTTTCCGCAACAAGTCCCCGTGCGATAACCACGTGTAGAGTGTGTCCCATTGGACAGAGAGCACCAAACAACGAGTGTCCAAGAACCCGGAGCAGAAGATAACAACACAGAGGGGATGGCACATTTTTCAGAAGTCAATGTCGCAACAACAACAAATCAGGGATTTGAGCAAAATTGTAAAAAAGTAAAGCAATAAAGCCGCGGGAAAAGCAAAGTAATCTAGCGGCTCGCCTGACAAACACGCACGCAAGCAAACTCGCGCACATAAAGGAATACAATGAACCTCACAAGAAAGCATCTTCTAAGGAGAAACAAATCACCCATATTAATTAACTGGGGCTCTCTAGCTCCATCAATCCTCCAGGAAAAAAAAAACTGAATTTGCTGGGTTACACAGTGCAGTAGATCAGATCAAAGTGAAATTCAATTTAGCAAATTCAGCTCACCCAAATTGCATGACCCAAATTCCCAACAAAGACTCTGCGATTTTCCAATAGCCAAAATCAGATATGGACAAAAATGATTGGCATTATTTCTTTCTTCAAAGAAATATTATCTGAATCTCAGCAATGTCGTTGTGCTATTCAAATGAGCTGTTTATTTGGGTTGTTAGAAGTACATGGGGGTACACCTTTCCATTGCTTCCAAACGTTCCAACGTGCGCAATTATAGACACAAGCGCGCACACACACCCACAGTGCACACGCACAAGCAAGCCGCCCCACACAGCGCCAGGCTGGGATGAGATGTAACAGTGCGATTGCAGCAATGGAACCCAGAAAGCAAGGATGTTAAATCCTCGGGGAATGGGACGATGAATACAGAACCCTCTCTGAGTCCAAAGCGGTTCATCGTCATGCCCGTACCATGTGTCCAACCAAACTGACCAAGCGAAACTGCTTGCGAATTATGGAGGATTTTCACACAACCCCAAGATGTCCGAGCTACATCTGAAATTGAGCCATGCCTGTAATTACGTCATGGGCGCACATCCAGCCAAAATGTTCCCCGAGTGAAATAAAGTACGTGAAAGTGCTTTTTGATAGACATTTGACATGTTGTAAATTACCATTTCGGCTATAATTTCAACCACCCCCATGAACGTATTAATTCACGAGCAGTCGACAAACACTGTAAGTGATTTTCACAGCCACTTAAGCATCTGTGCCAATAAGATGCATTTTTTTATTATACATCTGTACGTGAAAGTAAATTTCCATTTCAAGCAGAAAACAGAAGAATCTGCTGAGGATTTTTTACTCATTACCTACACGTATTATCCATGAACGTCATATCTACAGAATCGTGAAAGGAATGGTCGCATTACCTTTCCTGCAGCCGCCCGATAATAACCCAGTGCAGAATTGTTACATTTCACGGTGTGACGTAATGAGGGTGCTGAAGACCCCATGACCCCAGGTGCAAAAGTAGGTCAAATGAGTGTCAAGCGTCACGGTCGCAATCCCTTGCTCGCTCGGCAATGATTGTAAACGGGTTGTTTAATTCAACTCAATTGAATGAAGTGTGTGACGAGATTTTGAAAAACTTGCGACGTGCTCGCGGTTCAGTTTTGAGCGTTGGGCAACGGGTCGCGCCGATGTTCACTCGTGGCAAAAGGTGGCCCCCGCGAGTTTGCTCAGCCGGCCACTGCTTTGATTTCAGAGAGGGCCTGGAGAGGGTAGTTAAAGTGGCAAGCACTGCGAGGCAAGCTACGCCAAGGGGCGGCGGGACAGAAAAGGTCTACTTACAAGAAAGAAGGATTTGGATAAAAGATGCTGCAAGGCAATAGAAATCAAATGAAACGCAAATCATGAGTGTAAATCAATGGGACCACAAACAAACCGACTTCGAAAAATTCAGTGGCGCAAACACAAACACGGAACGAGACACTCGGGATGGCACTCCACAGCCACGGCAAGTCTGCGATGAAAAATTACACAGTAGGTCAAAGGTTGTCGAAAATATCATGCATATTATCATTTGCCATACAATTCAAGGGGAATCGTACAAAAGAATACAAGTTCATTATTTAAGTAAGCGAAATCTTACTTCAAATTTTAATGATGTGGTCTGTCCAATGAGATCTTCACATATCACTTATTGCTCAAAACATTCCTGCTATTTTTCCAAGGTCAGGCTTCATACAGCTCTAAACAAATAATAATAATAATAATAAAAGTCCCCAAAAAAATATGACGATAAAACCAATTACCAAAGACGTCTCGCATTATGAAGTGCTTGAACTTTTTGACAAGGCTAGGATTGGTTTTAATTATTCTGGGTTATGCCTGGTAGGCAAGTTAAGCATTGCACCCATTCCTGGTTTATGACCGTTGCTCCAGCCACATACATCACAGCCACGCTTGTCGCACAGGGCTGAAAATCCTATCGTTCATTCCCTTTGTCGTGAAACGATTGCAAACCGCTTTGTGCCGAGCATGTAAATTTTCCCACACGGCGCGATGCAATTTATTTTATTTTATTCAGGAGGTGCAGAACGCTCCATTTACAATTCACCAGCAGGCTGTGAATTGTAAAGCTCTGTGCATCTGTCCGTAACAAGTATTATATTAAATACACATTTTCTCTTGTAATGAGCCTCCTTAAAATCTGCTGTTGCGGAACACTTATTACACACACCTATAATGAGGCTGCTATTTCTTCAGATAATTGCGATGCTTATGGGAATGCGAGTGCTTACAACACACCAGTCGCAACCAGGAATGATTACTTCCATGGGAGCGGTGTTTTTTTTATATATAACTCAAGGACAGCAATAAACAGTGCATCAATGTTTTTGATTCACGTGTAAGGATCAAGAATCATGTGTCAGAGTTCATATTTTGCGAATTATATTATGTTGTGTATAAAGCGTTCCAGTCACCCTTACAGCCGCAATAGTCTGCTTATATTCATCACATTTAAAAAAAATACAAATTTAATTTTAGAATCGAATCCCTAGCCCGAATCGCACCAATATATCGAAAACGTAAGGGCAGCAAAAAACGTACACGCGTGCTGATTATCGTTCATATAAACGGCCACTCGATTAATCAGAAACTTTGTTGTGTGGATCAACGGAGTGGCTTCACCGTGGCGCTAGAGTCATCCGAGGTGCACGATGACCAGACAGGGGTATGTCGAACGCGTCGTGTGACCGGTACGCTCACAATAGCCGTTCCGCTTGGCCGGGTACACTTACAGTGAGAGGACGCCAACACCCAGCAGAGGACAGTGCAGATATGATCATCTGACACCATTTTTTGGAAGCAGTCAATATACTGACAGGAGCTTTAAGCAAACATTTTGTCCAAACTTACACTGCCCGGGCTGACCACTGTGTAAATATAAGTTAAGTGGATGTGGCAGGGGGGAGGCTCTGACAGTTGTTTTACAGGGGGCTGCCATGCCTCACCATCTAATACAGAGTCCTTCAACTGGTGGGACTGATCTGGCAGACGAATTCTCTTGTAATGGGCTGCAGAGAACTATGGCCCGCAGAACGCTATAAGCTCACCGAGACTTACGGAAATACACACTGGGCGATGTAAAATAGGCGAAAGGCCGAAATGAGAGAGCTGTGGGAAAACAATATGAAGCTTAGCGAGATGAGAGACCTGGAGACAAGAGGCAAAGACGTTATGACGTCACAACAATGCGTGATGTCACGTCTGTACAAACACGAAATAATAGCATTGTGTCGTCACGTGGCGTTTGACATCGTGCTTCTCGCCAACGCTCGCTAGTTTTAACATGTGGTCCGCTGGAACACACCGTTGAACAACCGCAATCTGCTTAGAACAAGAGCGGACGCCGTTGGTAAACTGCGCATTTGTGTTTGGGCAGCAGTATAACGAAACCACAAAGAGCCAACCGGAGGTTCCCTTGAGTGAGACCTCCTAGCTGGTTCTCGTACAACCCTGTGCCTCCGACCCCAATTCAAGCAAAAACCAAATTTTTTGCCGGTTCTTCACCTGAGGATGGCTGCTTGTGTTGTGGCCGAAACGTCGTGAGAATTGTATTCTGTTGTATTTTTATTATTTTATTATTTCCCTTCTACGCGACTTTACCGAAAGATCCAAGAATATGAATCCCTGCAGTCACGAAAGCTTTAAATCGAAATTGAGCCGACGAGTCGATTATATTGCAGGCGACTTCTCAGAAAAACCTGTACAAGCTGTTTGCTTAAAACCTTTGGGGATATCTACTGGCAGGAGTCACACATTACGGTCAACGCATTTCTCAATGTAAATGTTTTGTTTTAAAAGGGGATGTGTTACTTGTTTCAATTAAAGGTTGCTTGGTTTGATTAAGTGACCGAAACACACACTTAGCGTTATCATACACATCCATTCCACCACGCAGTGTTTCCGCTGCCAGCGCGTTACTATGGCGACGTTGTCTGTGCCACTCTCCATCGCAACTCGGCATTGCAAGCCATTTTGGAGTCCGACCAGAGAGAACGAAAGGCGATGGGTTGGACCGCGTCGCAGAATGGTGCATGCAACTTGCAGAGCCAGGCAAACTGGGGCACATTTTACAGGTGGGCACACGTACAAACGGGCCGTGCGTTTGTACAAGCGGGTACACAACTCTGCACTTGCTGGGGTTTACGCAGAATATGAATAGGCATGCACGTGTTTGTGCGTGAGCGTGCGTGCGTAAATCATAAGCTTGTCTTATACGTGCACGTTTAACTTGATATTTTAATCTAATATCGGTTTAATATTACGTCAATAGATGTTTTTGGGTTAGATCGCGTAAATATAAACGTGTCGTTAAACCCGCCAACACCCGACACGGCCAATTAGTAAGGTTTGTCACGTAAACAGAACGTGCCAATTCGTAACTAGTACAGCAAACAGGGTGTCTGGGAGAGTGTCTCATTATGAATATTGGTCACGAAAGCCTACGTGTTGAACCAAAATGTAACTTGTTTGTTACTTAATTTGTGCGCATTTTTCCACTAATATAGGTTGCGTATAATTATCGCAGGTTCTGGGTCAGTTCAATTCTGACGCTGCACAAACATACACAAGGAAACTCGGGCGTGCTGAATTGTTCCGTCCCTTTGGCCACATGCTCGGCAATTTAGACATGCAAATGATGCCTTCACGTATCAATTAAAGGCGATTCTTATGCTCATAATACATTCCAAAATCATTTATACCGAGTCAATAATGTTCTATTTGTCTGTGTTGTGTCAAACAGTTTCATGTGACGCATGCAGCCAGTCGAGGTGCTTCAACCATCACAATATTAATGGAATTGACCACTCAAACTAATCATAACTCAGAATCATGACAATTAATGATGGAACGGTGACCCCGAGTTATGGCAACTCACAAAATCATTACATCATTACATGCCTCCTACTAGGCTATTAAAGTAACAAAACTTGCATTCAGAACCTATCAGCATCTCGCTGAGCCTCACGACTCGTACCTCAGCAGGAGCGGGCGCGCTGGCCGTGCCGTGCCGTGCCGTGGTGGGCGAGGCGTTTGATTCGAGTACTCCGGTGCGCGGGCCCGGAGGCCCGGGGGGACCTTACCCGTCATGCTGCCGTCACGGCTGACGGCGCCGTCCAGCCGGCAGCTCACGAGCGCCGCGTCGAACAGCCACTGGCCGAACAGGTTGAGCACGGAGTTGACGCGCGGGCGGGTCGGCGCCGGCGGGGGCCTTGGCTCGCAGCTGAGCTGCACCAGCGAGGGCGCCGCCTGCTGCAGCATCGCCCCCTGGTCGCGCGGCGCGGGCACCAGCGACGGCGTCGAGGACGGGGCCGAGGACGCGGCCGATGAAGAGGACGACGCAAGCGAGGAGCGGCTGGCATGGGTGCCGCCCGGCACGCCCTGAGAGTGCGACCCCTTTGTGCGGAGAGAGCGGAGGGGGGCAGCGAGGGGGCGTCGAGAACGTGAACAATGGGTTGCGATCAGAGCTTATTTAAATCGATTGGTCTACCAATTGAGCTCTCAGATGTGTTTTTGGTTTATAACGATATTTTCACTCTACATGCTGTGAAATTGTGCTTTCAGAAGAGGTCTTGGGCAGTCCTTCACGAACCCACATTGACCAGCATGGCAAAGTATGCTAGAGAACCCCCTTAATCATTACGTGTGGGAAGACCCCCAATGAAGCAATGCACGACTAAGGACTGTAAATTATTGTCGTAAATGTACGGACACGTTCGGATGACAAGCCGACTGCAAGTCACCTGATCGGTATAACTGTCTACGTGCCAGTTAACCGAGCGGCGGGGGGGGGGGGGTCCGCCAGGCGTGCGTGCAGGCTCACAGCGGACGCTTTGCTCGTGGTCTTGCTGATGGTGACGGCGCGCGCCCTCTTGGTGTGCGGGGATGTGGTGGGCGCCCCGCCTCCGGCACCGCTCATCACCGGCATGCTCAGGCGGCTCGGGTTCACCGGCGTGGCAGGGGCGCTGTCCGAGCGCGCTCGCGAGATCCCTGGCGAAAGAGCGCCAGGCTTCGGCTTCAGACGTGGCGACATTACCACGTCCCGGGTGTTTAACCGTTATCCCGTTTCTACTGGCACACCTGTATCGAGCCGACGTGGGGAACGTCACGGTTACGGGTCGTTTTCTTCTCCTGGCTTATTTGCAGAGCAAAGCCTTGTAAGATATCTGAATCTGGCTTGCAGCCAAGAAGGGCCACGGTGTGGGGTTAAAAACCATTTGATTGTGGGACCTTGTGTGACTTCAGTGGGACAGCTTGGGTTCTGCGGTGGAAACACAACCCGGTGCCTCCTGAGCCTTGCCGGGCTTGCTCAGCACGGCTTTGGCGTGCATCGTCCGTGCAGTGTAAATGCGGGTGGACATAACGCATGCCGCGTGTAATGGGTCTCTTATGGGATTGGGGCCCTAAAGATATAAAAGCGATGCTTTTATATCTTTAGGACTAGTTATTCATTGCATCTCCACACTGCACAGAAACGTCAGGGACCACGCAGTCCTAATTTAGTACTGTATAGCAACCACCATAGCATTCATGACATAATTGTCTTGTTTTCGTAGTGTCGGTGGCAGATTTTTTTTTCACGTAAAAAATGCTTTTTATACATGTGAATAAAGTATAAAGCAACACTGACAATGTTAAAACTCACACTCATCAGCATTCCAGACGTTTCAGGCAATGGCCCAACTTCATTTCGACGATTACAGGAGTAGCACCACCTCTTATCGATGGTAATTGGTTCCACGGAACCGGTCGTTAAGGGATTTGGTCGTTAAGCAAGTATAGAAAATACACGTTAGATAGCATCGTAAGTTACCCTTTATCACCAAAAAATCGTGCTTTATAATATTTAAACATTGGATATTAATACATAAAGATACTAACACCATTGTAAACACATAACATTAAAAGAAACATGGTTAATCAATGTATTAATGAATATTTACTCTACCTACAACAAAATCACCTCGCATTTGTATTTCCTGGATCCAAATTTATAAAAGTCTCTCGTTTCCACAATCACTTCCCTACCTTTGTACACTCTGGTCGAAGCATCCGTCACTTTCATGTCTTTTAATTTGTCCTTTTGTTGAATAATGGTGGAAACAGTCGAATGGGAAAGGCCATATTCACTACTCAACAAACCTATTTTTACACTTTTTTCATGTTTATCATTTATTTCTTTCTTGATTAAAACACTAACGGTCTTCCTCACTTTCTTGTCTTGCTTCGCAAGCACTTTCGAAGCCATAATTATTGATCTAATTATTAAACTTTTAAGTCAAAATACACCAAGAACTCAAAAGAGAAGCTTCCACTTCAAAGCGCAGCAGACACTGAATGTAAACAATGCCCCAACGCTCATGAATGTATGTCGCTGATTGGCCGAGGCCTGGTTAGACCACATTAGCGCTTGCGGATTGGCGGAAATTGGCGGTCACGTGCTCATCGTAAGCCCGTCGTTAACAGGAAAATGGTCGGTAAGCGAACCGCTTTGGCCTCTATGGAGGCCCGTCGTTAAGCGATTAGTTGTTAACACGGGTGATCGTAAAGAGTTATACCACACACGACTATACACTATATTCTTAGGTTTATTCGGTAAAGTCACGTAGGTAAAACATTAAAAAAGTAAAATAAAATAAAAATCACGACGTTTCGGAGGCAACACAAGCTTCCGTCTTCAGGTGGTACCGTCACAGCCACGACAGCTGTATCAAGTAAATGAGAGATTTCAGGAGCTACCACTCCGTTTATATAATGGTTGGAGAAGGTGGACTATACACTACACTGCTATATACTACACTACTATACAAAGACAAAGATCCCCCATATAGCCTTAACAGACTGTTGGGGGGCAAGTGCTGTTAGCGAGCACCTATGAAGGCCGGAACGGTACACAAGGGGGTAGGTGGCCAGCACCACGTCCGACCTTTGTCTCCCCAGTGGCGATGTTTACACACCGCACCAGGCACTCATTTGAGGCTGAGTTTACCTAGGGAAGGCCCAGGACCGGTTAAAATAATCATCACTGGTGTTGGTGGCTGTGAGTGGGAATCGAACCCGGGTCGCTGGGTTTATAGCGCAGCGCGCTAACCACTACACCACTGCTTCCCACACGACTATACACTACACAGGACACATTGGACTCTATGGAGGCCTGTCGTTGAGCGATTAGTCGTTAACAGGGGTTCTACTGGATATACATGTTTTTTTTCTTTGAAGGCAGTGCAGTTGACGAGTGTGTCGAGTTTTCTTGCCAAGGTTGTGCTTGTCCACCACTTGCCAACGCAGCATGGTCTTCGCGGGAATAAGAGGTGGTGTGTGGTTTTTTTCTCTCAAGAAATGATTGCATTCGTGAATTAGCCCGGTATTGAGGAGACATGATACATCGTGTTGTGTACACCCTCCACACTTGACGCATTGTAAACCTGAACCATTTACAGCCTTCGCCGTTGGTCGCAGTGAATCTCACTGCCTGCTGTTCGGATGTAACGACGGACCAGGCGGACAATGAGAGCTTTGTTACAGGTGGCAGAGTTCAATTGAAACTTTGTCAGCGAAGGCCGTATGGAAAAGTCTTTGTGAGTAACATGCTGAACTGCAAAAACCCCATGTGTATACTGCACCACTTGATTTTTTTTACTTTTGCCCACTTCCTGTTGAAAGACGATGTGTTTCTGCACAGGAAATTACACGATTTTTTTTAAACGATACACGGCCCGCAAAGGGGCGGTTTTTCTCCATTACGCAGAATTTTCTTGTTCACCAGCGCCAGTCGATGTCGAGTGCAAAAAGTGAGCTCCGTTCCACCCAACAATGCCCATCTCAGATGCTTTCACGAGGCAATGATAGGGTGACAGAAATAACCATTGCTTTTCAAGCAGAGCAATGTTGCACAAGCCGCTCGTTCTCTCTCTCCCTATCTTTTACTCCGAGAGCAAAGCACACCGAGCTGGGTGAGGTGACAGTGTCTATGCGCATGCGTTTAATCCCTGCTCACAAAACCGACGCTCCTGCGGTTAGCGCAGAAACATTCTAAGGGAGCTGCCGAGGTGTGATGGGCAGGACGCTGGACTTGCAAACCAGAGGTCGCCGGTTCGAGGCCATCTTTCCGACGCGGCGTTTGAAACAACGTAGCAAGTTCATTAAAATCCCCACGCCCCCGTCTACCAAGCAGCATAAAATGGTTATGCCGCAGTTGGTTGCTCGGCAGTACGTGTGCTGTGGGGTAAAGTGTGGGTACTACACTTGCTACAATTTAACTATTTTGATTTTACCAGGTAAGGTCCACTGAGCTGTATAGCTCTTTTACGGAAGCGACCTGGCCACAAATGATTGCTCAACGAAGTGGCTCATCATGTGGAAATGTATAGCATCCCAAAGTATGCTTCTAAATGTGGAGGGAAAAACCGGAGAACCCAGAGAAAAATCCACACGACCACAGGGAGAACATGCAAACTCCAAATATACAGGTGTCAGGGGTCAGGATCGAACCCATGAACCTCTTACCGAGGAAGGCGTCAACGAGGGTTGAGACGCCACGCATGGCACGGAAAAAGATGACCGGGAGCTGGCGCAGACACTGGAACTGTGGCACGTCGTGCAGCACCCCGCCCACCTCTAGCAGCGTCTGCTGGAACCTCGGTGTCGACGCCACAACGCCAGGGTTGCTCAGCTCCACCGGGTTACTGTGGTGAACAAAGACAATGATCTCCCCCCCCCCCACTGCCGTCATAGCCTTAACCGGCTCGTGGGGCAAGCGCTGTTGATAACAACCTTTGAAGGTTCTTTCGGTAAAGTCACGTAGAAGGGAAATAATAAAATAAAAATAAAACAATAAAATAATTCTCACGACGTTTCGGCCACAACGCAAGCAGCCGTCCTCTGGTGAAGAACAGGTCTGTCGGAAAGACATTTCCCTTCTACGTGACTTTACCGAAAGAACCAAGAAGATGAATCCCTGCAGTCACGAAAGCTTTAAATCGAAATTTAACCTTTGAAGGCTGGCACGGCACACGAGGGGGGTGCTCAGGCCAGCACCACCACTTCTTGGCCCAGCGTGATCAAAAAGCCTTCTCAATTATTATTGGCTTTTTAGTGATCGGTTTACTAGGCTTTCAAGAGGGCAATTCCCCAGTCGCAACTTTACAATAAAATTGCAGTTATTTGGACGATTTTTTTCAAGAATGATCGTTCCAGACAGACGGATAGACATATAGAGAGATCTAATGCATGAATGCTTTTTAGTCTCATGGTGGCGAGATGTAAACTACCTCGTCCGGTATACAAAAGGTCGTGGGTTCGATCCCGACCCTGATGCCTGTATATTTGGAGTTCGCTAGTTCTCCCCGTGGTCGCGTGGATTTTTCCTCCGGGTCCTCCGGAGAAAAAATCTATATGTGTTTACAATATTTGGCTGCTATAAATGTCCACGTGATAAGCCAACTTCGTTGAGCTATCATTCATGGCCAAGCCATTTCTGAAAAAGAGCTATATACCTCGGTGGGCATTACCAGGTTAAATAAAAATAGTTCATAGTTTTAAGTCAATCACCACGATGTGGTGATTGCGTGCGTCGCTCAGCACTACCTGAGCATGTGGAGGAAACGGAACCAGGTCTGGGCCACACAGTCGTTCTCCATGTCCGGTGGGATGAGCCCGGCATCCTCCTCCGGCACTTTGAACAGCGGGAACACCGGGCCGTACATGAAGCGCAGGAGCCTGCGGCGCCAGCAAACGTCATCACGATTAGCACGGTTGGGTACGTAAAGCGCGAAAGAAATTCAACATACGTACGTACACGCACACGTGTGGCCAACACCAACGATCGGCAGGGACGTCGTCAATGATCGACAAACAGCCAGCACATTGCACATTTCACGAACACCATAGTTGAAGTAATGTACTCACATTGCAGCGATCAGTTGACCCTACCGTTAGATATTAGAAGTGTTCCAGACAGTATGAAAATCATTTGTAAGATGAGAAACATATAAATTTAAATTCTTCTCTTTAATTGTATACTTAAATATATGTAATGGTTGTTATAGCGATTAGTCAGAGAAATATCTAAATCTGGGCTCTCTGATCTTTATTGTGCCTTCAATGAACATGAGAAGCCAACAGGACTGAATTGTTTCAGCTCGCAAAGCAATAATCTTTACGGCTGGAGATTCAATGCACATTGGCCGATCACCACATCACTTACACGCACTGAGCGGACATGCACAACCCAGCTTGAACCCGCAAAAGCCATCTTTGCCACAGTGTCGTGATGTTTTCTTCTTCGCCTGATATGTAAGAGATCGGGGGTTTTATCCCGACCCTGACGCCTGTATATTTGAAGTTTGAATGCTCTCCCCGTGGTCACGTGGAAATTGTCTCCGGGTCCTCTGGTTTTTCCCTCCACATTTAGAAACATGCGTTTAAGTATTTGGCTGCTATAAATATCTACTTGATAAGCCACTTTGCTGAGCTATAATTTGTGGCCAGGTCGCTTCTGAAACATGAGCTAATAGATCAGTGGGCTTTACCTGGTAAAAACATTTTTTGTGATTAGCTTACCTTTCGTATACTTTGCACTCCTATCGTGTTTTTGTATGGTTGGTCATTGTAACAAAGACCTTGATAGCTCATCGGATTCCTCCGGTACAAGTCAACATTCTGATTGTTTGTCGCTTGCACCTTGAGGTGAGGGCCGACACGACTCGGCTCCACTGGTCCACCACCGCCGTGTGGTGGCGCCAGCAGGCCACCATCTCGCGTGCCGTGCGCCAAAACGGGGGCGTCGGGAAACAGCGCGCACACGCCAGCATCCACGCCTCGAACAACACGGCGATCAGCTTGTCAGCCAGCTGCTCCGCCAGCCCACCTGCAGTGCAGAGACATCGCCGCCGAGGCTTGCAATGGCCAGGCCACGCTCCCCAGGGCAGATACAACAAGTCTGACCTGCCAACTACATTTGTCGGGACAGGTTTCCCTCGCTTTACGCGGTAGTAGATGCGTTCCAACAGAAGGGCGCACAACGCGAAACCGCACGGGACAGCAGCCTGCCCGAGTAGCGCACGAGGTACAAACACGCAATTTGGTCCCACGTCCAACCGTATAGCCGCATGAGTGAATTCAAACAGCATATAGAGAATTTCGGGTAGAAATATGTTAGCCGCATATACAGCGCGAAATCGCACAAACTAAACCCGCATGAAGTAAGGGAAACCTATACTAAAAAGGTATTGATTTTTCATTAATTTCATCCCGAATGTTTTACCTGCGATATGTCACGAGATCAAGCATCCATCCTGATTTCTCGCAAAGCAGAATGAACCACAGAAGGAAATATCACAGCTATTTCTCAAGTCCCTCAAAGTCATCTCTGCTCAATACGGTAGTGGGAGCAGCACTTTCCCACCAGTTATATCACTTTGAGTAAGGTTTGTTACGTAAAAATCCAATCAATATTTATAATTATTCGAGCTGGAATTTAGCCAAAGTGCAGAACTAAATGTAGTGTGGTGGGTCTTTTTTGTGCATTCATTGATGACTGGGCCGAGACCAACAACTTCACTAGACTTAGAGAACCCAACATGATCACTAACGAATACTTGGACTCAAATCGAGGCTCTCTGCGATGCCAGTTCAACAATCTGAACTCAGAGCCATTCGTCAACCTCCGATGAGCACGGATGGATACATACGGTGCGAAAGAAGTTCAACATTAAAGCCAATAATTTCCATTCGCACGTGTACAAATTTTCTGGGCCACAGTCCAGCCATCAATTAAAAAAAGAAAACACCAAAATACCAATTGTGTTTGTGCGTATCTTAACAAATAAACTGTTCTGAGTGTAATTAACTTCGATTTACACAGGTCAGATCATAGATCTTTCACGAAACTAAATAGCCTCTATTATAGATAAGCAATAAAATACGCATTCCAGTGTTGTCCTCTGCTAGGTAGTGTCTCCGTTGCCTTTGCGGAGGTTCCATGTGATGGATTACGGATGCTGGGAGCGGAACCGTTGTGCACGTGTGCACATACTTGCCCTGCTACGTGCCAAAAAACGATGCATCCACAAACACACAGAGCGCGTCCTGTCGATGCTTACCCAAGGTGTACGTCCCATGCGGTCCGACACAAATGTGAATCTCCATCGACGAGCAATCTTTAAAATCGTGGTAACGTAGATCATTCTTGCTCGCTAGTGACATCACTCGAATGGCAATGCAGTGACGGCACTTCAGCGCGCAATGAAGGTATCCCTTTTACAAGTTTAAAGTAATTTTTTCTCATTGATGAAGAGTCAAACTCATGTCAGACAGCTCAAAGCAAACACACCGAGGTATAGTATGCGTGTGTGGAACAAGAGCGAGTTGTTGTTTGTGTAGCCCCTTCCTTTAAGCTCTCTCCATCCTTCACAGTGGCTGTGTGGCTCAGAGGTCAGAGCCAAGATCTCGGATTCAAATCCAGGCACCTATCTCTGATTAAATGGGGTTCTCAAGCATAGTCAGTTGATGCTCTCGGTCTGATCACTAATGACTACAACAAAACAAAAACATTTGGTTCTGCACTGAAATTTCGTTCAATTCCAGCTTGGAGACTTACAAATAAAAGTTTGACTGTCATGCCCAAAAATACTGCCGTCAGTGGCAGAGCCGATAGGAAGGTGCTGACCACGGCTATGTGCTTGAGAGTTCACTACAAACCATCTCAGAGGTAGCTCTGCGACTTATTTTTCCAAAGGTCATTCTCTAACACAAAGGGCTGCCATGGTCTCCGAGAGCGACGCCGATGGCAAAGCGAGCACTCGGGTACCAATGTGCGTCGGAGCGGCGAGCAGTGTGTCGTTGATGTGCAGCAGGAAGAGCAGCAGCTCCTCCCACGTCTCGCGCTCCATGGTCGTGGCGTCGCGCGCCAGCCTCTGCACGGCGTGCAGCACCCCACGGCACAGCTCCGCCTGCTTCTGCGTGCTGCCGTCGCTCCTGCGGAGAGTGAACGTCATCGTCAGCACCATGGTGTGCCGCTGAACGCCACGCTCGTATTTCCATCACAGTAAATTCACTCAGGGAAGTCTTGCTCCGAGGGATGTAAGTTTACAAGCTCGCACGGGGCGTATAATTTTATTTGTGGTGATTTATTACATGCCTTTCCCCCCACTTGTACCCTCCCCTTCCCCTCTCTTTCCTTTAATGTTAGTTATCTTCTCCCTTACCTTCCCCCCCCATATAAACTTTCACTTGTCTGCTTAAGGCTCCCCAACTGGGTGGGGCAGTGAGCCCAATCCGCCCATCTTCACCAAACCCTGCCGCGTCGATCTCAGGCTATTGCTTGCAGGATTCATGCATGCCCCGCTTCTTGTTCTACGATTGGTACGATGTAGCGGGCTCGCGTTGAGTCGAAAATAAAATCGGTTAGAAACGTCATCCTCGTCAGTCCAGGGCACCTGGGCACAAAGAGGTTGTAGAGGTGCTTGAAGATGTTGCGCGAGTAGGCGTTGGGTTCGCGGCGCACAGGCGTCGGGAGGTTGGGCAGCCGCGGCTCGGCCAGCGCCCGCAGCCACTCGGTGTAGACGTCGACGCACAAGCGCACCGCGTCCCCATCCAGCGCCAGCGACAAGCCGAAGCACAGAACCTCCATCGTCCATTTCACCTGCGGCAGGCACGCACAGTGGCGACCCTTTACGCGTGCGTTACCGACCAGTAAGACATACGACCCTTTACTTCCACCAGCGATTCAATGAATTGTAAAAATTGTGGGTCAGAAATTGATTCGACTGTTTTGTTAAATTGAGTTCATAAATGAAGATCCCGCGTGAACTCATCCTTGCCCACCTCTAGTCTCTCTCGTTACTAAGCGCCCGTCCACACACTCGCCGCTCCGGCAACTGAAGCTCTCTATCGAAGCTCCCAGTCAACCGTGGACCATTGGGAGGTTGCTCAATCTCCTCTGCTGTAGTCCAGACCTCCTATCCACCCAGATTTCTCCCTGCCCTGTTCAAGTCCAGGTCTAAGGCTTTATTTGTTTCCTCTGCATATGACTGACTGCATCACACTATAAAATAAATATGCGCACTGTTTCTGAACAGAATTTTGAGGTGTGGTTGTATTCAGATACTGTAAGAATTTTACTGTTTTATTTTCTCAGATTTACAGTAAAAAAAAGTAGCAAACATAAATCATAATTTCACGTTCCAAATTTGAAACAAATATATATTGAGCATAAGAAGACATTTTCATTGTTGAGTATCTATATACAATTACATGTCTACGGGCAGGGATGTAGGTATGTAATGATGCCAGTTTGTGACCAGGAATCAAACTCAGTTCGTTGGGTCACGCTTTCGGGCGAGGATGAGCCGACGACAGAACTGGGATGGGCGCCGTGCGGAGGTGGCACAGGGAAAACGGGGCGTGCCTCCTTGTCCGTGTGCAGGATGGAGTCGGCGGTCGGTTGGCTGAGCGGCCGCACCACCGCCACCACGACATCACGGCCCACGCTCTCGGGGAAGCTGTGCAGCACACTCAGGTGGCCCTGGTCACGCTCAATCAGGTGCTGCAGCGAACGCCACTCCGAGTACATGGCGCCCGCGTTGGCGTGGCACGGGGGCGCACGGAACGGCACGGCCCCTGGTCCTGGCGCGAGCCGCTACGCGGTGCCAGCTTTTTGGCCCTCAATATCTGGGCAGAAAAAAAACAACGACGAAAGGATATTGTTATAAACACAACATTGACATCGATGTCAATACTGTACAAGTAAAATATATATGCACAGTCCTTTGTTAATCCACTGCTGGATGATACTTGCCCACACCACGCAGGTCGTGAGGGTATTATGAGCATACTTCATACAGCTTGTTGAAAGTAGAGAGCATAGATGCAAGAGCAAATAAGTACAGTACAATCAGGGGCTTTTCTGAAATGTCCTATGCTGCCCATCGTTTTTGGCTCTATAGTAAATTAGAGCATAGTTATCAGCAGCATCAGCAAAACAAAAAGTAAATCTTGGCTGATATTTTCAAAGGCATCTACCATTTTAAAAACATGTGTGCCTTAAAAATACTTCTGAGCCCAGTTTAATCTTTTCAAACACTAGAGGGAATCAATTTATCTAAAAGTAAACAATTTATCTCAAACCCTGCAGTCAAATCTACACATCCGTGGCATGACAACAACGATTGTTTTACGTAAACACGTCTTCGTGATCGTATATCACCTTCAGGTTAACACTTCCATACACACACAAAAAATACTTCAGAGTGCTGCATATTTTAGCAATCGTAACAATAACACGTGCCACTGTGTGTACGAACTGTATACACGCAGACGCACGCGACAAAGAACTTACAACTGGGATAACATCAGCAAAATGAGTACACCAAGCAATACATGCTTGGCAACATTACACTCCACCGGTTCATTTGCAATGCAGCAGCTGCTGCTGCATTCTCTCCGATTATAATTATCAATCGCAGTGCACGGCCACTGATGATTGTCACTGTAAGAGTGAGCGCTCAACACAAATCAAATCTGATATCAGGGGCACAGAACATAGAGGGTAAGAGGGGGGGGGGCAACTCAAATGCTAATCAAAGACAAAGATCCCCCGTATAGCCTTAAAACATTGTTGGGGCAAGTGCTGTTAGCGAGCACCTATGAAGGCTGGAACTGTACACGAGGTGGTGGGTAGGCAGCACCACGCCTGACCGCCTTTGTCTCCCTAGTGGCGATGTTTACACACCACACCAGGTCCTCATTTGAGGCTGAGTCGATCTAGGGGAGGGCCCATGACCGGTTCAAATAATCGTCACTGGTGTTGGCCGTGAGCGGGAATCGAACTTGGGTCGCCGGGTTCATAGTGCAGCGTGCTAACCATTACGCTACAGTTCATTGTAAACAAATCGAATTCCCATGTGAAAACAACATTCAGTAACACATTGCACAACCACAACTACATGAACCACTACCGGTCACCACACCAACACCATTACTTGGACGACAACAACAACAACACTCGCGATTCGCCACTAAGTGGCGGCGACGTCACCACGGCGCCTGTGCCAGGCTAGGTGCACTTTGAGACCCAGATACATGCATACGCCTTAGCTCCCGCAATTCAAATGAGAAGTTATTGGGGGCTCCAGGTAAGCGCTGTACCAACACTCCACCACACCATGCGTAAAGCAAGCAAGGGATACCACGTGGAGACACTCACTGAAAGAGACAAACACGAAGAAGATGCAGAAGGCTTCGCGAGACAGAGGCAGACGTAGAGACTCCGGGCACAAAGTCTCACAGAGACACAGACGGGACGGATAATGAACACCGAGACATGGCAAATGCAGTGGCAACGAGATAGAACAAGGAAAGAAACCGAGAACGACATTGACACCGAAAAATGGAAAAAGAGACGCACACACACACAGAGTTCAAGTTAATTTATTAGGTATAGCCCTGTGAGCCATTCGGCTCTTGAATCGGGTGCAACCGCAACAAACAAAAAACGAAAACATAAACAAGAAAACATCTTAAAGTGACTATGTGACTATGCACAAACAGAAAATCCAAGAAAAGACAGCTAAATGTTGCAGAAATAGCACCGTACACCAACGCTGTGTGCAAAAATCCCAGTGGGATGCAAGTCAAACAACAACCACAAGACAACTTAGATTAAAACCATCAGTCTAACTCCGTACTACAACAAACAAACATGGCCAAACCAAATAACTTTTCGAAAACCACCAAAATAAAGCCATAAAAGCAATGAAACAGTGATCTGCCTCTGCAACAGAGGCAGACATCGAAAGCCACAGGAGACAAAGTCAGAGTGCGAAAGACAAATTGCCGAAGCGATAGCGAGAAAGATATAGAATTACACAGTAATAGAGCTAGACACGTCAAGAGAACACGGTGACAGGCAACGTAAAGGGAAGGACGCAAAACGACACGGAGAGCCACAGCGGAACACGAAGACGCACGTAGCGAGAGAGACATAGCAGCAAGAGTGAAGCACTAACATAGGTGCACACAGCGACACGCAAAGCGATAGCGAGATACGGAGACGCGAGTTGTAACCTGGGCCCGGTAACAACAACAACCACCACCACCACCATCGTTGCCCCAAGTCGCGGGCAGCTGCTGCTGCTGCGTCTCATTTACACAAGCAACACCTCGCCCCGCAATAATTACCGTCGATTCCAATCATTGCCGCCGCTTTATAGAAATATATCATCGCGAGCGTCGTCAAAACAAGCGAGCCAGGCAGGTCGGCGTTGTAGCTTTGCGGGTGTCAAAAGCCCGCCCGAGGTAGGCCCCGTCACACCGTGACGACCGCGATCGGGCGCACGGCAGCAAAAGCACTCACGGGTGGGCGACCAAGGGACGAGGTCGGGCGGGTTGGGCGACGACGACGATGATGATGATGATAACGAGACGAGGGTGGTCGAGCACGTTCGGCTTCACCGGAGCCTCACAACCACCACCTCAGCCACCGACTTCTCTGGGCTCACGAGGGACATCGGCAGTGACGTCACGCGAGCCGGAAACAAAACAACGGCGGGGCGGGGACAAGGAGCGCGGGGGGGGGGCCTTCACGGCTAAGTGACACGCCCACATAGGGGCTCCGGTTTACGACGCAGGGTTGCCACCGCGGACTCGATTTACGACGTATCCGACGCGAAATCAAGTTCATTCAAGTTCATTTATTAGGTATAGCCCTGTGAGCCATTCGGCTCTTGAATCGGGTGCAACCGCAACAAACAAAACATGAACAAAAAACATCTTAAAGTTAATATGTGACTAAGTGCAAACAGAAAATCCAAGAAAAGACAGGAAAAGAAAACAAATTCGGAACGCGTTTGAACAGTGAGTCTGTATTCTTGGTTCTTTCGGTAAAGTCACGTAGAAGGGAAATAATAAAATAATGTAAATATAAAACAATAAAAATTCTCACGACTGCAACACAAGCAATTATCATCAGGTGTGAAATCCACAGCAAGAAAATTTGAAAAAAAAATGGTTGAGTCTGGTTTCAGATGTGATTTGATGTGGGTGGTTGTGGTGGTGGTGTTATTCTCAGGTGCGTATTGGGGGATTTTTTTGTTTGACCTCTTAAGCCCCTGTTAAATATTGTATTGCTGGTAAAAATAATAATAAAAAACACATATGCAAGTGATGTTTTTAACTATTTCTAATGTCAATGGGTAAGCAGGGTCCGATTTACGACTGGGGTTCCCAGGAACGTGACCGCCTGATGTAATGTCCAACGAGGGCTCGGCTTGATTGTACGAGCCACGCCTACACTCTTTGGTTCTTGCGGTAAAGTCACGTAGGTATAAAATAAAATAAATAAAATCACGACGTTTCGTGCGCAACACAAGCATCCGTCATCAGGTGTGGGACAGCTACAGCAAGAAACAACTGCTGAAGTGGGCACTTGTGTTGCGCCCGAAACGTCGTGATTTAATTTATTTTATACCTACGTGACTTTACCGAAAGAACCAAAGAGTATGGATCCCTGCAGTCACGAAAACTTCAAATCGAGATTGAGCCACGCCGACTCACAGCCAACTGCCGAGCAGGGTCTTAGCGCGATAAAAGAGCTTTATTGCTCATCGGATTTCTCCATTACCAGTAGCACTCCTCTTAGAGATGGTAATTGGTTCCACAAAACCAGTCGTTAAGCGATTTGGTCGTTAAGCGAGTATAGGAAACACATTCCTGCGGAGGGAGTTGGTAGTGTAGTGTTCTAAGGACGGACTTCTAAACGTCTTTTATGGCACACACCGTTTATTATCTTAATAACACAGTCCCTATCACACTAAGGGGTATATGGTCCCCTCACCCGTTACCCTCAGAAGGTACAAGCCTCCGGACCTTGCAGGCTATCTAATCTCCCTGCTCTCTCAGCATCCTCTGGCTGGACCTAGGGGATCTCTCCCCGACCACTGGTTACTCTGAGCCCTAGCCCTGATAAGGGCTGGAGGGCTTGGTCCAGGGTCCTAGACGTCTTCGGCCGACTTGGGTCTTCGTGTAGCAGAACTCCTCCAGAGCTCTCAGCGCTCTGGCTTTTATACCTGTTCGTGGCCGGGTTGTCCAATCCCCGGCCACCTTGTGAGACCCTCTGATTGGTCCTTCCCAATCTGGGTTTGAATCCTACCTCACCCCATTTGACCCTGACCGTTTGATTGAGTGGGAAAACCTTGTTTACGATCTGCTGTCACAGTTTGCGAACAGCGAGTAGTTAACACCACTACAGTAGGAACGCTGGGCTGCTCGGTCAATGGCCAGGGTCAACGGCGGCGTGGTGTATTCTGCAAATATGGCCGACTGTGAGAGCGGGCACAAGCCGGCGTGAGTAGGTTAAACGTTGAGTTTTATAAGGGCACCACGGGGTGACCAGCCCCTCCCCACCCAGCCCCACCCCTCCCACCCCCCACCTAGCCCCCCCACCCAGCCCCACCCCACTCTCCCCACCCAGCCCCTCCCCACCCAGCCCCCCCACCCTCCCCACCCAGCCCCTCCCCTCCCCACGACCCCACCTTCCCCTCCCCACCCAGCCCCACCCTCCCCACCCAGCCCCTCCCCACTAATTTTTTTTACCTACGTGACTTTACAGAAAAAACCTAAGAATATTAAGCCCCCACGCCCACCCACCGCGACGCCCGTTGTAAAAAAGGGGGCGTGGTCTGACTGCACAAGCCCCGCCCACTGCAGAGGAGGCGTGGTTTAGTGATTGCAGCCACGCACCTGGCCTTACGAAAGGAATGACATCAGTGTCAGTTTAGAATGCACCTTGTGCCCAGGAAAGCGACACTGAGTCTAATTTCCCCCCTTTTTAAGGAGCTTTCTGCCAAGTTAAATGCATTTTTTTCAATTCTAGATTTGAAGCTTTCGTGACTGCAAGGATTCATATTCTTAGGTTTTTTCGGTAAAGTCACGTAGGTAAAAAATTTAAATTAATAAAAGTAAAATAAAAATAAAATAAAAATCACGACGTTTCGGAGGCAACACAAGCTTCCGTCTTCAGGTGGAACCGTCACAGCACGATAGCTGTATCAAGGAAGCTTGTGTTGCCTCCGAAACGTCGTGATTTTTATTTTATTTTTATTTTACTTTTATTTATTCGAATTTTTTACCTACGTGACTTTACCGAAAAAACATAAGAATTTTTTTTCAAATTTAGGCCATGAGGCCGGCACACAATGGGTCTATAATCGCGAATGCCCTCGCGAGATATTTAACGTCTGCTGTGGGTGAAGCGCACGGCACGTGCCATTCATGGTTATTATTCCGCAGCATTAATCAGTGCGGGCTGCTGGAATTCGAACCGTGCACCTAGGCCATGTCACCGCCCGGAAGCGAAGCAGGGATTTGAGCCTGGATAAGCGTTTGGATGGGTGACCACCATGCATGGCAGGTTGTCAAAGGCTAGTGCAGCAAAATACATGCTTTTATTTGATGTTTGATTTACAGTGCTTTATGAATGCACTGTGATAACAAGTCTTCCTTAGCCGTTGTAGTCATGGGGTTTGTTTGACCATACTTCACCACGCTGCTCAGCGCGGGTTGGTGAAAGGAGGGGGGGGAGTGGAACCCAGGACCGGTTGAGATGTGACGACGCCACTGATGTTAGCCGTCAAAGTTCAGGACACGAGGTTTGCAGTGCAGTGCACTCACCACTGTGCCACCACTCCACCCCCAATATAAATGAGCAAAACAAAAACGGTGCTGTGCGGTTGAGTACAAGTCAGATTGTCCACACGTTTCAATGAGCATTGTTTTGGGCTCATTCATCACTGGGGTTCTTACGCTAATAGTATAAATTACATATTCTTACATCCAGAAAATCCACTGACTTCCCACCACCATGTGCTCCATCAAGTAGAACTGGTGGGAAACGATGGCTTGGGGAGGTCTTCATTCAGCAGGGGATTGAACATTTCTCATACATGTTTTAGAGTCATGTCTGCCTCGGTCGGGTGACCCAAGCAACTACTAGTTAATATTTAAAACTCCAGTATACAAACAACCAGGAAAATATTCCGAGGGAATTAAGCCCTACTCATAATTCACACATTTTGGCAATAAGCTTTAGGAAATTGGCAGTATTTGTGACTTACGAAGCTGCATTATTTTGTAGCTACATGAGTATTGCGCATTAAAGGCTATTGCAATCTTCATAGGTGACGGGTATGTTCACAATGTTAATTACAAATAGTCTCAGTAGCAACTGGAGAATCTTGATTGTAATTCATCACATTTGACAGAGCCGAGGAGGGAGGGTTGATGTTTTATGGAAATTTTATTGCAAGCGCGCACAACGAACGACCTGTACAAAATGCGCAAGTTTGTGCATTTTAAATACTGTTTGTAATCTCACACGGTGAAGACAGAAAGAAAACAACCACACTCGAAGAAGCCTTTGGATGCTGCGATGCAAGTCAAAGATGTTATCAAATAAGCCAACCCTAGCAACAATGTGAAATGTACCACTGACAACAGTACTGTATTGTCATTCACTGGGTTTCCAATATGAAGAGGAATATCTCGCTCCTTTTGTTTTTATGGTTGTGCTGTCGAGCTCTGCGACGTGTTTTGGGTTGTACGGCGTGTTATTCGGCACGATTTACAAAAAAAAACTATTTTTTATTTCACCAGGTAAGGCCCACTGAGCTACTTAGCTTCTTTTCAGAAGCGACCTGGCCACAAATGACAACTCAACAAAGTGGCTTGTCACCTGGGAATTTATAGCAGCCAAATACTCTTAAACGCATGATGTTGATTCTAAATGTGGAGAAAAAAACCGGAAGACCTGGAGAAAATCTACTCGACTACGGGGAGAACATGCAAACTCCAAATATACAGGCATCAAGGTCGGGATCGAACCCATGCCTACTGTATACTAGACGAGGTAGTTAACATCTTGCCACCGTTTATACGTGCCAAGAGTCTTCTTCAGGAACTAGATTACGTTATGTGCGCGCGTTTCTTCAGTGCAACGCCAAATCAGTTCCTGAAGAAGCGTCCAGCGTGTGGAGCGAAACGTCGGGACTTCGTGCAGGAAAAAAACACGCGGTACAATCCAAATAATCACATCGGGAGACAATCAACTAAATTGCTACAACTCGTAGCAATCATTGCCCGCCTATTGGCGAACTAATGCCCCCCCACTCGCAGAAACAGGTGAAGTGTCACATCATGTCCAGGAGGGGCAAGCTGCCACTGGAAGTGCCCTTTAAAATGCGTTGAGATGAGATGGGATGTAAGTTGCTTGTCGTTTGTAAAGCAACTCTGAAACGCCCCGGGACATGTAGGGTGCTCTTTCAAAACAAGTCATTGTAATAATACATTTTTAAAATCATTATTTGAATCAAAATGGATTCATATAAGTCGAAAAAATTACGGTTTACCAACAAAAATGTGTTTTTCTGAAACGGCCGATACTGACGTGTGCTGTGATCAATTAATTGTTTTACAGAATCTTTATTTCTATTGGAGGAATGCGATGAGCTAAAAATCTCTTTTTCACAAATGTCCAGTAGGGGCACGGGGTCAGAAAGTTACAACAACAACCTATGTAAAAATACGATAGGACTGCAAAGTATAGGAAAGGTATACGTAAATAAATAATTAACTATTTTTATTTTAACAAGATAAAGCCCACTGAGCTATTAGCTTCTTTTTCATAGGCGGCCTGGCCACAAATAATAACTCAACAAAGTGGCTTATCGTGTGAGCATTTATAGCAGACAAATACTAAAAATAATCTAAACGCACGTTGATTCTAAATGTGGAGGGAAAAACCCAGCCCGAGATCTGAGCGAGGCCCGGCTGCAACCGAGACATACAATCCGTCACGTGTGATTCGTTTAAAAATGTAAATGTATGCTGTCCAACATACATCATGTGCAAAACATGATATGGAGTAGGTTTTAATTTTTTGGAATACCATTTACGTTTTTTATACATTCTATAAATTAATGGCACATTTATAAATGGCATATGCTAGTAAATGGAGATTTGGAAACCCAGTAAATAAGATGATGTAACAGTAAAAAAGTAAAACCTGATTTCAAAACACAGAACACAAAAATATCCCAAAAGCAAACGCAGACGTGGAGCTTTTACATTGCAACGGATTTAATCGCAGTGACCCGAATTAAATTGGTGGGAATTTACTGTTCATACAGGTAAAACGTCTTACCGTGTATACTGCATACGCTGCAAACATGTTAGTAGTCGTTTAATAACTATTATACGTTACTGAATTGTAAGTGATTCTTATCTACAGTTGTGTAGTGTACAGTATGAGCGCAAGCATTGTTGTGCACATCAACAAAAAAACACATTCAAGATCACACACGATGCCGTGGGGCTCTTCGCAGCGACGAGCGTGGTCCGACAACCGCATCACTCACTCTCTCTCTCCATCCTTGTCAGCTCGCGGTGCCACCGTTAATCCCAAGAACCGACTCAAGAATTTACAAAAATGAAATCCGACCGAAATAAATGTCATAAATGCATTCCTTAATAACATTCACATCGATCTTCAGGAGTAAGAGTGGTGCAGCCCTGCAATTGTCTACTCACGCTACCGCTGGCATATAGGGCCTCCAACACGAGGGAGTTACTATTGAGGGCTGGCCATCGAACAAAGACGGTCACTGCATCGCGCATGCGTTCAGATGCGTTTCTGCGGCCGTCTGGAACGCTCTTCATCCCCATATTAGGAAGCCACTGGAGCTATGCACTTTTAAATCAAGATTGAAAACTCATTTATTTAGAACTGCTTTTTGTGTTTAGATTGTTGTCCGTCCTCCTGCACCTCCGATTAGCGCGATTGGCTACGTACGGTGCGAAAGAAGTTCAACGTACGTACGTACATGGAGCCTCTCTAGGGAGTGTATTTGTCCCATTCTTCCATGGACATTCATCTTGGAAGAGGTAGGAGTAGCCCCGTTACCACGCACACCCAGCCCACCCACTAAGCGGTTTCCCCAATTATACTGCTGGGCGGATAGAGACGGGCGGTATTTAAGAAAACTGCATCATTGTTTCAACTGCCGTGCTCAGAGATGAAACCGGTGACCCGTGGACCCGCAAGGCCAGCGTGATAATCATTACACCGCGGCAGCATCCATTCATTTTCAGATGCTCCTCATTTTTTTCTGAATGAATCATGAAATTAAATTAGAATGGCGCCATTGAATAACAAGCTGAGGCTGTCCACTCGTGGTTCGCTCGTGGTTGTTGTCACCTCCTGTCCATCGCTCTCTCGTTTTTATGCAACAAAAAATTCCGACACTGCTGAGCTGACACCACCACGGCCCTTAGGACGCACCGTTGTGGCCGTGCCCGCGCTACCGTGGACTAGGGGTGTCCGCACAGACTGAGTTCGGATCTGTAAAAAAGCTCAAGTGATCCATCACCGGCTTTCCCACGTGGGTACCATTCCCACTGCCTGCCTCTCCGCGCACCTGACAGTTTAACTCCGGGGCCTAGCAGTGCCGGTGCAAGCTCTCCGATCCCGGCGTAACAAAGCGCCGTAAAAAAATGCCCTCCAATTATCTTTTCCTTCCCGCAACCTCAGCGGCAGAATTGATGGAGGAAAATATTTTGTTTCTCTGCAGGGCAGGTGACAATGTGTCTGCCAATGACCCTCTTCTCTGCAAGCCAAATTGGCTCGAATCCATTAAGCGGTAGGTTCCGGAGCAGCAGAGGAATGCAAAAAAAACAATATCCCTTATTGAGGTAATGAAGCCAAGGCAGGTGACCACTTGTGACAGCCGTGGTGGGTGGGTGTCCCAAGGGCCACGCTGATCCAGGCCCAGGGAGCACAGGTTGCTGTGTTTGTGTCTCTAAGGTGCTGCCTAACCAGGAAATCCCTACGCTTGCACTTTTTACACTACAACGTTTCCTAACATTCACTATTACGCGCTAACACGTCCCCTTCTCGTTACCTCTGGTGTTTTCCAGATCGTGTATACATTATATATATATAAAAAGATCAACAAGCACGCGTGGTAAGTATGTTGAACGTCTGCCAACCCACACAAAGTCGCTCCTTCGTAAATAAATGCATCATTTGTTCGACTATATGTACACGCCACTGTGTATATACACATTACATATCTGGTTTAAGTTACCCACGCGCCCCGCCCACGTTGGCACGTGCGCCGCTGCACACGTCGCGCTGTCGCGTCGGTCTAGCGCGCGGGGTTAACGGCGCACAGAAGCTGAGCAGCCAGGAAGATCCACGGCAGGAGGTGGCCAGCCATCGTCTTTGTGCCTACGGACACGAGGACGCAAGGGAGACAGAAACGCAGGCAGCTGAGCGAAGTGAATCCATGAACAGAGCACAACAGCGGGAGCTGCCACGTCAAATTATGAGCAGATTCGCCCGATGCGTGTAAGTCCGGGGAATGGAACACGAAAATGAAAACCGGCGCAAAGAACCGGATTTAACTGGTCTTTTTTTTTAGAAGCAAAAACAGAACCCGATTTTTTTTTTTAAGATGCTGCAATCTCGAAGCCAATTTTGAGAATCGGAATATTTATTGACACTGGAGGAATCCAATGAGCTATAAAGCTCTTTTTCACAGATTGTCCAGGGCACAGTGAATATGCTTTCTCAGTCATGTGGTGAATTGTCAGGCTAGCTGCACTTGTGCCAGGCTAGGTGCACTTTGAGGCCACGTGAAGTGTCGTAAGATGACTAACCTGGCACCTGTTAGGGGACATACCCAGCTGTGAATGGGTTAAACATACATACTCACATAGACACACTCACACGGACAGATAAAAGCAGGATGTGTGCAACTGCTCAACACTGCATTGAACACTACATTGAGATGTTAAAGAGGTTAGCTTTGGAGTTAATTGCAGGTTTCTACACGAACATAAAAATGGTACTAAATTACATTTAATGTATGCTACGCAATATTTATTGCTAGAATATAATACCGGTTCAAGCGGGCTTCCGTGCACACACCCGAACCGCGCAAAGCCAAACGGTTCAATGCCCTGCTCATCACGTCGTCACCATCGTTCCCTTCCCCTCCTTTCCATTTCCCTCCCGTTCGCATTCCGTTAGTCGTGCGTAACTCTGCCGTCTGAGACGCTCGTTACGCTACGGGGCGCATGAGGATGCGATACGTCGCTGTCGGTTGTCTTCAGTGGTTTTTTTCAGCAGGGGGCGATGTCGCTACGTGGCTGTACCCAAGCGTGTAATAAATTAGTAATTTGCTAATTTGAATAAAAATTGGACCGTTACACCGGCAAAAAACACGCGGCCTGCTCGTTTTCAAATAACGCCATGGGATATTTGATGCTCGCGCCGAAGCAGACGGTGCATTCGTATTTAACGGTTCACACGCCCGCGGTATTAACCGGGGGTGGCCGCTCGCTGGGTTTGAACCGCAAGTCTCCGCGAGCAGTGGCAAACGCGCCGCTGCTCCAGCACACATCGCGTGCGACAGTCCCCCGACGACTCCAGCGCCAACTTGCGGATGAGCGGCCTCTGAAACGAGCTCCATAAATCCCATCCTCACCTTCCATTTCAGACACTGTCAACCAAAAAAAAATGAAGAGGGGGGGGGGGGCAACTGCTAGAACAGCGAGCCGTGAACGTGTAATCAATCTCGAGGCCAGTGTTGCAAAGACAAACACAACTCCGCCATTAATAGCTGACAACGACCGCAATGCAGATGCAGTGAATATTGATCGGAGAGGGCTCATGTCCACTTTTTTGTCTGTAATGTTTTGCTGACTTAACATTCCGTGAAAGGAGGGGGTGGGATCCACACGATACATTTTGGCCGAATAACACATCGCTCTGCCCCGCGCGCACGAACACCATTTGTCTCGGTGAATTGATAAACACGGGCTCACCCACCCGCACCACGGAGTGATTTATTCAGTCGGAGTAATGCAAAGGGAGATCCTGCGAAAGTGAGAATGAATGATGATGTTTGTTTATGAGCCAGGTAAGAGTCTGCTGAAACACAGAAACTCCTCCACCCAGGGTGGCTTGGGTGTAAATATTACTGTGATCCAGTGAATTGCAAGTTGGTGTTTTTTTTAAACTTCAACATGTATATTGTTTTGGCAGCCACTCGTAATCCAAATATGCGTGTTGTGGGCAAACTGAGGAATCCATTCTGCTGCTGCGTAGGCTTGCGCGGTTGCGCTGTTTGTCCAGCTCTCCGATGCGTTTTCAGGCCGTAGTGCTTTTGGTTCGGCACCGTGTCCGACGTTTCGCTCTACGGGGCGGGGATGCTGCTCGAGGAACTGAATTCACGAAGAGGCTCGCAGGACGCGCCGAACAGCGCTCAGCGCAAGCCGTGCACTACCGCGGACGCCTGCCGGGAGTGCATGGCGAAAGAAATGCCCAACACGTGGCCTAAGCCGGAAAACCACAACTCGGATTGACATTTTTGTTTAAAACCCAGGAGCCCGATTCAAGTGATACGATGGTGGAAGCTAGGGGAGAAACAATCATTGATTCACAAATTAATATTGATTTTTAAGCTCATGATACATGCATTGAATTACGCGTGTAAAAATTCAACATTTTTCTCTATGCCGTTTACTTTGCATGTCACCACTGTAGTTACTGGACGTGCTACCATTCACCACAATTTCCAAAAAAATATAAATATTCTTGAATCAAGTTGTCAACCTCATGATGGACATTTAATTGCATCTGCAGGGAGGCATGAGGGGGCGGGTGAATGGTTCCACTCTTTTTTTTCTATCAATTCTGGGTGAACAAAAACCGATGAAAGCAAAAAAATACTCGCAGCCGAATTTTCCGCTTTTCCGCCAAATATTCCAGAACACCGCCTTTCCGCCAACAAACTAATCAGGCCATACACATGTCGTGCATGTGGTCTGCTCTGCATTGCTCCTTACCCAGTAATGATCTCAAATCGACTTTTGTTTTGGCACCTCGAGATGTGCTGCATGGGAGGCGTTCTATAAATAATAGTGACGATGATGATGATGAAGTTGACGATGGTGAAACACAAGATAGCTACTTAGGCACGTAAAGCAGCATCAACTCAAATCGATGCTTGCACTCGCGACGCGTGCGTGGAATCGTGAGCGCGAGAATTGATCGTTCAGGATCCACGCGAAATGAAAACGGCGAAAATTAAACAGGACAAACGACATGTTAAAGTGAGATGGGGAAAATTTTAAATAATCGATCGATTTTATTTATTTGTTTCAGCAGAAAGGAGCCAATGAGCCCGTTAGGCTCGATTTCATCGGCGTCCCACGAAGGCACAATTCTTAAAAGTCGATCACGACCTCCGATCGCGAGACTCCGATCGCCACCTCCGATCGCGACACTCCGTTTCGTCGCGATGGGACGCCGCGATCGTGAAGTGAAGTCGTGATGCCCGTGCCGCCCCACCTACCAGCACCGGCCGCCCGCTGCTTCTTTTTCTTCTTCTGCTCCTCTTCCTCCTCTCCTTTCTTCTCGGCCTCCTCCTTTGCGGCTTTGCGTGCGGACGAGGATGTGGACGACGAGGAGGAGGAGGCGGACGACGAGGAGGATGAGGAGGAGGTGTCATTGCGGACGATGGGCTGGGCCTGAGCGGCCTGCATGTCCTCGGGCCGCGGCGTGACGCGCAGCCAGGCGCGGGCCGTGTGCTCCTGCGGCGGCCGCGGGCGGTAGTCCGTGACGCGGCACTCGTACGCGCCCTCGTCGCCGCGACGCACCGACGTCAGGCGCAGGCGGTTCGAGATGTCGCTGCCGAGGACTCTCACCACCTGCGGCGTGGGGGTCACGTGGGTCACGGGGGTCACGGGGGAGGGGTTCAGAGGTAGATGATCCGAGTGGGTTGTTGGTGATGAACCGGCCACAGAAATCCATGTCATATCTGCCCAGCGATGATTGTCCTTAGCCCTAAGTTGTCGCGCTGACCCGAGTCTCAATACCGGCTCGAACAACAGCTGTAATTCATTGCCCTTCCCCCCGCACCTCCGATTAGCATGGTTCGCTATGTACGGTCTGAAAGAAGTTGAGTATACCGACACGCATATGAATATGTCATTTCTACAATGAGTTCAGGAGCTGTAAATGGGGAGTTGAGCACCCCTTTAATACTCATTTCAGTAACAAATACTTCACACTATTAATGTCGTCCTAACACTGGCCGGATAATACACTTTAGACCGTAGCCTTCACGTCAACCATAACCTTTAATCTCAACAATGGCTCTAACCCAAGACGGTTGCCTGGATTCGAGCCCAGGGTCTCAGCTATTGCCGGCTCAGTGCTCTGACGTCTCGAAGCCATCTCGAGGTAACGTTTTCACACACCCCACCATTGTATTTCGGACGATAACCATCAAAAGTAGCTACATATTTAGTAGCTACGCGCCCCGAACTTTCAAGGGCCCCGCGCTAAATGCTTTCAAGCTATCAATTCCGGTTCAGTGATTCTGAACTTGCTCAATTACTATAGTACTATACCGCCTTCAACTTTTATGAACGACTGGGTGTTTAAGGTTAGCGATTCGTCGTATTATCTGGCTGTGTAGCAAATGAAAGCATACAATTACCTTACTATGCAAGTTAAAAATGAGTGTTTTAATATTTTTTTTAAAATGTATGCTACAGGCCCCGCACTAGCTTCGTCCGGCACTGAAGCATCCGCGCACAGAGACGAGTGCGCAAAAGCTCAGAGGCGGCGAGGCAGCGGCGTCACCGACTCGCACGTGGACGCTGAAGGAACGCCAGCCGGTGTGGGGGGGGTGCTCGCTAAGCCACTTACACTGATCTTTGTGCCTTCTTCCTTCATCACCATCTGCGACAGAGGCAAAGGGGGTCATCCCAAACTGATTTCAGCACGTGTGACGATAACACCCGCTTTCAACTTTTTTCAACAATAAGCTTGGTTTATTGAAAAACGGGTGCGCGCGCATGTGTCTGTGTGTGTGCCTGCGTGTGTGTCTGTGTGTGTGTTTGTGTCTGTGTGTGTCTGTGTGTGTGTCTGTGTGTGTGTCTGCGTGTGTGTCTGCGTGTGTGTCTGTGTGTGTGTGTCTGTGTCTTTGTGTGTCTGTGTGTGTGTCTGTGCCTGTGTGGGTGTCTGTGTGTGTGTCTGTGTGTGTGCGTCTGTGTCTTTGTGTGTCTGCGTGTGTGTGTCTGTGTGTGTGTCTGTGTGTGTGTGTCTGTGTGTGTGTCTGTGTGTCTGTGGGGAGCGGCAGCGCAACGGTTCGCGCGCTGCGCTACGAACCCGGCGACACGGGTTCGATTCCCGCTCACGGCCAACACCAGCGTACGATCGCTTGAACCGGTCCTGAGCCTACCCCTAGGTCGACTCAGCCTGAACTGAGTACCTGGTGCGGTGTGTGTTAAACATCGCCACTAGGGAGAGACAAAGGCGACCGGGCATGGTGCCGGCCTCCATCAGGTGCTCTTCGCGAACAGCGCTTGGCCACACGACATAAAGGGAATCTTCATCATTTGGACAGAGAGGGGGTGCCGGTTGACGGACCTGTCTGCGGGGTCCTCCGTCGTCCAGAGCCACTCCCCTGGCCGCCTCTCGCGTCTCGCCTTTCACGAACCACCACTGGATCTCGAGCGAGTAGGCGGGCGCTCCGCCGCCGTGGAAGGCGCACGACATCTCCACGTCTTCGCCTTCGCGCGCCGTCACGTCCTGCGGGACCTGCCGGAACGTGCCTGGCGCGCGCGCGTGCGACAAGGAAGACGACGGATATGAAGACACCTGGAGGGGGGGAGGGGCGATGTTGCACAACTTCGCCTCGAGTGATGATAACTCAAAATAATTTGTAATTTTATTTTTTATTAATTTATAAATTATAAAATAATTTTAATTTTTATTAATTTTAATTTAATGTTTTACCTACGTGACTTTACCGAAAGAACTAAGAGTATGAATCCTTGCAGTCACGAAAGCTTCAAATCTAGAATTGATGATAACTCGGTTCTTTAGAAGCTGCTTCTTGTGTTTGTTGTCCTTCACCCACCCCCACCACCTATTGCACGGTTGGCTATGTACGGTGCCAAAGAAGTTCTACATACATACGAGGACAAAGGATCTATGAAAAATGATAGCTCAACGAAGTGGGTTATCATCATGTGGAAATGTACAGCAGCTCAAATAATCTAAACGCGCGATGTCGATTCTAAATGTGGAGGGAAAACCCGGAGGACCCGGAGAAAAATCCACGCGAACACGGGGAGAGAGAGAGAGAGATGCAAACTCCAAATAGACAGCAGGCGTCAGGGTCGAGATCGAACTCACGACCTCCTGTATACCAGGCGAGGGAGATAACATCTTGCCCCGCGCGACATCCGACGTTGCATCAGCCTGCAATCTATTATCTTAAATTGATTTGTGCAGCGCCTTATTTCTAAGCGCTTTACAGCGATGATACAATTGTGCACCAGACGACAGTGGTTGAGATAAAGAGTGGGGTTGTTGTTATTAAAAGTGGTGGTGGTGTAGTTATGGTGGCATGAGACCAGGGGCAGAGGATAAGGACTCGTTGTTGAGGGCTGACGTTTGTGACGGTGTGCGGTTTAAATTTCGATTTAAAGCTTTCGTGACTGCAGGGATTCATCTTCTTGGTTCTGTCGGTAAAGTCACGTAGAAGGGAAATCATAAAATAATAAAAATAAAACATAATACAATTATTTTAAAGCTTTCGTGACTGCAGGGATTCATCTTCTTGGTTCTGTCGGTAAAGTCACGTAGAAGGGAAATCATAAAATAATAGAAATAAAACATAATACAATTATTTTAAAGCTTTCGTGACTGCAGGGATTCATCTTCTTGGTTCTTTCGGTAAAGTCACGTAGAAGGGAAATCATAAAATAATAAAAATAAAACATAATACAATTATTTTTAAGCTTTCGTGACTGCAGGGATTCATCTTCTTGGTTCTGTCGGTAAAGTCACGTAGAAGGGAAATCATAAAATAATAGAAATAAAACATAATACAATTATTTTAAAGCTTTCGTGACTGCAGGGATTCATCTTCTTGGTTCTTTCGGTAAAGTCACGTAGAAGGGAAATCATAAAATAATAAAAATAAAACATAATACAATTATTTTAAAGCTTTCGTGACTGCAGGGATTCATCTTCTTGGTTCTTTCGGTAAAGTCACGTAGAAGGGAAATCATAAAATAATAAAAATAAAACATAATACAATTATTTTAAAGCTTTCGTGACTGCAGGGATTCATCTTCTTGGTTCTGTCGGTAAAGTCACGTAGAAGGGAAATAATAAAATAATAAAAATAAAACATAATACAATTATTTTAAAGCTTTCGTGACTGCAGGGATTCATCTTCTTGGTTCTGTCGGTAAAGTCACGTAGAAGGGAAATAATAAAATAATAAAAATAAAACATAATACAATTATTTTAAAGCTTTCGTGACTGCAGGGATTAATCTTCTTGGTTCTTTCGGTAAAGTCACGTAGAAGGGAAATCATAAAATGATAAAAATAAAACATAATACAATTATTTTAAAGCTTTCGTGACTGCAGGGATTCATCTTCTTGGTTCTTTCGGTAAAGTCACGTAGAAGGGAAATCATAAAATGATAAAAATAAAACATAATAAAATACAATTCTCACGACGTTTCGGCCACAACGCAAGCAGCCGTCCTCAGGTGAAGAACAGGTCTGTCAGAAAGACAGCATCAGATGCTGTCCGACAGACCTGTTCTTGTATTTTATTATGTTTATTTTTTATTATTTTATTATTTCCCTTCTACGTGACTTTACCGAAAGAACCAAGAAGGTGTGCGGTTTGTCCATTCGTAGGGGGCACCGGTGGTGGTTGTACGGCACACATTTGGTGATTGTACGGGGCACAGGTGGTGCATCAGCCGGTCATCTCAGTCTGTCAACCCATGGCACCTGGGTCTGTCCCGTGGCCTGCCAGTGCGCGTTCGACACTTAACGTGACCTCGATGTGCACATAGCCTGGCACAATCGCCGTGGAGACGTCACCGCCACTGAGTGGGGAATGGCGGTTGTTGTTTGTCCGTCATAACCGAGTAGACGAAGCTTCTAATTTATCAAATTGGTCTCCTGCACGCCCGTTTCCAGGATTCCTTACTTGTTGTAAATGTATTGTTCATCAAGCAGTGGATAGATTATAACTGATAATGATGATGAACTTAGTGAACGTGGCTGTCAATGGCCATGAGACCATCTCGAAAATTAATATGTTGTTGTCCTGCTTGCTTTGTCTCTTGTCGCAGAGAAATTAAGTTTATTGTCCAAACTTACTCTGATAAAAAAAAACACTATTAGAATGTGTTTGTTGTTGTTGATGCATTCTGCTTCCATCGGGGATTTCGCATTCATATTCTGAAGTGCTCACTCAGTAGATGGGCGCGATTATCACGTGCTAATTAACCAAAGACGTTCTAATCACTTTGCGCGATCAAGCGAACTGACCCGGGTTTCACATTAAAAAAATCATAATCTGAATAAGAAGCAGCTTCCCGAAGACAAAATCAACACGTGCAGGTGGAAAAGTTAACCCCAATTTGACACTCGTGGGGAAATGGTTAATGCGCGCACGGAAAAACAAGGACATGTTTCAACTGCTTTGCATTGCAGTAGTTGAAAAATTGCAGCAGTTGAAACATTGTACGTAACATGATGATGGTTGAGATAAAGAGTGGGGGTTGTTGTTGTTGTTATTGAAAGTGGTGGTTTAGTTATGGTGACAGTTGTGAGGATAGGCCGGAGAGGATGAGGGGTTGGGGTAGTGATAGGGGTTGGGGTAGTGATAGGGGTAGTGATAGGGGTTGGGGTAGTGATAGGGGTAGTGATAGGGGTTGGGGTAGTGATAGAGGTGGTGATAGGGGTTGGGGTTGTTATAGGGGTTGGGGCTAGTGCTGTTAGCGAGTACCACCTATGAAGGTCGGCATGGCACACGAGCGGGTGGGTGGCCAGCAGTGATGAGGCGTTGGTTCTGTATGTTGCACGGGTCTCACGATTTCGTCCATCTGGATGGACTCTTGCCGATAACATGTGGTAATTCAGCAGCATTTAAGAAAAACAATGCCCGATTCTGCTGCTGAGACCCAGATGGTCAAAATCAGCCCAGACTTTGCTTGCATTAACAAAGGCCGCTGGACAATATTGATCTGGAACGCCAACACCTTTGAGCTGATGGACTAAAACGCATTGTTATTATGTGGAGACAGAGTGGAGTTGTGCCTATGTTTGTTTTTACACTTGTACGTGCACACCTCGGTTTCAAAAGATACCTCTGCGTTCTGAAGCCATGAAGTTAGTACGGCCATGGAGTTAATACGGCATGAAGTTAGTACGCCTTGGAGTTAGTACGACATGGAGTTAGTACGGCATGGAGTTAATACAGCATGGAGTTATGACGTCATGGAGTTAGTACGGCATGGAGTTAATACGGCATGGAGTTATGACGTCATGGAGTAAGTACGGCATGGAGTTAGTACGTCATGGCGTTAATACGGCATGGAGTTAGTACGGCATGGAGTTATGACGTCATGGAGTTAGCACAGCATGGAGTTATGACGTCATGGAGTAAGTACGGCATGGAGTTAGTACGGCATGGAGTTAATACGGCATGGAGTAAGTACGTCATGGAGTTAATACGTCATGGGGTTAGTACGTCATGGAGTTAGTACGTCATGGAGTTAGTACGGCCATGCAGGGACCACCTGAGCCACGAAGGGCCCTTTTTAAACATTCCTCAACATACAGCCCCCCTCCCCGCCACCCCGGGGCTCGATGGCGAATGCCTCGACACTCCGGCATACCGGAGATCTACCGACAGGGGGAGATGTTGACCACCGGTGCCTGCACGAGGCATGGGGCTTGGTGCCTGGGGCGGTGGTGCAGGAAGGTCAGGGCCGGGTTAAGATTTTGTCGGCACTTGGGTAAATATTTCCAAACGGAAAACAAAGTTCAAACAAATAAAATGTATTTTTTTTACGAGGCTAACAACAAATAAAATTCAGCATTCACAAGTGAAAAAACTGTTCACTTCATCTCTGGAGGCCCTCGAGTTTGGCCCTGAAGCCCGTGGCCGAATTCGGACCTGGCAGTTGCCAGCGAGACGACTTCGATTCCCCGCTCACGGCCACCAACACCGGTGACGATTATATCTGAGCCGGTCCTGGGCCTCCCCTAGGTCGACTCGGCCTCAAATAAGTACCTGGTGCGGTGTGTAGTAAACATCGCCACTGGGGAGACAAAGGCGGCCGAGCGTGGTGCTGGCCACCCACCCCCTCGTGTGCCGTGTCGGCCTTAATTGGTGCTCGCGAACGGCACTTGCCACGAGCATCTGTTGAGGCTATACGGGGGACATTTCTCTTTGGTGGTTGCGGCAGGCAGGGCTGCTGGAAGTGTTCACGTGAATAATTCACAATCATAGGATTTTACGTCTCATGCAGAACATTTTTGTTTGATGTTCTGTTTGTGTTTTGCGATTTAAGGTTGGATTTTTTTGCATTCCATCAGACGTTTGCCACCAAGACGGGAGGCAACGTTGTACAACGGCACCAGCCTAACCTCCACAACATGTTACTGGTAGAAACCTCCTGGTTCCACCAGCCCACAGGGGATTATTGTGTCCGTCCGTCGTGCATCCAAAAATGGGAGGGGTGGGGCTGGGTGGAGAGGGGAGGGTGGGGAGGGGCTGGGTGGGGAGGGGCTGGGTGGGGAGGGGAGGGTGGGGAGGGGCTGGGTGGGGAGGGTGGGGAGGGGCTGGGTGGGGAGGGTGGGGAGGGGCTGGATGGGGAGGGTGGGGCTGGCTGGGGGGTGGGTGGGTGTTGCTGGGTGGGGAGCGGCTGGTCACCCCGTGGTGCCCTTATAAAACTCAACGTTTAACCTACTCACGCTGGCTTGTGCCCGCCCTCACAGTCGGCCATATTTTCGGAATACACTGCGCCGCCGTTGACCCTGGCCATTGACCGAGCAACCCAACGTTCCTACCAGCTCCCTCCGCAGGAATGTGTTAAATCGACAAGGTTTTATCCACTGGTGTACAGATTTCAAACCCCAGATTTGAAAACAATATTCCACATTCATTACATTTGACTCGCCCGTGACGGCACAGGCAACCGATAGCATCACTCAACGCTGTCATTTACAATAGGTAGATGTCCCATGACAACAGTGTTCTCTGGGCAAAGGAGACCTATCAAAGTTTTGCCCTCCCCACCCCCCCACTGTGTTAGCATCACAATTGTGTCATAAGCGGCAAGTCATGAGACCGAGAATCCCTCCGGATCTCTCGCAAAGCAGTGCCGCACCTTGTGTGTGTGTGTCACAGAAACGGTCCGCAGAAGCGGATATCACGGAGCAACCTGCGAGATCCCATCTCATGACATGACCACCGATAACACAATCGGGATGAAACTGGGGAAAATAAATACAGTCTTAGCGGTGACAGATCAATGCCCTGACCTTTGCGCCACCTAGTAACCTCTTGACTGGGCATTGTTATTAGTTTTTATGTTTTTATTACATTGCTGGTAATAACGCCAGCACAATAAAAAAAAACAACTCTCGAAATGATGTGTCCGATGAAGTGAGCCGAGTGCAGAGGCGTGTCGTGCCTGTGGTGTAGTGCTTTGGAGGCAAGGAGGGTCGGTGGATCATATCGAGAATTGTGAAACTCACAAACCGGCTGGTATATACGACGCTAATGCTGTAGAGCACATGCGGTTTGAAGCCACAAATGTGCATCTTTTGAATGTCATCCCCGCACATTCAGGAGTTTCCTCCTACGAGCAAAATAAGTAATATATTATTTTTAAACACGATTTTTATGAAATGTATTAGTAATGGCAGAACTCCACGACTCCAGGAAGTGGCCCCGAAGCTTGCCATAACATAAGGGACCGTGGCCAATTACAGCCAACGTCAGTTGACCGTGGACAATTATACCCAAGCCGAAATATAACATGTAAAAAATAATGCTTAAAAATATGTTTTTTTTTATGATAGAATATAGTATTGTCATGAGTATGACATACATATACCAAGTTTGCAGCCGATAGCACATTAGGAAGTGGGTTAAAATTGAGTTACAAGATTTGAGGATACAACGACAACAACAACAACGACAACAACGACGACAACAACAACAGACAGAGTGAGTTAAAAGAAAGCGTGTAAAAAATTAACCCGTAAAAACAACGTTTTTCACTATAAATCCTTTATATGCGTGGCAGCTAGAGTCCTCTCGTCCTCTGGCTTGAGATGGCTGCCACCTATGGGGCAGATGATTGCATGCAACCATTAAGCAATTGGTAATTAAATATAAAATTTTTGTCCTAAAAAGTGTAACATTTTGGAAAAAATTTTTTACGAAAAGTAATTGTCACGCACAACGAGTCTGTGTGGAAAATGTCAGCTCGATTGGATCACGGGAAGTGGGTTAAAAAACGACCAAAATATTTGCACGGTCGTAAGCAAGCAAGCAAGCGAACTTAATATAAAGGATTTAAAAAAAAGGTTCCACTAATCGGTCAAACGCTTCCCGTGCAGGATCCTCCAGACAAGAGTGGTGGCTTCGCCGAGACTGTCCCCGGTAAATGATCTACAGCCCTTTGTCAATCCAACTTGCTGGATGAAGGCTTTCCCATGCCCCATCGGTCACGGTGACTGTTTTAACCATACTTCGCGCCCGTATATTTGGAGTTTGCATGCCTCTCTCCCCGTGGTCGCGTGGAATTGTCTCTGGGTAATCCGGTTTTCCCTCCACATTTAGAATAATCATGCGTTTCGTTGAGCTATCATTTGTGACTAAGTCGCTTCTGAAAAACAATAGCTATATAGTGGGCCTTACCTGGTAAAAAATTTAAAACAATTTGTTTCGCTTTACAGTTCAATGAAAAGAGAGAGAATGAAAGAAAGGCATCAGGGCGGATCCTCGAGGGACCTCCGCTCGTTCACTCTCTTGCGAAAATGATAATTAGGGGCAGAGCCCCGTGGCGATTTGGCAGGAGTTGTAGGGACGGTGGTGGTGACAGTGGTGGTGGCGGCGGTGGTGGTGGTGGTGGTGACAGTGGTGGTGGTGGTGGTGGCGGTGGTGATGGCAATGGTGGTGGTGGCAGTGGTGGTCGTGGTGGCAGTGGTGTTGGTGGTGGTGGCAGTGGTGGTCGTGGTGGCGGTGGTGGCGGTGGTGGTAGTGGTGGCGGCGGTGGTGGTGGTAGTGGTGGTGGCGGTGGTGATGGCAATGGTGGTGGTGGCAGTGGTGGTCGTGGTGGCAGTGGTGTTGGTGGTGGTGGCAGTGGTGGTCGTGGTGGCGGTGGTGGTGGTAGTGGTGGCGGCGGTGGTGGTGGTAGTGGTGGTGGCGGTGGTGATGGCAATGGTGGTAGCGGTGGCAGTGGTGGTCGTGATGGCAGTGGTGTCGGTGGTGGTTGTAGTAGTGGCGGCGGTGGCAATGGTGGTGGTGGTGGCGGCGGTGGTGGCGATGGTGGTGGTGGCGGTGGTGGCGGCGGTGGTGGTGACGGTGGTGGCGGTGGTGGTTGGTGACGGTGGTGGTGGTGACGGTGGTGGCGGTGACGGTGGTGGTGACAGTGGTGGTGACTGGTGGTGGTGACAGTGGTGTTGGTGGTGGAGGGAAATGGCGTGGGGCGTTAATGCGCGGGGGTTGCTCGGCGTTTCCTTGACATCGGCAACTGCCGCACAGAGTGATGGCAAAAACCACGCGCTCTGATAGCGTCAGTCACCGCCGCGTGAAATCCCTAGCCACTCGCTCCGCGGGACGCAGCGATGAGACGTTAACTCCACCCGGCCCCCTGTCACCTGTCACTGCCGTGCAATTTAACCAGTCTCCCCGAGCGCACGCCGTGCGTGCACGCGCGCACACACGCGCACACATTTAAATCTTGACTTAAAGCTTTCGTGACCGCAGGAATTCATATTATTTGGGTCCTTTCGGTGGCTTTACCGAAAGACCCAAAGAATACGTACGCATTTGTCATTTTCATCCGATTCCTTCCTGGATAAATGCACTAGGTGTATACATATATATGTGTGTGATGTGTTTTGCAGTGGTGTCCCTCAATGCAAGAGTGATGTTTATGAGCGAACTTCAAATGAAAACCAAACAATTTCGCGATGCTGTCCGAGCTGCGGTAGCTGAAGGCGCAGATTACAAACAAAAACTGGATGGATGTGCGGAGTTTTGAAACACGGCAGAGGCTTCGAGGCACACGGAGAAAGATCCACCGTGGCAGACGTTTCTAAAAACCTCGTCATCGCAGCCGATGAAAACGATCTGAAGGAAATGAAGCCGCAAGGTTTTAGATTTACAGCTCCCCCCCTCTCTTTTTTTTAAATCCTCTATCGAAGGAAACATGGTCAAGCATCATCCCATGTCAATCATGCGGCGATGTTTCACCACATGTCACCACGCTGCACAGTGCAGCTTGGTTGGTGGTGAGAGGCCCAGAACTGTTTCCGATATCACCACCGGTGTTAGCCGTAGTTGGGAATCAAACTTAGTAGGAGCTCGGATTCACAAGGCAGTGCGCTAAGCATTGCATCACCACTTCCACCCCCCCCCCCCCGACACACACACAAGACCTCACCTCCCATACTTATTTACGACCACAAATTAAACGGAACATTGAGCCCTAAAATGAAAATACGAGCAGCCATTTGGCTTCGTGGCCCACATGAGCAATCTCTTCTCGTCTTGACTGTGCAAAGCGACGCACGTGGATTGGCGGAACTGTGTCCTCTCATCGAGGAGCATTCTGAGCCACGATACTTTGGTAACCTCGTCAAGGAGCGTGAACCATCATCACGCAAACTCTCCCGGTCATAATTAATCTAGAATTGAAGCTTTCGTGACTGCAGAAATAACTATACTCGTTGTTTTTTTCGGTAAAAAGTCACGTATGTAGAAATAAAATAGAATGTAAATAAATAAAATTAGATGAAAATAAATCGCGACCTTTCGAACGCAAACACAAGCGCTCATCATCAGGTGGAAGTGGGGTAAAGCACATAGCGAGGGAACACACAGAGGGAACCACGTACATGGCACATAGAGGACGGCAAACACAGCAACAAGATGGTCATCGCAGCAGCAGCCGCTTTGGCTCGGCCATCGAACAAAGTCGCTCACCGCATCGCGCGCTCTCAGATGCGCCTTTGCGGCCGGCTGGAACGCCTCCTTCTTTCCGATATCAGGAAGCCAGTGGGGCGATGCACTTTTACGTATCTCGATTGAAAACGAATTTCTGAAGAACTGCGTTTAGTGTTTGGTTTCTTGTCATTCTCCATACAGGCACCTCCGATTATCACGGCGGACGCGTTGAAGCTATCTTTAATCAATTCGACGGGGCAATAATTTGAATCGATTTGTACGCACACTCGCCATACTGCCGCTGCATTCTGTGCGTATAAATACAAAAGATCCTTCCGTATAGCCTTGAACAGATTGTTGGGGCAAGTGCTGTTTATTCGCACCTATTAAGCCTTGTCCAGCACTTGAGGGGTGGGTGGTCATTACCACGCCCGGCCGCCTTTGTCTCCCCAGTGGCGATGTTTACACACCGCAGCAGGTACTCATTTGAGGCTGAGTCGACCTAGGCGAGGCCCAGGACCGATTCAGATCATCGTCACCGGTGTTGGCCGTGAGTGAGAATTGACACCGCTCCCCACCACACACACGTACACACACAGACACGGACACACACGTACACCCACGTACACACACGTACACACGTACACACACAGACACGGACACACACGAACACGGACACACACGTACACCCACGTACACACACGTACACACGTACACACACAGACACGGGCACACACGTACATACACGTACACACACACGGACACACACACGTACACACACAGACACGGACACACACGAACACACACGTACACACACGTACACACACACGTACACACACGTACATACACGTACACACACACGGACACACACACGTACACACACAGACACGGACACACACGGACACACACGTACACACACGTACACACACACACACGGGCACACACGTACATACACGTACACACACACGGATACACACACGTACACACACAGACACGGACACACACGAACACGGACACACACGTACACACACACACAGACACGGGCACACACGTACATACACGTACACACACACACGTACACACACAGACACGGGCACACACGTACACACACACGGCGTATATAGGTTTGGGGGGTGGGTGGCGGAGAGGGGGGGGGAGGTTATCGCCTAATCACTGCGCTCGAGTCGGCGGGGCTTGCCGCGATTGTGAAGGCTGCCTCGACAATGCTGGGGGAGCGATGCTCCCGAATGCTCTTCGCTATCGCGGCGGGATGCTCATTTTAAACATCTCCCCGTCGCCCGCGCTGCCGACTCGCTGCATCTCTCGTCGCCGCGTCGCCCCGGCGATGCCGAGGAGCCCAAAAACAAAACCATCGCACGCTCCAAATAACGCGTCCATGGGCGCGTAGCGATGGCTGCGTTAAAGGCCAGATAGCGCGCGTGCGTGCGTGTGTGTGTCGACGTGTAGCGGTTAGCGCTACGCTGCGCTACGAACCTGGCGACCAGGGTTCGATTCCCGCTCACGGCCAACACCCAGTGACAATTATCTGAACCGGTCGTGGGCCTCCCCTAGGTCGACTCAGCCTCAAATGAGTACCTGGTGCGGTGTTTAAACATCACCACTAGGGAGACAAAGTCGGTCGGGCGTGGTGCTGGCCACCCACCCCCTCGTGTACCGTTACGGCCTTCATAGGTTCTCGCTAACAGCACTTGCCCCTACAGTCTGTTAAGGCTATATGGGGAATCTTTGTGTGTCGACGTGTGTGTTGGCCAACGCCACTCACAATTATATGAACCGGTCCTGGGTCTACCCCTAGGTCCACTCAGCCTCAAAATGAGTACCTGGTGCGAAGTGTAAGCATCGCCACTGGGGAGAAAAAGGCGGGCCCATGTGCTGTGCCGGTCTTCAAAGGTGCTCGCTAACAGCACTTGCCCGAACAGTCTGTTAAGGCTACACGGGGGATCTTTGTCTTTGTGCCGCCGTGCCAAGAGAATCCCACGCGGGGGACCACGTGGCCAGGCATTGTTCTCGTTGGATCGCAACCTCCTGCAAAACGGTGAACACCGCTCCTGAAACGTTCCAGTGGCCAGGTAGGAGGGTGGCGGCATCGGCCACGCTGGGCCACGCGTGCATCTGTCGGGGATGCCGGGTTGAAGGCATCTTGCCTAACCCGTGTTCCTCCAGCAGTGACGGTCTTAAGTAGAAGCCGCCGACGCACAAGGAGCTTGAGGTGCGTCAGATTCATGAATCAAATAGGGGAGCACCAAACAGAGTGCTGTGTATCAGGTGTAATTCAGAACCTGATGAACTTAAAAACGCTCGTATTCCCATTTGTATTATGATTAGTCCATTAGCTTTCGTACACGTGACTGACGTCGTTAAGGCATATAGCTTGCCCAGCGTATGAGGGTCATCGTCACATTGTCCCTTGGGGAGACTCGACCCTGCCATAAGAACATGGAATTTCCACCACTGGCTCGGGGCTGTCAAAAAAAAAGAAAAACAGGAGATGCGCACCAATGCCGCAATTGCTCTCATTTTCAGTTCGAATTTCATCGATACGTTGCCACACGTGAAAATATTAATATTTTATTGGTGGCTCAGCACAACCCAATGGGTTGACACCGCCTCTATTCCCTTACCGGGGCGAGGGGGGGGTGTGGCAGTGACGCCTTCTAACTCCATTTGCGAATTGTGGCCGCAGCCCAGCGGAACGTGTCACGAACGAGGCATCGATTCGACAATATAAAAAAAGATTTGCCGGGCGCAACGACAGAGAGAGAGAGAGCGAGAGAAGGATGCAACTCTTAGCAAAACGACGCAAGGGACCACTGGCAGCTCGCATCGTCCGCACGCAAACGAGGAAAGAAAAACATTGCCTCGGGGTGGCGCGTCAATGTTAGAGAGTTCAGTTAGCACCGCTGGTATGCTGGCATTGAATCCAGGTTTCAGATGCCCCATGATCAAACCGGGGATGCCAAGTGTCTCAGCACGGCCGCTAATGACTGTGTGTGTGTCTGCACGCCGTGCTACGAACCGGGTTCAATTGCTGCTCACGGTCAACACCGGTGACGATTATCTCCACCGGTCCTGGGCCTCCCCTAGGTCGACTCAGCCTAAAATGAGTATCTGGTGCTGCGTGTAAACATCGCCATTGGGGAGACAAAGGCGGCCGTGCGTGGTGCTGGCCACCCACCGCCTCGTGCGCCGTGGCGGCCTTCATAGGTGCTCGCTAACAGCACTTGCCCCTACAGCCCTGTTAAGGCTACGCGGGTGATCTTTGTCTTTGTTTTCACGGTGGCCCGGCCGCTGACTAAATCTGCGCTGTAACTATGGAGCCAGGGGCTGGGGGAGGGGGTAGGTGGGGGTGTTGGACAGGGGGGAGGGGCGGGGGGAGGGGAGGGGGGTAGGTGGGGATGTTGGACATGGGGGAGGGGGCGGGGGGAGGGGGGGAGGGGAGGGGGGAGGGCCCCAGTTTCATTGCCTCGGTAGACTTTGCCTGAGCTCGTCGTGGTGGCGTTCACTTCCACTGTGCAACTCCCTCCTCCTCCTCCTTACTTTCACTTTCGCCAAAATAAAAAGAGAGGCTCCTTGATCGATACGCTGCCACTGAGCTGATGCTCAGAGGCCGAATCAGAACAGAACAAAGGACACGATCACGCCTCGATTTAATACCCCCTCTCTCTCCCCCTATCCACCCCCCTCTCTCCCCCTATCCACCCCCCCTCTCACCCCCTATTCCACCCCCCTCTCACCCCCTATCCACCCCCCTCCCACCCCCTATCCCACCCCCCTCTCACCCCCTATCCACCCCGCTACATCAAGCTGCCCACTCTCACCCGAGGCCGCAAAAATCAAACTTAACAACACACAACTCGTAAAGGTGCGAGACACGGCCGAGCGGACATCTCTAAAAAAGAGCTTCATAGCTCATCGGATTCCTCCGGCACAAGTGAAGATTCTGATTCCAGTGAGTGCTCTGGGAGTGCGCGCTGTGCATCAGGCGCAGAGGCGCTCGCTCGAAACAACAACCAGCGGAGCTCTTCCACTGCGCATTCGTAATGAACGCAGCAGCAGGCAGCAGCAGCAGCAACAGCAGCTGCAGACAGCATCTGCAGGCAGCAGCAGCAGCAAACAGCAGCAGCAGCAAACAGCTACAGCAGCAGCAAACAGCAGCAGCAGCAGCAAACAGCAGCAGCAGCAAACAGCAGCAGCTGCAGGCAGCAGCATCAGACAGCAGCAGCTGCAGGCAGCAGCAGGCAGCAGCAGGCAGCAGCAGACAGCAACAGTCAACAGCAGCAAACAGCAGCAGGCAGCATCAGTCAGCAGCAGGCAACAGCAGCAGCAAACAGCAGCAGCATCAGACAGCAGCAGCTGCAGACAACATCTGCAGGCAGCAGCAGCAGACAGCAACAGTCAACAGCAGCAAACAGCATCAGTCAGCAGCAGACAGCAGCAGACAGCAACAGTCAACAGCAGCAAACAGCATCAGTCAGCAGCAGACAGCAGCAGACAGCAACAGTCAACAGCAGCAAACAGCAGCAGCAGCTGCAGGCAGCATCAGTCAGCTGCAGGCAACAGCAGCAGCAAACAGCAGCAGCATCAGACAGCAGCAGCTGCAGACAACATCTGCAGGCAGCAGCAGCAGACAGCAATAGTCAACAGTAGCAGCTGCAGACAGCAGCAGCAGACAGCAGCAGACAGCAACAGTCAGCAGCAGGCAGCATCAGCAGCAGACAGCAACAGCAGCTGCAGACAGCAGCAGCTGCAGACAGCAAACAGCAGACAGCAACAGTCAACAGCAGCAAACAGCAGCTGCAGACAGCAGCAGCAGGCAGCAGCAGCAGAAGCAGACAGCAACAGTCAACAGCAGCTGCAGGCAGCATCAGTCAGCAGCAGGCAGCATGAGCAGCAGACAGCAAACAGCAGCAGCATCAGACAGCAGCAGACAGCAGCAGCTGACAGCTGCAGGCAGCAACAGCAGACACCAGCAGCATCAGCAGCAGCAGACAGTGCGCGCTGTGCGTGACTCCGCGCCCTCGCCGCTGCAGAGCGCTGTCGGTGGGAATCAGCGTCTCGCCGCGTCTGCCGCCGTGCCTGGGAATCGATACATTATTCAAGCAGCAAAAACATACAAGTGCCCGGGCGCATTCCATAGCTGCACTCTAAGCTTAAAAATAAAGATTCAAGATGTGTTCAATTGTAACAAAAAAATTGTATAAAAATCTCGAGGTACCGACCGATCCCACGAGTTTGAGGTTCTTGGTTGTCAGTAACGCTGAGTTGCAGCCAAAAGGTGACCCACACGAAGTTCAACCCCAGATCGTGTCGTCCTCGTATGGACACGTCTTTATGGACACGTCTTTTAAAGTCGTGTGGTTGTTTCGTGAATATTCCGTCTGCTTTGCTGTTGGGGGATGCTTGGAGTCTCTGTGCGTGTGTTGATGAAGTTCATTTTGTACACAGTGGCGAGATGTTTAATGCCTTGCCTGGTATACAGGAGGTGGTGGGTTCGATCCCAACGCTGACGCCTGTGTACTTGAAGTTGGCGTGTTCTCGCCCGTGGTCGCGTGGATTTTTCTCCGGGTCCTCCGGTTTTCCTCTCCAAATTTTGAAACGTGATTTTAGAGTATTTGGCTGCTATAAATGCCCACACGATATTGCACTTTGTTGAGTTATCATTTGTGACCAGGTCGCTTCGAAACACATTCCTGCGGAGGGAGCTGGTAGGAACGTTGGGTTGCTCGGTCAATGGCCAGGGTCAACGGCGGCGTGGTGTATTCCGCAAATATGGCCGACTGTGAGGGCGGGCACAAGCCGGCGTGAGTAGGTTAAACGTTGAGTTTTATAAGGGCACCACGGGGTGACCAGCCCCTCCCCACCCTTCCCTCCCCACCCAGTCCCTCCCTCCCCTCTCCACCCAGCCCCATCCCTCCCATTTTTGGATGCACGACGGACGGACGGACACAATAATCCCTTGTGGGCTGGTGTAACCAGGAGGTCCCTACCAGTAAAAATATCTACATAGCTCAGTGGGCCTTACCTGGTAAAAAACAACTAAAGTTTATAGTGTTTTTCAGTTGATATAATTTTGAATTACTTGCAGAATCTCTTTCTCTCTCTCGATGTGCCGTGTCCTTTCTCAAAGACGTTGGCGACAGTGGCCTTTCTTCCATTCAGCTCTCTTCATCATATTTACTCAAGAACTTTGCATGAGATATTTCCATTTGCATCCAATTATTCAAATTGCCTTGTGCACTTAATTCGCTCTCTTACAATGATTATTGTTCCTATGATTTTCCCAGACAAAGCGATACATTCAGTCTCTTCTTTTCTAATTACATGTTCAAGAAATATAACTTGTCTTTCTGGAATTATTCTCACTTACGTTCTTGTTGCGGACGCTTCTCCTACCCCTAATAACGTCTCTCATCTTGTGTCTGTCATCTTCTTTAAAATAAAACGAATTTCTTGTGCTTCTAATTTGCCGCTGTAGGGGGTCTCTGCAATTGTCCATCTTTCACATCCGTATCGGACGTGGGTCTCTGTAATTGTCCATCTTTCACATCTGTATAGGACAGGGGTCTTTATAATTGTCCATCTTTCACATCCGTAGAGGACAGGGGTCGGTAACCCGTGGCTCCAGAGCCGCCTGCAGCTCTTTAAGGACTGCTTCGTGGAGTTATTTATTAAGGACCACCATCTCGTATTTACCACACACTCTATGCCGGGTTATACTCGTAGCAAAAGTAGCTACATGTGTAGCTACTACACGTGTAGCTACTACATGTGTAGCTACTACACGTGTAGCTACTACATGTGTAGCTACGGGCCCTGCACTTTCAAGGGCCCCCGCGCTAAATCCTTTCAAGATATCAATTCCGATTCAGTGATTCTGCACTTGCTCTATTACTATGGTACTATACCGCCTTCGACTTTTATGAACGACTGGGTGTTTAAGGTTAGCAATTTGTCTTATTATCTGGCTGTATAGCAAATAAAAAAATACAATTATTTTACTATGCAAGTAAAACATTATGTGTTTTAATATTTACGTGTGTTTTTTTTTACTTAGGACCCCTTTATAACATCTGCTACAGGCCCCGCACTAGCTTAGTCCGGCACTGCACACAGTGCATTGCTGCTCTTAAAATATTGAGAGTTTTTTTTTTTTACCGAATTCTACGAAAATGCCTCTTCTTGTTATTGTTGTTGCCGGTAGAGCAGAACAGACCACATGGAACACTGCACTATTTTAATCATTGTTTATTTCAGGATGCGAGCTCAGTAATACAAACTTAACCAGTAGATTCCAGTAATTAAGCAGTCTTGAGTGAGCACTGTGTTTAGGCAAAGGCGGATATCACTGGCCTTGTGGCTCAGTGGTAGAGTTAGCGGCTTGCAATCGGAACGTTGTAAGTTCAATTCCTGGTTGGGAGTTGACTCACCTATCATTTCGCACCTACCGCCAGCACACACCCCCTGGGGGGTCGGTAAAATACGTACCACTTTGTGTGCAAGTAAACAATGGTTATCCCATGGACAAGTTATTAACTTCTTCACAGCAGCCGAATGAGGGAACGCGTCTGAGAGGACGTCCTGTTGGGAGATGGAGCGAGCGATGAGATCGGCGCGTGTGCTAGGAGCGAGATTGATCGCTGCATCGCGACACTATAAAGAGATGACGACAGCTTGCGAAGGGTTTCATCCAGCAGTGGATATCAAGGCTGACTGATGAGGATGAACCTGTTCTTACCTGGGCCGGGGTTAACTCGGCTCATCATCCCTCCTGGGGTCTATAAAATAGGGAACCACTTTGTGGGTTAGGGTGAACATTGATTATCCCACGGAGAGACTCGCTGCGCGCCGTCATAGCAACGTGGAATTTCCACCGCTGGCTTTGGGGGCTGTAAACAGTAGACTTTCTCCGCCTCCACGTTCACACTCGCACGTGTGATGTTGTGTTTCGTGTTTTTTGTTTGTTTGTTGTTGTCGATGACTTAGCATCCGTTCACCCATCCGCCTGAAATTTGCCACGTACGGCACACGATCCCCGCACACTCGGACTGACGGTCGCACCGTGGGCAGGCGGCCACGCGCGCTGCACCACCGCACGAGTTGTGCATCGCAAGCGCCGCCAATTAGAAAAAAATGCCGCTGTATAAATAAATAAATGTGCAACAAACCCAAGATGCATTACGACAGCGCGGACTGAATATACGGGCGATGTAAAGCCATCGAAAGAGGACGTGTTCATCCCGCCCTCGTACATTAAGTGCGAACGCTGTGTTTTATTTTAAATGCGCCTGCCGTATATCAGACTTTGACGATCGTTCCTGCGGCACCGTTGGGACCCAGCGCTTGTGTCGAGCGGGCGGTCGCATGGGGGATGCGTGCGATGATGCCTCCCCCCCCCCATGCTCGTCTTCTCCACGAGGCAAAGGTCTCGCCCGTAAAGCCTCCAACACACTGTTGGGGGGGGGGGGGGGCAAGTGCTGTTTAGCGAGCACCTATGAAGGCCGGCACGGCACACGAGGGGGTGGGTGGCCAGCACACACAGACAAAGATCCCCCGTGTAGCTTTAACAGATTGCAGGAGCAAGTGCTGTTTAGCGAGCACCTATGAAGGCCGGCACGGCACACGAGGGGGTGGGTGGCCAGCACACACAGACAAAGATCCCCCGTATAGCCTTAACAGATTGTAGGGACAAGTGCTGTTTGCGAGCACCTATGAAGGCCGGCACGGTACACGAGGGGGGTGGGTGGCCAGCACACACAGACAAAGATCCCCCGTATAGCCTTAACAAATTGTAGGAGCAAGTGCTGTTTGCGAGCACCTATGAAGGCCGGCACGGCACACGAGGGGGGCGGGTGGCCAGCACCAAGCCCGGCCGCTTTTGTCTCCCTAGTTGGCGATGTTTACACACCGCACCAGGTACTCATTTGAGGCTGAGTCGACCGAGGGGAGGCTCAGGACCGGTTCAGATATAATCGTCACCGGCATTGGCCGTGAGCGGGAATCGAACTCGGGTCGCCGGGTCCGTAGCGCTAACCCGCTACGCCACCGGCCAGCACGCGCGCGTGCGCCGGGAATATCAATTAGCGCAAGTCACGGCACAAGCCAATTGAGTGGGTGCGCGGCACGCGAGCGAGCGACGACGATGGGTCGTTGCCGACCACGCGAACTCACGCCGCCTCTTCTCGCTTCGACACCCGTCTCGCCACCGAGCAGCAGACGTCGCTTTGTGTTCGGGCGGCGTGGGGGAGAGGGGGGGGTATGTGTGGGGTTCCGCCTGCAGAACGTGAGAATACGGTTCTGTATATCCCGTGTCAAATTGGGACGATCCAATTGTGCGGGGGAGCGGTGGCACGCCATTGAGCGCGCTGCGCCCCTTGAACCCGGTGACCCCGAGGTCGATTACCCCAAACAACGGCAGGTGGGACCGTCACAGCTAAAATTACTGCATCAAAGTGAGGAAAACTAAACTCTAAACTATATTTTACTTTACCAGGTGAGACCCACTGAGCTACGTAGCTGTTTTTGAGAAGCGAGCTGGTCGCCAATGATAGCTCAACGAAGTGGCTTATCACGTGGTAACTTATAGCAGCCAAACACTCTGAACGCACGTTCATTCTAAACGTGGAGGGAAAAACTAGAAGACCTGGATAAAAATCCACGCAACCATCGGGGAGAACATGCAAACTCCATATATGCAGCAGGCGTCCGGTTCGGGATCGAACACGCGACCTCCTGCGTACCAGGCGAGGTAGTTAACATCTCCTGGTCACTGAAGCACAAGTGGTGATGGTGGCGACGTTGTATGATTTGAGAAACGGTGGGTTGATCACACAGAGGGTTGTGAATCTGCCTGGCTAAGAGAAGGCAGTACAGAAGGATGGATTGAATCCATCTGTGTGGAAATGTTGAGTCTCACACCTTTGTGCAAAAACAATCTCCGGAAATCGTCTTGGTTCTTTCGGTAAAGTCACGTAGAATGGAAATAATAAAATAATAAATATAAAACATAATAAAATAATTCTCACGACGTTTCGGCCACAACGCAAGCAGCCGTCCTCAGGTGGAGAACAGGTCTGTCGAGACTGTCTTCTCGCCGTGAGAATTATTTTATTATGTTTTATTTTTATTATTTTATTATTTCCATTCTACGTGACTCTACCGAAAGAACCACGAAAATGAATCCCTGCAGTCACGAAAGCTTTGAATCGAAAATCTCCGGACACTCTGCTCCCCTGGCGCATGGTAACCGCTCGTGAATATGGCCGAAGATTCTAATACAGGACCCTCCTGACAAGAGCCTCAAGACCCCTCGATGCACAAAGGGGGCATTATCATTACAAAGTAACCCGCGACGATCAACGAAGACAATTGCGGCAGTGCTGGTGGTGATGATTGCTCATAATTCATAGCGGCAATCGCGACGAGTGATGACTTCGCTTGCGGCGAAGACCGACCGCCGACAGAGATTGACAGGTTGACGGTGATCGCCGATATAATTCCCGGTGGCGAACACTGCGGTGATTGCGCGACACGTCGCGGGCGGTCGACCGCAGTAGAAAGCGAGGGACCTCACCTGGAGCTGGGCGACAACGTCAGCTGATGTGTTCGCCGTGTCGCTCCCGAGAGCTCACGGCAACGTCCGGACGAAACCAAAAGCCGCAGTCTCGGCTGCCCTCGAATCGGCGCGATGCCGACCGACGCGTCACTGCGGTTACCGTGCAGTCACGGGCGGCGGGACGTCATTCGCTAAATTAATAATAGCAACAATAGAAGCTTCAGCTGAAAAGGTAAAATCCCGGAGATTCCCGCGCCCCAGCGCTTTATTGTTTTAGTCGCCGTGGGATTGGTAAAAGTGCGCGAAGAAGGTGCGTAACGAAAAAATGCGTGCGAGAGCTTCATTCATTCATCAGTACAGATTTGTAACGCTGCGAAATTTTGACTTTAAAAGGACAGAGGCACGGAAGAACAAATTGAAGAGAGAGCGAGCGATCAAAGTTTTCAGCTTCTGACAGAAGTGACGACACAGACATTTGTGTCGTCACTTCCCCCTCCTCCTCTCTGACAGAAGTGACAACGCAGACGTCTGTGTCGTTACTTCTGTCAGACAGGAGGAGGGAGCGCGTTCCAGACGACCGGAGCTTCGACAGAGTGGCGACGACGTTCACCTCGCCTGGTTTGAGAGACTCACGGGGCCTGACAAGGAGGAGGAGGAGGCCGCTTGAGGCAGATTGAAGGTTGGAAACGGGGAACGCACGGCGAGATGGTTGACATTGGTGATTCACCACACCCGCCATATCCGTGCCGACCTTTGACCTTTTAAATTATCAATGCGCATGCTACTCCACTGGGTCATTAAAGACATTCTCAACCCGAACTCAGGTTTGCCACAAAAGACCCAGGACATGTCATGGGAACAGTGGAGGAGAGTACAACGAAATGGGTATGCATCGTCTTGAGTGGTGTGTTGTTGTTGTTATTATTAGTGTCAGTAGTAAGCAAATGACAACAAAACGCGACTTTTAATGTCCTGTGAAGACGTTCAGATTTCTCGGGACAGCCACCTCAACAACAGGCAGAACGTCCTGGGAAAACCAGGACGGGTGGCATCCCAAACCCTAACCACGAGTAGATCCAATTCACAATCCTCGTGCCGAGACGCAGTCGCTCTCTTTACATTGTGATCGTGTCACACGGACTGCTGCTGTTTACTCTGTTCATAACGCACGCGTTGGTTCTGTTGGAAATCTCTGAAAGCGATAACTGCGCTTTCAAAACATGAAAATATGCGGCGCCTGACAGGTCGGCTTGACACATATTTCGCATCTCATTATTATTGCTCTCAAACGCGCATTTAAAAGTGTCGCGCAGAATGTGACAGTGGCATCGTCAGCGCTTCATTCTGATGCGGAATTAACGGTCCCAGTAACATCCCCCTCCCCCCTTTACTGCGACGAATGAGGGCAGCAGTAGCAACAGCAGCAGCAACAGCAGTAGCAGCAACAGCAGCAGCAACAGCAGCAGCAACAGCGGCAGCAACAGCAGCAGCAACAGCAGCAGCAACAGGGGGTAGCAGCAGCAACAGCGGCAGCAGCAGCAACAGCAGCAGCAGCAACAGCAGCAGCAGCAGCAACAGCAGCAGCAACAGCGGCAGCAGCAGCAGCAACAGCAACAGCGGCAGCAACAGCAACAGCAGCAGCAACAGGGGGTAGCAGCAGCAACAGCAGCAGCAACAGCAGTAGCAGCAACAGCAGCAGCAACAGCAGCAACAGCAGCAGCAACAGCGGCAGCAACAGCAGCAGCAACAGCAGCAGCAACAGGGGGTAGCAGCAGCAACAGCGGCAGCAGCAGCAACAGCAGCAGCAACAGCAACAGCAGCAAGCAACAGCAGCAACAGCAGCAGCAGCAACAGCAGCAAGCAACAGCAGCAGCAGCAGCAACAGCGGCAGCAACAGCAGCAACAGCAGCAACAGCAGCAGCAGCGGCAGCGTGACTTGTCACGTTCTGATCCTCTCCGACTGGACTTCTGTACAAAAAGAGCTTCATAGCTCATCGAATTCCTGCAGCATAGATATATTTTCTGATTCTGTGTTTCCAGCTCCTCTTGTGTGCCGTGCCGGCCTCAATAGATGCTCGATGGCCAACCCGAAGCAGCTGCTTGCGAGGATGACCAGGAGTTTGCGTGAACACAGGGGGTGGCTGAAACCCAGATTCAAACCCAGGCTCTTGACAGTCTGGGCTCAGTGCATTCATCCCTGAGCCACTCGGCCACCCAATGCCACTTTTTAATTGACACTTGCAGTGGCAAATACCCAAAAAATAAGAATAATACTGTATATTCTTTGAAAGACAGCTGTTTTTTTAGTTTTCAGAAAACAAAAATTGCTCAAATTTGCAAAGGAATTGTAGAGGTTTAAAAAAAGTTTTTTTTTTGCCAAACATGCGTCTGGTTCTACCTCCTTCAACCGACGGACATTTGAGACATTCGCCATGAGGCCACTTCTCAAAGTTGTCCTCCGGCTCACTCACCATCTTCTACATTAACTTAGAAAAGGAGTTGCCGATCAACTCCTTGGCATACGATAGCAGTGTCCGTTTTAGCCTCAGGATATATGCGCGCTCGAGAGCGGAGACAAATGATTCCCAGTGAGCTCTAGAACAGGGCCACAAAGCCACGCTGTGTAGGTGCCATGGGGTTTTATCCTGTGACCTACACAATATATTATATATATATGTGCAGGTGCTGGGTGGATTATTTAGAGCAGCGGTTCTTCTTAACCTGGGGTGAACGCACGCACCCCCTGGGGGTCTGAGATGCCCTTTCTGGGGGTGCGAGACGTGGCCACATTTTTTAAGAAGGTAAATCATAGAAACGCAAATTAAGCACGGGCACATAAGTACAACTACTCTGTTTCACCAAAACCCTACGTATTTATTTTACATGATAAAACATTTTTACGACTTTTTTTTTTGCGCAAGGCTGCGGTAAAGGTTAAGAACCACTGATTTAGAGTATTTGGCTGCTATGAATTACCACGCGATAAGCCACGTCGTTGAGCCATCATTTGTGGCGAGGCTGCTTCTGAGAAAAAAAGGGTTATGCAGCTCAGTGGGCTTTACCTGGTCAAATAAAATAGCTTTTCTTTTTTTAATCGCAGGCTCGGATTCTTGCTGGCGAAGGTGGGTCGGTGTGGCCTTGATCCAGCAGTGGATTGATGATGGTCTTCACATTTATCTCGCCACCAGAACGTGACAGAGTCGCCGACGACGGGAGTGTTAAATGCTGCAACACAGTATCGCGCGGAAAGTAGGCTCAGGACTGAGCGAGTAGCCAAGTAGTGGCACAGATGAATTATTATCAAAGGGTGGCAGTTCAGTTACGTTTGAGGCGTGTTAAATGGTGGGGTTTGTCAGAACTACGTATGGCGTGGCAACAGTAATTACATTATTGGTCGCATGAGCAAACGATGATCACTGTCCACCTGAATTCATATCAATAACTACAAGAAACCGTCCGCTGGTGGGTTACCGGCAGAGCTGCGAGTACAGATTATTTGGCGTAAATTCTAGATTTGAAGTTTTCGTGACTGCAAGGATTCATACTCTTTGGTTTTTCGGTAAAGTCACGTGGGTAAAAAATAAAATAAATTAAATCATTTGGCGTAAGGCACGACCACTACAACACAAGGCACGCCCATCCATGATAATAAAAATAATACTCCGATATGATGATTATACCCTGTATTCCTTGAATCCGACGGAAACAAGTTTATACAACTTCGCGACCAGGGCACAGCACCCACGCCTCTCTGTGCCCTCCGCCACTCTGTCGGCGCGTGTTCGTGCGCGCCGCAACACAATTTGTGTCGTTCTCTGAATATAATTAATCGGCCTCTCAAGACGCCGTTCTGCGTGAGCAGGAGATGCGTGCCAGCGCGAGTGGGCGGCGGGAGGGTGAGGGGGTGTGAGAGAGATCGCGCGATCACCTCCCCGTTGTGTTTTTCGGGATGTTCCTAGGCATTGTTCGGCAACGTTCTGCGAACTGATTTGCCAGTTCGCCCCGAGAAGCCTCCCTGGGCGCGGAGCGAAATGTCAGAGAGACACTGCCGAACAGCACGCCCGGTACCAGTCGACAACACACACGAGAGAGAGAGAGCGAGAGATGCGGCACAAGTGAGAAACATCTCCGCGGTGCACGCGGTGATTGGTGGTGCGGAGAGGTCGGGGGGTTTGTGTGGCAGAGGGAGGTCGAGAGAGAGCGTGGACCAGTGACAACAGCAACAGCGACAAAGAACAAATTGGTTGGGGAGATGCGGTCAGTCATAGGAGGATAGAAAGACGCCGGAGTGAGTGGGAGGGAGGAACAGGAGCTGGGCTTGAACAGGGGGAGGGAGACCAGGAAAACATTCTATTGCTCGCTCCGGCAAACACGAGCTGCCATTTCAGCAGCAGTGGCAGCAACAGCAGCAGCAGTGGCAGCCTCAACCCGTGCAATGAACTCATTGACTCCAGCAAAGGCCACTGTCACCAATCACTGAGACACACTGCCATGGACAACGATTAATTACGTTTCTTAATAGCGAAATGCTGCATGGATTCCTTAAACATGCACGGCCATCAACTCACATTGACCAGCTTGGTAAAATACGGTCACCCCCCCCCCCACCCCCCATACGCCCGTTCAGCAAGATGATTGGCAAAGGCCTCCAATCTAGCAGTGGATTGCCAAGTCAGGCCAACTTGAGCTATTATTTATTTTTCAGAGGCGACCTGACCACAGGCGATAGCTCAACAAAGCGGCCTGCGTCGTCACCTTCATCGCACGTGGCAATTCATGGTAGCAACCGAACTAACAATCGACACGCACGTGTTCTACATATGGAGGGGAAAGAAAACCCCGAAGCGACCCGGAGAATAGCCACCACTAAGAGAGAGGAGAGAGGGAGAACACGCGGACTCCAAAAACACATCAGGCATCACCATTGGAACCTCATTTGCCAGTAGCAAAATATGATAATTGTTTTTTACCCTTTTATCTGGCAACAAAATGACGCCTTTTGGCGTCACCTGGTCCAACACCATGTGAGACTAGGCTCTAAGGAAAGCTGTCTCGGGTGTGGACCAATCAACTTCAAGGACAGTGCATACATTATCAGAGTTATATTTTTTGTTTGCATTACGACTGCAGGTATTGTGGTCTATGCAAACATGACTCCTTGTAAAAAGGTGTCAGTTTTGTTGCCAGATAAAAGGGTAAAAAACCAATGATCACATCAGGCATCGTCACGGTCGGGGGGGGGGGGAGATGGAGCTCACGACCTCCTGCGTACCAGGCGAGATAGGTAACACCTCCGTTGCAGTCGTAGCAATGTGGGCGGCCACATTGCAGCAGAGGTCGCAAACGGGTTTTGATTCCTTACCCGTACCCGTACCCGGCCGCACCAGGGTCACAAATGGGTACCCGTTCCCTACCCGTACCCTACCCGAAATGAGTGACAAACGGTTACTCACCAGTGACTCACGGCCTACCCGTACCCGTACCCGGCCACACCAGGGTCGCAAACGGGTACCCGTACCTGGCCGGGTACGGGTAGCCGGGTATCGGGTAGGGTACGGGTATCGGGTACCCGGTTGCGACCTCTGCATTTCAGCTACTGCCGGCGGAGGCCATGCATGGGCAGAGTCGTCCACGGTCATCTTGGTACGGGGCTTCCTTCACCGCCTCGAGCGGTAGAGGAGGAGGAGGAGGTGGTGGCATTGCAGCCGGACGGAAGGAGGGGGGAACGGAGGTTTGGTGCTGTGGGAATTGGACGGCGTGCTCCCCGCACGCATCCCTGGACGACTCGGAGTGCGATTGGAGTGATCGCGCTAAGTGCACTGCCGCAGGTTTTTAGATCTTTCAAGTTTTTTTTGTTGTATCCATACGACGGGCTCTTTCGAATGAAGGCAGTACAGCGTGATAATGCGCGTCAAACACAAATGGAAATTTGGACGTGGAGAGGATTTTATTTTTTTATATTCTGCCCCTCCATTAGATTCAAAGTTTTTTTTTCCTTTCGTGAGCCATTGTCTTTAACCACGCTACATCGGTTTGCATCTCACATTCGTACCTTAATATTCTCAGTGGTCATCTCCCCTGCTGTGCGCCCCTCTGTTGATTTCGTGTGATTCGTGACACAAGAAACGCAGCTGGGGGAGAGGGGGAAAGTAGTTGTACCCATAACCCCCCATGTCTTTAATGGCCATTGTATTTCACAGACCATTTTTGAGATGTGTAATGAATTGAACATTAATATTCCATCATTCTTGATGTATATTTAGGTTTGGATGGGGTGGTGACACGGCCCAGCGGTTGCACGTAGCCCGCTTTTTGCAGAGTTTTCGTGGTTAAAATCCGCCAGGCCACCCTGGTAAATAATGCAGGGATATTAACAGAAATATATGCGCCGTCTGCTTCGTCGTGGACGTTTCAAGATATATTGACGTCATTATTAATGAGTAGGACATTGGGTGCTGGTGTCATGGTCCAAACTTTCCATAATTTGAAAAAAAATGACACCGCAAATAACTCAACTTGGATTACATGTAACAATCATCGCCTCCCTCTGCTGGCAGCCTAATGCCCACACGTGGCCTCCCCGGTGCTGAGTCGCCTTGTGCCGCATAGGGACAGCTGCCACTGGGGGTGGCCCTTTAAACGTATATTATTTTTCTATTCTAAAATTGACAACGTCTGAAGAAATTCCACTGAAAATTGTACAAAGGAATCACGTAGAGCGTCGTCGAGAAGACAGAAACGAGAACAAAAAAACCCTTCACACGCACAAGTCAGGCACAACATTCAAAATGTTTGGAAAAGTAAGCGGCCTTTGGCAGGACACTCCACGGCTGGAAGGGGGCGACAATGGGCAGTTGCCATGCCGAGCTACGGAGTGGCAGGCAAAGGAGGGACCGGGCCACGGGGAACGTCCACCACAGAGATGGAGCGATGGGATCAGTGCGTGTGCAGGTGCTCGGTAGATTTGTAGGTTGGGGAGGCCACCATATTGCAGTGGATTGATCATGGCTGATGATGACGATAATGACTTAATTGCATCTCGAACGTTCCGTTCAATAAATGTAGCTCTTTTTAAACTTGATTTGGAGCTTTCGTGACTGCAGGAGTTACTTTTGGTTCTTTCGGTAAAGTCACGTAGAATGAAAATGAATTCAATAATACAATACGACGTGTCGATTGCAACACAAGCAATCATCATCATGATGAATCGAAAAGTCGTATTCTATTATTGAATTTATTTTCTTTCTACGTGACTTTACCGAAAGAACAAAAAGTTAGCTCTTTTTGTAAACTGCTTTATTTTTTAATCACCGTATTGATCGCTGCCAAGGAAATCTGGAAGTTGCACCACCAGTTCAGGAATGTCAAGATATTTTTTGAAAATGTCATTGCTTAAATGGACATTTGATTGTTCGATCGTTCATGCCACAGGTCGGCAGTAGCAGGCAGCCCACTGGAGCAACATCACGTGATCGTGAGATATGGAGACATCATGTGGAGGCCTCCATCTAGCAGTTAATCTATCTTATCCGCTGCTGCTGGTCTTCTTTTGTATGGCGTTTGAAAACAGCAACAGGCCACAAGTGCAGTTGTTGTAAGCCATTCCACGCTACCCGGGGGGGGGGGTGGGGGGCAGCCGAGTGGAGTTTGCTTGTTCCACCAGAATTCGCCCGCTGTGTTGGGCAGTCTTCAGCGATGCACGCTCGGCGGTTTGCACCTCTCTGCTTGGCAGTTTGGTGAATTGCTCTGATCTTACATTAATGGAGGGAATATCCACATTTTGTTTCGTGGGTTGTTGTTTTTGTTGTTGGGACACGGTTGAGAGCGGTCCCCATTGTCGTCTGGGGCAAAGAAAAAACAGGGATGTCCCTTCGCCGAGCCTTACATAATGTCCTTGTGTGTGACAATACTGTTTTCCCCACGTCTCGCGCCATCGGGTGGCGGTTGCTGCTGCTGATGGATTAAAACAGTTGCCTGCGGTAGTGCACTTGCACAGACAATGTATTTCCCCACTATTGGCAACTGAGCATTGTTTTAGCACGGAGGCCAAAATGATCGGGTCAACCAGCTGAAACGTGGCACCTCTTGAATATCTCTATCCTGGCCAAAATACGGGTGAAGTTTTCAAACAAAAATTTCGGTGATGAGACACGGGTGATGAGACACGGGTGATGAGACACGGGTGATGAGACACGAGTGATAAGACACGGGTCACCACACAGATCGGACAGCTTGCGAAGTAGGGTAACTCGCATGTTTCAACATTTAACTTTCATTTTAAATCTCGTGTCATGTATTCTAAATGTACTGTACGGTATTGCCCTTAAAAAAATCCCCTACATGCAAAACCAGATTTTTTTTTAAATGTCATACGTCGCGTATATTTTTTCGAATAAATGAATTTAGGATGCGGATTTTTATATATATAAGTCAAATAAATAATTCACCCCATCTGTAGGCAGGGCTGCTTTCTTTTATCAAGTTACATGTGACGGATTCCATCCAATCGCAGACAGTTATAATCAGGACGCTGTCGTAAAGGCAAATATTTAAATCGCAGCATGTGACACTAACGGTGCATGTTGAAGAAAAACGACTTCGCGTCGCAAAGCGGAGAAGCCACTCAACGCTTTGTCTCTGCGTTAGCCGCTAACGTCCCCACTGTTGGGTCAAGGCCTCTCCTCTCCACGCTCTCTTTTCCACCTCCATCCGTCTCATAGACTCAACACTGCCCATAGACTCGACACTGCCCATAGACTCGACACTGCCCATAGACTCAACACTGCCCATAGACTCAACACTGCCCATAGACTCAACACTGCCCATAGACTCAACACTGCCCATAGACTCTACACTGCCCATAGACTCAACACTGCCCATAGACTCAACACTGCCCACAGACTCAGCACTGCGCTTAGACTCAACACTGCCCATAGACTCAACACTGCGCTTAGACTCAACACTGCCCGTAGACTCTACACTGCCCATAGACTCAACACTGCCCATAGACTCAACACTGCCCATAGACTCAGCACTGCGCTTAGACTCAACACTGCCCATAGACTCAGCACTGCGCTTAGACTCAACACTGCCCATAGACTCAGCACTGCGCTTAGACTCAACACTGCCCGCAGACTCTACACTGCCCATAGACTCAACACTGCCCATAGACTCAACACTGACCATAGACTCAACACTACCCATAGACTCAACACTGCCCACAGACTCAACATTACCCAGACTCAACACTGCCCATAGACTCAACACTGCCCATAGACTCAACTCTGCCCATAGACTCAACACTGCCCATAGACTCAGCACTGCGCTTAGACTCAACACTGCCCATATACTCAACACTGCCCATAGATTCAACACTACCCATAGACTCAACACTACCCATAGACTAACACTACCCATAGACTCAACACTGCCCATAGACTAACACTACCTATAGACTCAACACTCACCATAGACTCAACACTACCCATAGACTCAACACTGCCCATAGACTCAACACTGCCCATAGACTCAACACTGCCCAAAGACTCAACACTGCCCATAGACTAACACTACCCATAGACTCAACACTGCCCATAGACTCAACACTGCCCATAGACTCAACACTACCCATAGACTCAACACTACCCATAGACTCAACACTGCCCATAGACTCAACACTGCCCATAGACTCAACACTTCCCATAGACTCAACTCTACACATAGACTCAACTCTACACATAGACTCAACACTACACATAGACTCAACACTGCCCATAGACTCAACACTGCCCATAGACTCAACACTGCCCATAGACTCAACACTGCCCATAGACTCAACACTGCCCATAGACTCAACACTGCCCATAGACTCAGCACTGCCCATAGACTCAACACTGCCCATAGAATAACACTACCCATAGACTCAACACTGCCCATAGATTCAACACTGCCCATAGACTCAACACTGCCCATAGACTCAACACTGCCCATAGAATAACACTACCCATAGACTCAACACTGCCCATAGACTCAACACTGCCCATAGACTCAACACTGCCCATAGACTCAACACTACCCATAGACTCAACACTGCCCATAGACTCAACACTGCCCATAGACTCAACACTGCCCATAGACTCAACACTGCCCATAGACTCAACACTACCCATAGACTCAACACTACCCATAGACTCAACACTACCCATAGACTAACACTACCCATAGACTCAACACTGCCCATAGACTCAACACTGCCCATAGACTCAACACTGCCCATAGAATAACACTACCCATAGACTCAACACTGCCCATAGACTCAACACTGCCCATAGACTCAACACTGCCCATAGACTCAACACTACCCATAGACTCAACACTGCCCATAGACTCAATACTGCCCATAGACTCAACACTGCCCATAGACTCAACACTGCCCATAGACTCAACATTGCCCATAGACTCAACACTGCCCATAGACTCAACACTGCCCATAGACTCACAACTACCCATAGACTCAACACTGCCCATAGACTCAACACTACCCATAGACTCAACACTGCCCATAGACTCACAACTACCCATAGACTCACCACTGCACCTCTCCCATTAGCACGGTTGGCTATGCACGGCGGGAAAGAGCACACATACACCCCGCCATCTAATTTAATATTTCATCTCTCTTCATCATTCCCTCCATCGGCCTCCACTCCGTCTTAACTTTGCCCATCTGTCCGTCATCTGATGTCCCGGCAGGGATGAGCTGCCGGGTGCGCTGCCAAACTCCATTGCGCATTCGTCCGCTTTTGTAAATTACATTTTGTTGTCCTCGTTCCATTCCTCGAATCTACTTTTCTGATTTTGCCCCACACTCATTATCTTCCAAATCATCCCTTCCGTTACCCCTTTTTGGCAGACTTGTAACCGATTCACTCGTTCTCTCGATCGGGGCCAGCTTTAAACAATTCATACGAATACACTTTGGAGGCGAATACAGCCGGTTTGACTCCTCCTAATTGTCACCCGGGCGATATCACACGCGACACGTGACACAGCGTCTGCATTTTGAGTCAAATACAAAAAAAACTCAGTCGCCCCGTTCCAACATCGAATCCGCCCGTCACTGAGCCCTCGAAAAAGTGCCGAGACACGGCGCGACCAAGAGGATGCTCCGCGTGGCTCAGGCCCGAGTCACAATGAGCGCTGGCAGGCATCCAGACAGCGCGCAACTTGTGCTCATTAACGTGCGTTAGAATTAAACAGCGCTGGCACAAACCGAGGTGGTGTGTGTGTGGGGTGGGTGTGGGGAGTCGGGTTGGCAGGCATGCACAGGAATTAGAATTGCCCCCCCCCTCCCCCTAATGAAGGCGTCAGCGGAATCGTTTCTTCGCTGACTTGGACGTTCCTTCCTCGGAGTCATTGGCTGTAAAAATTCCCTCTTCGCGTGGCTGCCTCCTCGGGCAAATCGGATGCAAATTGTGACGCCAACAAGGCTGGGTGGTGGTGGATGGGGGTGGTGGTGGGTGGTTGGTGGGTGGGTGGTTGGTGGTGAGTGGGTGGGTGGTGGTGGTGGGTGGTGGTGGGTGCGTGGTGGTGGGTGGTGGTGGGTGGTGGTGGTGGTGGTGGGTGGTGGTGGTGGGTGGTGGTGGTGGGTGGGTGGTGATGGGTGGGTGGTGGTGGGTTGGTGGTGGTGGTGGGTGGGTGGTGGTGGGTGGTGGTGGGTGGGTGGTGGTGGGTGCGTGGTGGTGGGTGCGTGGTGGTGGTGGGTGGTGGTGGTGGGTGGGTGGTGGTGGGTGGTGGTGGTGAGTGGGTGGTGGTGGGTGGGTGGTGGTGGGTGGGTGGTGGGTGGGTGGTGGTGGTGGGTGGTGGTGGGTGGGTGCGTGGTGGTGGTGGGTGGTGGTGATGGGTGGTGGTGGTTGGGTGGTGGTGGGTGGGTAGTGGTGGTGGGTGGTGGTGGGTGGTTGGAGGGTGGGTGGGTGGTGGTGGGTGGGTGGGTGGTGGGTGGGTGGTGGGTGGTGGGTGGGTGGTGGTGATGGGTGGTGGGTGGGTGGTGGGTGGTGGTGGGTGGGTGGTTGGTGGTGGTGGGTGGGTGGTGGTGGTGGGTGGTGGTTGTGGGTGGGTGGGTGGTGGTGGTGGGTGGGTGGGTGGTGGTGGGTGGGGGGGCTCAGCTCGGAAGCCGGTGACTTGCGAGCTGGCGGGATGATAGCAGGTGGGGTGGGGGAGGGGTGGGGGTGGGGGAGGGGGCTGTGGTGACTGTAGACATTGAGGATGTAACGATTTGCCCCCCCCCACTCCGTCGCCTCCTCTCCCCCACCCCCCTTGCGATTCAATCGTAAGAAATGAAGGTCGCAATTCGATCTGAGAATTGATTTATTTTGCTAAACCATCGTGCTAAATGTAGCGGCCTCTAGTGGCTATGGAGGGTGGGAGTGGGGGTGGTCACGTGAACCCATAACATGCAACACACGCGAATGAGACAAACCACAACTTGGATGCGAACGCAGCCACCGGTAGCTACGAGCTATGCCTGCACCGGCTCTGCTTGCAGCCCCCCCCCCCCTACCTCTAACTCACTTCTCCAACCTGCACTGACCAGCACGGTGAAGTATGGTGAAACATTGCCCAGGGCTGGCACAACGTGGGGGAGGCCTCCATCTAGCAGTAGATCGACAAAGGGCTGTACACTCGCTTATTCCTTATCATGCACGCACCATCGGCCAATGAATTAATATTAATCGATGCATCGTTGCACTCCCAACAAATATGAATGTAGTAATAGGTTTTTACCTTTTCAACTGGTACAAAAACTGACACCTTTATACAAGGCATCATGTTTGCAATGACCACAACACAAGCAGTCAAAATGCAAACAAAAAGAAACAACTCTGATAATGATAATGATATGCACTGTCCTTGAAGTTGATTGGCCAACACCCGAGACAGCTTTTCTTAGAGCCTAGTCTCCATTGGTGTTGGACCAGATGACGCCAAAAGGCGTACAACTCAAAAACAGCGCACTATCAGAGTATTGAGAGCTCGGGGTAAATTATGAAGGGCCGTCGCCTGAAACGTCGCCCATTATATGCATTTTCCGAGAGCCAGATAGTGTTATTGATGAATGTGATGAGGTTTTTGTTGTTGTTGTTGTAATTTGTACTTACGCACCACTTCCAAAGCAGCATCTCGAGTGGGAATACAACATTCGTTGTCGACGTTCGTAGTCCCATTGAACCGAAGTTTGCAGGAGAGTTCAAACTCAACCAGAACTCTCCGTTCGCACTTAGTTGCATCGCCTTTACAATAACGTACTGAAGTAGAGGCCCACTTTATTTTCGTTTCAATGCCATTGCAGATGCATAAATGCATTCCGAGTGAGAGGGCAACTTCACTCGAGGTTGTATCCTGCGCAAATGCGTGGGCAGTGCTAAGTGCTCAGCGGCACGACTTTGTCGAGATTTGAACTTCCTCGTCTGGTAAGCAGGAGGTCGTGGGTTAGATCCCGACCCTGACGCCTGCTATATATATATATTTGGAGTTTGCATGTCTCTGTCTCCCCGTGGTTGCGTGGATTTTTTTTCTCCGGGCCCTCCGTTTTTCCCCTCCACATTTAGAAATCAACATGCATTTAGAGTGTTCGTCTGCTATACATTTCCACATGATAAGCCACTTCGTTGAGCTATCATTTGTGACCAGGTCGCTCCTGAAAAAAGCAGCTATTTAGCTCAGTGGGCCTTACCTGGTAAAATAATATATATAATAATATATAAGCCATCAAATAATTTGTTGAGATATGAATTAATGACCGCGCAGATAAACCGACCATCGCGGGCAATCGATCGCGCGAGTGGAGATGAGCAGCAGCCGTGCCATGCCCACCGTGTCCCTGCATCCACCATGCAGCTACCCGTATGCATAGCGCCGGCAAAGACCATGCGAGTTTGCAAACCCGGACCAGATGACTGAGCGCCGTGGTCACGTGGGGCGCCGGTCCATGTCCTACAGCAGCACGTGCTCGCTCGTCGGATGCACGCGGGCCACTGCCGGAGATGTATTGATTTTTGGGTCAGACCGTGCAAAGTAAAATGTGTGTCGTAAACCCTCCTTCACTCATACACAGCCAATAAACAAAAGTTGGCACGTGACGGACAAACGTATAACGGCTTCAAAACGCCGCGGTGTGTTGGTGAAACATTGACAACATTGCCCAAAAAGGGGGATATTTCACAACACGGTACGGCGTTTCGCTGCGGGAGTGGTGGCTTCGCTGATTTTTATTCGCCGCCACGGCGGACGTAAGAGATATCGGCACTTGTCCTGGGCCTCCCCCGGCCAGCATCATCAGGCAGTTATATAAATGTCCTCCGGTCTCGGGCACTGTCGTGTCGCTTGCCTGCACCACCGCTGATCTCTCCGTCGGTACGAATTCGCTGCCGTGCCGGCGGCAAGTCGATGGCACGGCAACATTCGGTCAAAAACGAAGACAACTTGGCCCGTGCGAGTTGACGACGAAAAATAGTTTGCAATCGGCGGGTGGGTGGGTGGGGGGGTGGTCTCCCCAAATCGGCCACAGAAGCCACTCCTCATGCACCACCACCGCTGCTGAACGTCGCCTGCCACGTTCGGCGAAGACTCCTCATGCGATGGGCGAGTGGCAGCGTGCCCGGCTGTTGGATTAAATTGAAATTCTGCTACGTGGCCGGTGGCGCCGCTTAAATGGACGTGGGCCCATCCTTATTGACGCGCGCTTCTAAACGGGACGCGTGTTCAGGCCGCGTTTCCTTAATCAGGCGATCGTTATTACTCTGCATTCCCTTTTAATATGCCTCATTAGCAGCGGGCTCCGTACGAACCCCCGCAATTAGGGCGGACATTTGATTTTTTCCCCCTTTGGTTAAATAGCCCTATAGCACGGGGCATTGATCGCCCAGTGTGCCATGACGGAGCGCGTGGAACCGGTTTTGGGGAAAGGAGCCTCGGAGGAGGAACAGCCCCCCGGCAGCGCTTACACAAGCTCACGGTCAACCGATGGAGCAGATGGCTTGCGCACACTCAATCTCGCATCGTGTGCAGCCGTGGCGCAGTGACGCGAACGATCACCCAAACCCGGCGGGCCCGAGTTCGATTCCCTGCCACGGCGAAGATTTCCCGGGTCATCCTCGCAGAGTCTCCGGTCTTCCTCTCAGCAGCAGCGGCTTTTGGCTCACCATCGCACAAAGACGGTCACTGCATCGCGCGCTTCCAGATGCGCTTCTGCGGCCGTCTGGAACGTTCTTCCGTCCAATATTAGGAAACCACTAGGAGCTGTGCACTTTTAAATCTAGATTGAAAACTCATTTTTTTAGAACTGCTTTTTGAGTTTAGTTTGTTTTCCACCCCCCGCACCTCCAATTAGCACGGTTGACTACGTAGGGTGCGAAATAAGTTCAACATGCATACATCATACTCTTTGGTTTTTTCGGTAAAGTCACGTAGGTTTAAAGAAAACAAATAAATTAAATCACGACGTTTCGGAGGCAACACAAGCTTCCGTCTTCACAGGAAAATTGCTGTATCAAGTTGATATACATTTCCAGGTCGCTGCTGAAAAAGAGCTATATAGGTCAGTGGGCCTTACCTGGCAAAATAAAAACATAGTTCATCGTACTGGGGAGACAAAGGTGCCCAGGCAATGGTGCTGCCCACACCGACCCATCGTGCCACCCTCATGTGTGCCAACACCACTTGCCACGGGCCACATGGAGGGACCATTGTCTCAGTGGTAAACACAGAACTCAGTGGAGGCACACTCATTGTCTCTGAGAAGGCATTATGTGACCGCATTAATTTACTTATTCATTCGCTCATTATTGTAATAATTCACGCATTCATCCACCCGTTCATTCAATTATTCACCCATCCATTCACTTACTGATTCATTCACATTACGAGCAGGACACCCAGACTCTACAAGGTTCACTCTGGGGCCCATGTGGAGTCATGATGGGGGCACATGACGGCTATTGAGGGGGTATGCCCCCTCACAACCCCCTCCCCACCCCCGCCCCCCGTTAGAAAGCAGCTCTTACTCTTTGGTTCTGCAGTTCTTCCTCGTCACCAGGGGTCGGCAAACCTGCGGTGCCAGAGCCGCATGCGGTGGCTCTTTAAGGACTGCAGTGTGACTCTTGAAATTTGAAAACAAAGTCTCTACTTGTTATTTTTGTTGTCGATCCCTTACCATTGAAGTCCAGTTCACCGTGGAAGTCCAATTCACCATGGAAGCCCACTTCACCATGGAAGTCCAGTTCACCGTGGAAGGCCAGTTCACCATGGAAGTCCAGTTCACCTTGGAAGTCCAGTTCACCATGGAAGTCCAGTTCACCATGGAAGTCCAGTTCACCGTGGAAGTCCAGTTCACCATGGAAGTCCAGTTCACCATGGAAGTCCAGTTCACCGTGGAAGTCCAAATCACCATGGAAGTCCAGTTCACCATGGAAGTCCAGTTCACCAGGGAAGTCCAGTTCACCGTGGAAGTCCAGTTCACCAGGGAAGTCCAGTTCACCGTGGAAGTCCAGTTGACCATAGAAGTCCAGTTCACCATGGAAGTCCAGTTCACCGTGGAAGTCCAAATCACCATGGAAGTCCAGTTCACCATGGAAGTCCAGTTCACCAGGGAAGTCCAGTTCACCGTGGAAGTCCAGTTCACCAGGGAAGTCCAGTTCACCGTGGAAGTCCAGTTCACCAGGGAAGTCCAGTTCACCGTGGAAGTCCAGTTGACCATGGAAGTCCAGTTCACCGTGGAAGTCCAGTTCACCATTGGCAGGGGTTGGGAAACCTGCTGCTTTGAAGCTGCATGTGGCTCTTCAAGGAGCGCGCTTCGTGACGTCATTTATTTAAGGGCCCTCCGTCTCGTATTTACCATGCGCGTTGCAGCTCCCCAAACATTGACTTTCTTTTATCCGAATTCTAAAAAAATTGTTGTTCGTTATTTTGGTTGCCCACTCCTGCCCTGGATAATAAACAAGCTTCGTGAAATAAATAATAACCCGTGTTCCGTCTGTCTCATTCAGTGTGTCTTGTCTGTACTGCCTGTAGCGTTTCGCCTGCACCAACGCATTTGTACCATCTCGTTAGCTCTGTGTGTGCGTACCATCTGTCCTGTCTGATTCGTCTCCTACATTCCGACCGCCGAGTCCCCGAGTGAACATCTGCATTGCAATTTCGTGCACGTAAAAAATATGCAGGGGCGTTCCTGCGCGAATCAATTGGTTGCAAGCATCCGCGAGAACAGTTTTCGAATCGAATGGATGAATCAAACAGAATCATCACCGCCGTGGAAGAGTAGGCGACAAACTCTTCCGGCAGCAGTGACGTGAGCAAGATATTGCAGGGCTGCGCCATCACCTTGGTGCTGTTAAAGTGCGGCACCCACACTTTACACCGCCACAAATGGCTCTGCTTGTTGTGTCGGTTGCTGACCCCCCCCCTGATCTGCACCCCCATGTCACACATTCACAACGGCAGCACTCACCACCACATCAGCACCTACGCGATTCACAGCAAGAGCATAACATTCGCTCAACGGCTTCATTATATATGGCTGCAGAGTTTGGTGGTACATGTTGTTTACGTCGTTTATTGTGAAAATTCGGTCACAGTTCCCATGACCTGCACTGTTTCATTGCTTTTATGGCTTTATCTTGGTGATTTTCGAAAAGGTTTTCGGTTTGGTCATGTTTGTTTGTTGTGATAGAGAGTTAGACTGATGGCCTTAATCTAAGTTGCCTTGTGGTTGTTGTTGTTGACTTGCATCCCACTGGGATTTTTGCACACAGTGTTGGTGTACGGTGCTTTTTCTGCAATATTTTGCTGTCTTTTCTTGGATTTTCTGTTTGCACATAGTCACTTTAAGATGTTTTCTTGTTCATGTTTTAGTTTTTTTGTTTGTTGCGGTTGCACCCTATTCAAGAGCCGAATGGCTCACAGGGCTATACCTAATAAATGAACTTGAACTTGATATACAGGATGTGTAATTTTTTTTTTAACACTTCCGAGAATTTGCAACAATACCATAAGAGACGTGTCCTCCTGCCTCTGGGGACCACCTGGAGGGGATTCCAGGCACGTGTTGACAATGATGGCGAACGAGTGGAGACTCTTGGACTTTTTGAAGCTATTAACGTGCATTTGTTATCACGTATAAAGTGTATTATCCGTTCTTTCTCCATTAAAAAACGATAGTCCCGTACACGTGTTAACATTATTTTGAAGAACGCTGTATAATGAAGCACCGTTGAAATGACTTGCTCATGCCGTTACCGGCTGAAGGGTCTCCACCAGAGGGAGCTTAGAGAATCCCCCTCGAGGGTGTTTTGGCCTACTCATCGACCCTGGTCAAAACGTCGTGGAAGAGGCGGCGGTTCCCACACTTCACCCCGCCACAAGCGACCGGCAAATCGACTAACTGTGGTTTACGGATGTATCCTGTTGGGCACACAGATGTGGTAAGAGGAGGGGGGGAGGTTCATAATGAAATCATAATTTAGACATTGATTGCAAATCACATTGCATGTAGAGCATCAGAATCGGACTGTGTATCTAAACTGGAGGAATCCGAAGAGCTATAATGCGCTTTTTCACAGATGTCCAGCAGAAGGGAGGAATCCGCGAGGCTAAATAGAGAGATATAAAGAGAAGCTCAAGAGGGCGCTACGGTGGCTAGGAGATGTTGTCTCCCTCGCCAAGTACGCAGGAGGTCGTGTGTTCGATCCCGACCCTGACGCCTGCTGCTGTATATTTGGAGTTTGCGTGTCTCTCTCTCATCATCATCACGGTGGCTAGGAGATGTTAACTACCTCGCCTGGTATGCAGGAGGTCATGGGTTCAATCCCGACCCTGACGACGCCTGCTGCTGTATATTTAGAGTTTGCGTGTCTCTCTCTCATCATCATCACGGTGGCGAAATGTTAACTACCTCGCCTGGTATGCAGGAGGTCATGGGTTCAATCCCGACCCTGACGACGCCTGCTGCTGTATTTTTGGAGTTTGCGTGTCTCTCTCCCGGTGGTCGCGTGGATTTTTCTCCGGATCCTCTGGGGTTTCCCTCCGCATTTGGAAACACGCGTTTAGAGTATTAGGCTGCTATCGATTTTCTACGTGATGATAAGCCCACTTCGTTGAGCTGTCGTTTGTGGCCAGGTCGCTTCTGAAAAAGAGCCATATAGCCCGGTGGGCCTTACCTGGTAAACAATAAATAGTTTTTTTTTTATAGTTTAGATAAGTGGTTCTTAACCTTTACTGCAGCCTTGCACCCTTTTGGTTGTCATTCGTAAAAAAAGTATAATGTTAATAAAAACACAGGGTTTGATGAAACAAATTACTTATGTGCCCATGATTAATTTGTGATTCGACGATTTACCTTCTAAAGAAATCTGCCCATGCCTCGCACCCCCAGAAAGGGTATCTTGAGTCCAAAGGGGGGTACAGCGTGCACCCCAGGTGAAGAACCACTGCAAGGATTCATACTCTTAGTTATTTCGGTAAAGTCACGTAGGTAAAAAATGAAAAATTTTTTAATAAAAAATAAAATAATAAAAATCACGACGTTTCGGAGGCAACACAAGTCTCCGTCGTCAGGTGGGACCGTCACAGCCAGGTTTTCTGTATCAAGTGATACAAGTGATACAGCAAACCTGGCTGTGACGGTCCCACCTGATGACGGAGACTTGTGTTGCCTCCGAAACGTCGTGCATCAAGTGATGTAGCAAATCTGGCTGTGACGGTCCCACCTGATGACGAAGACTTGTGTTGCCTCCGAAACGTCGTGATTTTTATTATTTTATTTTTATTAATTTTTATTTCATTTTTTACCTACGTGACTTTACCGAAATAACTAAGAGTATGAAGAACCACTGGTTTAGACAGAGAGACCGCCTTTTTATACCCGTTGGGGGGGGGTCTTTAAAAGTGCCCACCGACTCCAGAATACCTGCCTCCCCCCCTCCACCACTACAAGGACGGGGTATAATTCCTGAAACCCGGGCGCCGTGCTGACATAAAATCTCCATTGCTCACCCCAGGGTGGCATCCGCCGATGGTTTACCGCCTACTCCGCGGTTCACAGTGGGGCACCATCGGTGGGGTGTGAAAGAGACATCAGGGGAGTAGCGTGCGGCTGAATCAACTCCGACAATGCAAGGGTGGATGGAGCAAGCCCGGAGCAAGCCCCATTTGAAGGAGGGTTGCCCGCATCGAGTGCCGCGCCGGGAGGTCGCATCTAACCGGCGCAGGAATCAGATTTAGATGTGAGAGAAGGCACGGACAGTTTGACGCATATGATCAGCCAAAGGCAACTGATAATGTCTGAATGTAACCGGGATGTTCGAAGCGTAGACGTTAACAGATTCCCGCGGAGGGAGCTGGTAGGAACGTTGGGTTGCTCGGTCAATGGCCAGGGTCAACGGCGGCGTGGTGTATTCTGCAGATATGGCCGACTGTGAGGGCGGGCACAAGCCGGCGTGAGTAGGTTAAACGTTTAGTTTTATAAGAGCACCACGGGGTGACCAGCCCTTCCCCACCCAGCTCCTCCCCACCCTCCTCACCCAGCCCCTCCCCAACCTCCCCTCTCCACCCAGCCCGACCCCTCCCATTTTTGGATGCACGACGGACGGACGGACGGACGGACACAATAATCCCCTGTGGGCTGGTGGAACCAGGTGGTTCCTACCAGTAATATTTATTTCTACTGGAGAGGCATTCTGAGAGGCAGTAAAACTCTTTTTTTACAGATGTCCAGTAGGGGCGGGCTAGAACGTCACAACAACAAACAGGACAACAGCGGGAGTGCAAAGTATAGAAAAGGTAAGCAAATCACACACAAAAATAAATATGCAAATAAAACTAAACTATTTTATTTTACCAGGTAAGGCCCCACTGAGCTATTAGCTTCTTTTCAGAAGCGACCTCGCGATCACAATTGATAGCCCAACGAAGTGGCTTATCGTGTGGAAACGTAAGGCAGCCAAATTATCATCGAAGTAAAGATAGTACCCGAGTTACGATGGTCCGACTTACGATATTTCGATCTTACGATCGCGATACGACAAAATGCATGTTAAACGTTTTTAAAGCAGAATTGATTGTTTCCTGAAAACACTTTCCATTCAATTGCAGTTCATATAGGTAGGCTAAGGATTTACCTTGGTTTTTTTACTTTACATTTTACTGTGCAATACAGTATTGTAATTAATAAATACATACAGTATATAGTTTATACAGTACGGTATTGTAAATTGCTCTGTTTTGCTAAATTATCACCATTCTTGAAGACTCCTGGGTAGGCCAGGCCATCTTCGACTTACGATATTTTTGACTTACGATGGGGTCGTCGTAACGCATCTCCATCGTAAGTAGAGGACTGCCTGTAATCTAAAACTCACGTTGTTTCTCAACGTGGAGTCAACGCGCGCAGCTCACCGTCACACGCCGCCTCTGTGCAAAGGGTTCGCCAGACGGCTTCAAAAAAATAAGCAGCAGCATAATTTGAATATCACGTGGCAACAATTGCAGCACTGATGGAGCAAAATTACATTCACAGCGAACCAAGTGCGATAACGATAATATTTATATTTTTGCTGGAGCCAACACTGTAGTTACTCAACTGCCAGTAAACATTTACGGCTTTTCCCCATGGCTACGTCCTATTAAGCTGACTACACGTTAATAACGTTAGGCTCTTGCCGTAACATCTGGCTGGGCATCATCGCCGACTGCGTGAATGCATGAATGTTGAACTTATTTCGCATCGTACGTAGACAACCCTGCTCGTCGGATTTATCCCGACCGTGAACCCAAGAGCAGCGGAGGAGTTTCAGAAAAAAATCGGAAGAATCGACTCTCGTTCCTTACGAACCGTGAGAATTTTACAAGGCCCAGCTTTGTTGTGCCACAGTTTCCATTGGCTAGTTTTTGACCTTGGACGCACAGCGACAAACCTCGCCATGCTTTCCTTTCAGCTAACGCATTATTTTCTTTGGTACAACAAGCATTGAATTGTACTTTTACACACAAACGTAATAATAGTTCATGTCTTTATTAAAACAAGTATTGAATTGTACGTTTACACACAAACGTAGTAATAGTGGTGGTAGCGCACGCAGGCATTTTGCTGTGGATACTGCTGCTGCTGCTGTTGCCTGCTTAAATCGCTCTTGCTTTTATCTTCGCCAAAGTGATGGGGTAGCCCGACCCCTGCCTATGGTGAACTGGACTTCCATGGTGAACTGGACTTCCACCGTGAACTGGACTTCTATGATGAACGGGACTTCCATGGTGAACTGGACTTCCACTGTGAACTGGACTTCCATGGTGAACTGGACTTCCACGGTGAACTGGACTTCCATGGTGAACTGGACTTCCACGGTGAACTGGACTTCCATGGTGAACTGGACTTCCATGGTGAACTGAACTTCCACGGTGAACTGGACTTCCACGGTGAACTGGACTTCCATGGTGAACTGAACTTCCCTGGTGAATTGGACTTCCACGGTGAACTGGACATCCACGGTAAACTGAACTTCCATGGTGAACTGGACTTCCACGGTGAACTGGACATCCACGGTAAACTGGACTTCCATGGTGAACTGGACTTCCATGGTGAACTAGATTTCCATGGTGAACTGGACTTCCATGGTGAACTGGACTTCCACGGTGAACTGGACTTCAATGGTAAGGGATCGACAACCAAAATAACAAGTAGACCCTTTTATTTCAAATTTCAGGAGTCGCACTGCAGTCCTCAAAGAGCCACCGCATGCGGCTCTGGAGCCGCAGGTTGCCGACCCCTGGTGACGAGGAAGAGCTGCTTTCTAACGGGGGGCGGGGGTGGATGGGGTTGAGAGGGGGCATGCCCCCTCAATAGCCGTCATGTGCCCCCATCGTGACTCCACATGGGCCCCAGAGTGAACCTTGTAGAGTCTGGGTGTCCTGCTCGTAATGTGAATGAATCGGTCAGTGAATGAATAAGCGAATAATTGAACGAATGCGTGAATTATTAAACGAATGAGAGAATGCATGATTGAACGAACGTGTACACGTAATGCCCTCTCAACATTGGGATGATGTTTGGCCAATAGCCGTTACATCGTATTTTTTAACATTTTAAGCTTGCGGAGAAAGCTCATGCATAACGGGGGGGGGGGGGGGCTTTATTGATGTGAGGCTCGAAGTGTGACCACTGCACCACCACCCTGCCGCCCAGAGACAGACGGTGCAGGCACGACACATTGCACAGGACTCACGTACGATTAATCGATTCGTGAATGAAACCTGAAATCCCGAAATTCGCCGCTTCGCGAAGAGAAGGGTCGAAGGAGGAGGGGGATTTTTGCCGGTATGCCGCCTGCATCCTCCCCACACACGACACGAATTGCTTGCAACAAATGAACCACAACACCTTACTGATCTCGTCAAGGAGGATAGACCATCACGTGAACCCCGGTCATTCTCGCAGTAGCGGCGATTGGCTATCTATCGAATAAAGATGGCGGTCACTCCATCGCGCGCATTCAGATGCGCTTCTGCGGCCGTCTGGAACGCTCTTCCTTCCGCTAATGGAGCTATGTCGTTTTCAATCTAGATTGATTTTTTTTTAGAACCGTTTTGTGTTTAGCTTGATGTGCTTCCCCCGCCGCACCTCCGGTTGGCTACGTGCTGTGCGAAAGAAGTTCAACATACACACTTAGAGACCCACAGAATCACACAGATACCCATAGACGCATAGACACCCTTAGACTTACATCGATTGGAAACTAATTTTTTTCGGACTGCTTTTGTGTTTAGTTTGTTGTCCTTCCCCCCCCCCGCACCCCCGCTAAGCACGGCTGGCTACGCACGGTGCGAAAGAAGTTCAACATGCACACACACAACATACACACGTGCAACATACACAAACGCATGCAACATACGTGGAGAGCCGCAGAGCTAACGGAGGGGTGGGGGTGGGGGGACAGGCTCGCATCGAGCGAGGCAGATTTGCACCCACAGTGCTCCCACGCGCATTGGCCATGCATGCGCATTGCGATGAAACCGCTGCCGGGCAGTATTATCGGGCAGCGTTGCTGGACTTTGCAATCCACAGATCGCCGGTTAGATTCAAGCCGCCACGACACAGCAAGTTGCTAACGGCTCGCTCTCACATCGCATCCACTTCGCACCGCGTCTGTCCGCCCAGCGGTTTGCTGAGTGGCTAATTCGATGTGGTGGAGTCAAATTGTGGGTTTACTCCTATGAACTATTCGTCCTGAAAGTTTGACCCGCGTGGAAGAGTAGGCCAGCGTACATGCGGAGAAGCGAACTATAGCTCCCTCGAGTGCGAGACTCTTCCACCAGCAGTGGCATGAACTAGCAATTGCAAGGCTGCGCTATTACGTAACAATTTTTTCCCCAGTTTAACAAGTAGGCTTTCGCGACCAATATTATTCATAATCAAGGTTTTTGGGGTTTTTTTACATTTACAATTTGAGTACGACGTTTCGCTGGCGAATTGCCCGATGATGCTGGATGCAATTACCAGCGAAACGTCGTACTCAAATTGTAAATGTTGTGGTTTCACGCTTCAACACACCGGTGGGCTAAAGCAGTGAACTATTTGTCTTTTGTCAACGAAACACTTTTTTACTGATTGGCCGTGTCGGGTGGTGGAGGGTTACGACACATTTATAAATAACGCGATTTAAACCCAAAAACGTTGATTATGAATGTTTTTCCAATTAACGTAAAGAGGAAAGTAATTGAAGGAGGGGAGGGTTCTTTTGGGGGGGGGGGGCTGCGTTTGGGGAAAAGCGCTGGCAGTGGGGGGGGGATGCTTGGAATTAACGCACTTAAAATGAACGCGTCAAAGGAATAATTAGCTAATTTTATATTTTTTGTTTAAGTTTTTAATGTGTTCCGCCTTCTCCCAGAGTCGTCGTAAGCAGCCGGCTGCTAACGACGAGCAAGGCGAGCCAGAGATGCATTACAAGTCGCTGGGATGCGGCTATTACACGGGATAATCACCGTCGCGCACCCAAAAGGTGCTTCATTAGCATGCGCACGTGAACGCATCTGACGTCTACTCAAGTGGAGAGACAGATCGAGAGAGAGAGAGAGAGAGATGCGCGCGGCTCTGCTAAAACGCGCGCACGGTTTTGCGGATTCGTATTCACCATGAAAACTTCAACATAATGAGATGCGTAAGGGTGACGAGTGCCCCGTGACCAACCTGGCCATCAACGCGCACAATTGCGTTGGGATCTCAGCGAGGGATAAAGACGCACCGGTTAATATTTGGATGTGAAACTGCCCGGTGATACCAGGTGTTTTCTTATCTTATCTTGAAGGAATGAAGGAATGTGTATACCGTCTTAACCAAGGCGCTTCACACAGAATTAACAAAGGTACATGCGGATTTAATGGTTGGGATGAGGTGGGACAGAGAGAGAGAGACAGCGTGGATTGAGTACAAGGAGGAGAAGGAACAGAGAGAGAGAGAGAGCAAAGGTTGAGAACGTCGAGCGCGAGAAGGCGACGGAGAGAGAAACACGCGTGGCAAGACCACGAATGGGGTTGTAGACCATGGGTTGGCTCCAGTGGGCAGCAGATGGAAGTACAACAATGGGTTGTTGAATCCATCTGTGCAGAGCTCTGAGTGTGGTTGGTGGGTTTTTTCCAGGCTCGCCAGTTCTCTCACGCGAAGGCAAACTCTGCAATGATGGAATTGGCAAACGAGCCCCAATGCAGGTGCCATCCTGAAACCAGTCTCAGAAATGCTCGTTGATGATTTCCCATGCAACTCGAGGTCATTATAGGCATCATTAAATCGCCGTTTCTTTAGAATATTTACACTGCGATTTTATTCCTTAAACAACATTACGAATTAGTTGATTAGCCTTACATGGATTTTCGTTCGTGTCACTGGGGATAGCGAAAGACATAACAATAACTCAATCGGGTGATAATAATATTATTAATAATAATAATAACAACAGGAGCACCAATGATGATGAAGGTAGTTGCGGCGGGGAATTGGTAATGTGCTCCCTGCAGAGTTAATGGCAAAGGCTCATCAATTCCAGGTAAATGACGCCAATTAGCAATTAAGGGTCCCCTCATGCTTGGCCAGACTCCCTCCAACTGCACCGAGTGGGACTCGAATACCAAAAATGCAAAGACGCGCAGCCTAGGCCGTATGAAGAGCACATTGCGTGCCAATCGATTGACGCATGCGTTTATTGCCACACACGAATAGTACATGCGCCTCGTACGGGGCGCGTTCAGTTCATAGATTCCGTCACGCAAGTGGCGAGTGAGAAAATACTGCCGAGTAGTAGGAAACAACATTTAATTTGACAGTCTTCTTGGTTCTTTCGGTAAAGTCACGTAGAAGGGAAGTAATAAAATAATAAAAATAAGACCAGGTCTTCACCTGAGGACGGCTGCTTGAGTTGTGGCCGAAACGTCGTGAGAATTATTTTATTATGTTATATTTTTATTATTTTATTACTTCCCTTCTACGTGACTTTACCGAAAGAACCAAGAAGATGAATCCCTGCAGTCACGAAAGCTTTAAATCGAAATTTAATTTGACAGTCTTACAGACGTCTGCCCGCGACTCTCAACAACACATGAAACCGTGTCAATGCTCCACTCTGTAAAACAACAAGGGGGCCCAACGTGTCGGCCCACGTTCAATCATCCGGTCGAGAAGCGTGCAAGAAGAGGGAGGGGGGGTCATTCGAAATCAACGGGATATCTCCCAATTGATCACCATCGCCGCCATAAAATCCGCCACAAACACCTTGAATTTCAGAAGCTCAGCCGCGTTGGGGTCACTCGTTGGATGGGAGACTGCCGGCGAACACCACCACCACGACCACCACCACCACGACCACCACCACCACCACCATCACCACGAGGTGCTGCGAGGCTTGCGGCGTGTCCGTGGTGGCCAGGAGATGGCGTTACGGCAATTTGTGGATTCTCGAATTGATCGGTGCGGGGCTGTTTCCGAGTCACTGTGTGGTGGTGGTGGTGGGGGTATTTTCTCTGGGCATTCTGATTTTTGCCTCGACACAAAGCCAAGCGCTCGTTGATGGAATTTCCAAAACATGCTGCTGTAGCAGGACCTTCCTGAAAAGCAGGCTATGAGCCTCCATGAAGCGTTCCTGGGTGAAACAAAAGGGCTGTTATGTTTAATACGGTGTTGACACGTGACACTCATCTCTGCTGGCAGATCCACATTACTATGCCGTGGGCAACTCGAGGCACGCTCGGCACAAAATATCTCATTAAAGGCACAAGGCATGCGCTGTCTTTATACTGGGAGGAACCTCCTGGTTACACCAGCCCACAGGGAATTATTCTGTCCGTCCGTCGTGCATGGAGGGGCTGGGTGGGGAGGGAGGGGCTGGGTGGGGAGGGGAGGGTAGGGAGGGGCTGGGTGGGGAGGGGAGGGTGGGGAGGGGCTGGGTGGGGAGGGTGGGGAGGGGCTGGGTGGGGAGGGTGGGGCTGGGTGGGGGGTGGGAGGGGTAGGGCTGGGTGGGGAGGGGCTGGTCACCCCGTGGTGCCCTTATAAAACTCAACGTTTAACCTACTCACACCGGCTTGTGCCCGCCCTCACAGTCGGGCATATTTGCGGAATACACCACGCCGCCGTTGACCCTGGCCAACGTTCCTACCAGCTCCCTCCGCAGGAATGTGTTAACGTCTACGCTTCGAACATCCCGGTTACATTCAGACATTATCAGTTGCCTATGACTGATCATATGCGTCAAACTGTCCGTGCTTTCTCTCACATCCAAATCACAATTTGACGCCGAGCTATCGATTCTTCAATGATAACTTCGCCTGCAATTGCATTTGGCTTCACATATCCTTGTCTGTTTACATATTCATGGAATAGTCACCCCTATACATCCGTTGAATGTTTCCGTGACTTAATATTCTGATTGTAAGTCCTTTGATCGGGTAAAAAAAAAATTATCGGCCCGAGCCGATTCATGCTAACGGTGAATTCGTTATTCAACGTTGATTTGTTCGTGCGATGTTTTCGACTGTTCGTTTGACGCAGTTGTTTTTGCGCAGATTTCTATTCGCTGAATGGATGAATGGATGCGCCGTACGTTACATTATTATTGCTTTTGTAAATTGGTTGACCCATGCTACTCTTGAATGAGACTCACCCCTGGTCTCGAAAGGAAACTTAAAAACACAAAGTAGTTATTCTCTCCTGTATTCACTATTACCCTAGACTTGTTATATTCCGGACTCTGTGACTCTGGCGAGGTTCTCGGCCAAGGCTAGCATCAGTGGCTCGCGATATCAAACCCGATTCTGCCCCCCAACCCTCAAATCCTCACCAACCAGCTTGGGGGTGGGTCATGGTAGGCATTTGACCCACACTTCATCTAGCAGTGCATTGACAAAGGGCCGCTGTACATTAATACCGTTACCATTGTATCGCCGAATACTCGCGCGGCCCCGTGTGTCCGAGCGTTATACGAAGGCCGCCGCATTGGTTGAATCCCTCGGCAATTTCGACACGGATCACCAAACGCCACGTGCCGACTCGTAAACGCGCCGCTGCCGCCACTGAATTCGCCTCGCTCTCTCGCGGGGTGGAGAAGGGGGAGGAGGGGAGCATGGAAGCCGCGCGAATTTGCCCGAGCTCCGCTCTCGCCCACGCATATCAAGTTGCCATCGGCCAATCAACGAGCGTTCACGCACGCGGCGAGAAAAGCGGAGCGCTCGGCCCGCGCGTGCGAGGGGGAAACGCTCGATGCCAAGGCGGACGTAAAGAGGTGGGAGGTCACACGAGTGTTGCTGCGCTGCCATCAGCTGGCAGGCTCGGGTATTGGACCTCTTCGACGGCCACGCGGGAGGGCAGTTGAGTCGACGTGTCAGTTTGTGAGCCACCAAACCCTGGCCGCCTACACAGCGCTGGATTACAGACAACGTGCATGGCCGCCACCACCTCCCGGCTCATAATATCTTGTCAGGTTGTTATAGTTGGTGTTGTTGTTAATGCCATACGCGAAACAAAGCGTGCACGTAAAAAAAAAACTAAAAAAAGACAAAGATCCCCGTATAGCCTTAACAGACTATTGGGGCAAGTGCTGTTAGCGAGCACCTATGAAGGCCGGAACGGTACACGATGGGGTGGGTGTCCAGCACCACGCCCGACCGCCTTTGTCTCCCTAGTGGCGATGTTTACACACCAGGTACTCATTTTGAGGCTGAGTCGACCTAGGGTAGGTCTCAGGACCGGTTCAAATATTCGTCACTGGTGGTGTTGGCCGTGAGCGGCGAATCGAACTCGGGTCGCCGGGTTCACAGCGCAGCGCGCTAACCACTACACTGCCTCTCCCCACACACACAGACACACACAGACACACACACGCAGACACACACACACAGACAGACACACACAGACACACACACGCAGACACACACACACAGACAGACACACACAGACACACACACGCAGACACACACACACACACGCAGACACACACACACGGACACACATACACACGCACACACACACACGCAGACACACAGACACACACACGCAGACACACTCCGACAGGCGCGTGCTAACGTCCCCCAACGCCGATAACACCCGATTGAAGTCTGCGGACAATGTTGCCAATTTAATGGGCTTCATAATTCCCCTATCGTTGTGATCATGAGCCGAGGAAAGGAAAAAAAAACACACACAAACCCTCGCTTGGGGTTTTACACGAATGCCGCCAGAGCGCTGCTCGCGACGTGCGGACATGCAGCGGTGGAGGGAGAGAGGCAGGGAGGGGAACGCCTGTTCGCGACATCACAGACGTCGCGACACCCCCGTGTAAACACTCGCCCGCCGGGAGCTAGCTCGGCACACGAGTACTGTTCTTGAAAGAACTCTCGACAAAAACACAAAAAAAAAACAGACGAACGCTCAGCACCCGTCCGACACGGCCCCAACTGAGACACATCTTACAAAATATTAATCAGCAAACAAAAGCGCGTTACGAAGGGCAATTGCCTGCGACGTCGCCTATTTTTTTTCTCTATGCATACACAGCGTAGGCACGTTTCCTTTCAGGGCAGTTTAAACGGCGAATGTGTGGAGTGTTTTTTGCTGTTATCCCACACAAGCGGAGGGTCATTGCCCGGAACGTCGACTATTAGGTATACGTTTCCTTTTCGTGGAGTGTAATTGGCCAACGTGTTGAGTTGCCCTGCGATTCGCGCTTTGTCGAAACCCGCTCCAACGCAGTATCACCACGACCCGCTTGTAAGAGCAATAGTGGGGAGCGGTAGTGTAGCGGTTAGCGCGCTGCCAACACCCAGTGACGATTATCTGAATTTGGTCATGGGCCTCCCCTAGATCGACTCGGCCTCGAATGAGTGCCTGGTGCGGTCGGACGTGGTGCTGGCCACCCACCCCATCCCTTCGCTAACAGCACTGGCCCCAACAGTCTCTTGAGGTTATAGGGGGGGGGGGGGGTTCTTTGTCTTTTTAATAGCGGCACCGTGCGTATTGCACCTGTGTATACTCACGTATACCCAGAACTTACGGACGCATCACACCGATGTGCCGAGGCATATCACATTCATAAACCAACCGCGGGGGCATGGCAATTACGGTACAACAACGTATTATTGTGCCGGTCTGTGCAGATGGACTTCATATAAATGCGATGTAGGCGGATGTGGCATGACTCAAGAGGCACAAGGAGCCGCAGGGAGGCAGCCACGTGGCGAGCCGGCAGCTAACAGCTGCTCCAAGCTCTGCCGTCCTCTATACAGGAAGGGGCTATCGGCCAATGAATGATGAGTGTTTACTTATGGCATGAAATCAGAACACTCAGAGGAGGCCTACGCGTGCGAGGGGGCAGCCCTCTATACGATACAGACGGAATAAGCTTTATGTCCACATTTGCAGCACCTCCTCGAAGCCATAAAAAATTAACCCGTAAAAACAAAGTTTTTCACTATAAATCCTTTATATGCGTGGCGGCTAGAGTCCTCTCGTCCTCTGGCTTGAGATGGCTGCCACCTATGGGTCAGATGAATGGCTGCCACCATTAAGCAATTGGTAATTAAATATAATTTATTTTTTCCTAAAAAGTGTAAAATTTTTGAAATATTTTTTTTCACGAAAATAGATTGTCACGCACAACGAGTCTGTGTGCAAAATGTCAGCTCGATTGGATCACGGGAAGTGGGTTAAAAAACGACCGAAAGATTTTCACGGTCGTAAGCGCGCAAGCAAACAAGCAAGTGAACTTAATATAAAGGATTTAAAAAGTGGCGTTTTTTTCTGAACGTCAGCACCACGGACAGCAACTAGCGGTTGTTCAGACCGACGAGTCCATATATGCTCGGAACAGAGGAGGGGGGAGAAAAGGAGAATGGAGCTTTAAGTTGCTGCAGAAATTAAGCAAGTGCCCTGTCAATGGAAAACATGAAGCCATAAAAAGGGAAGGGAGTTTCACAACATCTGTGTGCGATTCACCAACCCCGGCTGCTGCCTCCACAATGCTGGGTTACAGGCCACGTGCGTGGCCACCACCGCCCAAAAAATGTCTCCATCATGATTGGTGACTATGTCTAATCGCTGGGCCGTGTACGTCCTAGGAGCTTGGAGGACACGTGCAATATTGGGGTTTTAAATGACTTCCTGAGACAATCTGCGTGGATTAGCTCCATAAACGTCTCAAACTGTAATCGACCGATCGATTAACCGAATTAATAACAACAGCAATATATACATTGCCCGAACCTACCGACCCAGGAGCGAAAGTGAGATCTTAAATAGGCCTGCACATGAGGCTCAGAAAAACAACCGGACTTTGTTCTCACGCATCCCGACTCGAGTTGAAAGCGTTAACTGTGCTATTAGCGTTGTGTCTGTAGAGTGGAGGGGGGTGGGGGGCCCCAAACATATCTCCTAAATATCATCCAGTATACACGCAACGTTCGAATAATGTTGTGTTGTTCCGAGTGACTTTCATCATCATCAGCAGCAGCAGCCGCCACGGTCAATCTCACTGCTGGATGAAACCCTCTCTCTCCACAGCCGCCGGGGACAAATTGTGCCGATTCGCATTCAGAAGGTAAACAACAAAAGGTAACCAGAAGGTGATCAATTCTTGCCGAGTGAATGAATTCCTAGGGAGGGCGCCATGCGTGTTGGAAGAGCGTTGCAAAAAAAAGTGGCACGCGTAGGCACGGGTTTTCGTCATTGTTTAAAGACATAAAATAAAAATTACCAGGTAAAGCCCACTGAGCTATGTAACTCTTTTTCAGAAGCGACCCGGCCCCAAATGATAGCTCAAATAAGTGGCTTATCAAGTGGAAATGTATAGCAGCCAAAAAACTCTCAACGCATGTTCCATAAACGTGGAGGGGGGAAAACGGCAGGATCCGGAGAAAATTCCACGCAACCACGGGGCGAGAGACAGAGAAAGAGAGACATACAAACTCCAAATATATAACAGGCGCCAGGGTCGGCATGGAACACGACGACCTCCTGTATACCTAGCGAGGGAATTAACATCTCGCCAGCGCGGCGCCCCAGTTTCGTGTGCCGCTCGCCGTATATCGGTAAACTCCGGTATCCTCAGAACTCGCTCGCTCGCTCGATCGATCCGCGAGTGAATCAACACGCGGAGATTTACATCGACCTCGTCGTGGCTGACATAGACTGCGCTAGCGATAGCCTCGCCCGGCCGAGCATTGTGTGGGCGATGGGCTGCACATGTGGGGCTGCGATTCAGTGCGAGTGCTGTGCACACATTGTACGCGTGGGGTTCGGTAGGGCACGCTCGTTAGCGAACACGTCAACACGAAGACAACGACCGGAAGGAAGAAAAACACAAACCCGCGCACAGAAGAAGTACGGTCAGGGAGACATTTGCTTTGGGGGATCGAAATAGCGATGGAGCAAACGCGCGGAACGGCGATCAGCACACGTAGCTTACTCACTACCAGCATCATCATCACCACCATCACAACCACCACCAGCACCACCATCACCACCACCACTACCATCATCGCCATCACCACCATCATCATCACCACCACCATCATCACCACCACCATCACCACCACCACCACTACCATCATCGCCATCACCACCATCATCATCACCACCACCATCATCACCACCATCACCACCACCACCACCATCATCACCATCACCACCACCACCACCACCATCACCACCACCATCGCCACCATCACCACCACCACCATCACAACCACCACCACCACCATCATCACCACGACCACCATCACTACCGCCACCACCACCATCACAACCACCATCACCACCACCACCATCATCATCATCACCACCACCACCATCATCATCATCACCACCACCACCACCACCACCACCATCACCACCACCACCATCATCATCCAAGCTATTATAAGAGAACAAAGTCAACGGGCTTGGGCAGGACACGTCATGGCGGGAAGAGACGATGGTCGAGTGTAACAACGGAATGGCAGCCAAAAGAACGGAACGCGCTCGGAGGAGAGCGAGAGAGAGAGAGGCAGTGCCTCCACGCACGCGGAGACGGAGCAAACGAGATCAGTTCGTGTGAGGGAGGCGCTCGGTGGATCGGTAACATCACACGATCGTCAGAGGCGAGCGGCAGCTTTGGAGAGGCCTTCATCCAGCAGTGGATTGCCCACGGCCGATGATGGCAATGACGAACGGCAGCGAGGTTTGCTCGATGCTCAACAGCACTTCAAGTTCATGTATTAGGTATAGCCCTGTGAGCCATTCGGCACTTGAATCGGGCGCAACCGCAACAAACAAAAAACAAAAACATGAACAAAAAACATCTTAAAGTGAATATGTGACTAAGTGCAAACAGAAAATCCAAGAAAAGACAGCAAAATATTGCAGAAAAAAAATCACCGTACACCAACGCTGTGTGCAAAAATCCCAGTGGGATGCAAGTCAAACAACAACAACAGCGAGACGCTGACCACGGAGACGGCGGTGGGACAGGCTGGGGGTATTGAACTCCGCCAGTCTGTTAGGTAATTTGTGAGAATATTAAAGTCTTGATGAATGGTTCACACGGTGACGCGGCGAAGCAGTGACATGCTGTCGAATCGTGTGAGGTTGTTGTAGTTGCCTATCTAAGTGTGGAGATATTCAAGTGGGATTCTACCACTCTTACCCTCTCACTCTTACCCTCTCATCTTACTCCCCTCCACACTCGCCCCTCTCATCTCACTCCACTCCCCTCCACACTCGCCCGCATCTCATCTCACTCCACTCCCTTCCACACTCTCACCCTCTCATCTCACTCTACTCCCCTCCACACTCGCCCCATCTCCCCACTCATCTCACTCCACTCCCCTCCCCGTACTCTCCCCTCTCATCTCACTCCACTCCCCTCCGCGCACTTTCTCCTCTCATCTCACTCTACTCCCCTCCACACTCGCCCGCATCTGCCCTCTCATCTCACTCCACTCCCCTCCACACTCGCCCGCATCTGCCCTCTCATCTCACTCTACTCCCCTCCGCGCACTTTCCCCTCTCATCTCACTCCAATCCCCTCCACACTCGCCCCATCTCCCCACTCATCTCACTCCACTCCCCTCCACACTCGCCCCATCTCCCCTCTCATCTCACTCCACTCCCCTCCGCGCACTTACCCCACTCATCTCACTCCACTCCCCTCCACACTCTCACCATCTCCCCTCTCATCTCACTCCACTTCCCTCCACACTCGCCCCATATCCCCTCTCATCTCACTCCACTCCCCTCCACACTCTCACCATCTCCCCTCTCATCTCACTCCACTCTCCTCCACACTCGCCCCATATCCCCTCTCATCTCACTCCACTCCCCTCCACGCTCATCGCCCTCTGTTCTCCTCCACACGCTCCAGCTCTGTCCTGCCATGTCACTCCCTTCACGTTCTCTCCGATTCACATTCGCTCAGTGGGGGATGTCACTCATTCTCCTCTGCCGGTCCCGAAATAGAGAACTCCCTCCCCCGTCTTCCGTGCTGTCGATTCCCTGCCAACCCACCCCCCCTGTTCAAGTCGAGGCAATAGTTCTACCTATGACTGTCTCTTGTCTACAACAGAAACAACGTCTGTGTGTTTGTGTAGGCATCAACAGCATGCGCGTGTCACACTCTCTGTACACGTAGTCTCGCGATGCAGAGTTGTCATGCGCACACGGCCGTATGAATCCACATGGCAATCGGATCCCTAATCACGCTGCGCATCGAAGTGCGGGCTACTAAAAACCGGTGCTGCTGATGAGCAGCGTGTGCGCGGTGACACCGGGGCACACCGATCATCGTGCCCATACCCCCCCCGCCCCCCACCCCCAGTACCGAGAGCGGCGAATCCCAGAGAGAAGCTGCAGCAGCAAGCGACACTCAGCAGGAGCAGCGGCGGCAGCGGCGGCGCGCGGAGCTGCTCCATCCCGGCTCGCTCGCCCCGTCCCCGCGGGGCTGATGTGCCAACACGGGATACCGCCTCGCTGGGCTGCTGCTGATGATGATGATGTTGTTGCTGCTGCTGATGATGATGTTGTTGCTGCTGCTGATGATGATGTTGTTGTTGCTGGTTGACCGCTTCCCCGACCGAGGGAAGAAGGGTCCCGGCCAAGGGGCACGGATCCTCCTCGTCCCCTTCCCCACAAGCCCTGCGCCTCCTCTTCCACCACCACCACCTCCTCCTCCTACTCCCTAGGTCACCTGCATCGCCGCGAGCATGACTCTGTGCAGAGCGCCGTGCGTGGCGCTCCGATCGTGGCCGAGTTGCGAGAGGGAATGAGGAGGAGGGAGGAGGAGGAGAGGCAGAAGGCTGAGAACAGCGCGTGGGAAGGGGGAGGAGGGAGAGCGGGGAAAAGAGAGAGAGGGGGGTGGGTGGGTGGGTGAGAGGGGGGAGAGTGGCAGGGGGGTTGGGAGAGTTAGCGAGAGAGAGACAGAGTGCGATTGGTGAGAGATGGAGGGAGAGGAGAGCGTGAGAGAGTGGGGCAGAGGGTAGCGAGTGGAGAGAGTGGAGAGAGAGCTGAGATGGAGCGGGAGTAGAGAGGCAGAGTGGTGGAGGGTGGGAGAGTTAGCGAGAGAGAGAGAGAGAGTGCGATTGGTGAGAGATGGAGGGAGAGGAGAGCGTGAGAGAGTGAGGAACAGAGTAGCGAGTGGAGAGAGTGGAGAGAGAGTAGGAGGGAGAGCTGAGAGGGAGAGCGGTGGAGGATTGGCGAGTTAGCGAGGCAGGGGAGAGATGGAATGAGAGAGAACGCTGCAAGTAGAACAGAGGGAGCGAGAGACGTAGACAATCTCCTCGCTGCTGCTTCAGGCTGTGAGCGTCTGCACTGAGCAGTGAACAGAGCATGACAAGGGGATGTGGGCAAGCGCAGGGGGTAGGAGGCTGGGCGAAGAGCCGACTCGGGGCTAGCTTGCCAGTATTCAATCTGGAGGCAATTTGCTGCAGTCGATCTACACCGCAGGCAATTATGCTTTTGCAATACATCCAACATTTTTTTTCTTACTCGTGTGATGCGGTTTGCTTTTTGTTCTGATGTTTTTGTTATTTGTGTTTTTTTTCATTTTGACGACCCAAGGTGACTCGATCGTTGACTCTTGAGTTCTCATCTGGTTAAATAAATAAATAAAAACTTGGACTAGCGAGTTGGTTCGGACTTTTATCGCAGTGTCTGATTGACCGGTTGACCATGGTGAGACGTCGGGTGAGTATTGGGGATGGTGATTGTGGGGAGCGGTGGTGTAGCGGTTAGCGCGCTGCGCTACGAACCCGGCCACCCGAGTTCGATTCCCGCTCACGACCAGTGACGATTATCTGAACCGGTCATGGGCCTCCCCTAGGTCGACTCAGCGTCTAATGAGTGCCTAGTGTGGTGTAAACATCACCACTGGGGAGACAAAGACGGCCGGGCGTGGTGTTGGCCACCCATCTCCTCGTGTGCCGTGCCGGCCTTCATAGGTACTCGCTAACAGCACTTGCCCCTACAGTCTGCTAAGGCTACACGGGGCGATCTTTGTCTTTTGTGAGCTGTTGGTGATTGTGGGGGTGTCGGTGATTGCGGGGAGTGGTGGCACAGCGGTTAGCGCGCCACCCCACGAGCCCACTGACAGCTGTGACGATGATCTGGACTAGCCACGAGCCTCCCCTCGGTCGACTCAGCCTCATACAAGTACCTGGTGCAAAGGCTGTTGGGATTGGTGCTGGCTTCCAAGCCCTTGTTCGTGTGCTCACTAAAATTGAATTCTCCAACAGTCTGTGAAGGCTATACGGGGCAACTTTGTCTTTGGTGGTGGTAGTCGGATTACGATAGTGTTGGCGGGCGGGTGATGATGTACGTTGAACTTCTTTCGCACCTTACGTAGCCAACCTTGCTAATGTGGTGGTGGTGGTGGGGGGTGTAATTCTGGCGATGGTGGCGGACGACAACGACGATGATTGTGGTGGCTGCTGCTCTGATAGGGCAGTGCCTCTGCGTGACACGCGAGGATGAATCAAGGGCGCGCCCTCTCTCTCTCTCTCCCTCTCCCTCCGTCTCCTCTCGCGTTTCATCGTCGGCTCCTGTGCAGCGACAGAGGAAGCACCACGCACAGCAGCCAGCGTCGCGTTTCCCAATGCGCGCGCGTGTACACTGCGCGTGTCCACTCTGCGTGCAAGAAGACACAAGACTGCAGCTGGCCAGACTCCACGCAATGCTCAAACATACACCCCACACAGATTTTAATATGAACTCATATTCGTCAATAACAAAAATGAAAAGTATATAATTATTAGACGTTTCAGGCACTGGCCCTTCTTCGTAGCACGTAAACAGCGAGCCCAGAGAGATGGTGGCTGATACGCGTTGGGCACTGCGCGACCATGGTGCCCAGTGACATTTGTAACAACGATTTTTGATGACCTCGTTTTTTTAAATTGGCATATCAATAGTTACACTAACAGTAGATACAGTATTGAGAAATATAAAAAAAACCTTAAGTATATCTAGAAATGCTGCTATGAAATAAACTAATGTTAAATTACATTTTTTTTATTTTGCCGGTACATTGCATCGTGGAATATTTGTTCGTGTGAGTGCAAGGCACAACACGCTGCATAGTTTATATTTACAACCAAATACATCATCCTGATTAATGTACCCGTTCTTGGGACCTTTTTACCAGTAACAAAGTATGAAAAAACTAAAATAGGGTTTTACCATTTCTGGCCATGAAACAGGCGATGTTTAAATGTTCAAACACCAAATAGAAACCTTGGCAAAAAATCAAGTCTGCAATAACCACACGTACTTGCAGGTGAACATGCAAACACACATGCTCTGGTTATTATTATTATACGTACGTTGTCTTTGAAACTGATTGGCCTACACTAAAGACATCTTTCTTTAGGGTCTAGTCTCAGCATGTTTGTTTGCATGTTCATCACAAGTACTGAAAATGTTGATACTCCGACTGATGCTCCTGCTGTTGTGGAGTGACTCATGCAGCCAGCTATGGCTGCAGAGTTTGGTGGTACATGTTGTTTATGTCGTTTATTGTGAAAATTCGGTCACAGTTCCTATGATCACTGTTACATTGCTTTTATGGCTTTATTTTTGTGATTTCGAAAAGTTTTTTGGTTTTGCCATGTTTGTTTGTTGTAGTACGGAGTTAGACTGATGGCCTTAATCTAAGTTGTCCTTTGCTTGTTGTTGTTGTTTGACTTGCATCCCACTGGGATTTTTGCATATAGCGTTGGTGTACGGTGCTTTTGTGGAATATTTTGTCGTCTTTTCCTGGATTTTCTGTTTGCACATAGTCACATAGTCACTTTAAGATGTTTTCTTGTTCATGTTTTTGTTTTTTGTTTGTTGCAGTTTCACCCGATTTAAGAGCCGAATGGCTCACAGGGCTATACCAAATAAATGAAACTGAAAAAAAACTGAAAAAAAACTCTGTGTGGTTAATGCAGACTTGATTCCTTGCAAAAGGTATCCTTTTGGTGTCTGAACATCTGAACGCCTCCTGTTTTATTTAAAGTAAGGGTAAAAGCTAATCTTGTTTTTTTGTCGTACCGGATCTTGTCACATTCTCTGCAGCTAAGCAGAAGTGAGCCTGTGTAGTACGAGGATGGGATTGTTAGAGCCTAACTTTAAGGACATAAACCGCAAATGCCAGGAAACTTACCTTCCCCGAGTCCTTTATTATGATAAATTTCAAACGTTTGTGCGTTAGAATCAAGAAAATAAATGTAATGATGATAATAATACAATAAACGCCACTGCTGTGAATGCATAAACTTGTTTTAAAGTTATTATTACTGAAATAAAGTGTGTTTACACAATTCCAGTCGTTCCCAAAAATTGATTTTACACACGCACACTCATCACCTGGCACCACGCCGGTGTACTTTGCTTTACAGATCACGAACAACCTCAACTCTCTGGTCTCTGCGGCGGCGGCAGCAGCGGCCTTTCTCGAGCTCTGCCACTTTCCTCTGCTCCCCTCTCCCCTTCTTCCTCCATCCTCCCCTTCTTCCTCCATCCTCTCCCCCATTCACAATCAACCACCCCCCACCCCCACACGCCACACACCTGCTCCTTGTTAAAGGACGACTGCCTCCCCTCCACGTGCACCTCGCAAGCCGTCAACAACCGCCGTTAGAGCCACGAGGTGGCGGTGATTCTCACCACGGCGCTCGTGCCAGGCTAGGTGCACTTTAAGGCCCGCTGGCAGCAGGTCACGGAAACAGACCCGGGTACCATGGAGTTGACCGAGATGACTGGCAGATACACCAACTGTGCTCTCCGCTTTGCCAACTTATTGAGCCTCTAAATCCCCGTGTCTCTTGCCATCATTGTCAACCTCATTCTGCCTTGAAGTGCTGCCCCTATCGGCTACGGCACACGTGATACCTCCAAATAAGCGCGCTGACGTCACAACACCCATCAAATCTCATTCCACCGTTACACTTCAAGGCCACCTGAATTAATGAACACATTTGTATACAATTTCTACTGTAGAATTAACTGTGCTGTTAATGCAATGAATATCCACTTGTGTTCATAACAGGAGGATACCACGTGTTGTAGGCTTGGGCTTTGAGGAGCCCAGGAGATGGCGGTACAGCAATGGATTAATGAATCTATCTGTGCGTGACTTTTAGCGTTGCCCGCCTTCAATGAGCAGTGACTCTGACGCGCCTTTCGTGTTCTACGAAGAGCTTCTGCTGTGGACACCAACACTGTCCCTGAGTCCGGTGTTCGATTCTTGACGCTGGAGCTTCGTCCTCTCTCCAACCGCCCCTTCCCTCCTCGTGCTCTCCCCCTTTGATATTCCTCGAGGCCCCCTTTCTCGAAGGTTCGCTCACCCCCATTTCCCTCCGCCAATCCTCGTCCTCCTTCTCTGAGTGTAGGCCAATCAACCGTTACCCCCCCCCCCCCCCCCGAAAAGTCCACCCTCGTTTCCCCGCCTTTGAACTTTGAATTTCTCTTCCAGTCAGCTGAAGTCTCCAGCCGTAACAAATCGTCTTTGAGGTCTGCTAGAGCACGTGGCAATTCCTCGCCATCACTCTTCAAGTGACTCGACCGGTCTCAACGCTGCCGATCTCCCAAGATCCGGCGAGGTGGATGTTGCCATGGTGATTGAGAGGGAAAATGTAAAAAAAAAATTACGAAATGATGAACGAAGCAAAGTGCCGACTACACCGAGCATCTTCTCGTTTCCACTGATCGTAAAAAAGAGAGAAAGGGACTCTTTACTGTTAATGCTCAAAAGGCACATTTTGTTGCAAAATAGGAGCGACAAAAAGTTGTCCGGACCGTTTTTGTTGTTGTTTCTTGACTGACAGACCCAGATTCATACGTCCGTTATTGGTTAGGAATTAATCTTTGCGGAAATTGATCTTAGGAGATGTCTTAATGGGGGCGCTGCAGTCCAAACGCACGGCGGCCGAGCCAAATTCTGCAGTCAGCAGACACGGACGACTCAGCACGATCACCCCAGCCAGCCGGCCTCTCTAACACACGGGAGACCGCGGGTGAAAAAACAAATCACACAAAGACCACGGCCGTAGGTTTTCGCGGTCGACAGCCTCTCCGACGCTGCTTTCGTCCGACGTTTCGCGCCAAGCCCTCTTCGTTCCCGAAGCGCGCTCAGCGGCACGTGCGCGATCGCGTGCCTTGCTGTGCCGCGTTCAGTCTTCAGGTCGTCTCTCTCCCTTCTCCCCCTTTAGCCCCGCGTGCGAGGGGAGGCTTGAGCACGCCAGCCGGCTGCGGCGAGCTGCTAACCCAGGCTCGCGGACTCGCTCGCTGCAGCTCGCAGCGAGAATGCACGGCTGCGCAGCGTTCCATTATCATTAGGCGAGACAGCGGAGTGTTTCTGCTGCGCCCTATATCTATTCTGTGTGCGAGCGAGCGAGCGAGTGCTCGCGCGAGTAAAGAGATGGGGAGCGTCCTAGGCACAGCTATAGGACGATGCACCACCTGCAACCACGCCACAGCGAGGTCACTCGGGGATTGATGGCCCTAATCTTGACGTCCGTTTAAAGCTGAACCTCACGGGCAATACGCGCAATGCCTCTTCCCCCCCCCCATCGCTCTCCCACTTAAAAATCCGCAAGCGGCTTCCTTTCCTATTCATTTTTTTTGTTTCGTATAAATATTCCGCAACCCACCCCCCCCCCGCCCCCCACGGTGTTTGTGTAAATACGAGCGCGTGTGTTAGCGCTGGGAAGTATTTTTTTTTTGCACATGATAGAAAAAATAAATTGGTATCCAGAGACCGTTACGGTCAATTCTTGCGTAATAAGATAAAGCAATTTATCCCGACAACACGACGCAGGGCAAAATAGGCACGCCTCCAGACGAAGGCAGTTCATTTCTCCACTGCCAGCGGTTATGATGGGAGTAGTTATTTCGTTTTGATTATCTCACACTTTGCCTGCTGCTCGTGTCCCTTATAATGTCAACATGTAACCGCCCACCTCCGCCGCTGCTGCTGAAACTCTACGGAACACGAGCTCTGGCTTGACCCCCGTGATCACCACTCGCCCCGCTCTCGCATCGCCTGCCGAGCACTGCCGCAACACGCGTTCACATCGTCGCAAGTCGGTGCTTTAGTACCCCTCCGTGCACCGCCTATCGGCAGTTGCGGAGCGATGAATCGATGTACGTACGCTGCGTGTTGAACTTTCTTTCGCACCGTACGTAGCCAAGCGCGCTAATGGTAGGTGCGGTTAAAGGACATCAAAACTCAACACAAAACGCAGTTCCCTAGTGTACGCGTGTTAAACTTTTTTTTCGCACCGTGCGTAGCCAAGCGTGCTAATCGGAGGTGCGGCGGAAGGACAACAAACTAACACACACAACACATTTTCCGGAGGGTTAGCTGGTGGCCATGGAACTCGATCAACCGCGGGAGCGAGGCTACGGCGTCGTTGACAAGGCGTGGACGAGCGGTGACGTCGCTGCTGCTCGTTGCAGACGTTCGCGGTTCGAACCCAGTAGTCGGCACCTGGTAAACACCGCGTGTGTTCGAACCTTAAACACACACGGTGCTGGCCGCTACTGCGGTGGACATTGGCGATACCCAGCGGAGAGCCAAACGGAATAACAAAAAAACAAATGCACCAGGCATCAACTCGTCAGAAAACACGAAAAACTACAAACTTCGTGCAATAAATTCTCATAGCCGTGAGCTTTTTTGTGTCAAGCGCTGATACACTCCGAGTGTTCACCGGCCGAGAGGGATGGAGACCGCGGCGTAGTCGAGAAGCAGCAAGCACGCCCGTGCCCGTGGGCGCGTTATATTTGGCGCAGATCCCACGTCGTTACTTGAATGAGATTAGGTCACGTGTGCCAGCGCCACGCTCCAAATTTTGGCGAATTTGAGAAATTGCTTGCAAATGACTCGAATGGGAAGCCAAATTACAACACCGCCCCCCCACTCCACTTCCCCCTCCCCGCCGCAGTGGATGAGTGCCCGCTGGCTGGCTTGTGCTGCATGCACCTTGTGCCGAAACGGGGCAGCTCCCACCGGGGGAGGGGGGGTCCCCTGTCTGCTGCAGCAAGCCTCACGAGATGCACCGCATTGGTGGCGGCGTATTGATGTTAAAGTGGCGACGGTAACTGATTATAACGATGATATGATGATGTGTCTGTTGAAACGTTATGCTATTGTATCCACGATCGGAGGGCTTGCACAAACACAAATTAATAACGCGCTCGTATTTCAAGAAGCGGACGCAATGCTCGATCGAATACTCGGAGGCTCGGGGCCAGAGCTCAAAGTCATTCGTACGAGAGCCTGAACAGGTGAGAGAGAGAGCCTGAACCAGGTGACGGCGTGAACCAGATGAGAGCCTGAACCAGGTCAGAGCCTGAACCCGGTGATAGCCTGAACAGGTGAGAGAGAGAGCCTGAACCAGGTGACGGCGTGAACCAGATGAGAGCCTGAACCAGGTCAGAGCCTGAACCCGGTGATAGCCTGAACAGGTGAGAGAGAGAGCCTGAACCAGGTGACGGCGTGAACCAGATGAGAGCCTGAACCAGGTCAGAGCCTGAACCCGGTGATAGCCTGAACAGGTGAGAGAGAGAGCCTGAACCAGGTGACGGCGTGAACCAGATGAGAGCCTGAACCAGGTCAGAGCCTGAACCCGGTGATAGCCTGAACAGGTGAGAGAGAGAGCCTGAACCAGGTGACGGCGTGAACCAGATGAGAGCCTGAACCAGGTCAGAGCCTGAAACCCGGTGATAGCCTGAACAGGTGAGAGAGGGAGCCTGAACCAGGTGACGGCGTGAACCAGATGAGAGCCTGAACCAGGTCAGAGCCTGAACCCGGTGATAGCCTGAACAGGTGAGAGAGAGAGCTTGAACCAGGTGACGGCGTGAACCAGATGAGAGCCTGAACCAGGTCAGAGCCTGAACCCGGTGATAGCCTGAACCAGGTCAGAGCCTGAACCCGGTGATAGCCTGAACAGGTGAGAGAGAGAGCTTGAACCAGGTGACGGCGTGAACCAGATGAGAGCCTGAAGCAGGTCAGAGCCTGAAACCCGGTGATAGCCTGAACAGGTGAGAGAGGGAGCCTGAACCAGGTGACGGCGTGAACCAGATGAGAGCCTGAACCAGGTCAGAGCCTGAACCCTGTGATAGCCTGAACAGGTGAGAGAGAGAGCTTGAACCAGGTGACGGCGTGAACCAGATGAGAGCCTGAACCAGGTCAGAGCCTGAACCCGGTGATAGCCTGAACAGGTGAGAGAGCCTGAACCAGGTGACAGCGTGAACCAGATGAGAGCCTGAACCAGGTCAGAGCCTGAACCCGGTGATAGCCTGAACAGGTGAGAGAGAGAGTCTGAACCAGGTGATAGTTTGAACCAGGTGAGTCCCAGGACAGGTGAGAGCGTGAACCAGGTTAAAGCCTGAACCAGATGAGAGCCAGGACAGGTGAGAGCCTGGGACAGGCGAGACTTGAGCTGTCGCTTGGATGCGGGACGGTGCTTGGATGAACGAGAGGTGCGTGGGCTACCCTCGGACGTGACACCACCGCAAGGTGAGCAGAGATGACGGTGATGGTTTCACGGCTTGGGGGGGGGGGACTTGGCGCGAGTGGGTTGGCTCTCAGGCACCGTTGCCACATTTTCTTGCCGTCTCCCCGAGCTCTGTTGCTTTCCAGAGCGCGGCTCGTGGTTTTGTTGTTGTTGTTGTTGTAGCGACGTTCTCCACAATAACCCTCACAAGAACGCGAGCGGACGTGAGTTTAAGAGGCACTCCGGACAAGACGTCTCGCGCTCTCGTCTGACCGCGTCGACTTTTAAAATCCTTTATATTAAGTTCACTTGCTTGCTTGCTTGCACGCTTAAGACCGTGCAAATCTTTCGGTCGTGTTTTAACCCACTTGCCGTGATCCAATCGAGCTGACATTTTGCACACAGACTCGTTGTGCGTGACAATTTATTTTCGTGAAAAAAAATTTCCAAAATTTTTCCAAAAATTTTCACTTTTTAGGATTCTTTTTTTCATATTTAATTTTAAATACCAATGTGATAAAAATGAAACTCTTACTCAAGAAAAACAGAAATGAATAATAAAATAAAACCGATGCCACGCATATAAAGGATTTATAGTGAAAAACTTAGTTTTTACGGGTTAATTTTTTTGAGTTCACAGGGCAAGCGGGGGGCGTCTGCAGAGAAACGACAAATGGTGTGCGCCGAAGTTGTTTTCAAAGCCGGGCAGCCGGCCGCAGTTAGCCCGAGCCGCAAGAATAAATTGGTACCGCTTTAAGGTGGTTCAAAATATTAACGGCGCCAATTCCTTTATACGGGCCAATGAAAGTGATTTAGTTATCGATAGTAGCCATTTGGAAGTGGTTTCCTATTTCCAAAAAATATCACTTATGGTTAAAAGCCCATTCGAAAGCACAGCGAGGCTTTGCCACCTCGGGTGGTGGCATTACGTGGAATGTCCAGGACCCAGGGATGGATTGCATTGGCAGTGATGCGAGTTCACGCTTATGAGAAAATCTCGCCCTGAATGCACCCGATCGCCATCAGATGTCGAATGCTGAAGTTAGCGGTTCGGCCTTGTTCACACGTGGATGGGGATACCAGATGTTGTAGACTTGTGCTGCGGGGTGGCGAAGAGTTGGCCGTACGGCAATTGTTTAATCTATATGTGCTTAGCGCTGAGTGTTACCCCATGCTGTGCGTGTGGGTTTTCTCCGGGTACTCGCCTTTCTTCCCCACTAATTTATGGAATTGGGTCGACAGCCAAAGCAGGGTTTCCTCCTGAAAAAAGAAGAGTCTTGAGACCAGGATGAGCCTTACCTGTAAACAGTCTTGAGAATCAGGATGAGCCTTACCTGTATAAAGTGTTGAGAGTCAGGATGGGCCTTACCTGTATTAGTCTTGAGACTCAGGATGAGCGTTACCTGTATCAAGGGCATCCTGGAACAGACAGGGATAACTATGCACGCTACAGGTCCCTTCGCACATACAAGCAAGGGTGGCCTTCTGTATTTTTAATTGGAGACCAAAATACCGTGATCAATTAGGGCCCCTTTGTGCCCCTTAATTTGGGCAAAGTGATGGACCACGGATTTTCCAAATTCACCGGCCAACACGTGAACAACACAGGAAATTAAAGAGCGCCCGGGCGCGTGCATGCACGCACACCAATCGATAAACCGAATCAATCCCGTCATTTGGAAGAAGGCGAGGGCCCGGACGGCAATGACCTGGGGAGGCCTTCATCCAGCAGTGAATAAATCATGACTGGATTATACTAATAATGATGATGAAAGGCACATTATGGGGTGGGGGGGAGGGGACACACATATCAATGTTTGCAACAGTGACCTGCATAGCTCTCCGACGCGTTTGTTGGGACGTGTCACGTGATGCTCATCAGTATCTCTCCGCCGCTAGTATATTTTATTTTTGGCTTACCCAGGGTGAGGCCCATTGGGCTAAAAAAAAACAGCTTCTTTTATTTATTTTTCTCCTTCTCAAGGCTCACATTATAGCAGCTCCATCTGGATTAAAATTTCGCAATTTTTACTTTTCAGGATTCCACATTTTCCCAAGAAGCTTCGGGTGCAGTTTCTCCCCGTTGGTTATAGCGTGGTTGGCTGCGTACGGTGCGAAAGAAGTTCAACGTACGTACATACAGCACACCTCCCTGTCCGATAAATGGGATGAAAGCAGGGCATGCCCGTGAGATATTATTATATATATATACACACTGTATATACACAATTTACTTTCGTAACAATGATTCTATTTTTCATTATAAAATACTATGTGTTAGAGAATTGCTACCGTTGGCAGGCGATGTTAAGTTTATTCGTTGTATTTTACCTCCAGGAAAATAGGCACAGACCACTGAGGAAACATCGACAGAGACAATGACAAAGATCCCCCGTGTAGCCTCAACAGACTGTTGGGGGTAAGCTCCGTTCGCGTGCACCTACGAAGGGCGGCACGGTACACGAGGGGGTGGGTGGTCAGCACCACGCCCGCACGCCTTTGTCTCCCCAGTGCCAACACATCGCACCAGGTACTAATTTGAGGTTGAGTCGACCTAGGGGAGGCCCAGGACCGGTCCAGATAATTGTCACTGGTGACGCAAGACACACGCACATGCACAACCACAAGCCGCATGTGCTACTCCATGGGCTTATTTTGTTTGCGCTTGTGCTGGGCAGCTCTCCGACGCGTGCTCGGTACGATGTCAGACGTTTCGCTTCCCGTGCCGGAAGCTGTGTGAGAGACCTCACGCCGAACAACCTCCCGCGTGGCACAACCCCCGAAAATCGCACCTCTGAACTGATCCCACACAAAAGTTCCAGGGCAGGCACATAACTGATGTGCCTTGTGGGATATCCGTGCGATGCATACTTACAATCCGTGTGTGCAAGTATGCGTGTGTGCAGACGGTTCGAACGATTTTAGCTAGGAGGACTCTCTTTAAAAAAAAATCGTATTCGATTAAGGCATTCGCATGTAGTGTCGGTTACAGGGGTTGTTAGATCATACTTCACCGAGGAATCACCAACCAACACTTGAACAAGGGTTCATCAATAATAATAGGGTTTTTCCCCTTTTTTTCTGGCAACAAAACTGAAACCTTTTTACAAGGACTCATGTCTGCATTAACCACAATACTTGCAGTCAAAATGCAAACAAAAACACATTATGATAATATATGCATTGTCCTTGAAACTGATTGGTCCACACCAAGGGACGGCTTTCTTTTGAGCCTCGACCCAATTGGTGCTCGACCAGAGGACGCCAAAAGGCGTACAGCTCAAAGACAATTCACTAACAAAGTAATGAGGGCTCGGGGTGAGTATCTACATCATTAGACCTCCTTTTCCAGTACCAAAATATAATGTTACATCGACTCAGAGAGACCCACATACTCGCATAGATTGAAAACTCTAGACTGGAAACGAATTTCTTTAGAGCGGCTTTTTGTGCTTGGTTTGTTGTCCCTCCCCGGCACCTCCGATTAACACGGTTGGCTTTACGTACGGTGCGAACCAAGTTCAACATGCGTACACGCACGAGGGAACGACAACCTTCGCACCCATCCTGTCGCCACCGCCGCCACGTGCGTAGACGGGCGCTAAATCCGCGTCGCGAAACAACCAGAACAAATACGGCAGCACTCAAATCTGCGCAGCGAGAGAAACACTGGGGAATAACCTCTCCATTTTTCTTTTTTTACAAGGCATTTCCAATGTTAGGATTCGACTGAGATACGGGTGAGAAAAAATAAAAACATTTGAAACGATCTAGAGAGTAAAAACAACAACCAAAAAAAAACCTCACGCAATATTAAACATTATGGGAACCTCATTTGCCAGTAAAAATATGATAATTGGTTTTTTACCCTTCTATCTGGCAACAAAACTTACACCTTTTTACAAGGAGTCATGTTTGCATAGACCGCAATACCTGCAGTCATAAATACAAACAAAAGACATAACTCTGATAATGTGCACTGTCCTTGAAGTTGATTGGTCCACACCCGAGACAGCTTTCCTAAGAGCCTAGTCTCACATGGGTTGGACCAGATGACGCCAAAAGGCGTCATCTGGCGTCATCTGGTCCAACCCATGTGAGACTAGGCTCTTAGGAAATCAATCAACTTTAAGGACAGTGCACATTATCAGAGTTATGTCTTTTGTTTGTATTTATGACTGCAGGTATTGCGGTCTATGCAAACATGACTCCTTGTAAAAAGGTGTCAGTTTTGTTGCCAGATAGAAGGGTAAAAAACCAATTATAATATTAAACATTTCAAAGGGCCCTGCTTTTAGTGCTTTGCAATGATGTGTTTTTTTTGGCAAGGGATGTTGATGAATGTCGACGCGTATTCATTTTATTGTAAAATCGCCACCACCGTCGTGTCCTTATCGAGGTGGGCACAGCGCCCAGGTAATTATGCCGTTGTCTTGACTTTCTGAAGGTGTTTCACGAAGAACGACAAACATAAAACACTCCGGGACCATCAAAATCCCTCCGAGGACATCACCAGAAAATGTTTCCACCAAAGACCCCGGACGTCAATGCATTTTTTTGGGTCCGCTATTCTTTTTTTTATTCATTTGTCCCCCAAATTATGCAAAAAGGTTGAAGTTGCGAGGCGTCCTCTTTATGCTTTGCTTTATATTCGTCCGTTCCAGCGGGAGGAGAGAAACTGCAGCTTTGATCCACGCTGGAGCGAGTTTGATGGGCCGAATGGCCTTTCCACGTCCCATAGCGTCTGTGACACCAGCATGAAGGGAAGCTGATGCTAAAGCGCTCCGTCGTGTGCGCACCACCGGCGAGCGCTTAAAAAAAAGACATTACAGCCAGCGTGGCATGAAAAGGGATGTTTTTTTATTCTTCTAAAAGGTAACGCTAATATGTTGTAATTCCTTTGAAATACGGCAACGTGATTGGAAATGCCAAAGACCCAAGGTCAGAAACGGTAATATTCGGCGGAACGAAATCGAGCGCAATTTGAGCGGACGTCATTGGCAAACGTCGGGCAGAATGAACGTCGGTGCGTGGCCCATCTCCGATGGTCGGTTAAAACCTGTCGCCGTGAAACATTTCTGAAAAAAAAATCGCTGCGGCGGTGGCAACGGGTGGCAAGAGCAACCTCCGCCGTCGACGGCTTTGAACAAAAAGATTTCTGTGCCAAAGGAATTTACTTTTCTGGGGGATAGCGGCCGTGCAGGTGGCACAATCCCTGCCCATGCCACCCACGAGTGGCGTAGCTGAACGTCGACATTTGTATTTTGCATGTATGTTGCATGTATGTTGCATGTATGTTGAACTTCATTGGAACCTCATTTTCCAGTAAAAAATATGATACTTGTTTTTTTACCCTTTTATCTGGCAACAAAACTGACAGCTTTTTTTTACAAGGAGTCATGTTTGCATAGACCACAATACCTTCAGTCATAATGCAAACAAAAAACACAACTCTGATAATGTATGCACTGTCCTTGAAGTTGATTGCCGTCTCGGGTGTGGACCAATCAACTTCAAGGACAGTGCATACATTATCAGAGTTATGTTTTTTTTTTGCATTATGACTGCAGGTATTGTGGTCTATGCAAACATGACTCCTTGTAAAAAAGGTGTCAGTTTTGTTGCCAGATATAAGGGTAAAAAAACAATTATCATATGTTGAACTTCTTTCGCGCCATACGTAGCCAGCCGCGCTAATCATAGGTGCGGGGGACGGACAACAAACCAAACACAACAATCAGTTTTAAGTAAATTAGTTTTCGATCTACGTGAGTCTCTGGGTCTCTATGCGAGTCTTTGGGTCGCGATGAGTCTGTGGGTGTCTGTGTGACTCTGAGTCTCTGGGTCTTTGTATGTATGTATGTTGAACTTCTTTCGCACTGTACAATTTTTCCACGGGTCCTCCGGGTTTCCCCTTTAACTTTAGAAACCTGCGTTTAGAGTATTTGGCTGCTATAAATGTGCACGTGGTAAGCCACCTTGTTGAGCAATCATTTGTGGCCAGGTCAATTCTGAAAAAGAGATATGTAGCTCAGTGGGCCTTACCTGGTAAAATAGTAAATTGTATAATCAATAATTAAAAGTCCTCGTGATACTTTTTTTTTATTCTGCAGCCAGTGTCTGGTACACGGGGCCACGCTGCCACGCGTGATCTTTTCGAACGGATTCTTCACTTCGTGACATGCCACAAATTGCACAATTGGAATTGGTTGGGGAAAAAAGACCAACAAAAACACATAAAAGAGAAAATCCAAGTGGCCTGTGCTCAAAAAACTAAAATAATGACATTAATAAAAGAAGCAATTAGTCTTGATACATTTTTTGCTCAGAGGTTGCAATTAAGCACACGGAGGCTTCTCATGTGCACAGATACCCAAAAACTCAAACGGAATGCATGAGTGATGAAAGGGTGGGCTTATTACTGGTAATTACGGGTGAATTGTTAAAATCCAGGCTCGCTAATTACGCCTACTGGGATAAGAAGCCACCACGTGGTAAATAAACAGAGCCTCTTTAAGCCTCAGAAGCTGTAGGTGCACAACTATTAGCCTCATTAAGTCGGCGCGTTCGCTCTTCCCGTCTGCCCTGTCGGGCCCCTGAGCTCGCCTACGGCAGAGGCGCCACGCGCGGTCGCAGACGTCACCGGCAAGCGACGCAAATTCTAGATTTGAAGCTTTCGTGACTGCAAGGATTCATACTCTTAGGTTTTTTTCGGTAAAGTCACGTAGGTAAAAATAAAATAAAAAATCTAGATTTGAAGCTTTCGTGACTGCAAGGATTCATATTCTAGGTTTTTTTCGGTAAAGTCACGTAGGTAAAAATAAAATTAAAAATCTAGATTTGAAGCTTTCGTGACTGCAAGGATTCATACTCTTAGGTTTTTTTCGGTAAAGTCACGTAGGTAAAAATAAAATTAAAAATCTAGATTTGAAGCTTTCGTGACTGCAAGGATTCATATTCTAGGTTTTTTTCGGTAAAGTCACGTAGGTAAAAAATAAAATTAAAATTCTAGATTTGAAGCTTTCGTGACTGCAAGGATTCATATTCTAGGTTTTTTTCGGTAAAGTCACGTAGGTAAAAAATAAAATAAAAAATCTAGATTTGAAGCTTTCGTGACTGCAAGGATTCATATTCTAGGTTGTTTTCGGTAAAGTCACGTAGGTAAAAAATAAAATTAAAATTCTAGATTTGAAGCTTTCGTGACTGCAAGGATTCATATTCTTAGGTTTTTTTCGGTAAAGTCACGTAGGTAAAAAATTAAAATTGAAATTAATAAAAGTAAAATAAAATAAAAATCACGACGTTTCGGAGGCAACACAAGCTTCCGTCTTCAGGTGGAACCGTCACAGCACGCTTGCTGTAATTTTTTACCTACGTGAGTTTACCGAAAAAACCTAAGAATATAAAATAAAAAATTACTAAAAGTATTTTTATGATTACTTTTAGTAATTTTTAATTTTATTTTTTACCTACGTGACTTTACCGAAAAAAACCTAAGAGTATTGTCACGCAAAGACAAAGATCCCCCCGTTTAGCCTCAAGATACTTTTTTTGGGGGGCAAGTGCCGTGAACGAGTAGCACCTATGTAGCACAGGGCGGCACACGAGAGGGACGAATGGCCAGCACCAGGCCCGGCCGCCTTTGTCTCCCGAGTGGCGATGTTCACGCACTGCACCAGGTACTCGCGAACTTCGGGTCGCCGGGTTCGTAGCGCGCAGCGTGCTAACCGCTACACTGCCGCTCCCCACAGCACAGACACACACAGACACAAAGGGACGCACGGAAATCACGCACACACACACATTCGGCAGTACAGCAAGTTGGTGAACCCGTGTGTTTAGCGGACGTGTGCGTAGCATCGTCACCCGGGCATGCCCTTGGAGTGAGCTCTGCCCGGGTGTCACCTCGTTGTGCCCGAGTGATGAAGATGATGATTCTCGTAAGTGACGAAGCTAATCAGAAGGACCATCGGCCGGCCTACACCAAACACCAACAACAGCAGCAGCAGCAGTCGGCTAGCTCCATACAATCGAGGGAGAAAGCGCAATTCTTCATTAATTTCCTGAAGAGGCTCCCAGCATGTGGAGTGAAACGTCGGACACGGCGCCGAAGGACACGCCGTACGACCGTGAAGACGCGTCGGGGAGCTGGACACAGACGTCGTCCCATCGACTGTCTCCCTCCATTCCTCACCACGAGCCACACTTGGCCATGCACCGCACCAGGGACCTCCCCCCCAACCCCCCCCCCCAATCCCTCCCGAACCCCACCCCCCACTCCTACTCCCAACCCCACTCCCAACCCCAACCCCCCCCGAACCCCACCCCCAACTCCACCACAACCCCCCTAACCCCACCACCCAACCCCAAACCACCCCCAACTCCACCCCCCCAACCCCACCCCCAACTCCACCCCCCCAACCCCACCCCCAACCCCAATCCCCCCAAGCCCACCCCCAACCCCACCCCCAACCCCACCCCCAAACTCCACCCCAACCCCCCAAACTCCACCCGACACCCTTCCCAACCCCACCCCACCCCCTTAATATGAACCCCAAGGGGTGGGTGGGGGGTACCTAAAGAAGCCGATCCTCATGACGAGTCGAGGCGCAGCCCCCCCTCCCCCCCTCGCGTGCGCACGCAGCGCGGAGTCGTTCTCCTCGTAAGCGGAGAACTCCCTCGTGGCGGCAAGTCTAACGAGGATAATGAAGGAGGCAATGAAAAATAGATCATACGTGCATCACGAGCCGCCTCCACCCTCCCACCACCACCACCAGCACCGCATCGCATTAAACAACGGACTGTTGGGGCAAGTGCTGTTCGCGAGTAGGGCCTGTGAAGGCCGGCACGGTGCCACTGACGGGGTGGGTGTGTCCAGCACCACCCGCCCGGCCACCTTTGTCTCCCCAATGCTGATGTTTACTCACCGCGCCGGGTACTCGTTTAAGGCCGAGTCCGACCTGGGGGGGGTGGGGGGCGTGGCAGGTACCGGTTCAAATTGTCTTATGGTGCATGCACATGACTTTAAACCCCTCGCCAAACCTCCTACGCATTTCACAAGTAGTACTAATCGCATATCTGCATTTCCCATAAATATGCTAAAATCCTCTTGATTTGCAAATTATTTTGTCAAGGCGCTCTTCGCCCCTCCATCCCAGCTTAAATAGTCGCTCCAAGCCTGGGGCTTGTCATTCAGACTCTGTCTCCTCGACAGACCTGTTCTCCACCTGAGGACGGCTACTTGCGTTGTGGCCGAAACGTCGTGAGAATTATTTTATTATGTTTTATTATTTTTATTATTTCCATTCTACGTGACTTTACCGAAAGAACCAAGATGTCTTATGGTTGTTATTATTTTACTTGCATCCCAATGGGATTTTTGCACACAGCGTTGAATTGCGGTGTTTTTTCTGGAAAACTTTGATGTTTTTCCTGGATTTTTCTGTTGCGTGTAGTCACTTTGAGATGTTTCTTGTTCGTGTTTTTGTTTGTTGCGGTTGCACCCGAGTCAAGAGCCGCATGGCTCACAGGGCTATACCTAATAAATGACACTGAAAACTGAAAAGCTGAAAATATTCGCCACTGGTGTTGGTCGTGAGCCGGTATTGAATTCGGGTCGCCGGGTACGTAGCAAAGTGCGGTAACCACGACGTTGCTGCTACCCTATATACCGTTTGCATGCACACCCGCAGAGGCGCAGACTTAGTACGCATGCACATGCGCGCGCGCAAGGGGCAGCTGTAAAGTTTTGCGATAGCAATATGGGAGGAACAATGAGATTGCGATGCGGTATAAACAATGAGATAGCAATACGGTATTCACAATGCTGCAGCGGCCTAACAGACCCTGCTTAAGTTCCCAATCGAGGCACCGATTGGTAAGTAGTGATTGGAGTTCAAAGGCAAGACAACATTAACCGCCGTGACCTTTGGTGCCACGATGGTTGCGTTAGTTCTAAAACGCAGCACGCTGTGGCTCGTTCAAGACCACGGCGGCGTCGTTGCTAGAAAATCCATCACTCGTACGGCATTTCGATTTGCACGAATGCAAATTGAGTGGTGGAGGAGCGGTTGACACAGTGGTGATCGCACTGCGCTCTGAAGCTGGATGAGCCGAGTGAAGTTTCCGGCCACGGATAAAATATTTGTGCAGGAGGTCGGCAATGAAGATGACAATAAGAGGCATTCTTTTTCGAATTCTGTGGAAAAACCCAACAACAACCCCGCAATATTTCAAGAGCCGCAATGCCACTGTGTGGTGAAAACGATGTCAAGAAGCGGTCCTTTAAAGAGCCGCCGCATGCGGCCATGGAGCCGTAAGTTTGCCGAGTCCTGCTCGAGTAGCATGTGACTTGTGAACCCACCCAACCGGTCCAAAAAACAAAACCCACACGGTCGATATGGCTTGGAGAGGGCCTTTATCCAGTGGTGTATTGACAAAAGGCGTTAAATTATTACGAACATCGATAAAGATGGTGTTTCAACTGAATGTTAGGTTAGAGCATCACCTGGCTCAACTGAACTTGGACTAGTGGTCATCTGACAGGGCCCTAAAGCCAGCAGTGGAAATTCCACATTTCCAGTACGTTGCTGGGCCGTGCCTGAAGGGTAATTGGTCCACGAAACAGGGCAGCGGAGTTAAATTCCCGCTCGGGAGGGTGCAAACAAATAACGTTGGAAGAAAACAAAGAGCAATTTGCGATTGTGAGCCGCGCTATCCAGTATCGCCTGTGTGTAGACTCCCAGCTCAAGCACTCCGCTGTGAGACCATGCGTGAGCGTGTGTGTCCTCGTCTTGCCTGGTAAACGAACAATCACACTGGCGCAGTGGACAAGAGTCCGCACGCATTCAAAGCGCAAGGCAAATACAGCGACTGAAATGTACATTTATCAACGGACTCTTTTACCCAGTGGCTTCTGCCACAAGAGGCCAGGCACGCGACAACAAAGAAAAACTCACCTTTTGCCCGTCCAAGAACGACGGGTGTATTGCAGTAAATCTGAAACTTGCAAGCGAAGAGCAGACCGCGACGTGATATATTCATTGCATCTATTCGCGTGCAATTTGTAAGGGCGCGGTGACACAGAGCTATTTCATTTTAAGGTTATAATCCCTTGTTCATCATGACGTCCTTTTTACTTTGATGTCTCAACAGCGTGACGGAGATCGCGTGACGTGAGGATTCTGCCTTTGTAGTGAGGGCTGTGAGTTGACGCCGAGGAGGGGGGAGGAGGCGCCTCGCCCCCCCATGTGGAATGACGTCACCTGCTCATGATTATTAATGAGGGGGGCTGGTCGACGTGGAGTGACGTCACGCGCGGGACACACAGACATTCTTGGCTCATTGTAGTAGTAAATATCCCCTGTGCAGTCTTGGACAGACTATTGGGGCACGTGCTGCTAGCAAGCAACTATTAAGACTGGCCCAGCACACAATGGGGGCTGGGTGGCCATTGTCACGCCCGGCCGCCTTTGTCTCCCCAGTGCTGAAGTTTACACACCACGCCAGGTACTCATTTAAGGCTGAGTCGACCTCACGGAGGCCCAGGATCGATGCAGATATTTGTCACCGAACTCGGGTCATCGGGTTCAGAGGGCAGCACGCTGACCACTGCACTGCCGCTGCTCCCCACACGTACGAAAGACAAGGAAAAAGATCCCCCGTATAGCCTTAAAAGCATTACTCTTTGGTTCTTTCGGTAAAGTCACGTATAAAGAGAAAATAATAAATTAAATACTAGCATACGACGTTTCGATTGCAACACAAGCAATCATCATCAGGTATAAATGAAATAGAAACACAAATCTAGTGTACTTAGAAATGTAATGCAATACAACAGAGAGTCGGATAAGATGACAGTCATCACCTTACCTGGTTGATTACGTTCTTCCTGAGAATGCTAAATTTGAGAGAGAGATAAAACACAGAACCAGAGACATATAGACAGACATATAAGTAGAGACAGATATCACAGAGATACATAGAGAGAGACGTACATACGCACACAGAGAAACCACGCCTCTGTGTCGAGGCCTGGTTGATTACGTTCTTAAAAGCATGTTGGGGCAAGGGCTGTTAGCGAGCACCTATGAATGCCAACACTGCACACGAGGGGGTGGGTGACCAGCACTGCTGTTGGCCGCGAGCGGGAATCGAACTCGGGTAGCCGTGATCGTACCGCGGTGCGCTAACCAATACACGACTACACATCCAACAACACAAACAAAGATAGATGTAAAACAGGAGTAAAACAGAAGACCTTTTTTTTTATCGCAGTACGCGTGTGCGAGGGTGGCTTGTGGGAATTGGTCGTGCACGCTGATGGAAATGGGATTGGCGTTAAAGTGAAGTTCACAGAGCAGCCCTTTACATTTGGGCTCTGCATTCTTCTAACAAGATGATCTTCACCTGGGATAAATCATGTTATCGTCCAATAACCCAGGACAAATAGACAACAGCAGCCGCCATTCGCCACCAAGTGGTGGTGACGTCACAGCTGGGCCTGTGCCAGCCCAGGTGCACTCCGAGGCCACGTGAAGTGTCGAAGGCTCGGTGACAGGGGGTCACGGGACAGACCCTGGTGCCATCAACTGACTGACTGAGATGGCTGGCAGATGCACTACCTGTGCCCCCTACTGTGCCAACTCGCTACATTTTAGCCACCCGGCGCTCCGCTCGTTGTTGTGAGCGTCGCTCCTCTGCTCTCCGTTGTTGTTGGAGGGCGACTGCCTCCAACTGCCCAGTAGCAGCGTCCTTCACGAGCCTCCTCCATAGAGGCCGAACTTGACACCGCTGGTACCAGTCATCGGCAAGTCCACTGAGCTCCACGTCCTCCCGAACCGCATCAGTCGATTTCTTCTCCAGCCCGTGTCGCACCCTTGTAGGCCCCATCTATCCGGCCAAACAGAAGCGGCTTGGGGCATGCTGTGGTTGTGCATGCGCGCACTACATGATTCTGCCAACGCAGCCTCGCCTGCCGGAGGAGCTCACCGATTGGAGTGTACCCACATGCGCACGCACCCGCGCTCACACATACACAGACGCACACAGAGACACACACAGACACACACAGAGACACACACACAGACGCACACAGAGACACACACACAGACACACAGAGACACACACAGACGCACACAGAGACACATACACAGACGCACACAGAGACACACACACAGACACACACAGAGACACACACAGACACACACAGAAACACACACACAGACACACACAGAGACACACACAGACGCACACAGAAACACACACACAGACGCACCCGATTATCCGGGCGCGAGTCCCTCGGGAGGAACATCAAAGCAAACAGCTCTTTATACTATTTTGTTCTTTCGTTAAAGCCACGTAGATAGAAAAAAATAGATCACGACGTTTCGATCGCAACACAAGCAATCTTCATCAGGTGAGACAAACAGCAGGAGAAACTGCTGAGCGGTTTCTCCTGCTGACTTTAACCGAAAGAACCAAAGAGTATGGATTCCTGCAGTCACGAAAGCATCAAATCAAGATCGAACAGCTCTTCTTCTCCGATCCGAGGGCTGTGGAGTCATCGACTGTGACTAACCCTCCACCCGCCTCTGTAGATGAGTGTTTGCTCACGAGAGCGCTCGTTTTGCTTTCTAGCAATAAGTCGAACGCGTGGCAGCGTGTGTCAGTCTCTGAGCCGTGTTCGGACCGCATTCTCCTCGTTTCTGATCTTTGATCAAGCATCACACCCCCCACCCCCTTGCCCCCACCCCGCCCCTCCACGAGTCATTCCCTCCAATTCCTAAACGTCCGCTCTCTCTGTTAGCAACACCACCGCCGTGTTTTTGCCGTTTGCTTCAAAACCACCTGGTCGCCTTGAAGGCAACGCTCCCCAAGTCACTCAATATAAATAAATAAGTAATATTCTTTATATTTTCTAAGCAGGGGTTTGCCACCCCACGCACGCCCCCCGCCCCCCCACATTTAATATGTGGCTATTGACCGAGCAATTTTAACTTGAAAACAAAACGAAATCAGCAACAACATTGGTTTAAATCAAAACCACAAAATGAAATATATCTGACACTTCTGGAGCAATTTGGGTTCCGTGGCCCAAGCGTCTGTGGCACCGCAGTGGTCCCTGTGAGCCTGAGTTTGAATCCCGCCCGCGGCTGCTAATATCGGTCGCGACTGATTAGGCTAAATGGGTCCTGAACCCCACCACGCTCCGCCCTTCACCAACCTCCCCCCCCCCCCCGCATGATTGACACAGCGTGGGGTGGCCTTCACCCAGCAGTGAATTGCCAAAGCGCCGCACATTTTATTGAAATGTGGGTGGAGCAGAATTGAATGGGCATTTTTTTGGAACCACCTATGGACATAAAAGGCAATAATAATAATAATGAAAAAAAAGTACGAGAGATAGAGAGAGAGAGGGAGGGCAATGAAGAATCAAATAATGCGCTAATTATATTCTTAGGTTTTTTTCGGTAAAGTCACGTAGGTAAAACATCAAAATTAATACAAATAAAATAAAATAAAAATCACGACGTTTCGGAGGCAACACAAGTCTCCGCCTCCGAAACGTCGTGATTTTTATTTTATTTTATTTTTATTAATTTTGATGTTTTACCTACGTGACTTTACCGAAAAAAAACCTAAGAATATGAATCCTTGCAGTCACGAAAGCTTCAAATCTAGAATTAATGCGCTAATTCCCTAGCGGGCTTTGCGAGGCTGGATGCCGGGCGTACGGCAGAGGCTGCGCCTGCTAAACGACTGCGCTCCCGAGGATTCCCGTGGAGAGAAGGGGGGGGGGTACGGATAGGGGCTTGGCCGTCCCTCTCCCGCTGGCGAGGAAAGCCGGGGTCAAAGAATTCGCACATCACAACAAAATTAAAAAGTCGATATCAAATAGGCCGATCACTCACGCAGCCGGTCGGGCAGTCTTCCAACCCTCCCACTCCTCGCCCCTCCCCCCCCCTTTCTGCCCCTTCACCCTCCAAAAAAAGACACGGGCACACACGCACCCGTCAAAACCCTGGCGTTGGCCCACAAATGTTTCGTTTGCCCTCGAGTGACCACGGAAGGCGAGCGCGCCACGGACGATGCATTAGCGGGAGCGCGGTGGAAATCGTTCATTAAAAATGAAAGCCGGCGATGGTGGGAGGGCCGGGCAGGCTGGCGGGGGGGGGGCAAGAGAGACTGGGGGTGGGGGGGGCAAGGGAGACTGGGGGGGGGGCTTGCCAGACGAACAAAACATCGCAACGCTGCGTTTGTCCTCCGCTCTCTCCGTCTCTTGAATCACAGTTCCTATGATCACTGTTACATTCACTATGAGACCTCCTTTACCAGTGGCAAAATGTAGGTTTTTACCCTTTAAACTGGTACAAAACTGACACCTTTATACAAGGCATCATGTTTGCAATAACCGCAACACAAGCAGTCAAAATACAAACAAAAAGAAACAACTCTGATAATGGTAATGATATGCACTGTCCTTGAAGTTGATTGGCTTGTGTTGCGGTTATTGCAAACATGATGCCTTGTATAAAGGTGTCAGTTTTGTACCAGTTTAAAAGGTAAAAACCTACTACCACTGTTACATTGTTTTTAAAGCTTAATTTTGGTGATTTTGAAAACGTTTTGGTTTAGCCATGTTTATTTGTTGTAGTACAGAGTTAACCTGACAACGTTAATCTACATTGTCTTATGGTCGTTATTGTTTGACTTGCATCCCACTGGGATTTTTGCACACAGCGTTGAAATACGGTGTTTTTTTCTGGAAGACTTTGCTGTTTTTTCCAGGATGTTTCTGTTGCGTGTAGTCACTTTGAGATGTTTCTTGTTCATGTTTTTGTTTTGTTGCGGTTGCATCCGAGTCAAGAGCCGCATGGCTCACAGGGTTATACCTAATCAATGAAACTGAAAAAACTCTTGGCCCAGTTCCCTGACGTGTCGCTCGTTTTCTCCCCCCGCCCCGCCCCGCCCGCCCAGCCCTCTCTCCGCCGCATTCTCCCCGACAGCCTCTTCTCTAGGAAGTATGTATCTACGTTGAAGTTCATTCGCACCGTACGTAACCGACCATTGCTTGTCGGAGGTACGGCGAAATGCGTGCCTCGTGTACTGCGGCGTCACGTGTCGTAGTCGTGGTCACGTGGCCCTCCCGACGCGTTCTCGGTGTCTGCCACGTGTTGTTGGACGTGATATCCGACGTTTCACCCCTCCCCCCCTCCATGCAGGGAACTTCTTCTGGACATTTATTTTTCAGCTCCTTTCTTGGGGAAAGACTTGAATTCTTCCAGAAATGCAATTGCCTTCCTGCAATGACTGTCGGCACGTGGACCCGAGTATCGGACGCCGTCAATGCCATAGCCACCTTTCCTGGTTCCATCACTTTTGTTTCTCAACCCTTCCTCATCTCTCGGTGTGTCTTGCCGTGTCACTCCACAAGCCTGCGCGTCTCGTACCAGCTCACACCTCTGCATTCTCTCCCACTGCCAAGCAATCTGTGCTGTCATCGGAACCAGCAATTAGCCACCTTTCTTCCCCACTAATTTGGCTTCCAGACACCAGAATCCCATCCTCCCCTTCGTCCAAACAAAACACAGCACTACGTGCGCTTGTGTGTAATTGCAGCCGGTAATGGAAGCGGCGGTTATTAAGCCTCCGTTTACGGCAGTTATTCTTAAGCGAGCCATTATGCAGTATCATTAGACAAGTTTTCACTTCCCACATCTATTTTGTAAGGCTCTGCTTTTATTTCAATTATGCTGCCGCTGTTGCTGCTGTTGTTGTCGTCGTCGTTGTTGTTGTTGTTTTTGCGCGTGTCATTTGTTTTAATTTTCATTTCTGATCTCGTTTCACAGACGATCGGGGTGGGGTGGGGTGGGGGGTGCACGCGATTCTCAATAAAAAATGAAACGTGGTCGGTGACGCGGCCATCAATCGCGACGCCGTAATTTGTGCATAATTCACCAGCTCCGAGCTCTCGCACGCCGGCGCCATATGCCGCCAAACACCCGAAAGCCAGGCTAATCGAATCTTGCGACAGGGATTTCGGCACGCTGATTTAGTATTAAAAACAACAACAGCAACAGAACGTCACAAAACACAAACAACATCAAAGGCGCCCATTGGCTGTGAAGTGCAACCCAAACTCTACCAAGTGCGCTGGGGCAGTGCGCAAATTTTAATGATGATTAAATGACTGTAGGAGCCTGAGTCAGGCGAATTAACCGTTTCGTGGGGTAGCTCCTGGTAGGGCAGTCCTCGATTTACGAAAGCGATTCGTTCCTGAGACCCGTTCGTAAGTCTAACGGTTCGTAAGTAGGAACACAGTGATCTCCTGTATATTTAAATCCCCCCACAGACACACAAACACTGACTCCCAGCACGTGGCTGGATCATTTACATCTCGTGCAGGATCGCTCAGCCGACCAAAATAGTGCCGCGGTTCAATTTGCAAGTGCGAGTTTGCGCTTTAGGTCGATGTAATTAATAAATAAATATTCAATGGAAGCTGGTCCGTAAGTGCGGGTATTCGTTAGTCGGGTGTTTGTAAGTCGATCACTATCTGTACTGGGTTATTAAAGCTGCCAAATGGGACGCATGTGGAGTAATCTGGCAACTTCTCCCTGTCGGGCCCGCCCACAATTTCATAGCCACGCCCACTCAGCCACTAGCCCCCTGCCGCACAGTGTCTCAGGTAGCTCCACCCTCTGCCTGCATCATGGGTCCAAAACATGGTGTCAGAATTCTAGATTTGAAGCTTTCGTGACTGCAAGGATTCATATTCTTAGGTTTTTTTGGTAAAGTCACGTAGGTAAAATTTTTTAATTAATAATAGTAAAATAAAAATAAAATACAAATCACGACGTTTCGAAACGTCGTGATTTTTATTTTATTTTTTATTTTACTTTTATGGAACCGACACAGCACGATAGCTGTATCACTTGATACAGCTATCGTGCTGTGACGGTTCCACCTGAAGACGGAAGCTTGTGTTGCCTCCGAAACGTCGTGATTTTTTTATTTTTTTTATTTTACTTTTATTAATTTTAATTTTTTACCTACGTGACTTTACCGAAAAAACCTAAGAATATGGTGTCAGAACATTTCATATTGAGGATAATATCCCGGGTTTCACAACGCTTCTGCTGACACCCACACTGGGAATACATGTATTCATCATCATCAGCCACGGTCAATCCACTGCTGGATGAAGGTCTCCACAATCCACCACCATGTCTCATTATTCTATATCATAATAATGCAGTGGGTCTTCAATTGTCGGGCGCACGATTATCCGGCTTCCAACATTGTCCGGCGGTCACGGGCCGATCTTGCGAAACCGGCAAACCCGCTCCAAAGGCTGACGCACTACATCGAATGACTGAAACAATGAAAATCCTGCACGATGTAAAATTCCCATGACTAAGAACGCCAGTAAATGTAATAGTAATCCACCCAGCGCTTGCACGCAAGCTGATTTCATTGCTCAATCTCCCTACGTGGACTTCCTCCGGGCACGTTGAGTTCCTTGGCCGCCACTCCATCATTATTCCCGACCCTCTGCCATCATTCATCTGGCGACATGTCCTGTCTTAGCCCACTTATACTCCGTGTTATTAGCTAACAGCACCGTACCGACATGCCCACGGCGTCAGCGCGTGCTGCCTACTGCGACGCAGGAAGAACACGGTCATTAACAAAATAATCGAGAGAGAAAGCGAGAAAACATGCGCACAGCGTAAGCACAGCGAAGAAGACGCAGACTCGGAATCTATCTTCTCAGTACCTGCAAATGGCAATGTGAAATTCGCAACAAAATGTACGTTTGCATTATATTTAATTCCACATTAACGGCGCGGCCTCTCACGCGGCGCTCCTGTTAAAGTGTCTCTCTCTCTCGGATCCGGGCAAATTTTGCGAGTCAGTCGACGCAGCGAACTTCGTGAGCCGGTTGCCGGACATCGGCCCGTCTTGTGCTCACGGCGAATAGCAAACGCCACGCGTGGGAATGGCCGCTCATCGGCTTCCGGGGTTTCGTGGGGAAACGAAAATGGAGGAGGCAGCTTGGATTGTGGAGCGCACGCTGGTTTAGGGCAAAATTCAAACTTAACACGTAGGCTTTCGCGACCAATATTATTCATGAGAAAGTTTTTTTTAGTTAGATGGCGTTAGTATAAATGTGTCGAAACCCTCCACCACCCGACGCGGCCAATCAGTAAGGGATTTGATAATTGGTTCTTTACCCTTCTATCTGGCAACAAAACTGACACCTTTTTACAAGGAGTCATGTTTGCATAGACCGCAATACCTGCAGTCATAATACAAACAAAAGAACATAACTCTGATAACGTGCACTGTCCTTATAGTTGATTGATCCACACCCGAGATGGAGACTAGGCTCTAAGGAAAGCTGTCTCGGGTGTGGATCAATCAACTATAAGGACAGTGCACGTTATCAGAGTTATGTTCTTTTGTTTGTATTATGACTGCAGGTATTGCGGTCTATGCAAACATGACTCCTTGTAAAAAGGTGTCAGTTTTGTTGCCAGATAGAAGGGTAAAGAACCAATTATCATATTTTTACTGGCAAATGAGGTTCCCATAGTAAGGGATTTGTCACGTAAACAAAAGGCCAAACAGTTACTGCTTCAGCCCACCGGTGTGTTGAAGAGTGAATCCACAACATTTACAATCTGAGTACGACGCTTCGCTGGTAATTTACCAAACCCAAAAACCTTTATGATCATTCAAACTGTTACTAACTATAACGCCGTGTAATGGCACAGAAGCAACGCATCGAGGTGCCTTTAGTCGATTAAAAAAAGAAACCGGCACGGTTGTGTACGCTGACATATTTTACTTTGCCGCGTTATCTTGAAAAAAAAAAAAACGGGTCGAGCAAAAGGAGATGAATATGGCCTTTGATGAAGGATGCAAATTTTGCTTTGTAAAAACAAGAGGCACGCGTCTCACTTGAAATGCTCTCACGGTGCACTTTGTTTCTCGCGCGTACACAATATGCATTACGTAATATTTAATGCTGCATCCATTAGTTTGAATAAAACAAGTTGTTTCATGTAAAGTCTATCACCGACATGCCAAATGCACTCTAATGTGAGAATAACCTTTATGTGCTGGAATTGACTCGTGTGGGTCTCTCTATGAATTGTTTTTACATTCACCTATTGTGTAAGATCATCTCGATTCCCCCTTTCTCATCCATAAATGCAACATTAAGGACAAGCTATGCAACCCAGGCTATGGATAATTCATCAAAAACCCACCGTGGCAGTCTGCGCCCCTTCTACAGGGTTTGGCTACAGGGTTTAGTGGTACATGTTGTTTATGTCGTTTATTGTGAAATTTCGGTCACAGTTCCTATGATCACTGTTACATTGCTTTTATGGCTTTATTTTGGTGATTTCGAAAACACTTTTTTGGTTTGGCCATGTTTGTTTGTTGTAGTACGGAGTTGGACTGATGGCTTTATTCTAAGTTGTCTTGTGGTTGTTGTTGTTGTTTGACTTGCATCCCACTGGGATCTTTGCACACAACGTTGGTGTACGGTGCTTTTTCTGGAAGATTTTGCTGTTTTTTCCTGAATTTTTCTGTTTGCGCATAGTCACTTTAAGATGTTTCTTGTTCATGTTTTTGTTTTTTTGTTTGTTGCGGTTGCACCCGATGCAAGAGCCGAATGGCTCACAGGGCTCTACCAAAAAAAGAAAAAAAATTAAACTTCAACGGAGAACGAAGAGGAACAGCGAAACGACACAAATTCGCTCTCTCTCCTGAAGCCCCCTCGTGGCTAGCAGACCTCGATATTGGCATTTAGCTGCGGAAGATATTGTCAAATGCAACAATAGAACAGGATTCCCTCTCTGGCCAGCGGAAATGTACCCTTCGTTCCCTACTATAACAAAAAAACCTCCTTATACTCTCGAGATCCTACAAATCAAAATGTGTTTTGTTATATATATAAAAATCAGCAAAATAAACAATACGTGCAAGACACCAATCCAACACCAAACCTACCGTGCAAACAATACACAAGTACGTGTCCACATATGTTGTCAATCCACTGCTGAATGATGGTCTCCACACACCGGGCAGGTTGCGTTTTTTTGTTTGTTTGACCATACTTCACCACGCGAGTCAGTGCGGCATTGGCGAAGGAAGTGAGCGTAGGCGCGGGCACATGTAAGTACAGTACAACAGCTGAATTTGTCGCATTGCCCTCTGCTGTCCGGGCACATGTCCTCCTGTCACGCCTTGTGGCTGCCCCCCCCCCCCCCCCCATTCAAGTGTTGAACCAGAGACGTAACTCTGCTCAGCTTCCAAGATCATTGCTCAAATTCATCCCTCCACAGCACGTATATATATTCCGTATACATAAAAAACGAAAATCTGTGCCGTGTGTCTTCATTTGTGACAACGCTTTGAGCACTCTGCCATAATAACTCGGTTGGCAGGATCGCGGGGAGCTGATATGCAGGGCGCGTGCCAGTCACTTGGTGTCCCGTAGACGGCACGTGACTTAGGCGAATGCCCATTCCCATTAGCGAGTGGGTGGGGATGGAGTGGGGGGAGGGGGGTGCCTTTACGGAATGAAGATTCCCTCTCTCTCCGTCGCAGTACCCGGGGGGATGCATCGATTGATAGCAACATTCTCTTTCGTATGGTATTTGAAAAGTACATTGGTACATTGTACAGTCGTGTGTTGAGTCTGGGAATCCATTCATCGGCGTCAGGAGTTGCTTGATGAGTTGCGTCCGCGGCCCACCTCGTGTTGTGTAAGCGGGTTAATGGGAGAGCGGTCGGTCACGGAACGAACGGATCACACCTCACCGTATTATTTCATCCGCCCTGCACAGCAGACCATTGATTTGCTACGCGGCCTGAGGCCATGCGGCTCATCGGCGGATCTCGATGAATTCCTTGTTCGGGATGTCGCAGGCCATGCAGCTTTGACGCCACTGATCTCTGGCTATCAGAATAGTAATATTGGTAGTAATAATGATAGTGAACACGATTGCTATGCGTTCAGAAAGTGACATGATAGACGGAATTGGGGGGGGGGGGGGCTCTCCGGTTAATTAAGTAATCGCTTCCTCTGCCGGTTCAATTTAAATCTACTAATTTACAGAGGTGGGACAAAGTCATTGTTATGCAAGTCCAAGTCGAGTCGCAAGTCATCAAATTCATGACTCGAGTCTGACTCGAGTCCAAGTCACATGACTCGAGTCCACATCTCATAGGTGGGACAAAGTCATTGTTATGCAAGTCCAAGTCGAGTCGCAAGTCATCAAATTCATGACTCGAGTCTGACTCGAGTCCAAGTCACATGACTCGAGTCCACACCTCTGCTAATTTATAAACAAAGTAATCGCTGAGAGAAACAAAACAACGACAAAAGGTTCACGCGTGACGCTAGACAGGAAGTGACGAGCGGGGCCTTGTGACGTCATAGACATCGTCGGCCGTGGCCACGCTGGGCGCGTCTTGTACGAGGCGCGGTGTCGGAGGAGGCCATCGATTTCAAAAGTACACAACTGTAATTGATCACGTGACCAAGTAATCGATTAGGAGTTTGAGTCACTTAACCGACCGCTGTACTCGTCCCAGCTCGAAAATTAAACCTATTTTCCTAGCTGCGGCCTGGGACAAAAAGCATAAATACATAGGTTTGATTAAAAAAAAGTAGTTGTACTTTTATTCTTGGTTTTTTCGGTAAAGTCACGTGGAAGGGAAATAATAAAATAATATAAATATAAAACAATTAAAAAAAATATTTATATTACTTGATTATTTCCCTTCTACGTGACTTTACCGAAAAAACCAAGAATATTAATCCCTGCAGTCACGAAAGCTTCAAATCAAAAATTTGTCGTACTTACTTGTCCGTGCTATTTGTGCGTTTCGATGCTTTACCTTCTGGCCATGTCTCGCACCCCCGCCTCGCACCTGCACGGGGTGCAGCGTGCACCCCAGGTTAAGAAGAAGAAGGCGAAAGACCCCTGCTTTAGACGTCAGCGAAAGCCAGAGCGGTAGAGCGTAGGCGACGCGGAGGCTTCGGCGCCCCGTTTGGCGATGCGGGCCGCGCCGCGCACCGCCACATAGAGGCAGCCACTTACACGCATGGACACTTACGCACGTGATGCACTTGCTATTCATTTAGGACGGCGGTTTTTCAACGTATTTATTTTTTATTTGTACCAGGACAAAGACGACGAAAATCTTTGGCCGAAACGTCGTGAGAATTATTTTATTATGTTTTATTTTTGTTCTTTTATTACTTCCCTTGTACGTGACTTTACCGAAAGAACCAAGAAGACGACGAAGATCCCCGTATAGCCTTCGTAGACTGTTGGGGCAAGGGCGGTTAGCGAGTAGCACCTATGAAGACAGGCACGGCACACGAGGGGGGGGGGGGTGGGTGGCCAGCAGCACGCCCGGCCGCCTTTGTCTCCCCAGTGGCGGTGTTTACACACCGTACCAGGTATTCATTTGAGGTTGATACACACACACGCGGTGACAGGAGCCCCATCAAGCGTGCTTAGCAGACGAACATTGCACGATTCACAAAGCTACCATTTGTTTAATTAGGGGCTTCCAAATGCAGCCGCTTCTCAAGATGCCATACAAAAATGGCCGGACACTGCGGCATCGCTAGAAAAATAAAATAAAACAACAACAACAACCCAAGGGGATATATTACAGCAACAACAATAGAAAACAACGAATTCCTTAGTTGGCTTTGCCTGGTAGGATGGGGATGGTTATGTTGTATTTGGGGTGATATGTTTACCTTTCGTGTACTTTGCACTATGATCATGCTTTGTACTGTTTGTTGTGCTAACGTTCTCACCCTGCCCCTACTTGACATCTGTGAAAAGGAGCTTTACATCTTATTTGATTCCTCCAGTACAAATAAACATATTCTGATTCTGAAAAAGGGACAATGGCAGCCCTGCAGTTGCTCGCTCACGCTGCTGCTGACGAGAGGGCCCAGGCTGGACGGAGCCCCTCGAGACGTACCTGGTACGGTGTGTAAACATCGCCACTGGGGAGACAAAGGCGGTCGGGCGTGGTTGCTGGCCACCCATTCCCTCGTGTGCCTTGCCGGCCCTTACAGATGCTCACTAACAGAACTTGCTCCAACTGCCCTCTGTCTTTGGAGTCAACCGCTATATGTAGCCGGGTTCGTGGGCATTTTAAACTTTTGTCCGTGTTGAAGCTGGAGCAGATTTTTCCAAGCGCAAGGAGGTTCATTCAGAAGAGCAGTGGGACAAGGATGGAGGTTCGTGAACATTGCAAGGGCTGTTAAACAAACCAAGTAATACAGCGTTATAGAACATATAACTTGAGCTTATATCCGCACACGTTACACTCGGGTGGGCACGATCATAATTTGTTATGAAGCCGTCTTGAAGGCTCTCTGCTTGAACCTTCGAGGTGACATGGGATTTAGCAGCACGGGGATTATGGGGCTGTTGCGACAGAGTGCGGCGTGATTAGTTAACGAGCGCGTGAAATACACGGCCAGGTCATTATCCCAATTAATAATGAGCTCTGTTGGGACCTCGTTAACTTTGCGTTGGGGGAAGGGGGGGGGGGAAACGTGTTAAATTAGGGGCACGTGGAATTCTTGAGGGCTTTGCTGCGATAGCCAGGTTGACAGGTGGTCACTGAAGACTGCCCGATAGACCTGTTAATGATTTGCGATTCAATTCAACGTGGGACTATTTTTGGGAACAATATATTCTACTATATATTAATTAAACAATATTTATAGTTCTTTTTCAGAAGCTACAAATGATAGCTCCACGAAGTGGCTTGTCACGTGGAAATGCATCGCAGCCAAATACCATAGACGCGTGTTTATAAATGTGGAGGGGAACAAAAACCGGAAGACCCGGAGAAAAATACACGCCACCACGAGGGAGAGACACGCAAATCTCCAAATATACAGTGGCCGTCAGCGTCGGCATTGAACCCACGACCTCCTGTATACCAAGCGAGGAAGTTAACATATCCTAGCCATCGTGGCGCCCCATATCCCAGCCTCCCCTCCCAATCCCGCGCAAGTGGCTGTAGGTTCCACATGTGAACCAATGACAATTATGCACCCTGATCGAAAATTATCGATTCACACAAGGCACGACCCAGGTCGATTTTTATTGTTTTTTTTTACAGTACAGGGTGGTTCATACGACTTGTAAGCCCCATTTAAATCTCTAAAACTCAACATTTTGCAAGTACGGATATTTTAAACAGAAATTAATATGTAAAGGGAATAAAACATGTTGGAGTTCAATTAATTGGGGGGGTGACAATACATCTGGACCACCATTTCCAGTCCAGTGCATTGTGGGTGTTTTGTGGCGCCCTCTAGTGGTTGCTAGAGTCACGTGGACCAGATACAAGTAAAAAAACCGAAAGATTCTTGGAAGCATGATTCGATACATGTATCAATGGGCGTTTGTGATTTGTTTACCTTTCCTATGCACAGCACGCCCATCGTGTGTGTTTGTATTGTTCTTTGTTGTAACGTTCTGACCCGCCCACTATTGGACATCTGTGAAAAAGAGTTTTAGAGCTCATCGGATTCCTCCAGTATAAACACACATTCTGATTGTGATTCTGATTTCAATTAAATTAATCTATCCAGTTACTGCTGCCTCGTTACACTGCCATACTTGTCAACCCCTTATCAGTGCCCTCCCCCCCCCCCGTTATTGCAGACCAATTGAAACGGCTGCATCCCCGTATGGACCTGAAAACTCAATTTCCCTCGACAAGCATACAGGTAAACCGCATGGGTTGACAGGTGTGCACGCCTACCGCCTGTGAACGGACCGAGCGGCGCTCATCATCGCTGTTCCAAGTTGAAACTCGGCAATGAGCAAAGGTCCACGCTCTTATCCTTAACTTGTGAAGCTGGTTACCCGTTAATTGCTCAAAGAAAGTCCTTTCCGCTCGCCAATCATTCAGCCCCACAAACACGTCTCACCGCAATGCCAGCGTTCATATGATTTTATAAAAAAAAACGACTTGACTGCTTTCTTAATTCATACTCTTTGGTTCTTTCGGTAAAGTCACATAGGTAGAAATACATTTATTTATTTTATTTTATTTCTACCTACGTGATTAACCCAAAGAGCCAACGAGTATGGATTCCTGCAGTCACGAAATCTTCAAATCAAGATTGCTTTCTTAATTGTTCCGTCTAAGAAACCGTGAAGGGATAAGTGAAGATGGGACTGCCTTCATGCAGCAGTGAATTAATCACGTCCGATGTTGACTTTATTATTATTGTTGATTGAGTGACCCATAAAAAAAAAACCTTCCAGTGTCTCCTACTGACATAACCTGCTGCAGGCAAGTCATCGTGCAATTAACCTGAGCTGTTTCCATTTGCCTCGTTAATGAGGGTTAAGATAATAGCCGCAGGGGAGTGGTGGCGCAGTGCTTAGCGCGCTGCGCTATCAACCAACGACGACCTGATTGGGATACCCAGCCCAGGGCGAACATCAGTGGCATCTGAACCAGTTTAGGGGGGGAGGGGGGCGTCATCTGCATTTACCGGCCCAATGAAGTATGGTCAAACAACCGCCACGACTGACACAGCCTTAAACATGCAGTGGATTGACAAAGGAGTGGTGGTGGGGTGGGGCGGCTGAAATATATTATTTGTTGTTGTTGTTAAATCATTCATAATTCATGTTATCGTGACGATAACCATCTCGAGGCCGCTGCGATGGGGTTAACTTGAAAAAAGCAAAGCTTGTGGAGGAGTCTGCGTCTCCCTGGGTTGGCCCACCAGTTGATGGCCGTACCTCATTTGCCGAGCTTTTAAGCTGCCTCGCGTGAGTAATAACACCTCCCCGAGCCGCCAAGACTCTGCCCCGCGCAAGCCCCACCGCTGTGTCCATTCATTAAGCCGCACTCCATCCATTGCAGCTCCCGGGCGCTGAGGGTTTTCATTGGCAAGAATTCAGCCAAGAGGAGGGGTTGGCGGGGTTGGGGGTTGGGGGTTTGGGTTGGGGGGGAGGGGAGGGGAGTTGGTTGCGCGGTAGCACGGCGCAAGGGGGGCTGGCTCCTCGCTCTGGGGCCAGCCACAAAAACCGTGGGCGACTCAGGCCGTCACCAAAGACAAAGATCCCCCGTCTAGCCTTAACAGACTGTAGGGGCAAGTGCTGTTAGCGAGCACCTGTGAAGGCCGGCACGGCACCACAAGGGGGTGGGTGGCCAACACCACGATGTTTACACACCGCACCAGGTACTCATTTGAGGCTGAGTCGACCTAAGGGAGGCCCAGGACCGGTTCAGACAATCATCAATGATGTTGGCCGTGAGCGGGAATCGAACCCGGGTCGCCAGATTCGTAGCGCAGCGTCGCGCTAACCACTACACTGCCGCCACCACACACACAAACCAGGTGTGCGTTAACCCTTCACCTGCACGCAGTTGTCGAGGGGACATGTCACACCGAAAATGGATACGAGTTAATCGCACGGGCTTTACTGACAAATCCTCTCGCCTCATAGAGTCCCCGGCGTCTTGACACGCAGTGGGATTTAGACGCCAGAAATAAGTTAACAGGTAAAGGTGCAGCCAGGCAATAGCTTGCTCACGTCACTGCCGATGGATGGGCCTCCAATAGGAGGGGGGGGGGCTCCAGAGAGCTATTCGAGAGGGTCAAGTTCTACTCCACGCTGTTCAAGGTCTACTCCACGCTGTTCAAGGCGTTCTTTGAAGAGGTGGGATTAGCCACACTTCACCCCACCACACGCGACCCTGCTGATTCAAAACAAGCGTGCGATGGATCTCACAATCTCTCTTGACAGCCCTTAGCCAGTGATGGCAACTCCACATTCCCATGAAGGGAGCTTGTTTCTCTCTCTCTCTTCTTCTCTAAAGGACCACCACTTTTAATTGACCACAAAGGCGGGAATGTAGACACGCGTACGTCCCCTCAAGGTCCCTAAGATGTGGGCACGATGCAGGTCTTCTTTGTATTCCCAGGTCGAGGTTTCGGTCTATGGGTGACCGATAATTTTCCCGTGTAGCCCCCAGGCTATGGAACGCTCTTCCACGATGTATCAGCGATCTCTCTGAGTTTGTGGACATTTTAAAAAATGCGCGTTAAAACCTATTTAAACGCATCCGCTTAGTCCATTTAGTAAATTATTTGTAACGTGTATTTAGAATGTTATTTTATGCTGAGTGTCTGCTGCTGATGCTGTGTGCAGTACAGCGCTTTGAGATCCTTGATGAAAAGTGCTACAATACATGGCATTATTAGAAATACAAAAAATTGTATTGTATAAACACGTAGGTTTCGCAGACAATATTACAATTCACAATTGATTTTAGTGTTAGGTCACTAATGTATTCCATTGAACATCGTCTCGTCATTAAACAAAAATAATATCCGAGAGGAAAGATGCTTGGCAGGTGAAACAACGCCGAAGAACGTTTGCCCACCCGGTCTTAAACACGATCGCAAAAAAAACAAAAATAAATACGAGGCAATTTTAAAACGACACAGGGGCAGAATAAAAACAAATACTGCACTTTCAGGTTTTAGGGTTAGGGGGTAGGGTCAGGCGATTGAATTGCATTCAACCCGATTCCATGAACTCGCGTGCTCCAACTGCAAAAGCACCGCGTGGCCTCAGTGGGAAAACAGCGAAACATTTTACATGAAATATTTTTCTTCTCGTCAGCTTCATCCTTCCCGCTCGCCCGCCCGCCCGCTCCCCGTAGTGAGTTCCAACACGAGGGCCACGTGATTGCGAGGAGACCCTAGGTTTGCGCCCCTACCACTCTCTGCCCTCGCCCGCCCGATGCCTCCTCTCGGAGAGGCTTCTGACGCCAAAAACGCTACCTCAGGGTCCGCTTACACACACACACACCAAAACACACACACACACCAAAACACACACACACACCAAAACACACACACACCAAAACACACACACCAAAACACACACACACAACTAATAATAAGAAAACAACGTTTACGCAAACCGTGGCCCTGACAGGCAGTCTCTTCACCTTTGACCCCAATACGGTGGCGAGATGTTAAGTACCTCACCAGGTATATAGGAGGTCGTGGGTTCGATCTCGACCCTGACCCCTGCTGCTGTATATTTGGAATTTGCGTGTCTCTCTCCCCGTGGTCGCGTGGATTTTTATTACGGCCTTCCCGTGGTTGTGACGCATCGACGAGGACTGTGACGCGTCACAACCAAAGTTTTGTCTCCACTTAGTTTAGTTTTTCCTGGCATCCGCCATTTCTGTCCTCGTTTAAACTGACTCCATAACTGACTCCATTAAAATCACTCAAGTTGAAGTGTGATGTCATTTTACAACACTATTGATTTTATTAAGCGTTTTTTGTTTTTGTTCAAACCTGTAATCGTCGTGTTGTCTGCCGGACGAGTTGCCCTTTCAAAAGAGCTTCTTAGCTCAATGGGCTTTACCTCAGTGGGAAATAACACTTCTGATTCTGAAATCAAATTGCTCAACGCGGTTGTGAGGATGGTTCTTTTCCTCCTTACCGGCTGGGCTGGAACTCCAAACACATTCCTGCGGAGGGAGCTGGTAAGAACCTTGGGTTGCTCGGTCAATGGCCAGGGTCAACGGCGGCGTGGTGTATTCTGCAAATATGCCCGACTGTGAGGGCGGAAACAAGCCGGCGTGAGTAGGTTAAACGTTGAGTTTTATAAGGGCACCACGGGGTGACCAGCCCCTCCCCACCCAGCCCAGCCCCACCCCTCCCACCCAGCCCCACCCTCCCCACCCAGCCCCTCCCCACCGTCCCCTCCCCACCCAGCCCCTTCCCACCCTCCCTACCCAGCCCCTCCCCACCCGGCCCCTCCCCTCTCATTTTTGGATGCACGATGGACGGACGGACACAATAATCCCCTGTGGGCTGGTGGAACCAGGTGGTTCTTACCAGTATAATTGGCGCGTACATTGCTTGTACCGTGACGATAAAATTGATCGGCCGTTTCAGTTGGTCGAGTGTTCTTAGTGATGCATATTTTCGGTCAGTTTTATAACGTGGCCTCACAAAAATGAATCATTGCATTCTCTATATATGCACGATATAAAGTGCCTACATGAGTGTGCACATCTTTTTACTGCTGATGAAAATCGCTCTGCTGGTAAGGTTGCGATGGTGTCGTTTTCTAGGAAACGTCTGTCCGCTGTCCAGAGATTTATTTACAATCCCCGTGGGAATTCGTGGCAAAATGGACGGTAATCCCGGACCTCGACAATCAGTGATATAGCGGTAGGGGCCAGAGAGAGAGAGAGAAGCACACTCACTTTCTTCCCACGAGAGAACACAAGGAGTAAACAAACAAAACCCCCCAAACACACAAAAAAAATCTTAAAACGTAAAACCGAAAATTTGAAATAGAAAATCGTCAACGCAAAGCAAAATTGGCGAACCATAAAAACATATATTAAAAGGGAAGCAGACCGTAAAGTATAATGTGAATTTAAGCAAGTGTTCATTAGTATTTAAGGCGAAATTAAATGTTTTTTTTTTAAGAGGCGTCATTGGCAGTCTGGTCGGTGGGACGAAGCTCTCTGGGCGACTCGGCAGCGCATCAGGGAAGCCTTCCTCGGCAGCGGCAGATGGTGGATTAGAAGTGGCCGTGCGGGATGGAGAATCCATCCTAGAGATCGCTCGGCTCACCCGGGTAGCTTCACATTCTTAAGCAATCGCCGCTCACTCTCGCCCGTGCGATTGAGCAAAATCAGCTCATGGGCATGCGCGCGGAGCGTCAAGCGACACAAACCGGCACGCGAATGGCAAAGTCCGTGGGTCTGTCCCCGCCTATCCCTTGGCAGCAGCCGCTTTGGGTCTGTGCAACTTCGAGAGCGGCGTTGAGTGGGACCTTGTGCCGTCTTTGCTCGTCCAGTGAATCGGTGGAAAACGCCACAATGGTTGTACAACGGGATGGATCAATGATCGGCACCGTCACGATTCAACGAAACTCTTCCCCTCTCATCGCGAGGAGGAGCTCTCCGGATGTGTTTCTGGGTTCGGGGTTGTTACCGATGCATGATGTTTTATTTATCAATCAGGAATGTTGGTTTCTGATTCTGTATATTGTAAAGGAACTAAAGTTGCCGAATAAAATGCCGAAGCTCTTGAAACGTCGAACATGCTGATCAACACGCGGTACAAATGGAAAGGCACGTTGGGAAGATGTACTGGTTAACTGTGAAGAACAAGCACAGGGATAGATTCAGGAACGCCTCGCCGAGTCTTAAGAATTAAATCTTTGTTTCCCAAGGTGGCCTTTTAGCGTCCTCTGGTCTAACACTCTTTGAGGCGAGGCTCTTAGAAAGCTGTCTCTGGTGTGGACCAATCAGTTTCAAAGACAATGCACATATTACCAGAGCATGTTTCTGTTTGCATGTTCACCACATGTATATGTTGTTAATACAGACATGATTCCTAGCAAAATATTTCTGTTTGGTGTTTTAACATCTTAACACAACTGTTTTATTTCCAGCAAGGGTAAACCCCCTTCTAATATTTTGATACTGGCAAGGGAGGTCCAATGATGGTACATACTGCGACTCGTTTGGCCAACAACGTTTAAAGATATTTAGTTTTGCATCTGGAGAAAAACCAGCATGCCAGGAGAAAACCAATGCATGGTAGGGGAATACAAATGAAACGCTCCATGGATTTTGTCAGAATCCCACTGGCAATACTGCCTCCTCCAGTTTGCTTTTAAATGGAACCCTTCATTAATTTAATGGCGCCATGGTAGCGAGATGTTAACTACCGCGCCTGGTAAATAAGAGGTTGTAGGTTCGATTCCGACCCTGACACATCATCATCATTTATTATAATAAAAAACAGTGTAATGGGATTGGCCAAAACATCCCACTGCTGTAAAATTACCGGAAAATCACTCAACTGTGATTACACACGGCAACAACTACGACCGCTAACTTGGCAGGACCCTCTTGAAACAAGAATTGAGACTCAGTGAGACGTTCCTGGGCAAACAACAACAATAACAACAGTCATCTCCTTCTCCCACGCAGCATGTCTCGGGGAGTCAGAACGACGGAGTTGTTCCAGACAATAGAATCGCTGGCTAAAGGAAGTGATGACGGACACATGCAAATGAGGCAATGGAGATTGAACATTAAATGTAGATATATTTAGATCATGGTTGCTGAGCACAGGCCGAACGGCCCAAACGCACCCAAGTGGCTCGGAAACAAAAAGCAGTGTTGAAGGTGTAAGAGACCGCAGTTAATGCGTTTCTGCAATTTTAGCAAAGGTTGCAAGATGTTGGGGGGGGGGGGGGGGGGACAGGTGACGGTGGAAGGGAATTCCAAAGTAGAGCAAAAGCGGCGAGGCAAGACGCAGAACGAGAAGGGTTTTTAAATCCTTTATATTAAGTTCGCTTGCTTGCTTGCTTGCGTGCTTGTATGCTTGCTTGCTTGCTTAGGACCGTGCAAATCTTTCGGTCGTTTTTTAACCCACTTCTCGTGATCCAATCGAGCTGACATTTTCCACACAGACTCGTTGTGCGTGACAATACATTTTCGTGAAAAATGTTTTCCAAAATTTTACACTGTTTAGGGAAAAACATTTAAATATTTAATTACCAATTGCTTAATGCTGGCAGACAATCATCTGACCCATAGGTGGCAGCCATCTCAAGCCAGAGGACGAGAGGACTCTAGCCGCCCCGATGCCACGCATATAAAGGATTTATAGTGAAAAAATTTTTACGGGTAAATTTTTTTTGAGCTGTGGTGGTGCTGGTGGTGTTTGAACACAGGATGGATGAGATCAAACAGTGAGTGTCTGGTAGACCGAATCCTTGACACGGGCGGGGGAATCAACGAGTCAAGTTGACAGGAAGAGAAGACGATGACGATATCCACAGACAGTCGTGAATCAACGACGTTCCAAATCCAAGCTGCTGTTACCCTTGCAGGAGGGTGCATCAAACAGGCACCATCTCTGCTCCACGATACCCCACCTCTCATGTCACCTCATTAACTGGCACAACGCAACCAAAGCCAATTCGGCCAGTGGTCACCGTTGAGGCGTTGAGAGCGGATTTGCTTGTAGACGTTGACTACAGATTGTCCGTATCTTGGTGCACGGTGCGAGCGTGAGTTTGGTCAGCTGGCTGGCTGAGTTAGCTGACACAATACTGCACGGCACGCCCATTCATAGCCAGGAGGTGCTGAAGATTGAGCGCTTAACTGACAATTGAATAACTTGATTTGAAGCTTTCGTGACTGCAGTAATTACTCTTTGGTTCCTTCGGTAAAGTCAAGTGGAAAGAAATATATTAAACAATAGAATACGATGTGTTTCGATTGCAACACAAGCAGTCGTCATCAGGTAGAACTTAATTTGAGAGAGAGAGACAAAACACAGACACGGAGACACACAGACAGACACACAAGCAGAGAGAGACAACACAGAGACACAGGGAGACACACACAGAGACACACAGAGAGAGAGACACACAGAGACACACAGAGAGAGACACACACAGAGAGACAAACACAGAGAGAGAGACACACACACAGAGAGACACACACAGAGAAAGAGACACACACAAAGAGACACACACAGGGAGAGACCCACAAGCAGAGAGAGACAACACAGATATACACAGACAGACACACAAGCAGATGAAGAAAACACAGAGACACAGAGAGAGAGAAACACACACAGAGACACACAGAGAAAGACCCACACGCAGAGAGAGACAACACGGAGACACACAGACAGACATACAAGCAGAGAGAGACAACACAGAGACACAGAGAGAGATAGACACACACACAGAGACACAGAGAGACACAGAGAGACCCACAAGCAGAGAGAGACAACACAGAGACACAGAGAGAGAGAGAGAGGTCTCGTGTCTGTGTTGTTGTCTCTCTCTCTCAAATGTAGTTCTACCTGATGACGACTGCTTGTGTTGCAATCGAAACGTCGTATTCTATTATTGCATTTATTTTCTTTCTACGTGACTTTACCGAAAGAACCACAGAGTGACAATTGAATAGCCTGGTGGTGGTGGTGGCGCACACCGCTGCAATCCAGCACTGTGGAGGGCAACGCGATGATTCATGGATCGAACAAACGCTGCGAAACTCCCTTGCCCGTGGGCATCATCTAGGACCGATTCAGATACTCGTCACCGGTGTTGGCCCTGAGCGGGAATCGAACTCGGGTGGCCGGGTGGGTTCCGTAGCGCAGCTGCACACATGACGTGTCACACCCCCGTGCCAGCGGGCACTGCCACGCAGGTGCCACGCTCTCGTTCCAGTTTTGTGGACAGCTCGGGATTCTGGGTGGGGGTGAGGGTTTGGGAGAGATGACATTTGGCGGTGAACTCTCTCTCGCCCGTCACCGTTCCACCCCCAAAGCCCCCCACGCCCACCCCTGTCAAGGGAGAGGCCGCGGTGGCCATGTGATTTCCAGCTGGAATTGATCTGGCGCGCGAGGTTTCAAACTTAAAATAATTGGCCAGCCCGCCGCGCTCACAGAGAGAATGGGCACGAGACTGGAGCCTCGCTGTCCGGGGCAGGCTGAGCCGCACTGCTCTCTCTCTCTGTTAACCCTTTGCCACATCGGTGTAGTGTGGCTGGTATGCTAGTGTGGTTGGCATGGTAGTGTGGCTGGCATGCTAGTGTGGTTGGCATGGGCCCCTCCCTACTTGGTCGCCAAATGCTGGAGGAACCCCCCCCCCCGGGTTCAGCGGTACCACCTGCAAGTCTCAGGCCTCGCGGGCGACTCGACGAAGTTTCATCTCGGCCCTCGTCCTTGACCCGCGGTGTCGGGGGGGGGCGTGGTCCGAGGCCTTGACGCTGGCGTCAACCCAGAGGAGCCGCCGCTGTTATCCGGATCAAAGTTCACATTGCGACTGCGGAGGACAATGAAGCCGCCACTAAAGAAACACACGGGCCGCGTCGTCCCACAATGCCCAACGTGACAGTTCTCAGTCCATGTCACAGCCACCCACGCCGATGATCACCCCCTCTCCTCCTGCCCCAACGCCGCACTCGGGTTTTATGAATTGAAAGGGGAGCCCCCCACCCCCCCCCCCCCCCAAGGGCAAATAATGTTCGGGCTCAAGGCCCTAAGCCGGCGAGAAGGCGACCATCACCACCACCACCACGATGGCCGCTCCGGCTCTCGCTTTACCCCGGCGGTGAATGGACGTGGAGTGGCCATAAATCACGCGATCGGCTTTCCATGGGCGCGCCGCCGCCACCGCTCCGTACAAAACCACTTTCTGCGTTCAATTTCCAAAGTCCTTTAGCGAGAGAACGTGGCGGGGAGGGGGGGTGTCCGCTCGCGATGACATAAAATCTAACATTTATCCGATCTGACTGCGTGTCCATTTGTCTCGATTTTTGATCCGAAGCGAACGACAGAATAATGGATGACATAAAGCAGGAATCCATTTTTTAGGGCGACCCATTTAAAACAAAAAAGGCAAAAAAAAAACCTTTCCGTATTATCCATATGCACAAAGCTCTGAGACGGCGCGGGATCATCCGTACGGTACAGCGCGCGCACGTGGGTCCATCGTTTAAGCGGCAGTGAGCCTCCCTCCACCACCCCACCCCCCACCTCCCACCGCAGCAGAATTGACTGAACATTTTTTTTTCCATTTTCATTTTTGAACAAAAGGTCGGCTCGGCGGGAGGACGTTAATTGAGCTCGCGGGCCGTGGCCAGGTGGGATTGGGTTAGGGCCACGCCACAGCGCCGCTCACAGAAATAATTTGAACCGCGCTGCCAGCGGAGTGTCCACGGCTGCCCAGGTAGCCGAGGCAGTTGAGCAGAGGTTGTACCTCACCAGCTGGTGACATTTAGAATCGTGGCTTGTATTTGCAATTCTTAGGTTTTTTTTCGGTAAAGTCACGTAAAAAAAAACCTAAGAATATGAATTCTTGCAGTCACGAAAGCTTCAAATCTAGAATGTATTTGCAATGTTTTTTTTTATTTTCAATCCACTGCTGGTAAGTCCAGGGGGGGTGGGGGTGGATGGGTTTGCTTGACCATACTTTACCACGTTGACTCGAGTGGGTTTGTGGCAGGTTAGCCCTGGATGTTTAACCGTCTCGCATCGTGATAACCGCTGCACCACCACTTCGCCCGGTATCGTGATGAACGTTCAGCTTCGCAGGCACTCCCGACCGGTTCACCGTGATTTTGGCCGGCGCGTGCGAGATCAAAACGGGTGGTTGGTGGGGGGGTGGGGCAGAGAAGCGAAGATTGGTATTTAATTATTCACGTATTGCAGAAAAGTAATTGAGTGCGCGAATGATTGACAATTTATTAACTTGAGCGTTGGTTTCATTCACTACAAGCAATAACCCCGAGCTCTAAGTCTCATGTCAGTAAAGATCTCCAAAAATCTGCATCAGATTAGCGCGTTGTCGTTTCTGGGATTTGCAGGTATGAGCTGCGAATGTGCAGCCGTCCGCGATATTTGTTCGAATGTGCAAAGTGTGGGGCGATGGAGTCGGGGGAGGGGTGGGGGGGGGCTACTCTGCTTTCCCATAAACTCATTTCAGACCCAGCTGACCTAGGGGAAGCTTCCCCCCCTCTCCCCACCACTGCTCACCCCCCCCCCCATACCCACCCTTCCACACACGGCGACTGCTTCAAATTGTCAGAATTGTTTACCCCCCCGCCCCGCCCCGCCCCCCACATCGGGAGCCCGAAATAAAACATGCTTCACCGAGACAGGGCCCTGAATGCCAGGACTCTCCAATGTGCCCAACACTGCGGCACTAAATTCAAATTACACGTGGCACTTTTAACGCCGCAGCAAACACGCTCTCAATCTTCAGTGCCCGGTCATCTTCCTCGCCGACTTCAACTGGCCCACGGCGCGCCACTTGAATAGCCGCCCTTCTGGAGCAAAGCGTCCAGCCTGTGAGCTGCACTCAGAGTCTCTGCTTCATATCACCCCCCCCCCACACACACAGGGGAGAAGACAAAGCACCGCCACCTTCTGTAAACCCGCACGGGGGGAGGTGGTGGCAGGATGGGGGTGGGAGGGGGGTTATTCATTGGTGGCCCTGGGGGAAAATCCAACCAAGAAAAAAGTTTAGGGCCACCGCTAAAGCGTCTCAAGGTGCGCCACCCGCCCCAGCCTCCCGCGCCACCGTATTCATGAACCAAAAAAAAAAGCCGGTGCGTAAAATATCAGTTCCAATTTTAATCCTATTAATGATAACAAGCTATTTTACAATGACCCACCTCTCTCTTTATCTCTACAGTTGTCTGCAGCCTCATGGCTCTCAATGTCCCGCTTTCATTCGCCTCGCCCGCGACGCTCTCCTCTCATCTCGTTCCACATTTCCCATTTGTCCACATTTCTCTCATCTCGCTCTAAAAAAAAGAAAAAAAAATCTCTCTCCTTTGTCTCATACCTCTTCTGGCATCTCACTCGGATTTTAAACATCGTTGAAAGTCGTTGGGGGAAGAGATAAGCAGGGGAGAGCGGTGGCGTGGGAGGGAGGGAGTTCCCAAAATAATTTCTGTTCACGACCCCCACCACCCCCATGGGGCAGCAGCAGCAGCAGCCTCCTCGTGGCTCCGCCTCGTGGGGCAGCTGTTTTGTAGCCCACGGGGTCGACAACCTGCGGCTCTGGAGCCGCATGCGGTGGGGCTTTAAGGAGCCTCTTCGCGGCCGTTATTTATGAAGGTCCCGCACCGTCTCGTATATTCACCACACGCGTTGCGGCTCTTGAAATATTGAAGTCTTTTGTGTTTGTTTTCTACCGAAATCGAAACAAACGGCCCCTCTGGTTACTGTTGGTTTTTGCCGCACCCGCGTCGCACGCCGAGGTTGAACTCGGAGCAAGCCACAATTGGGGGTGCACCATCTCTAGACAGGGACACTCGGTAGAGGGGGGGGGGTCGCGTCCTTGGCATCCGGTGCATCTATTCCTGGCGCAGCCGGTGGGATCCAGCGGTTGGTCGCAGATGGCCGACCGGTGGTTGTCGTGATTATACAACCCGTGCCGTGGGGATCGGTGGGGGGGGGGGGGGTAGTGGGGGGGGTGTGGTGGGGGGCATCGAGGTCGGGGCCGATGTGCCGCATGCCCCAGGCCCTCTCCTCTCGAGACGGCCGATCACTTCCAGCGCCGACTGCCGGCTGGACGGGCGGCCGCTGTGGTTTCACACCCATCGCCCCCCCCCCCCCGCGCGTAGTAGCCTGATAGATGTAAACACAGTTGTCGTCCCGAGGATAGACTTTCCCCCGGCCAAGAGAGAAGTGGGGATTTTTCCACCTCTGGTTCGGTGTGTGCTCGTACGTATGCTCAACTTCTTTCCCGTGCTCATCGGAGGTAGGGGGGGAAGGAACAAACGAAACACGATTCTAGATTTGAAGTTTTTGTGACTGCAAGGATCCATATTCTTTGGTTCTTTCGGTAAAGTCACGTAGGTGAAAATAAAATAAAATCACGACGTTTCGGGCGCAACACAAGCGACGGACGCTTGTGTGATTTTTATTTTATTTTATTTTCACCGACGTGACTTTACCGAAAGGACGAAAACGAAACACGGTCAGGGATTCAAACGGACCCGCCCTTGCTGGACATCTCATCGGATTCCCCCAGCCGAAATGCAGATTCTGATTCTGATGAGCACCAAATGCCCCAGACCTTCGGCGTAGTTTTGCAAACCTTGGCGCGATCTCGCAGCCTGTGCCTCCACTGAGTGCCGGGTCGCAGGAGTGTACCGCTAGGCCAGCGTAAGGCGCCAAAAAGGCCTCGCGTGCAAAACGTCTGACAGATTAATCAATGGCCATCAAACAATGGCCGAAACAGGTGAAAGGCATTATTGCATGCCTTTATAAATGTATATGTCGTCGAACGAGTGTGTACCGTACAAATTGTGGCTTTTTTAATTGTTAGGTGCGCTCGTGATTACGTGTTTTCCGCGTGTGAGTGTGTGTCACCTGACACACAACATATATAGGGGCCGTCCATAAATGACGTCACACGGCGTCACAAAAAGTCTGACCCCCCCTCAAATATGACGTCACAAAGCTCTGCCCCCCCCCCCAAATAAAATATGCTTCAAATCGCGTTAAACTATTGTCATTGTAGTGCGTATTTCATGTGGCGCTGCACTCTGATGTTGTAGGAGAAAACATTTATTAAAAAGTCTATTTAATTAAGTAGAACGTGTTGCCTATATTTACTTAAAGTTGCGCATTTTGACGTGACGTCACATTTCTCAACCCCCCCCCCCCCCTCGTCACACATCGTCACAAATGTCTGACCCCCCCCTAGGTGCGTGACGTCATTTATGGACGGCCCCATAGAACAAGAAGGCTTCTGTGATACCCATACTTGATCCAATAGGGGAACGTAAGCAACACGTGGAGTTTAAAGGTGCTCACTGTATGAATAGCAAGACTACGCCAATAAACTACTTGACAGTCAAATATTTAACTAAATTAAATAAGAGCACACCAGGCAGATAATAATAATAATACTTTCACCTCTATGTTACAAGGCGCCTTTCATATTGAAGTATATCAACGCACTGTGCTTAAATATAAAACTATACTCACAAGCATAGATAGAATCTAAGCGAAATAGAAAGCTGATAATGACATCAATAACTGCATTCGAAATTCCAATAAAATGAAGAACTATGATAAAAGCGAATGATAATAATCACACAGTAATCCAATCAGACAACCACATTGGCTTTCAAAGCTTAAGTTACGGCGAAAACCTGCAAGTGCAAATGGGTGCGCTTTAAGACCGATTGAAAAAGTTAAACAGACTCAGAATCCCAAATGGACCAAGGTAAGGGATTTCACAATCTCGGGGCTTTGCTGCAGAGGGCTTCATCTCTCGTGGAACATCACTGCGGTCTCGTCTTTGGAACGATGCGTAGACAAAACTCAGCAGATCAAACGAATATTTGCACACGTTCGTATAATCACGGATTGTTTCATGAGCACACAAGTGGGGAAAGAATTAAACCAACTCCTCAAACACGCCTCTCACCACAAAGACAAAGATCCCCCGTATAGCCTTAACATACTGGTGGGGCAAGTGCTGTTAGCGAGCACCAATGAAGGCCGTAACGGTACACGAGGGGGTGGGTGGCCAGCACAACGCCCGACCGTCTTTGTCTCCCCAGTGGCGATGTTTACACGCCGCACCATGTACTCATTTGAGGCTGAGTCGACCTAGAGGAGGCCCGAGACCGGTTCAGATAATCGTCACTGGTGTTGGCCGTGAGCGGGAATCGAACCCGGGTCGCCGGGTTCATAGCGCAGCGTGCTAACCGCTGCACCACCGCTCCCCGTACCCCCTCATACACACACGCACACACACACTTTGTAAAAAGCAATATTTGTTTTGGATACTCCGGATCACAAGATATTTCTTTCTGACACCCTCTGTATTTTAAATCAAAGGTTTGGGGGTGCCATGCCATGAATCTGTAAAAATTCATCCTTCTTGCTCGAAACGTGATTTTTTCCCAAAAGTATTTTACTAACAAGACGCTTCAAGCACACACAGATAATATAAAAGGAGGCTGACACCAAATCTGGCTGTTGCCTGATGTTGCTGGTTGTAGTTCCTGGTGAAACGTCGCACTCGAATTGTAAATATTGTGGGTTTACTCTCCACACCGGTGTGCTGTACTAGTAATGAATTAGCATGTTCTGTTTACGTAACAACCCTTACTCGTTGGCTGTGTCCGGTGGTGGCGGGTTTAAAGACACCAGCACAAAGACATCGCGAATTAAAGTGCAATGGACGCCCGTCTAAAACCGCGTGTTTCAATAAACTGTTTCAATAAACTCTCTAACATCCTGGTGTCTTCCTAAGCTCTGATACCCTTGCAGGAAAAGGGGAAACAGAGAGGGGAAGGGGCAGGGAGTACCTCAATGCCCTAAGGGGCCGTCCATAAATGACGTCACGCACCTAGGGGGGGGGGTCAGACATAGAGGCGAAAGTATTATTATCTGCCTGGTATGCTCTTATTTAATTTACTTAAATATTTGACTGTGAAGCAGTTTATTGGCGTAGTCTTGCTATTCAAACAGTGACCACCTTTAAACTCCACGTGTTGCTTACGGTCCCCTATTGGATCAAGTATGGGTATCGCAGAGGCCTTCTTGTGCTATAGGGGGGGGGGTCAGACATAGAGAGCGGTCTCCATAAGTACCACAATCTCCCGATTAAGAGCCACTACGTCTTCCACAGGACGGTGGCTCTCCGCAAAGTGCCGCATTCTCCCCGACTATATCGCGCACAGACTTTTATTCAGAACGGCCCCACACTTTTTGGAGCATATTTAAATCCGGAGAAAGGGTCCATCAACTCACCCGCCTCAAGAAAGCAGTTGGTCAACTTTGGGTTTGCTATATTTCATCATCATTGCCGGTATTATTAATCTTGTTGTGGTTGCTGGCTGCAGGATTGATGAGCGTATTCTCAGCACCAAGTGTCCCCCCCCCCCTTTTCCACAGAGTGTTCAGATTATTCACGCATTTTTTTTTTACCCAGATGGAGTTTTGAAATTACCTGACAATTTGATGCATAAAGGGGGCGCATTTCACCCCACAAGCGAAACCATCGGGGGGAGGGCGGTTGTGGTGGGGTAGCTGCGTGGGATGTTGCACGACTGCCAGAAGGCGTGGGCTTTGCACGGCTGCCATGACGCGGTTGATGTACGAGACTGAGCTTAACGCACATCGAAAAAAAAAAACCTCGGTACATCCACCATCACCAACCACCACCACCCCAGCCCCTGGACCAGAGCGGCCGTCAATGACCACGGCTCATTGAAGGCCCGCATGGCCTAGCCATGAGGCAATCTAAGGTCCCCCAAGGGCAGAGCAAAGGGGGCTCTGCATTCATTAAAACAACAACAACAACAAAAGAACGGGTGAACCTTAAACATCAGCTCGCTTTCAAATCCTAATAAACGAAGCAAAGCTAATTCGAATTAGATAAATGTAATGAACATTCCATTGCTATTTTGGTCTGTAATCTTTCTTCTCAAAATTATCCTGGCCTTAAACTGAGGAAACCCAGTGACTTACGCACTACTGTGTTTGTTGTTTTGAATACTGAATGTTGTTATTAACAGCTTGCTATTTCATCTATATCTGTGAGTGTAGTTTTATTTTTACGTACAGCACTTTGAGATACTTCAATACGAAAGGCGCTATATAAAAATAGAGGTTATTATTCTTAACATTGAACCACAACTGTGATAAATAAGTCGCAAGTTACTGAATCGGAAAGGCACGGAGCAAAATCACCGCACTGTCGGAAGACTGATTCCTACTTCTAGATTTGAAGCTTTCGTGACTGCAAGGATTCATATTCTTAGGTTTTTTTCGGTAAAGTCACGTAGGTAAAAAAATAAAATTAATAAAAGTAAAATAAAAATAAAATAAAAATCACGACGTTTCGGAGGCAACACAAGCTTCCGTCTTCAGGTGGAACCGTCACAGCACGATAACCGTCACAGCACGATAGCTGTATCAAGTGATACACTTGATACAGCTATCGTGCTGTGACTGTTCCACCTGAAGACGGAAGCTTGTGTTGCCTCCGAAACGTCGTGATTTTTATTTTTATTTTATTTTATTTTCATTTTACTTTTATTAATTTTCATTTTTTACCTACGTGACTTCACCGAGAAAACCTAAGAATGTGATTCCTACTTGGCGACTTCACTTTGTGCCACACAGAGACAGCTGCCACCGGGGGTTCCCTGCTGCAGAGCACCACGAGATGCATTGCAGATGGGAGGCGTCACACGAAACAAAGATGATAATGATGATGACGACATCATTGTTTTCAGCAATGCAAGCCACGGTTATACAACTACATGATACATTCATCGAGTGCTGGCGGGCCACGTGACCTCATAAATGCTGTCACATTGCGCCATGCGTCACGACGTCACATGGCATGATGTGTGATGTCACAACGTCAACATGTGATAAGCAATGTGTACCTCTCGTTTCGATTTCTTTCACCTCTCGCTTATCTCTCTGTCATCTCACCCGTCTGTAAATGTTGTCAGCAGCTCTCTCATATATATCTCGCGTGTTCAGCTCTTTCATCTCACTAATCTGTGTCTTGTGTATTGGCAAGCCTTGTCTCTAACAAAGCGGGGCTGTAGCTCGGTAGAGAGGAGGTCGGGGGTTTGATCTCGATCTCCCACGCCTGTATATTTGGAGTTTGCATGTCTCTCTCTCCCTATGGTCGCGTGGATTTTTTTCCTCCGGGTCCTCTGAGTTTCCCCCCCTCCATATTTAGAAACGTGCGTTTAGATCATTTCGATTATTTTGCCGCGATAAATCTGCACGTGCTGATGAGCCACTTCGTTGAGCTATCATTTGTGGCCAAGTCGCTTCTGAAAAAGCTCAATATGAAACAAAACAACAGTTTGGTTTTATGTGTACATACCTTTAAGCGATTTGTTTACCTTTCCAATACTTTATACTCATATCGTTTGTTTGTACATCTTTTTGTCGTTTTGATTTAAAGCTTTCGTGACTCAAGGGATTAATCTTCTTGGTTTTGTCGGCAAAGTCACGTAGAAGGGAAATAATAAAATAATAAACATTATAAAATACAATTCTCACGACGTTTCGGTTGCTTGCGTTGTGGCCGAAACGTAGTGAGAATTGTATGTTATTACGTTTAATTTGTATTATTCTATTATTTCCCTTCTACGTGACTTTACCGAAAAAACCAAGGAATATTTGTTTGTCGTTGTAACGTTCTGAGCCGCCCCTACTGTTGTGAAATGTATCATCTTCGTCATCTCTCCGTGAATCGACGGATGGGGTTAAGCGGAGGGCTTCGAAATCCCCCGGGGTTCGCGCTCTCATCCAGCATCGCGCTTCACGTTTACACACGCGGCAGAAGAATGGGGAGATGCCCCGGTTAGCGTAGAGAGGGAAATACGCTGGGTGCAATCGAAAACAATTTGTCGCTTGCGCTGAGATTCGTCGCATTGCAAACAACTGCAACCTGGGACATCCGTTACGTTGCAAGAGGAAGCCAAAAAAAAAATCCCTTCCCACCCACATTCAATTGTAATGCCGCGCGTCTCATCAATATCAATTAAGGTTCTTCACGACACATTCTCGCTCGCGGAAAATCAAATTGCACAAGGACATTACTTACACGTAATCCCTTAAGGTGGAGATAACGTTTGGTGTGCACGCACGATCAGAGGAATCGCTCGACCCTCGCCAGCGCCGCACGAGGGAGAGAACGAGGTTAGGGTGACACGGCGGGATGCGACGTTCTTCATCGAGACATGTCCGTATGGACATGTATGCTGAACTTCCTTCGCACCGTACGTAGCCAAACGTGCTAATCGGAGTTGCGGGTGGAAGAACAACACACTGAACAGAAAGAGCAGTTAAATTTCGATTTAAAGCTTTCGTGACTGCAGGGATTCATCTTCTTGGTTCTTTCGGTAAAGTCACGTAGAATGAAAATAATAAAAGAATAAAAATTATATTATATTATTTTATAATGTTTTCTTTTTATTATTTTATTATTTCCATTCTACGTGACTTTACCGAAAGAACCAAGAAGAAGAAAGAGCAGTTGTAAAGAAATTAGTTTTTAATCGCGACGATTTAAACGTGCGCAGCTCCAGTGGCTTCCGAATACGAGCAGGAAGAGCGTTCCAGACGGTCGCAGAAGCGCGTCTGGCCACCGTATTTGTTCGACGGTCAGCCGAAAGCCGCCGCCGCTGCTGCTGTTGCTGCTGCGAGGATGATGACCGGGGTGCGCGTGACGGTGGTTTGTGTGTCCCTTCACGATACCAGCGAGGCATTGACGTTCGCGTGCACGTGGAGTGCGACCGAATCACATCGCGGTTTGCTGAGCAGAGGCTCGACGTCGCCACAACGACGTCACGTGGCCACGCGCCGTTGAGAAGGACGGGCACTACGTGAATTGCGCCGGGTCACTTTGAGCACTTAGGGGCCGTCCATAAATGACGTCACGCACCTAGGGGGCGGGGGGGGGGGTCAGACATTTGTGACGATGTGTGACGAGGGGGGAGGGGAGTTGAGAAATGTGACGTCACGTAAAAATGCGCAACTTTAAGTAAATATAGACAACACGTTCTACTTAATTAAATATACTTTTGAATACACGTTTTCTCCTACAACATCAGAGTGCAGCGGCACATTAAATACGCACTACAATGACAATAGTTTAAAGCGATTTGAAGCATGTTTTATTTTTGGGGGCCGCGGGGGACAGAGCTTTGTGACGTCATATTTGAGGTGGGGATCTGACTTTTTGTGACGCCGTGTGACGATGGGGGAGGGGTGGGAGTCAAACATCGTCCAAAATTGCGTGACGTCATTTATGGACGGCACCTTAGGAAAGCAGACATTGGGATGGAATGTTCAACATTGAGCGGTGTGAGGGATGGAAGCGGAGAGGCACAAATGATTTGACCTGCAGCGCAGTGAGTGGGCGAGCGAGTGGGCGAGCGAGGTACGTGAGTGAGTTCGTGGATGGGCGAGTGTGAGTGCTTTGTGCCAACGGTGTGAAGATCGCGGGACTCTGTGGAGGCGGCTGGCGACGGAGGGTTGGAGGCGGTCGCCCCTCCAGCAACAGCGGTGGGCGGAGGATAGACGCTCACAACAGTGAGCGGAGCGCCGGGCAGATAAAATACAGCGAAATGGCACGGTTGGGGGTTAATCATTATACAAGATTAAACATAGAGACAAAGATTCCCTGTATAGCCTTGAACAGATGCCGGGGCAAGTGCTGTTAGTGAGTACCTATGATAGCCGGCGCGGCACGTGGGGGTGGCACGTCAACAAAACCCGACCGCCTTTGTCTCCCTAGTGGCGATGTTTTACACATCACACCAGATACTCATTTGAGGCTGAGTCGACCTAGGGGAGGAACCACTTCAGATAATCGTCACTGGTGTTGGCTCGCCACGGGAATCAATCTACAAATCCCCACAATCATTATCCGATCACATACACATCTAAGATGTGAACCTAATTGCTTTATTTGCCATAGTGCATGTCTGTGATATGTGTTTTGCAATGCATTGTGGATACATTTTTTGCTAGGGGTTGTAAAATTTTCCACGAGACGTAATTCTATTTTGGTTTCAGAGGAAGGGCTTTTAGAAGCACGAAGGCTCTTTTAAATCTCTACAGCAGTCATGGAATGATGAGCATTAGAAACGGATTATACGGTTACATATCCTAACGTAACAATGCTTGTATACATTATTTGTGCACTACAAACACACACGCACACATAACACGTGTTCTGTGTTTGGGGAATTAAATATTCAAGGAGTTGAGCGGAACTAATATCAATCACGGAAACGAGACGGAAAGACGAACAAAGACGGGCAGCAGTGGAGTTGTGACAACACTCGAGCCCTCGCAGCAAGAAAGGCCCTGGGTTGGATTCCTGACTCGGGTGTCTCTCTGTGCGAAGTTTGCATCCACAGTAGAGGTGTTTTTTTGGGTTAGATCAGGGGTCGGCAACCAAAATAACAAGAAGAGCCATTTCTTTCCAATTCGGTACAAAATTCAGTATTTCAAGAGCCGCAATGCATCTATGTACATACGTACATATCGTCAAGAAGCAGCCCGTAAAGAGCCGCATGCGGCTCCGGAGCCGTAGGTTGCCGACCCCTGGGTTAGATTGTGTAAATATAAACGTGTCGTTAAATCCGCCAACCAGCCCGGCACAGCCAATTAGTAAAGGTTGTCGCGTAAACAGCACGTGCCAAATTAGTTGCTAAGTTCAGCACTAACCAGTGTGTTGGAGAGTAAACCCACAAAATTTACAATTCGAGTACGACGTTACTACTGGATAATTACAACCCGCCTTATCAGGCGATCTAACCAAAGCACCTCTATGATGGATAATGTGGGTCGCGAAAGCTGACGACGTGACCAACTGAAGTTTGTATGTTCTACCCCCGGCTCGGCATGGGGTTTTTCCAGGTTCTCCGGTTTCCTGCCATGGCCACAGAGATGTACAATGTTACTGGTATCGCCCCCCGCCCCTCCGATTCAAAAGGTTAGTTAATGTACGGTGCGACAGAAGTTCAACGGTCATAAATACGTACGCACGTGGACAAACAACGCAATGCTGTAGAGCCAGGGGTAGGGAACCTTTTGTCCTGCCAAGGGCCATTTGGATATTCATAACATCATTCGCGGGCCATACAAAATTATAAACTTAAAAATTCGCCTGTTATATTTGGTCAAACATTTAATTAACTCACCCCTAATGCGATGGCTGGAACTGCTTCTCTTTGGCAAGGCGTGTGATGTTAGCTGGTATTGATGATGTTGCTACTCACAACTGCTTTTCAAGGTTTGCTCCTAGATTTATTGAATTTCGAGTCCCGCCTGCTTGCCTTGGCAGGGCCACACCAAATGATTTTGCGGGCCTCATACGGCCAGCGGGCCGGACGTTACCCACCCCTGTTGTAAAGTGTACCCGCAACTTACTCAGTTGGGACTACACACAACCAACATCGCTCCCTGCTGTGGATTTAGCAAGACCCTCCCTGAAAAAGACACTTGAGACTCAGTGAAACTTATCTGGGTCAATAATAATGATAAAGCACAGTTGAGCAAATTAGTTTATTCGCAAATGCGTTTGTACATTTGTCTATACACTGCACTGCTGTATTGTGTTGAACATTCAATTATTTAGTCTGCAATCACTTCCTGCCTGAGTAATTATCTCAAATACCCTTTAATTTTGGCACCTCTAATATACCGCCCCACGGGAGGAGCAGTATCAATCATGGATGATGGTGTTGCAAAGAGCCATACGGATATGCTAAGCACCAACAAATTATGCGTTAATGTTAAGGGATTTCACGCTGAAACAATGAATCATGAAATACGTGCGTGTGTGTGTGCACGCCGAAGGAGATGGAGCGATCAAATCGACCGGTGCGCAGGTGCTATGTGGATTGTCGCAAATAATCGTGCGTGAGAGATGGTGGTGGATTCAGGGAGGCCTTCATCCGGGAGCGGTTTTTTATTTGATTTTATTCTGATCCGTCCTCGCGGTTGACTCAATCCATTCAGGGATCCAAATGCCAATGTCGAGGTCTGCCAGCTGTGAGCGGGCTACAGGGGAGAGTTCGTGCACGGTTGATAAGCCTCCATTGACCACAGTGGTTTATTACATGGTCCATAGTTTGGGTTGCATGGCCACAAGCGCACGACCAGGGGCTCGTGTCTTTAATGTCCCATTCACGAAGCAGGTGTGCGCATCGGCCCGGCGATGTTCTGATGCGGCCGATGGCTACACCAAGTGTCTCCGAGCAGTGCCGGACTAAGCTAGTATGGGGCCTGTAGCATTTGTTATAAAGGGGCCCTAAATTAAAAAAAAACTCCGCAAATATTAAAATACAAACTTTGTACTTGCATAGTAAAGTAATGGTATTTGTTCATTTGCTATACAGCCAGATAATACGACAAATCGCAGTATAGTACTATAGTAATAGAGCATACTCTTTGGTTCTTTCGGTAAAGTCACGTAGGAATAAAATTAAATAAATTAAATCACGACGTTTCGGGCGCAACAGAAGCGTCCGTCATCAGGTGGGACAACCACAGCAAGAAACAATTGCTGAAGTGGGAAAAAGGATCTGCTGCAACAAGAGGTCATATAGGTAAGAGAGGGGGGAGGCAGGAAGGAGAGACAGGGAGGGTGGGGGTGTGGGGTAGGGGCAGTGAATGCTACAAGTAAGACTCATGCACGGCAGCAAGTGCAGAATCGCTGAACCGGAATTGATAGCTTGAAAGCATTTAGCGCGGGGCCCTTGAAAGTGTGGGGCCCATAGCATATGTAGTTACATTTGCTCTTAGGATAATCCGGCATTGTCTCCGAGGAGGAACGTCATCCAAAATGAGGTCTTTCGAGACCCAAACACAATTGATCGGTCGCGTTTGATGATGATGTCTGTGAACACTTTCAACATTCCAGAGACATTTTTTTAAAAACAAACTATAAACGATGTACGTGTTACGGTTTACATGCATGAACTCTCAGAGCACTCGTAGACTCTTTCAAATGTGTTCCTGCCCATCAAAACCAATGCAGTGAAAAAACACGGAATGAGGGTGTGCGGGTAAATTGCGGCAAAGGTGCAGCGCTGCAATTGCTTTGCTGACACCGCTGCTGCCAGAAGGGGGAGCTCTAGAGATCACCACCTCCAGAGGGCATTTGGCTGATCGTTCAATGCTGGACAGAATTCAAGGAGAAGTTGGGAGGACCCACACTTTACCCCACCACACGTGGCCTGTCCACCTATGTACGGCTGTGCGAACGGAATCGCGGGGGGGGGGATTTGGGGAATCTGTTCCATTGACTCAACTGCCGCGCCGGGAAATTAAATCGACCCGGGTGACCTCCGGACTACGGACTACGAGTGGAAATGTGTGCTGACCGCCACACTGCAGCGGCAGCATAAATAAAAAAAACAAAAAAAACACTGATGATAAAAAAGAAAACTGCAATTGGAAATGATGTAAAAAAATACTGTAAACACAGGAATTCAATTTGAGAGGCAAACACAATTAAAAGTGCGAATCTCGTGCTTTTTAATCAACCGTCAACCATCGCGAGTCCCACGGCAGAGCCATCCGTGCATAATTGCCAGTAACGATTTGCACATTCGCCGCGAGCCAGGGTAGAACATTACACGAGCGATTTGCGATTGTGAGCACACTTCTGCGTCCACTTAAAAAGTGGAGAGCCACGCTTTCATGCCCATTGAACAAATATGCATATTATGTCGCATTGTCGTTTGTTCGGTTTTTTTCTGGTTTTATCAAACGAGCAGCTGCTACCGGCACGAGGTCTCCGTGCCCTCTCGAGTAGCACGTGTAAGTGTTGTGGATTTTACTCTCCAACACACAAGCGGTGTGCTGAACTAGTAACGAATTGGCAAGTTTAGTTTACGTGACAAACCTTACTAATTGGCTGTGTCGGATGGTGGCGGGTTTAACGACAAATTCATATTTACGCGATCTCACCTAAAAAAAAAAATCTCTTATGGCACGTGTACTTTAAATATATTTTAGGGTAAAAAAAAGAAAAAGTATTGTTATTATTATTATAATTGCTGTTGCTGTTGTTGTTGCGATTGTGTACCCATGGCTCCATCGTTGCCGGTGAAGGTGGAGGCGGGATGAATGATTACAATTTTTCGTTTCAAACTAAGGCTCGCTGAGCTCTGTAGCGCTTTTTCAGAAGTAACCTGGCCACAAATGATAGCTCAACGGAAGTGGCCCAACATACATGCATACCAACACGATCAAGACTCTCGGCTTGAACGTTCTGCTATACGGTAGGTTGCGTATGGCAGAACGTGGTGAATCAAGCATCGCAAAGAGTCCCCAAGGCAACCGGACAACATCTGTGTTGGTGGGCATTGCGTGTCAGGTAGGGCCTGGAAGTTGGGGGGGGTGAGGGGGCGATCGGTAGGTCACCCCATCTGACCCCGGGCCGGCTCGGCGCGTTCGAGTGCATTACAGCAGCGGGTCGATACGCGCCCATTTAGCCATCTGAAGCTGTAGCCAATCAATGGCTGGGCCTTTGATCCATCAATTACAAGCACAGCGGCCATCCCAATATCTCAAATAGGGCATCGGATATTCATTTTCTTTACCTTTCAACTTTAGTTTAAAGGGCAGTCACGCTCAGTGGCATATGATTCAGTCCTGCTCTGTGGGACAGTGGGGGGGGGGGGGGGGTAAGGGCATGCTGTGTCCCAAGTTGGATTGTGGTTCAGGTGTATGAAGATTTGATCTCATGGCGTGCGTGGCACTGATTAATCATCACAGCTACCGCGAACTCTGGCCATGTCAATTCGCCACAAGGCGCATGCGGCAACCGAGGTGTTTGCCTACGCGGCTGCGCTGTGCGTGTGTTGTCAGCCCTCTAAGGGATTTTTTTTTGGGGGGGGGGGCTGAAGGGGATATGCTCTTCCAATACCTGTCGATGGCCCCCCTTCTAAATTCGTATACGGTACGAGAACCTCGAGATCGGCGTCGCCTGCCTATCGTCTTACACACAGGAGGGCAAGAGTTCAAGCGGCATGCATGATAGACATAAAGCCCATATCGCATCTTGCGCGTTTATCACGTCTGTAACGAGTTGGCCTGGGGCCGCATCTGCGGCACTGAAGCTATGCTGCCTGCTGTAGGTATTAGATTTCTATGCTTTTATATTGCCTTCATTCAACAGGGAAGTTCAAGCTCACATAGGCACTGCTCTTTACACTTAGGCCCCACTCCTTCCTGATGAGGCCCTGCCTCTTCCGCTTTTAGCTCTCAGGCTCCGCCTCCTCCCGGACAGAGGGTGGGGCTGTTTGGGGTTGTGGTGGGCGTCGTGGAAGGGGGTGAGTGCACGCCCAGCAGTGTGTGTGCGCGTGTGTGCATGTTGAACTTCTTTCGCACCGTACGTAGCCAACCGTGCTAATCGGAGGTGCTGGACGGGTAGTGTTGGGACGTCTTCACAATGACAACCAAAATCCCACTAAGATCAATAATAATCAGTATCGTTACTTAACGTATTGGAGTACATGATATGCTAATGTTAGGTTTAGGTTTCAATTGAAAAAAAGGATGAAGAATGCAAACGACTAAAAAATATTGATTTATAAAATCTAATTATGTGCCTGAATCGTAACAATTGAATCGGGGTGAGGGGGGGGAAGACGTTAACAACCCAAACTAAAAGCAACGAGCACCACCAATTCCCACGAATCAAAACAGAGGAACAAATGTAAAAAACCTAAAGCCTTCGTAAACCGTGGCCACGGGCTCCTAAAAGTCATCAAGACAATTTATGTAGCAGCAGCAGTGGCGGCAGTAGCGGCAAGCAATGGGGGCCCTCATGCTGAGCGGGTTTGCAGGTGGGAGGGCACGGCGTGGCGCCCGCTCGCTGGTAAAATTGTTCCCCGCTAACCGCTCCCGTTAACCTCACGCGGAGCGCGTATTAGCGGCGACACGGCGGTAATAACGACCGCCACGTTAATGCCTTCCGTGGAGATGAGACTTTCACCGGGACACGGCAGTGGGGGCTGCAAACCCGCGATATTTCGCACGCTTCGAGAACGCGCAACAGCAGATTCCCACTGCAGGATTGAACCTTGATGGACTCTTGGGGCAAACGCTATTATTACCGCCACCTTTTTGACAAGGAAAGTAAAAGCAGAACTTTCCACTCGGTGTCTCCGCGCTTACAAATGAACGTGTCTGAGTCTTTCGGCTCGTCTGGGTTTCAGACCAATTTTGTTTGAGCGCCATTTTGTCCGAGCTAAGGGCAAACACTCCGGACCTCTTTCAACCTTCTCGTATCTCGTCGGTAGAATTGAGGCTTGTTAAATGAATGCTGCTGGATTTCTAGACGGTGTTTCTTATATATGACGCTTATTTAGCCAGGAAATGCTCGCCCAGTCTCATGGTGATTTTTTTTTCTTCCAGGAAGGATCCTGCCAACTTTTCTCAGAGGGGGCGATGTTGCTTTGTCGATCATCCCAATTGCCAAATTGCCCAAATTTGGACCGTGACGCCGGCACACTAATGGAATACCCTTGCCAATGACATCACGGGATCGTTATTGTCCACTTTGAAGCAGATGGCCAGTAACCATTATTACGGATATGATTAATATTGTAACGGATATTATTAATATTGTTACGAATATTACACCATGGCAGCCTCTTGCATCATGAAGCCAATCGGGCCGCGTTATTGGCGTGAGCGCCGCATGCAAAACACTGGAGCCCTGTTCAATGCAATGGACACAAACGGAAACGGTTTAATGTCGGCGCATCTCGGACAGGATTCGTGCGGCGAGTTGCGAACACGGGTCATCGCGCGCGGAGTCCACGCAGTTTTTGGGTTCGCACTTTTTGTTTGTCATTTTGGTGACCACGGTTGCTCTTGCGAATGGGGCATTTTGATGACGATGCCATTCATATGTCTTTGTCACAAAAAAACACGTACGTCCGTGTTTTTTGTGACTTGTATTGAAAGTTGCTTTATTATGACTGTACCGCGCTGTGAAACCTTCTTTGGGGGGAGGTCTGTTGTGCTTCGTAAAATTGTGTTCTCACCTGGTTCAATGAAATAAACTTGATCTTATTTGAACTGTGTGTGTGGGAGGGTCAAAATGGGATCAGACACAATTTTGCCACTGATATTATCTACGGCCGAGAGTTGAACCCAAATCAGTGGTAGCAGTGCACGGTACATCGATACGTAAACAAAGATATAGATCCCCCCTCCCAATGTAGCCTTTACAGGCTGTTGGGCCAAGTGCATTTAGCCAGTAACCATTCAGGCCAGCATATAATGCCAGAGCGGGTGAAGTGGTAATCACATTCTCGATTGCCGTTGTGTCTCCAGTGCTGATGTTTACACACGGCACCAGGGGCTGATCTAAGGCTGAGTTGACCTATTTCCCTTGCCACTCATGTCAGCCATGGTCAGGAATCGAACTCGGGTGACTGGGGTTCGCAGCGAACCGATGCACCACTGCTCCCCAAAAACAACAACGACAGCCGCCATGTGGTGGTGACATCACCATGGCGCTTGTGCCAGGAGAGGTGAACTTTGAGGCCACGTAAAGTATGGGAGGCACACGCACACATGGACGGGGACATATGTGCTTGCGTTGCGTGCGTCCATAATCATGCACACGGACACGGCGTTAAATGTGCTGTTTACATATATATGTACATACGCCAAATGTTGAAAATACTATAGGGGGGTACTATGAAAAAAAATATATAAAATGCATTGGCTTACATGCAGCAGTTTCGTAAGGGGTAAGGCTATTTAAAGTCCATCTCATTTTCAAAGAATTACGCCTGCTGGCCAAAATATTCTTGGGAGCTTTTTAATAACAAAATCTTATTAACGACAGAAAAACAAAAACGTAGGAACAAAACCCCCCCACATTTCTTGCAGACCATCGCAAATGGATCAGCTGTAAAGAAATCACAGGCACAAGCCATCTCCGAGCAGAGCCTGATTCAACCCCGCGTGATGTACCCGCGTGCCCTGGGCGGTTAATTACCCGGCCACCGTTGACGTGCGGGAAGGGCCACCATCGGTGCCGTCATCGTCACGAATGGCGTCTGCGTTGGCCCTGACGAATGTTGAAGCACCGAGCAAAGAACGTCGCACGTGGATGGGATGCTCGGCGTGTTGATGGCCGCCAATGTGCACGTGCGCGCGTGATTTGTGCAGTAGAATAGCGAGTGCTGACTCACTGAGCAGTAGCGTAGTGGTTAGCGCGCTGCGCTACGAACCCGGCGACCCGAGTTTCATTCCCGCTCCCGGCCACCGGCACCAATGACGATTATCTGAACCGGTCCTGGGTCTCCCCTAGGTCGACTTAGCCTCAAATGACTACCTGGTGCTATGTGTGAACATCGCCACGAGGGAGACAAAAGCGGGCGGGCGCGGTGATAGCCACACTACCCCCCTTGCGTCGGCCATCACGGGTGCTACTCGCTAACAGCACTTGCCCCAACACTCTGTTATGGCTACACGTGCTTTTGTCTTTTGCGCAGTGAGCGTGGCTCTGCTGCCTCCATGACTGTCAGCCTGCAAGTCGGTTGGCATCGAAGCCTCTTTCAGAGACGGGAGGGGGTCACATTGTGCTAGACATTGATTATAAAACCGCAAGCCACTTGTACAGAACACAAAAAAACATTCCAGATTGATGCTAATTAATGTAATGCGGGGTTTTGTTGTTGTTGTTGTTGTTGTTGTTGTTCAATCGCCCCACGTTTACTCACATACCAGCGCAAGCTGAACACGTAGTAGGGCTTTCTCGACCAATATCATCCATAATATAGGTTTTGTTTGGGTTAGATCACGTAAATATATAAATGCGTCGTTAATCCCGCCACCACCTGATACAGCCAACTAGTAAGGTCTGTCACGTCAACAGAACATTCCAATTCGTCACTAGTACAGCACACCGGTGTGTTGGAGAGCAAATCCACAACATTTTCAATCTGAGTACGACGTTTCGCCAGTGATTACAACTCGTTTCATCAGGCGACAGCCGGATTTGTGGATAAAACTTCCTATTTCGTTCCTTAAATAGAGGGGGTCGATGTGATACCCACACAAGCCACACGACAATAGACCACCACGCCTGTGAGTGGTTATCGAAGTTACATTTTGAGCGTTCTTTAGCCCACGCGCCGATCAGCGTCGGTGGGCGAATGTGGCTAGGAGAGCGACAGACGTGGGAGCATTGGTGGATTGCCCCCAGCACGCAGCCACACAGCCTAATGCCACTCGTGCAGCAATAACGCGGTAGTCACCCAACCAAGGCACGAATCCGGGCCAAATCCTACCCGAGCCCTGATGAATGAGATCGAGTGAAATCCAGGTGATTCGGTGAAATAAATATCATAACCATTCTACTTCGAAAACATAAAACACCCACAATTATGCAGAGCATGTGTATATATATTTTATGGTGCTTATTCTCTGTATCTCTACAAAGCCACGTATAAATATTCGAGTGGAGTGAATAATCAATATCATGAGCTATTATTTATTCACTGCTGAAGGAAGCCCCTCACCTCTTTATCCAGAATCAGAATATGTATTCATACTGCAGGAATCCGATGAGCTATGAAGCTCTTTAGTCACAGATTCCTGCTCGTTTTTTTCTCTTCGTCCCCTTCTGCTTATTATGACTCTGATTCCTCTTCTTCTCCATCACATTAAGCAAGCGCCCTCCCTCATCATGGGTACTCCCTGTCGAGTTTCCGCTCCTCCCTCAAGAGCCTCACCTCATCTGCCTGGCCCCATCCTCCCCTTCATCGCGAGGCACTTCCATAATTCTCGCTCCCACGAACCTCGCTCCCCATGCCCCAACCCTATTCACCGTATCACTTTCAGCTACCCTCATTGTACCACTTTATAACTCTTGTAAAGTGCCTTGGGGTAGCTGAGTGGGGTAGCCCGCTTGTTCCACCAGAGCACAGCATGGTTGTATTGGGGTAGCTGAGCGGGGTAGTCTGCTTGTTCCACCAGAACACAGCATGGTTGTATTGGGGTAGCTGAGCGGGGTAGCCCGCTTGTTCCACCAGAACACGGTATGGTTGTATTGGGGTAGCTGAGCGGGGTAGCCCGCTTGTTCCACCAGAACACGGTATGGTTGTATTGGGGTAGCTGAGTGGAGTAGTCGGCTTGATCCACTTTAATAGAGCGTGGTGTATTGGGGTAGCTGAGCGGGGTAGCCCGCTTGTTCCACCAGAACACGGATTGGTTGTATTGGGGTAGCTGAGTGGAGTAGTCGGCTTGATCCACTTTAATAGAGCGTGGTGTATTGGGGTAGCTGAGCGGGGTAGCCCGCTTGTTCCACCAGAGCACCGCGTGGTTGTACTGGGGCAGTCATCAGTGATGTACGCCTGATGGTTGGCACCTCACCCCATCCACAGCGTGTAACGCTGTAACATCACGCCGGTATGCTGAAGTAATACTGCAAGATGGTACAGCAATTCACCAAGTTCCCACGGCGCGCAATTACGCTGTCTTTGCCCGGCGTCTGTTCTCGTGCGGCCACAACTTTGCGACGATTCGCAGACACACGCCTGCTTTTTAATTTCATTTTTTATTTTATCGAGCCGTTAAAATGGCACCCCGCGCATTTCGTACGCTCCGACAAGGCGCTAAAACTTGTTTTTTTATCCTCGGCGGCCGATCTACGCGAGAGACAAATCGAGGCCGCGTTTGTGGCGCAGACGTCAAGGCAAATCGCGTTTTTGTTTGTGCGCGAGCGGGCGCGCGCGTTCGATTTGCGCGCGCGTTTGATTTGCGTTATAAATGCTGTGAGCCCCGTGCGGCAGCTTCGTCTCGCCTCGCTGTTTTAATTGCCCCCCCCCCCCGTGAAATCCGCGTTGTGGACGTTATAATGTCTGCGGAATTAATAAATCGATAAGAAAAAAATTTGTGTTCATGTATAATCGATTTACTAATTGATTTATTAGATAACACTTTTTGGACAGAGATTGAATTAGATATGGAGTCTCTGCAATTGTACGACAGCAAACAGGGCCTCGGCGGACTTCTGGTCGTGTTTCGGGTTGCTTAAAGTTTGATTTTAAAGCGTAAGACTCTTCTTTGGCACGTGGATCAAAACGTCGGACACCATGCCACGCGGTGCAGCCTGAAGACACACGTCGGAGAGAGCTGCGCTTGAATGTTCAAGCCGAGCAAAGGAACGGCAATGGATTGTGAACGTTATCGAATGGGTGTCCGATCCATTCTCGCTGCGTGTGGCCTGCTAACAAAAGGATGTCACAGCAGCACGGTTTAACTTAAAGTCTTGTTTGTTACACGGAACGGTCCCATTTAGCCAGTTCACCGGCTATGTGTTTTTTTTGACAAGGGAGATGTGTGGTGCCGTGAGTGCAGTAACAATTAAACAAAGGGTAAAATGTCAATATCGCAGAGAACGAGTACATGGGTGCTTAAGGAATGCTACGCGACTAACACACGAGGTATTTAACGGTCACAAACGATTAGGTCAAATGGACAATTTAATTGAACACTTGCAAGTTTATAGCTACAATAACACTGGTGGCTACATTTTTTGTCGTTTTTATACAGCTCACTGGGCACACGACTCAACGGCCCCAACACTGTCAAGCGACAAGCAACAAACAGCACTATTACAGCAGACTTGAGTCCCAATCCTTCGATCTGGGATTGCGTTGTCACTACCCAGTGGGAAAAACGTGGACGTCCAGAAACACATTCCTGCGGAGGGAGCTGGAAGGAATGTTGGGTTGCTCGGTCAATGGCCAGGGTGAACGGCGGCGTGGTGTATTCCGCAAATGTGGCCGACTGTGAAGGCAGGCACAAGCCGGCGTGAGTAGGTTAAACGTTGAGTTTTATAAGGGCACCACGGGGTGACCAGCCCCTCCCCACCCAGCCTCTCCCCTCCCACCCCCCACCCAGCCCCACCCTCCCCACCCAGTCCATCCCCACCCTCCCCTCGACACCCAACCCCTTCCCACCCTCCCCACCCAGCCCCTCCCCACCCTCCCCTCCCCACCCAGCCCCTCCCTCCCCACCCAGCCCCTCCCTTCACGACGGACGGACACAATAATCTCCTGTGGGCTGGTGTAACCTGGAGGTTCCTACCAGTATAAACACTCTCCCTCATTCGCGACCCAGGCATTGACCATCGTGGCTTCGACATTCCTCGAAGACACTGCCTGTGTGACCATCAACTTGCATCAGAACAACATCAACAAGTCGACACGCAACATCTCCTTCATAAATGGGAAATCAAAGATACAGCCAGATGAGTGCGATTGTGGCCATGCCCAACCGAAATTATGGACCCATTTAGTTAAATCCGTAGAGACACAGAGGCTCGTTGAAATACATGGAGACCCACATAGAGCCCCATAGAGACAGAGAGATTGACTCGTATACATAGAGACTCACAGACTCAGGCATATACCCATAGGCTCACAGAGATACGAAGAGACTCATAGAGATGCAAACACACTCACAGATATGCATAGAGGATAAAAAGAGGTAGTAAGCATCACTCAAGATAAGAGTGAACCGATTTTTTTTTTATCGAGCAAGTTGTATCATTGAACTTGTAAAAAAAAAACGATTGGAAGGGTTAAAAATAAAAGTTATTTCTTATCTTATCGAGATTTATAGAGCGCCTTTACCAAGACGCTTTACAGTAAACTGTAAAGTTGCACATTAGATGATACTGGTTGCGATAAAGAGCGGCGTTATTCAAAGTGGTGGTGTAGTTTTAATGAGAGTAGAACACGATGGATTGATAAGGAGGGGTTGGTTGGGATAGGCCTGGTCGTAGCTGGGGTGGTGGGGGGGGGGCAGAAAGCTGGGGGGCTGAAGAGTAACGAGGCATCGTTGCATTGGGAAGACAAAGGGGGTCGAGCAGGGGTAGGAGGCAGGAGGGCCCCCCACACCGCCGTTAACCGCCATCGTTGCTTGTAGACTCTTACCCCGCCTGGACTTAGCGCCTTGACTGAGGCGCTTTACAGCAATCATGCAAAATGTACGTCTTGACGATAATGAATTGAAATGAGTAATTGTGGTTATTGTAAGTGGCGGTGTAGTTTCAATCGGAGTAGAAGACGAGGGAGTGATAAGCTGGGGTTGGTTGGGACACTCCTGGTTGTAGAGGGGGGGGGCGACAGAAAGCTGGGGGGGGGGTGCTGAAGAGTAAGGAGGCATCGTTGCATTGGGAAGACAAAGAGGGTCGGGAAGGGGCCGGGGCCAGGATGGCGGTGTCGAGTCCTGGCCGGGCCCGTGACGAGGAAGGAAATCGCTCTGCGCTGGGCCGGCTCGCTCGCTGAATGACCACTGCCACGGGGAATGATGAGATCAGTAAGGCCTCGGACAAGGGTGGAAGGGGGTTGTTACAGGTGATGTTCACAGGAAGAGGTGGACGCGTGGTGGTGGAGATGGAGAGGACTGCACCACCGGTGGGCGAGCGGAGTGTGTCGGTGAGTGACCGGCTCGTCCATCACCCCGACTGCTTGAGCATCTGCTTTGTCTTCTTCGCCGTGTGGCTGATGATGATGATGTTGTTGTTGTTGCTGTAGAGCGGTGGTTCTCAGAGTGGTGGTCCCCAGAACCTCAGTGTGGTTCCGTGACGGTCCTCCAGGTGGTAACGAGGGGGCTGTGATGCAAATGCGGGTTGACTCGGAAACAATGGCAATGTTTATTAAACCTTTTGTTTCGGACATTCATATTTTACTTGTGGCATTTCATGAAAAATAAGTAAGTTAGATAGACTACCCTGATTAAACTACCATAACCCTGAGCTCTAAATGTCCTCCTTAAAAAAAAAACCTTTAGCTCCGTTTAAAAACGTGTTTGATGGTTCCGCTAATATGAACAAGTGCGTATGACTGGCATTGAGAGGTAGAGAGAGAGAGGGGTAAGTGGATGCGGGGCGCTGTGCTGGGAGGTCCCGCGGAAAAGTTTCAATCGGCTGAGTGCTCCGCAGGCCAAAATCAGCGTTCGAGAGGCCACGCGTTCTCGAACATGTGGCTGTGATTTTTTCTTCTCTTTGGTTCTTTCGGTAAAGTCACGTAGAAAGAAAATAAATTAAATAATAAAGTACGACGTTTCGATTGCAACACAAGCAACCGTCGTCAGGTAGAACTACATTTGAGAGAGAGACAACACACAGACACGGAGACACACAGAGAGAGAGACAACACAGACACACAGAGGACAACATATCATGTGTGTCTCTCTTTGTGTCTGTGTGTCTTTCTCTGTATGTCTCTGTGTTGTCTCTCTCCCTGCTTGTGTCTCTGTGTTGTCTCTCTTTGTTTGTGTGTCTGTCTGTGTGTCTCTGTGTGTGTCTCTCTCTGCTTGTGCGTCTGTCTGTATGTCTCCGTGTCTGTGTTTTCTCTCTCTCTCTAAAATGTAGTTCTACCTGATGACGACTGCTTGTGTTGCAATCGAAACGTCGTACTCTATTATTTAATTTATTTTCTTTCTACGTGACTTTACCCAAAGAACCACAGAGTAATTCCTGCAGTCACGAAAGCTTCAAATCAAGTTTTTTTTACTTCTTTTTTAACGTTGAGGCGGCTGAGCCGGACGATTGAAGGAGGAGTAGCCAGGGGTGGGGGGGTGGGGGGGTGGGGGGGTGGGGGGGTGGGGGGGGTGGGGGGGTGGGGGGGTGGGGAGCGGACGTTGCCTCCCTGCTCCGTGTTTGCGAATCGTAGCCCTTGGTGCAGGTAATACTGGTAGGAACATCCTGGTTACACCTGCCCACAGGGGATTATTGTGTCCGTCCGTCCGTCGTGCAGGGAGGGGCTGGGTGGGGAAGGGAGGGGCTGGGTGGGGGTTGGGAGGGGTGGGGCTGGGTGGGGAGGGTGGGGAGGGGCTGGGTGGGGCTGGGTGGAGAGGGTGGGAGGGGTAGGGCTGGTCACCCCGTGGTGCCCTTATAAAACGCAACGTTTAACCTACTCACGCCGGCTTGTGCCCGCCCTCACAGTCGGCCATATTTGCGGAATACACCACGCCGCCGTTGACCCTGGCCATTGACCGAGCAACCCAACGTTCCTACCAGCTCCTTCTGCAGGAATGTGCTAATTAGCGGAAAACCACGGGCAGGGCCATGGAGGGAGAAACCGGTGGAGACCTGGGGGTGGGGATACGAGCACAGCAATGAACACATGCGACGCGTACGCATTACACAAAGACCCCCCCCGTGTAGCCTTAACAGACTGTTGGGGCAAGTGCTGTTAGCCAGTAGCACCTGCGAAGGCCGGTAGGGGTGGGTAGGTGGCCAGCACCACGACCGGCCGCCTTTGTCTCCCTAGTGGCGATGTTTTACACACCGCACCGGGTACTCATTTGAGGCTGAGTCGACCTAGGGGAGGCCCAGGTCCGGTTCAGATAATCGTCACTGGTGTTGGGCCGTGAGCGGGAATCGAACCCGGGTGGCCGGGTTCGTAGCGCAGCGCGCTAACCGCTACACCACCGGCAACCCCACATTATGCTCGCGCATTGCCACACGCGAGCCAGGCAGGGCTCTTGTGGCCAATTACAATTAGCGAGCGGCTATTAAAAGCCGGCACGCCACGTGATGGGTGGTACCGCCAGCATCGTGCCAACCTCGGCACAGCCACCTCCGTGTCTCCACAGGTGGTGGTGGTGATGTCCTTGTCCATTTAACACGAAGTCAATTCAGGGATGGGGCACGGAAACCCAGGAGAGTTTCAGATTTCGCATTCGCAGATTTCACATCTGAAGTAACAGCTTACTCCCCTCCCCCCACCACCACCACCACCAAAGCCGCAACGCAATTCAGACGAACGCTGCTGTGCGTGGTGCCGTCTGTGTTGTCTCGTTCGTATCGCGTGTCACGCGTTGATCTGCCTCGCTTGCGCAGTCTCGCTCGCTCCGTTTATCCTGAATGCAGCATTAGCATGGCATGGGGCAAGCTAATGTTGCACATACTGTCATCGCAAGTATATGCGGTTAATAATGCAGACATCACTCATTGCAAAAAGTTTAAGTTTGGCGTTTAAACATCCTAACGCAACTGTTTTATTGCCAGAAAGGGGAGAAAACCTATTCTGAAATTAGCGTATTATTTGCACCGGCAACACTTGATTCTGACAGGCACGGCTTTTTATTTTACGGATGCAAGTGTCGTGAGCCTAGGAATCGATTCTAATCTATCAATCGATGCATGAGTGCACGCCTGCTTACTACTTACTGCGCCACTACGAGCCCACAATAATCCCGACACACGCTTTCACCGGACAGATTTCTCTCTAGCAGCGCTCCACTCCCACGACCACCCACACCCCCCTCTCTATCTCTCCTCCCTGGCTCCTCCTCCCTCTCTTACCTATATGGCCTCTTGTCACGGCAGCCCCTTTTTGCCCACTTCAGCAATTGTTTCTTGCTGTGGTTGTCCCACCTGATGATTTAATTTATTTTATTTTCTACCTACGTGACTTTACCGAAAGAACCAAATAGTTTGGATCCCTGCAGTCAGGAAAACTTCAAATCTAGATCGTCTATTGCAAGCTACTATTAGTCCAAGGTTTGCGACAATGCACCGTACAGCTACTCATTTGAGGTTGCATTGACCTAGGGCACGCTTTCATAAATTCCTCGCCACCGTTCGCCAGGTCCGTAGCGCGGTTAGGGGCCGTCCATAAATGACGTCACGCGCCTAGGGGGGGAGGGGGGGTCAGACATTTGTGACGCCGTGTGACGAGGGGGGAGGGGGTTTGAGAAATGTGACGTCACATCAAAATGCGCAGCTTTTAATAAATATAGACAACACGTTTTACTTAATTAAATCGACTTTTTAATAAATGTTCTCTCCTACAACATCAAAGTGCAGCGCCACATTAAATACGCACTACAATGACAATAGTTTCAAGCGATTTGAAGCATATTTAATTTTTTTGGGGTGTCTTCATTGAATGAGTCAGTGTAGCGCGTGCCGCTGGGAGATTGGTGGACAATGCGATTGGGGGTAGCAGCCCGTTCTACCCAGTTCGACCTGTGGGCGAAGCACGGAGCCTCGTGGTTTTCGTCCTCTTCAAGCTGTGGGTCTGGAAGCATGTTGGCTGTCCTGACCCCGTATGGAGTAATCTCCTATGGCTGTGAAGGCCGGAAGAAACAAGAGATAGAGAGAGAGAGTGTGCCTCCTACTCGTGTCTCTGAATTAGTACCCTACAAAATGTATAAATACTGAAATCGACTGTCAAAAAAAACATGACAGCCGAATGCGATTCTACGCTGAAATTCGCTGACGCGTAATGTTGCTGGATAAGGAGATGCAAGAGACGGTGAGGTTTGGGGGAGGGGGTAATCTCTTTAATGAGCACCGTGCAGTCTGAATGTGCACTTAATGTAATCATTCATATTGCAAGTACAGCCTCGAGGTAGTTTTGGCCAGGGGCTGGGTGGTTGATTGGAGGGTGTGTTTAGCCTCCGCACTAATACCCTACCTAACACAGTGAAGAATTACAATAAAATGTTCGGGGTTTTTGTTGTGGTTGTTTAATTCCTCTCCCTGCTGGAATGCCGTGAGCCGTTGCTCACGGCATTCCATCATCCGTCTCCCCACCACGCACGCGTTTGGGAATATCAATGATGGCAGTGGAATTATGCACGGGCACTGAACCCCTGATGACATCTGTCACCCGTGCCCTCGTGTTTACAATCCCAACCGCCACGGTCGTACGTTAGAGACGGCCGTGGTGTGTTCCGTTACAAGCGCGGTGCAAAACTGATGGGGGGGGGGGAGATACGACGTTTACAAGTGGAGAAAAATTTACCCGTAAAAACAAAGTTTTTCACTATAAATCTTTTATATGCGTGGCATCGGTTTTATTTTATTATTCATTTCTGTTTTTTTGTAAGAGTTTCATTTTTATCACATTGGTATTTTAAATGAAATATGAAAAAAAAAATTCCCTAAAAAGTGGAAAATTTAAAAAAAAAAAGTTCACGAAAATAAATTGTCACGCACAACGAGTATGTGTGCAAAATGTCAGCTCGATTGGATCACGGGAAGTGGGTTAAAAAACGACCGAAAGATTTGCACGGTCGTAAGCAAGCAAGCAAGTGAACTTAATATAAAGGATTTAAAAATACCATTCTGCATTAATTCCCTTGGCTCCATGTGTGGTGTAAGCAACTTTACTCTCCCTTCAACCACAGCGAGTTGCCGGTACTGCACCCACAGCATGGTGACATCCAGCGCTGTCACTACACGTGTGTGCGATGAACTTCTTTCGCACCGTACGCATCCAACCATGCTAAGCGGAGGTGAAAATTCAGAAACGCGACCCTCCCACTTCAAAGTCAGAGTACTGATGAGCACTTCTGAAATGTCAATATGTTTTAAAACAGGCCCCTATATTCGTAACAAAACAAAAACGATATTCAATGTATTTTCACTTGGTGTTATCAAGGGGGGAGGGGGGGGGCGATCACCCTTGCAGCGCCCTCCGAGGATCCGTCACAATGCAATAATGTGATGATTTTTTTTTTAATTCAATGATTGGAGACCCGGGCAGAGACCAATCAATTCATGAGCCTTGAGGATGCAACTCAATCAGCGGGCGGCTGTCTGGAATTGAACCCATGTCCTCCACGGTGCCAGATAACGTGAGGGGGGGCGGGGGTTATTGTTAAACCCAGCTGAGATGCGTCTCATTAACACAATCCCGTTTCTCCTTTGTCGGGGTGCCGACAACAAGGTTGTTGGAAATGATTATATAAAAAAAATTCCACATCTTCACTGAGAACAACCCCGGTAATGACGATACAGTAATAATCTTCATTTATTTAGTTGCACAGGAAACAATGTTCCCGCACCAATATGGATAATTTGCCCGTGGCCATTGTGTTCCAAGTCTTCTCGCAGCCTAATGAACGGCCCTGGTTAAGGCAATAACCCGCACACGACTAATAAGGCTGTGTAGTCTGCAGTGGAAACAAAAAAATGCAAGCTCGTTTGTTCGGGGATGCTTCGTACAAAGTTTTTTTTTAATATATAAAGTGGAGGACCTGTTGCTCTGCAACGTAGGATAGAGGCAGCTGTAATTGTGAATAGTCTTAACACAATCCTGTACTCGGAGCGAGACACGTAATCGGGTTTTTTTATGCGATAATAAAATGCCACAATAAAATGTATGATGATGTTTTTTGTTACACATTGTCAAGGACGTCAATAATTTTCTGTCGAGAAAATTGACATAAATATGAGCGCAAATTAAAAAGGTTAGAGTCATTTTAAATGTACCATTGCCATTCTTTTGGATTGGCTACTCACGCCTTTTTTATTTCACGTCTTCCAAACTTCTTCTGCCATTTCGATTAAACTCGGTGGTGAATTTGTCCCAAGGACTATCCGAAATGAGTGAGTTACCCACTTAGTTTCCGTGGCAACGGCACGAAGCCACCAACAACAACAGAGTTAAATCATATTCTTGGATCTTTCGGTAAAGTCACGTAGAAGGGAAATAATAAAATAATAAAAATAAAACATAATAAAATTATCACGACGTTTCGGCCACAACACAAGCAGCCGTCCTCAGGTGAAGAACAGAGTCGTCGGAAAGACAGCGTCCTAATGAACACTGCTAAGCTTGGCAGCGTATTCTAAGCTGGGTGTGAGGAGCAGAGCGCCTTGACGAAGGAGTTTACATATCAACAGAGGAATTTAGCATATTGATGCTAAAGAACTGCTTCTACCCTACTACCATACAATAAACCGATGTGAAAAAACTAGGTATAAACTACAGCAATATAATCTTGGAGCTTTCGTGACTGCAGGAATTATTCTTTGGTTCTTTCGGTAAAGTCACGTATAAAGATAAAATAATAAATTAAATAATAGCATACTACGACGTTTCGATTGCAACACAAGCAATCATCATTGCTTGTGTTGCAATCGAAGCAATCATCATTGCTTGTGTTGCAGTCGAAACGTCGTAGTATGCTATTATTTAATTTATTATTTTATCTTTATATGTGACTTTACCGAAAGAACCAAAGAATACATCAATATAATCAAGAGTCAAACAACAGAAGAGTTATTGTTGGGGTGGAGAGTAGCCCAGTCAGCAGCCAGCCGAGCTAAACTTGAGGCATAGATTCTTTTTTTAAATCCTTTATATTAAGTTCGCTTGCTTGCTTAGGACTGTGCAAATCTTTCGGTCGTTTTTTAACCCACTTCCCGTGATCCAATCGAGCTGACATTTTCCACACAGACTCGTTGTGCGTGACAATGCATTTCCGTGAAAAAATTTTTCCCAAATTTTACACTGTTTAGGGAAATTTTTTAAAATATTTAATTACCAATTGTTTAATGCTGCCAGACAATCATTTGACCCATAGGTGGCAGCCATCTCAAGCCAGAGGACGAGAGGACTCTAGCCGCCCCGATGCCACGAATATAAAGGATTTATAGTGAAAAACTTTGTTTTTACGGGTTAATTTTTAAATCCTTTTTATTAAGTTCGCTTGCTTGCTTAGGACCGTGCAAATCTTTCCGTCGTTTTTTAACCCACTTCCCGTGATCCAATCGAGCTGACATTTTCCACACAGACTTGTTGTGCGTGACAATTAATGTTCGTGAAAAAAAAATCCCAAAATGTTACACTTTTAGGACAAAAATATATTTAATTACCAATTGCTTAATGGTGCAATGCAATCATCTGACCCATAGGTGGCAGCCATCTCAAGCCAGAGGACGAGAGGACTCTAGCCGCCACGCATATAAAGGATTTATAGTGAAAAACTTTGTTTTTACGGGTTATACCTATTAAGTAGTAGGATACAAATAAGTCCCGAAAAGCCAACCAACAGGGATGATTGGCTGTGATGATGAACACACACTTAAGGGGTTTGTTGGAAAAGTATTTATTGGAAAATAAAAGTATTTATTGGAAAATAAATACTTTTATTTATTTTGTTGGAAAAGTATTTGTTGGAAAAGTATTTGAAAAGGTTTGTTGGAAAAGTGTTTACTCAAAATAAATGGATTCAACGTTTCGTTCGTGTCAGATTTCGAGGGAGGGAAGAAGTTGAGATACTGAAGTGCGTTTTTTTGTGGAACTGGTGAAGATGCGTAATTACGATTTTAATTAAATTTGGTTATGTTTTAAACAACGCATTAATCGTATTTCTTAGTGACCAAGCAATCGTCTATTTATTCTCCATGAATTCCAGAACAAGCTCAAATGGCTCCAGACTTGAGTTTTAACAACTTACTCAGTTAAGCTTGCATGATTTCGCCAACATTCAGTACATAGTTGTTTAAAAACTAAGCATGCAAACTTTACATTACAATATTTCTGCTTTTAATTTTGAGTTTCACCTTGCTTTACTTATTTATGTACGTGTATGTATGTATCAGAGGTGGGACAAAGTCATTGTAATGCAAGTCCAAGTCGAGTCGCAAGTCATCAAATTCATGACTCGAGTCTGACTCGAGTCCAAGTCACATGACTCGAGTCCACATCTCATAGGTGAGACAAAGTCATTGTTATGCAAGTCCAAGTCGAGTCGCAAGTCATCAAATTCATGACTCGAGTCTGACTCGAGTCCAAGTCACATGACTCGAGTCCACACCTCTGGTATGTATATTGAACTCCTTTCGCACCGTACGTAACCAACCGTGCTAATCAGAGGTGCAGGGGAAGGATAACAACCAAAGACAACAAACTGTCCTAAAGAAATCAATTTGTCAATCTAGTCGATTTAAAAGTGCGTAGCTCCAATGGCTTCCTAACATCGCAAGGGAGAGCGTTCCAGACAGCCACAGAAGCGCATCTGAAGGTGTGCGATGCGGTGACCACCGACTTTGTTTGATGGTTAGCCAAAATCGGCTATTGTTGCGAGGATGACCGGAACTCGCGCGTTGGTTCATTCTCCGTGACGAGATCGGCAAGGTATTGTGGTTCATTTATGGCAAGAACTTTGTGTGTAATTAGTGCGACCGTCTAATGGATTTGTTCGGCAACCGGAATCCAATTGCAGCATGGGGGACCATAGACCCAGCCTATGAGGAAGGAGGCAGCAGTTTTGCTGTGCCGACTTGCTAACACGTAGCAAGTTGGCACAGTAGAGGGCACAGCTGGTGCATCTGGCAGTCATCTCAGTCAGTGGCACCTGGGTCTGTCCCGGAGACCTCCCGTCAGCAAGCCTTCGACACTTCACGTGGCCTTAAAGTGCACCTAGTCTGGCACAGGTGCCGTGGTGACGTCACCGCCACTTCGTGTCGAATGGCGGCTGCTGTTGAGTTGTTGTGTTGAGTAGATTACCACCAAAGTGAGCGGCAGAAGCATGACCTTGTGTCTCGTTTGTTGTTCTGAAGATTAACACTTTAAATTAGTTTCACCGAAGACTTCTGAGTGATGGAAATCATCGCTGAAAGTTGGAAATCTTTGTTTTCTGATGTCAGAAAATATGGCCCCAATCTTAGAAATAGCAAACTACTTTTTTGCCAGGGGAAAACATCCCACCAGTGCATTATCAGCGAAAATGTCGGGAGACCGTTCACAATGAAGACACTTCTTGATTCTATTTCAGCCAGAGGAAAAATGTCACCGATGGAATTGCCCCTTTCAGAATGTCCCAGGAAGTCATCTAAACAATGCTCCAAGAGTATACGAGCCGCAATGCATCTTCTGCCAGAAAGCTAGCAAGTTTTATAAAATTCAAAATACAAGACAGCCCCTTATACAAGGCAGTGAGGTATGTGCATATGCCAAAAAGTAAGATTGGCAGCAAATCAGCAAGATGTATGAAAGAGCTATTGTTATCCTCAGCAGAGAGAGAGAGCGAGAGATTTGAGTTGCTGAGGACCACTGCCACATTCATACACACGTACACACGAGGGGGCAGCTGCCAGCAACGTGGCAGAAGTTTGTAAGAAAAGTGAAGATGATGCTCAATATGACGCGTGAGAGAGGCTGCCTTACGATGCACACATCTCCTGCATGAGTGGAGCATTAATGACAAGCCACGGTGCGACTGTGGCCATGCAACCAAAACTATGGACCACACGCAGTTAAACCACCGCAATCTGTGCGCCTTCGTTGGAGGAACGGCAGCACGACACGAACGCTCTCCTCAAGGCCGCTTGTGGTTGGCAGGGCCTCGGAATTTAGCTCCTTAACCTCTTGCCTTACGCAAAAAATTTAATGGACCGTTTTAATAATTCTGTCTTAACGCTGGGGAGTTGTCCATAACTGATCTCACATCTCGATTACTGTCGCTGCATTTGTGAACTATTTCTGTGTCCTTATTAGGACTCGCCCCTTCTTCTCTAGGCCGTTTTTAGGTGCCGCCCCTTCATGCGTTCACAGGATTGGGCTGGTTTGGGTAGCGGTGGTGGAGTTGTGGAAGGTGGAGCACAGGACGTGTAGCGGTGGTGGAGTTGTGGAAGGTGCAGCAGCGTGAGGGGGTTGTGGTGGTGGGATTGTGGAAGGTGGAGTAGCAGGAGAGAGCGGTGAGCGGAGTCAGAAGGGATGTGGGTGGAGCAACTTCACACGACCACCAAAACCCCTTTCTCAGAGCAACCGAACAATCGACGCTGGCCGATGATCAAGGCTCACATATGGAGTGGCAGCCGAGGGATAGAACGCATCCGAGAGGCCGGTGCGATGAATCGGATGAAGCTATGAATCAGCTCTGGCACAGGTTCAATTACATCGGAGGACTGTGAATGAATATAACAGCATGGGGAGGTCTCCATCCAGCAGTGGATTGACCATGGCTGATGAGCGATCCTGCACGTCCATCGTAGCGTGGCACGGCAATCACTGGGCCGCCCGATCCCAAGGTGCTCTCTGTCCGCGTCGACGACAACGTGGGGCAAAGCAAAAACAAACAAACAAACACCGCTCCGTTTACACAACCCCTCCTGCACCGAAATTGAATTACGCCACGGAAATAAACAAAAAATACGCAGAGGGGACCGCTGGCGGTGCTGGCAAAAACGGTCCCACGGGGGGGGGGGGGGGCTGAGACCGGCAAACGGGTGATCCTCCACCGAAGAGGTCAGCTTCGGAGCTAACAGAGATCGCGAATTACATCAGCCGCTATTTATCCTCTAATCCCACGCCGATCACTGAGCAAAGTACGACGTCGGGACCTCAACACCTCCGGGCTAATGTTTGGCCAATTACGTGTGTAATTATTCTGTAATAGTGCCTAATTGCAGGCATTCGCCGATGATCCGATTATGAAAAGGCACCAAAAGTTTACTTCGTTTTCTGCTGACAGAATCAATTAGGAGCGGTAATCAACACAACCTTGTTGAGCGTTGACCACGGAAAGGGAAGTTTATCGCGTCATTTGCATATCCCCCCCCCCCTCCCCCCGTAATTGTGGTGCATTGTTTCTTGACAACGCCGTTCTCCACGGGGGACAGCTTCCGTGATTAATGAATGCAAATTGTTGCTCCTTGATATTAATTTACATATTGTTTATGCTAATGCATAATGGATCAATTTTTTTTTCTTCCTCCCAACATTTTTTTTTTTTAAATCTCGCAGTCGCCGTGACATTTACAGTCTGCCAGAATTGCACAGCGAACGGAGCGACTGGGACCCGTGGTTGCCAGCTTTATAGACAACAACAGACAATGGGACACTTCATGCAAAGAAGATGGACAGCCACTTTGTTGAGATATCATTTGTGGCCAGGTCGCCTCTGAAAACGAGCTATATAGCTCAGTGGGCTTTACCTGGTAAAATAAAAAAAGATATATATATAGTTAAACACACAACTGACAAACTGGGAGTTTGAATCTCCGAGGAAGACTTTCAAATTTGCCAGGACAGCTACCGCAAAAAAAGGAGGATGATCCTGTGGGAGAGAGAAAAGAAGAGACAAGGTCTTGTCCCGAACTGGACCCCGATTTCAAACTCGCAATTTAAAGGACCGTGCGGCAGAGAGAGCTTAGACGATTGTGCACACAGTGACCGATGGAAACCAAAAATCTCAATGCCACCGCCAATGAAGCGTCGACATCCATCAGCTCAATGAAACCTCCGGGCAAAATCACCCAAACGCGAGCCTACCAACCCACCCACCCACGATCCCAACCACGATCCCACCCACCCAGCCACCCATCAAACCACGAGCCCACCCACCCACCCAACCACTAGCCCCACCCACCCAGCAACAAGCCCACCCACCCACCCAACCACGAGCCCAGCGTCCATCTTCCACGACGTACACACACACACCTAAAACTACTACGACAAACTATTTGTATTTTACCAGGTAAGGCTCACTGAGCTCTGTAACCCTTTTTCAGAAGCAACCTGGCCACAAATCATAGCTCGTCGTGTGGAAATTTATAGCAGCCCAATACTCTAAGCGCACGTTTATAAAACCGGAGGACCTGGAGAAAAGGGACTACGGAGAGAGAGACATACAAACTCCAAATATACAGCAGGCGTCAGGTTCGGGATCGAGCCCACGCCCTCCTGTATACCGAGCGAAGTAGTTAACATATCACCATCTCATCATCACCACACTGCCCGGCTTTCATCTTCCACGGCAACAATGGGCAATATTTAACCGGAAATCAGACACTCCTGGGTGAAACTTGGGCCCTGGACTGCAAACCATGAAGCCAAAAAATTCGCACCGCCACCAAAGATTCAAGTGAAATCGGGTGGGTGAGCGGGTGTATCCGCAATTCACCAACTCTGAGAAAAAGCAATTAAATGACTGAATCACTCAACCAATCTGAAATGCTCGCGCGACGTGAGTGGTTTGCTCTACATCGGCGCGATACGAAAGAGAGCGTTATTCTCACGGTTTAAATACACGCGTAAAACACACAGATGCAAGCTCTTTGCATTGATCAGGGCTAATCTTGCAGCAATACCCTATCCTGTGGCAGCATGTGCTCACCACAAACGCGAAAGCTCCCTATGCCTTTTAAAAGTAAATGACTAATTTAATTCGGCACTGGGAGGCCCAACAAGCCTAACGATCTCAAATCAAACACTCCAACTGATGGGCAGGCTTTCGTTCATTCAAGCAATTAAAAGTAACAGCCACCCCCATTCGGAGTGGTCAATCCAGAGGCTATATATATCGCTTTGGCAATCGGGTAATGGACTGTCCGCAAGACAAATCAAGGTCCCGTTTGAATCTTGAGCCTATTTCAGCGAAATTAAGCCTCCGTTCGGAACACATGTTTATATCTACGGGAGTTTTCGTGCAAACAAAAAAAGATTTGATATATATATCGGTTTTCGGAGAGAGAGAAATGCAATCGGCAAAGCAGAACAATGCTAGTGTTGTCAACATAGCTAGTTCGAGTTGGGGGCGGGGGTTGTACACATTTAATCCCAATTGTGATATCAGCATCATGGCACGGGGATAACTAATTTGCATTTAGAACTCTGCAGCCAGCAGTGCATCACCCCGTGCCGGAGAGCGGCCTCTGTGAAGATGAATTAAATTCGACAGGGCGTCTTTATCTGCACGAAGTCCGCGCATTTTGACGCCCTGCAAAGAGCTGGTTTGCATGTGGCATCAAAACAATATATATGTATATACTTGAATGCCGCTCGGCTAACTTGGCTAACAACACCGTTTAATATGGACACGGTGCAGAAACCGCTAACAAACAAGGACTCGTTGCCGTCTCTTGCCGGTCTCTCGCCAAGACTCAACGTGCGTGAATCTTTAATTTACTGGACAACTGTCGCAATCATACTAATGCATTTTTTTCCTGGAGGCATCCGATGAGCTATGAAGCTATTTTTCACAGATGTCCAGTAGTGGCGGGTAAGAACGTTACAGCAGCGAACAAATACAACAATACGATAGGCGTGTTAAGTACAAGAAAAAGTAATCAAATCTCCCAAACACAAACAAATGAAACGAAACCATCCCCATTCTACCAAACAAAGCCCACTGAGGTATTAACTTATTTTTCAGAAGCGACCTGGCCACAAATGACAGCTCAACAAAAAGTGGCCCATCATTTGGACATTTATAGCGGCCAAAATGATCGAAATAATCTCAATGCGTGCTTCCAAATGTGGAGGGAGAAACCGGAGGACCCAGAGAATAAAAATCCACACGACCACGGGGAGAACGTGCCAACTCCAAATGTACAGCTTCATAGCTCGTCTGATTCCTCTGGTATAAAAAATACATTCCGATTCCGATTAATTAAACCACATTTGCACATCACGTGTACGAGTCTTGTAGCTCGAGTACATTGTGGCGTGAACCATTTATTTCAGTTTGTCGTCTGCGGTGTGACATTCATGCGCGGGCTGCCTTCATTTTTTTTTATCCAGGAAAGCTACACCGTGACGGTTTTCGTGAGGGTCCTGCACTGAGATGTTTGGCCGACACAAGCTGGGAGGAAGTGGCATAAATGCAGAGAAAACCCCCACGCAGAACGGGTGGGAGAACATACCAACCCCACAGAGCAATGTGGCTGCGTCAGGAATCAAACCCCGCGTCCTTCTTTCTACGACTACGCCACGTGCAAGCACATACACTCATAGCGCTATGATTTCTAAACGTTTGTTTACACATGATTATGCTTTGGCTCCATATGCGCCACTCGACGCGCTGGGCACCCTTGAAAATGAGATAGTTTCCTTCCAAAGCGATTAGTGCGGGTAAAAATATTGAAACGCATATATATTAAAAAAAATGTTTCATTATTTTCCACTGTGTTGTTGTTGTTGTCGCGGTCTCCCGTAGTAAGCCGGCGCTAAAGGCCACGCACGCAAATAACGCTACGCGCGCTGCCCCGTGATTGATCAGTGTCAATAACGGCGGCTCTTAGCGCGCGCCCGCCCGCCCGCCTCTCCACACCATTAAGTCTCCTCTGCAATTAGCGCTGCCGCTTGCGCCGCGGGGTTCACTCTGAGACGTGTCCTCGCTGCAGCCCTTTCTGGCATCATACTTCACCGGGGCCTTTTAAGTGCTCGCTTGCTCTGTGAAGCCACGTCGCCCAAAGCCCTCGCGGAGAGTCATTTTGTTTTAAGCGTCCATTTGTTGTTGTTGTTGCGTTTGTAAATAACTCATTGTGTTTACATTTTTTTTTAATTTCATTTATCACGGTTGCTGCTGAGCACAGGCCAAGCGGCCAGCAGCAAACGGCACTATTGTAGGTGTGATAGATTAAAACAAAAGTTGTGTGATGCTGCGTTGCCAGTGGGCGCACACGCGAAAGTAATATAACTTCAACGCAATTCGTCAATAACAAGGTCCTGAAGGGAGAACAAAAACCCACCTTCTTTGAAGAACGATCACTGCCAAAAACATCACTGATTGTATAGGGGTTCCTCCGCGATTGATCAATGTGCTGGGTGTTCGTAATAGATAAAGTGTTCGTGCATTACATAAAATTGAGCAAGGTTACGATGAGAAATTGCGACAAGAGAGAGGAAAATCCAAAAAAGTCGAGCGGTGCGAGAGAAGAAGCGGAAAAGGAATTGCTGTGAGAGGTGGTGGTTGACCAGGGTGGATGAGCTCTCTTTCCGACAGACCTGTTCTTCACCTGAGGACGGCTGCTTGCGTTGTGGCCGAAACGTCGTGAGAATTATTTTATTATGTTTTATTTTTTATTATTTCCCTTCTACGTGACTTTACCGAAAGAACCAAGAAGATGAAACGGTCTGTCAAGGGACACCAAGTCCTCGACATGGATAAGGGGCGTCAGTGAGTGAAGTTCACGGTACCAAAATGACCATCGTAGTAGCAAAATACAAGCGATGAGGAGGCAACTGACCGCTGGTAAAGTAACTGGTTGGAGTGAATCGGCGAGTGCTGGATCATTTATCGACCTAAGTATGGATGAGATAAAGCAGTCAGCTTGTTCGACCGAGTCCTCAAACATGGGTAGGACTCGACGAGAGAATACTCTTAGGTTTTTTCGGTAAAGTCACGTAGGTAAAAAAATAAAATTAAAATTTATAAAAGTAATAATAGAAATAAAATAAAATAAAAATATATCTATTTTCTTGGTTTTTTCGGTAAAGTCACGTAGAAGGGAAGTAATAAAATAATAAAAATAAAACATAAAACAATTCTCACGACGTTTCGGCTGCTTGCGTTGTGGCCGAAACGTCGTGAGAATTGTTTTATTTTTATTATTTTATTACTTCCCTTCTACGTGACTTTACCGAAAAAACCAAGAAGATGAATTCCTGCAGTCACGAAAGCTTTAAATCGAAATTTAATATATATATTATTACTTTTTCTTCTTCTTGGTTCCCGATTCTTTCGGTAAAGTCATGTAGAAGGGAAATAAAGTGAGAATTATTTTATTATGTTTTATAATAAATAATAATAAATAAAGTGAGAATTATTTTATTATGTTTTATAATAAATAATAAAACATAATAAAATAATTCTCACTTTATTTCCCTTCTACGTGACTTTACCGAAAGAACCAAGAAGATGAATCCCTACAGTCACGAAAGCTTTAAATCGAAAATTATTACTTTTATTAGTTTTAATTTTATTTTTTTACCTCCGTGACTTTACCGAAAAAACTTAAGAGTATGAATCATTGCAGTCACGAAAGCTTCAAATCTAGAATCGATGAGAGAAGTTCACGAAATACAATTCAAACACATTCGTTAAAAAACATATAATGTACATCAGCTAACAAAAATACACACTGCGGCTGCCTGAGAGCGCATCAGAGGCAAATACTAAAACTTCGCGTGAGATTGTTAAAGCCAACGCGAAGACCGTTGCAAATCAAGATCTTTAGCACGAATTTATTCACTCCGCACGGCGTACCTGTAGGCTCAACAGCACGTGCCATTTCGTAATTCCACAGCCAACCCCCGTAAAAGTGGGATTTAATTCGCTCACAAGAAGGGGCATGGTACAGCAGACGTCGACGCAGCTATAAAATTCATGGCGAGTTATCGGCAAGGCGAGTTGTACTCTGTGTGCCGTGGGTCATCATTGACCCGTGCCAGGAGAGCATTGGAGCGACGCTCACAACAACGAGCGGAGCGCCGGGCGAATAAAATACAGAAAGTTGGCAGAGTACGGGGCACAGCTGGTACATCTGTCAGTCAAATCATTCAGTCAACCCACGTTACCTGGGTCTGGCAAGTGACATCCTGCCAATGATTGTTCGATACTTCACGTGGCCTTAAAGTGCACAGCGAATGGCGGTTGTTGCTGTTGTTGTTGCTGTGACATACACAGATAGTGCATCGGCCAAGCCATCTCAGTCAGACAACCCATGGCATCTGGTGGGTCTGTCCCGTGACCTCCTGCCAGTGAGCGTTCGACGCTTCAGGTAGCCTTAACATGCACCTATCCTGGCACAAACGCCGTGGTGACGTCACCGCAACTTAGTGGTGTGGGGACAGGGGGGGGGGCATGAGATGACACAGATGTAGCAAGATGGCAGAAATAAGGATAAAAACGAATAGAAATGGAGTGTAATGAGAACGAAAATAACGAGATAGACGTCGGTGCAATGGGAGAGGTGCAGACAAGAGAGACAAGTCGTGAAATGAGAGGCGAGGGATGCAGACAAGACACGGATGAGAGAGATTTATTAGCTTTCAGTGTTGACTTTTTGTTTGGATTATGACCTGAAATCGAGCTGATGTTTGCTCCATCTATTTTGTTGTATTATTAATCTGAGACCACTTCAGCTGCCCGAGGTCTTCATCTTTTTGCCGAGTTTGCTTATGCCCAGTGGGGGGGTGGAAGCCTGAACTCACTTAGAGAAGAAGGGCATTGTGGGAGTACCCTCCACCGCAATGTCTACAGCAATTCAAGGAGAAGGCCCAAGCACAGGGATGGCCAACCTATAACAGATCAAGTGCCGAAAAAGTTACCCATGATCTCTGCATGGGTTATATCATACATATCGACAGTTTCTGGCACAGCACGAGACATTCATTGTTCTTTGCCACTTTGATAGTACGTTCTACGTTACACCCCTTCGATAGAGCCGCATGTGGTGGGTGGCTTTAAAGAGTTGCGCGTGGTGGATTTAAAAAGCTGCGCGTGGTGGGTGGATTTAAAGAGCCGCACGTGGTGGGTGGATTTAAAGAGCTGCACGTGGTAGATTTAAAGAGCCGCGCGTGGTAGATTTAAAGAGCCGCACGTGGTAGATTTAAAGAGCCGCACGAGGTAGATTTAAAGAGCCGCACGTGGTAGATTTAAAGAGCCGCACGAGGTAGATTTAAAGAGCCGCACGTGGTAGATTTAAAGAGCCGCACGAGGTAGATTTAAAGAGCCGCACGTGGTAGATTTAAAGAGCCGCACGAGGTAGATTTAAAGAGCCGCACGTGGTAGATTTAAAGAGCCGCACGAGGTAGATTTAAAGAGCCGCACGAGGTAGATTTAAAGAGCCGCACGAGGTAGATTTAAAGAGCCGCACGAGGTAGATTTAAAGAGCCGCACGTGGTAGATTTAAAGAGCCGCACGAGGTAGATTTAAAGAGCCGCGCGTGGTAGATTTAAAGAGCCGCGCGTGGTAGATTTAAAGAGCCGCACGAGGTAGATTTAAAGAGCCGCACGTGGTAGATTTAAAGAGCCGCGCGTGGTAGATTTAAAGAGCCGCGCGAGGTAGATTTAAAGAGCCGCACGAGGTAGATTTAAAGAGCCGCACGAGGTAGATTTAAAGAGCCGCACGTGGTAGATTTAAAGAGCCGCACGAGGTAGATTTAAAGAGCCGCGCGTGGTAGATTTAAAGAGCCGCACGAGGTAGATTTAAAGAGCCGCACGAGGTAGATTTAAAGAGCCGCACGAGGTAGATTTAAAGAGCCGCGCGTGGTAGATTTAAAGAGCCGCGCGTGGTAGATTTAAAGAGCCGCGCGTGGTAGATTTAAAGAGCCGCACGAGGTAGATTTAAAGAGCCGCACGTGGTAGATTTAAAGAGCCGCACGTGTTAGATTTAAAGAGCCGCACGTGGTAGATTTAAAGAGCCGCGCGTGGTAGATTTAAAGAGCCGCGCGTGGTAGATTTAAAGAGCCGCACGTGGTAGATTTAAAGAGCCGCACGTGGTAGATTTAAAGAGCCGCACGTGGTAGATTTAAAGAGCCGCACGTGGTAGATTTAAAGAGCCGCACGAGGTAGATTTAAAGAGCCGCACGTGGTAGATTTAAAGAGCCGCGCGTGGTAGATTTAAAGAGCCGCACGTGGTAGATTTAAAGAGCCGCACGTGGTAGATTTAAAGAGCCGCACGTGGTAGATTTAAAGAGCCGCACGTGGTAGATTTAAAGAGCCGCACGTGGTAGATTTAAAGAGCCGCACGTGGTAGATTTAAAGAGCCGCACGTGGTAGATTTAAAGAGCCGCACGTGGTAGATTTAAAGAGCCGCACGTGGTAGATTTAAAGAGCCGCACGTGGTAGATTTAAAGAGCCGCACGTGGTAGATTTAAAGAGCCGCACGAGGTAGATTTAAAGAGCCGCACGTGGTAGATTTAAAGAGCCGCACGTGGTAGATTTAAAGAGCCGCACGTGGTAGATTTAAAGAGCCGCACGTGGTAGATTTAAAGAGCCGCACGTGGTAGATTTAAAGAGCCGCACGTGGTAGATTTAAAGAGCCGCACGCGGCTCGGGAGATGCCGGTTGGCCACCGCCACCCCTCGCACCCCCAAGCCAAATGAGGTACACGTGGACACTGGCAAAGAATATAATTCATACACACTGAATGGTACACAAAAAACATGGAGAGGTGCATGCTGGAAATGACACAGAGAGGCAGTTAGAAGCAACACACGAGGATTAATTTATCACTCTATATTTTCCAGAACGCTCAGGCTTGGAGTGGGGATTATCGCGATTGGTTGGCTTTGAGTAGGGATTACAGGCGAACAGCGCTACCACTCGAGTGCAAGGTACAGTCATACCGAGGTTAACGTCGGGGAATCGTTCCTGAAAGGTGCAACGTCGAATGTCGAAACGACGTGAATCAGAGCGACGGATAACGAGTAAGGACGGACGATGATGCTGTCAGCGACGTGAGTGCGGGGCTTGAGGCGACCCGAACCACGTGAGCGATGTTAGTAACAAAGTGACGACGTATTTGCGAAACGACGTTATGACGCCTATCCGTAATAAGCCTTCAAGTTCAATAACTCTCGGCACAGCATTGCAGAACCCTCGCAGATGAAAGTGAAGCAATGTGGCAAGACGTGAGATATCTGTACCGAACCTGGGTACCCGCAGCACAGATGAGTATGGCCAAGGATACCACGTGACTGACACTGCATGCAGAGAGGCCTCCTTCACGCATCAGTGGCTTGACAAAGGCCAATGAAATATGAATTTGTACGTGTCACATGCGTTCACGTGTAACACTGGTTAATGTAAATTGAACATGTTATTAATACTGCCCTACCACGGAACGACACGGCAAGGCTAACGTTTTGGGACGGAGCGAGGATGTGGTACGAAGTGCACTGCACTACGAATTCCGGAGACCTGGCTTTGATTCATGGTCCCGGTCTAGCGTCGTTGGCGAGTGATATTAAAATCGGTCCTGACCCACGCCACCATCATTGACCATCTTTGTTCGATGATGACGAAAGGCAGTGGCGTAGCTGTCGGGTGTGAAGGCGGTGCGACTTCACATGGGCTTACAGGCCAGAGGGGCACAACCAATGATGGTGCTATCCCATTGGGAATCCACAACGAAAATACTTTTTATGGTTTGGGTCTTGACTGCAAACTTTATATGCTGGACAAAGCCAGATACCTCAATTATATCACAGTCGTGTCATGGAAGTGACGAGTGTTTAAGGTTGATAAGTATTTAAGTTTGAGCTGATGACGTTTTGGTGCACCCCTATGAATCTGTGCCCCCCTTAAGATACTTGAGGCCATCTGCTTTTGCTTAGTTTGCTTAGGCCTAGCACTGCCAATAGGACCATCTGCCAGGCTACACAAGGGCCCCCCATAAATTCCTTTCATCAGGACCAATGCCAACCACGGTACGCTACCGACGATGGGCTAATTCTCAATTTAATTATCATTGCATATACTGTGTTGGTTCTTCTTTGTAATAATGGTGATGATGCTGATCATGTAGATTGGGGTAATAATGGTAGTGATGATGGTAATGATGGTGTAGTGATTATGATGATGATTATAGTCGTGTGGTAATGATAATCATTTTGTTCAAATCCCGCTTGGCCTAAAATTACTTTCTGCTTCAATCGTCCCACACGTGTGACAGAAAATAAATATATAAAGAGACGCGTCCATGGCTGCGGAGATGAAAATTATAATTATTAAAACCTCAGTTTTAATTCCACGAGCCGTCGGAGGATGATATTCATTTTTCACACCAAGAAATGTACGTGGCGAGGTTTCGGCAAATTCATTTAAAATTAGCCATTTTCATTATTTTCAGGACACATTAGCATTAATATAGGGCGTTTAATGTCTTGGTTGGGTGCCTACGTAATGCCCAGGCTGTCATCTGTATTTTACGTGTGCGTGAATCCAGCTCTCTGTGGCGCTATGCTTTAAGGTGTCATCAGCAATTAGCCTCGATCGCACGGCCCTGTCTCGGTGGCTACACACGAGCCGAAATTCACACGATCCGGCTTCTTGACGGCCCAAGTTCGACCTCCCTCGTCACGACTTTTGCCCAAAGGTACGCTGCTAACCTGATGTCCCTTGTACGAGGGCTGAGTTCTTGGTTTCGAAATTAATTTAGAAACGACGAAAAATTAGGCCTAAATATGCGGCATTTTGGACGATCCGAAAAAAACAAGTGTTTTGGATTATTCCGAAACGGAAAGTGACATCACTAATATTGGACTGACTTAAAAATAAAACTAGATGCCATGAAGAAGGGCTATTGTCCAAAACGTTGTCTATGATAAACATTTTTTTCCCTTTCACTGCTGCAGCTGTGTTAATAACTCTGTTACTACTGCAGGTGCGTTAATAACTCTGTTACTGCTGCAGGTGTGTTAATAACTCTGTTACTGCTGCAGGTGTGTTAATAACTATGTTACTGCTGCAGGTGTGTTAATAACTCTGTTACTACTGCAGCTGTGTTAATAACTCTGTTACTACTGCAGGTGCGTTAATAACTCTGTTACTGCTGCAGGTGTGTTAATAACTCTGTTACTGCTGCAGGTGTGTTAATAACTCTGTTACTGCTGCAGGTGTGTTAATAACTATGTTACTGCTGCAGGTGTGTTAATAACTCTGTTACTACTGCAGCTGTGTTAATAACTCTGTTACTACTGCAGGTGCGTTAATAACTATGTTACTGCTGCAGGTGTGTTAATAACTCTGTTACTGCTGCAGCTGTGTTAATAACTCTGTTACTGCTGCAGGTGTGTTAATAACTCTGTTACTGCTGCAGCTGTGTTAATAACTCTGTTACTGCTGCAGCTGTGTTAATAACTCTGTTACTGCTGCAGCTGTGTTAATAACTCTGTTACTGCTGCAGCTGTGTTAATAACTCTGTTACTGCTGCAGGTGCGTTAATAACTCTGTTACTGCTGCAGGTGTGTTAATAACTCTGTTACTGCTGCAGCTGTGTTAATAACTCTGTTACTGCTGCAGGTGTGTTAATAACTATGTTACTGCTGCAGGTGTGTTAATAACTCTGTTACTACTGCAGCTGTGTTAATAACTCTGTTACTACTGCAGGTGCGTTAATAACTATGTTACTGCTGCAGGTGTGTTAATAACTCTGTTACTGCTGCAGCTGTGTTAATAACTCTGTTACTGCTGCAGGTGTGTTAATAACTCTGTTACTGCTGCAGCTGTGTTAATAACTCTGTTACTGCTGCAGCTGTGTTAATAACTCTGTTACTGCTGCAGCTGTGTTAATAACTCTGTTACTGCTGCAGGTGCGTTAATAACTCTGTTACTGCTGCAGGTGTGTTAATAACTCTGTTACTGCTGCAGCTGTGTTAATAACTCTGTTACTGCTGCAGCTGTGTTAATAACTCTGTTACTACTGCAGGTGCGTTAATAACTATGTTACTGCTGCAGGTGTGTTAATAACTCTGTTACTGCTGCAGCTGTGTTAATAACTCTGTTACTGCTGCAGGTGTGTTAATAACTCTGTTACTGCTGCAGGTGTGTTAATAACTCTGTTACTGCTGCAGCTGTGTTAATAACTCTGTTACTGCTGCAGCTGTGTTAATAACTCTGTTACTACTGCAGGTGCGTTAATAACTATGTTACTGCTGCAGGTGTGTTAATAACTCTGTTACTGCTGCAGCTGTGTTAATAACTCTGTTACTGCTGCAGGTGTGTTAATAACTCTGTTACTGCTGCAGGTGCGTTAATAACTCTGTTACTGCTGCAGCTGTGTTAATAACTCTGTTACTGCTGCAGGTGTGTTAATAACTCTGTTACTGCTGCAGGTGTGTTAATAACTCTGTTACTGCTGCAGGTGCGTTAATAACTCTGTTACTGCTGCAGCTGTGTTAATAACTCTGTTACTGCTGCAGGTGTGTTAATAACTCTGTTACTGCTGCAGGTGCGTTAATAACTCTGTTACTGCTGCAGCTGTGTTAATAACTCTGTTACTGCTGCAGGTGTGTTAATAACTCTGTTACTGCTGCAGCTGTGTTAATAACTCTGTTACTGCTGCAGGTGTGTTAATAACTCTGTTACTGCTGCAGCTGTGTTAATAACTCTGTTACTACTGCAGGTGTGTTAATAACTCTGTTACTGCTGCAGGTGCGTTAATAACCCTGTTACTGCTGCAGGTGTGTTAATAACTCTGTTACTGCTGCAGGTGCGTTAATAACCCTGTTACTGCTGCAGCTGTGTTAATAACTCTGTTACTGCTGCAGGTGCGTTAATAACCCTGTTACTGCTGCAGCTGTGTTAATAACCCTGTTACTGCTGCAGCTGTGTTAATAACTCTGTTACTGCTGCAGCTGTGTTAATAACTCTGTTACTGCTGCAGGTGCGTTAATAACCCTGTTACTGCTGCAGGTGCGTTAATAACCCTGTTACTGCTGCAGGTGCGTTAATAACCCTGTTACTGCTGCAGCTGTGTTAATAACTCTGTTACTGCTGCAGCTGTGTTAATAACTCTGTTACTGCTGCAGCTGTGTTAATAACCCTGTTACTGCTGCAGCTGTGTTAATAACCCTGTTACTGCTGCAGCTGTGTTAATAACCCTGTTACTGCTGCAGCTGTGTTAATAACTCTGTTACTGCTGCAGCTGTGTTAATAACTCTGTTACTGCTGCAGCTGTGTTAATAACTCTGTTACTGCTGCAGCTGTGTTAATAACTCTGTTACTGCTGCAGCTGTGTTAATAACTCTGTTACTGCTGCAGCTGTGTTAATAACCCTGTTACTGCTGCAGCTGTGTTAATAACCCTGTTACTGCTGCAGCTGTGTTAATAACCCTGTTACTGCTGCAGCTGTGTTAATAACTCTGTTACTGCTGCAGCTGTGTTAATAACTCTGTTACTGCTGCAGCTGTGTTAATAACCCTGTTACTGCTGCAGCTGTGTTAATAACCCTGTTACTGCTGCAGCTGTGTTAATAACTCTGTTACTGCTGCAACTGTGTTAATAACCCTGTTACTGCTGCAGCTGTGTTAATAACTCTGTTACTGCTGCAGCTGTGTTAATAACTCTGTTACTGCTGCAACTGTGTTAATAACCCTGTTACTGCTGCAGCTGTGTTAATAACCCTGTTGCTGCTGCAGCTGTGTTAATAATCCTGTTACTACTGCAGGTGCGTTAATAACTCTGGTTACTGCTGCAGGTGCATGAGTAACCCTGTTACTGCTGCAACGATGTTGTACAAAGAGGTTGCTCTGTGTGCTGGAGTCGTGGTCCCAGATTTTGAGAATTTTTTTTACTGGCAAATGGCAAAATTTGGTAAAACTACAACGCAACATCGCCGCTACTGGCAGACCATAGTCGCCGGTGAAACACCGCACCATCGCCAGATCCGTGTGCTACGAGAACGACACCGAAATTCAAATCGTGCCGAGCAATTATGAGCATCGTTATTGGCAATCATCATAATCTAATGTCTCGCTTCCTTCACGCCCGACGGCGAAGGAGGCGACAGGACCAATCCGTGCCATCTCGCAGGTGACCGAAGCGTTCAAATCCACCGCTCGTTCACAAAGTGTCGCCCAGCGCGGAGCTTTTTGCACTGGAGGGGGACAGGCAATACTGTCTGCAGGTGAAATATTTTTGTTGTTGTTGTTGTTGCTGCGCGAGTTTGAACAAACACTGTAAAAAAATAAAGTTATTCCATGATGAAGGTGATATCAGCAAGTTCATCTTCTTGGTTCTTTCGGTAAAGTCACGTAGAATGGAAATAATAAAATAAAATAAAACACAATAAAATAATTCTCACGACGTTTCGGCCACAACGCAAGCAGCCGTCCTCAGGTGAAGAACAGGTCTGTCGAGACGACAGAGTCTGGCAGACCTGTTCTCCACCTGAGGACGGCTGCTTGCGTTGTGGCCGAAACGTCGTGAGAATAAGTTTATTATGCTTTATTTATTATTATTTATTATTTCCATTCTACGTGACTTTAACGAAAGAACCAAGAAGATTAATCCCTGCAGTCACGAAAGCTTTAAATCGAAAAATCAGCAATTTCCTTGAGCCGTTGATATGTCCCAAAGAAGCAAACACGTTGTTTTTAATCTCCGTGTCTCCGGCTTAGTAGGTTGGTGCTGCTTGTTCCGACAACAGCCTCAATCGGAAATCACTTGAGGGCCTTTTCAACCATTCGTCTCCGAGACCCTTGCGAAACTTGGCTCTGTAAGAGTCCATACATCTCCCCCCCTCCACCTCCTCCCCCACGATTAGCGTCTTGCAGAAGGACGTGCCGCTGTGGTAATTTTCCCGGAACGATTTCCATAAATAACGCGAGGTAGGCGTGTTCGGGCTCTGGTCACACAGTGCGCGCGCGCACACACAGGCAAAGATCCCTCGTATAGCCTTAACAGACTGTTGGGGCAAGTGCTGTTCGCGAGCACCTATGAAGGCCGGAACGGTACACGGAGGGAGTGGGTGGCCAGCACCAAGCCCGACCGCCTTTGTCTCCCTAGTGGCGATGTTTACACACCGGACACCAGGCACTCAATTGAGGCTGAGTCGACCTAGGGGAGGCACAGGACCGGTTCAAATAATCTTCACCGGTGTTGGCCGTGAGCGGGAATCGAATTTGGGTCGCAAGGTTCATAGCGCAGCACGCTAACCACTACACTACCGCTCCCCACACACAACACACACACAACACACATACACAACACACACACAACACACACACAACAGACACACACAGAAAAATTGCGGGGGCGAGGAACGGTGAAGGAGAGAACAAAAAAACACAACCCCGCTCTTGGCTAAAACAGCCATTGGGTGTAGATTTGAAGCTTTCGTGACTGCAAGGATTCATATTTTTAGGGTTTTTTTCGGTAAAGTCACGTAACTTTAACGAAAGAGCCTAAGAACATGAGCCATTGGGTGATTAAGCACGGCTCCCAAGCGATCAAAACGTGAGGCCCACATTGCTCTTGCAAACGTAAGACCCCCTTTGATCAGGACCGCTACGCACGCCGACGTCCTTAAAATTACGATTGACCTTTTTTGAGTCCTCGTCATCCGTGTGGGTTTATGCCCCCGTGTTGTCACGAGCGTTGTCGAGTTATTATTTAGCAGCCCCCTTCTGGGAAATCCAGCAGTCGGGTGAAAGTCTTCGACCATTGTCGTGTTGGGTAGTGGAGTTGGTTCGAGCATGCTTCACCACGCTGGTCACAGTGGGGATCGGTGAAGGCGGGAGGGCATTGGACCGATTCATATATCGGTGACCGCTGGCACGACTGGCAGTTGAACTTGGGTCACGCCGGGTTAAGAATGCAGCTTGTTAACCACAGCATCCCACGGCTCCAGCCAAGGGTTTGACATGGAAACAAATATGCCATATTCTTGGATCTTTCGGTAAAGTCACGTAGAAGGGAAATAATAAAATGATAAAAATAAAACATAATAAAATTCTCACGACGTTTCGGCCACAACACAAGCTGTCCTCCGACGTGACTTTACCGAAAGATCCAAGAAAATGAATCCCTGCAGTCACGAAAGCTTTAAATCTAAATATGCCATACGTTTACATATCCGATCAAACAAACGCATCTTCAGCATACGATACGAAACGTATGACTGTGATGGAGTGTACGTTGTCCGGTCTCGATCCTCTGTAAAGTCAGACCCGTGCTTTGTTAATAATTGACGCCAGGTGCTGATGGTAATGAGATGTGGCGCATTCAAAATTGTGTCCTGGCTTCTATTTGCTTAATTTGCTGTACTCCATTGGTTTAGTATTTCTCATTTTGGCAAGCTGAGGTCACTCTTGCGATTGAGACATCCTGGCCCATTGAATTCTCAACAGGTTAAGCAAAAGTAAACCTGAACTTGTAATTCTAGATTTGAAGCTTTCGTGACTGCAAGGATTCATACTCTTAGTTCTTTCGGTAAAGTCACCTAGGTAAAAAATGAAATAAAAATTAATAAAAAATAAAATAAAAATCACGACGTTTCACTTGATGCAGAAAAATCTGGCTGTGACGGTCCCACCTGATGACGGAGACTTGTGTTGCCTCCGAAACGTCGTGATTTTTATTTTATTTTTATTAATTTGAACTTGTAACTCCATTGTTTATTCTAAACTAAACTATTTTTTTTTATTTTACCAGGTAAGGCCCACTGAGCTATGCAGCTCTTTTGCAGAAGCGGCCTCGTCATCAATGATAGCTTACCGAAGTGGCTTATCGCGTGGAAATGTATAGCAGCCGAACACTTTAAGCGCACCTTTCTAAAGCGCGTTTCTAAACGCGTGATGTTGATTCTAAATGTGGAGGGAAAAACCCGGACCATATGCAGAAAAATCTACGCGACCACATGGAGAGAGAGACACGCAAACTCCAACTATAGAGCAGGCGTCAGAATCGGGATCGAACCCACGACCTCCTGTATACCAGGCGAGGTAGTGAACATCTCATAGTCACCGCGATCATGATGAGAGAGAGACACGCAAACTCCAACTATAGAGCAGGCGTCAGGATCGGGATCGAACCCACGACGTCCTGTATACCAGGCGAGGTAGTGAACATCTCCTAGCCACCGCGATGATGATGAGAGAGAGACACCGCAAACTCCAAATATACAGCAGGCGTCAGGATGGAGATCGAACCCACGACCTCCTGTATACCAGGGGAGGTAGTGAACATCTCCTAGCCACCGTGATGATGATTATGAGAGAGAGAGAGAGACACCACAAACTCCAAATATACAGCAGGCGTCAGGATGGGGATCGAACCCACGACCTCCTGTATACCAGGCGAGGTAGTGAACATCTCCTAGTCACCGCGATGATGATGAGAGAGAGACGCCGCAAACTCCAAATATACAGCAAGCGTCAGGATGGGGATCCAACCCACGATCTCCTGTATACCAGGCGAGGTAGTTAACATCTCTTAGCAACAGTGGGGCCACACTTGCTGGAGAATGAGCTGTAAAACTCGAAGCGGACTCGCGAGAAACCACCTGGACTGGACTTGCAACACGTGCATGGCGGTGAGTCACAGGGTGTCATTACCCTTTGCCTGGTGGAGCAAAGCGAGTGCTGCTGTTCGAGTCGCTGTTGCGAGGCGAGAGGGAGAGTGAAGGGAACGTGGGTGAGCATCATCGCGCTGCGTGTTAACGCTCACACACTGACGGTCCTTAGCAGAATTATACAGAAATGTTGTCATGTCCTGGCAATTCAATTTACAGACTCCTGGTGTGGTGACCGAAGATATATAGGCGAGAGATAGAGATGTGGTGAGATGACATAAATGTAGACGAATATGTAAGTATGTTGAAGTTTCTTTCGCACCGTACGTAGCCAACGGTACTAATCGGAGGCTCGTGGGAAAGGAGGGCAAACTAAACATCTTTACGATTCACAATTCGTTTCTCTCGGGTCAATGTCAACATTTTCACTATCACCGGGAAGTGGACAGAGCCGATCAGATCAAGTTGCCACGCAATGGTGCAAAGTATACCGATCGATTTTGTCTTTGTTTTCTTTTCAGCCAGTTAAAATGTCGACAAATCTGCACCGACGTGTCGCCGGAGATTTACACGCGGCATCATCCGCCCTTCGCGACATCCCGACATCGTGAGTCGTCGCCGGGTGCACTTCTTAATCGCTCGCACGACCTCTCCCTCTCCCCCCCCCCCAAAGAATTGGAGCGAACGAGCAACGCGAGCCGCCCTTGTCATCGTGATCCTCGGACAACGGACGGCGACTTTGCGGGCACCCTTCTACGCCACGTGCGAAGGCAAAATGATGACGCGCTACCGACGCGGGGCGGCCCACGTTGTTCGACAGCATCGCCGACGTAACGCACCGAAGGCGGAATCACAACACGCGCCCAGAGCGAAATCTCTGCCGAAAATCACGACTGTGACGAGGAGAGGTTTGTTGACCATCTCGACAGGGGGGGGGGAGACGAAACATGCTGAAATATTAATTTTAAAAAAATTACGAAATGATGAACGAAGCAAAGTGCCGAATACACCGAGCATCTTCTTGTTTCCACTGATCGTAAAAAAAGAAAGAAAAAATAATGGTCTGACTTATTGCATTGCGTGGTGAGTAACAAAGACAAAGATCCCCCGTATAGCCTTAACACACTGGTGGGTGCAAGTGCTGTTCGCGAGCACCTATAAAGGCCGGGACGGAACACGAGGGGGGGTGGGTTGGCAGCACCACGCCCGACCGCCTTTGTCTCCCGAGTGACGATATTTACACACCGCACCAGGTACTCGTTTGAGGCTGAGTCGACCTAAAAGAGGCCCAGGACCGGTTCAGATAACCTCACTGGAGTTGGTCCGGGAATCGAACCCGGGTCGGTGGGTACGTACTGACCACTGCACTCCCACGTGGAGGTACACACACGCACACGTGCGCTGCTCATGCACACTCACAAACCTCACCACCACCACCACCACACACAATTTCCGATATAGCTTACAGAGAATCGGGTCAAGTGTTGTTAGAGCGCGCATACTTAATGCCGGAATGACGCACGGATGGGTGGTGGGGGCCAGCACCACGCATTTCCGCGTTGATCTGCCAGGTGCTCAAGTCAAGTTTCACACGCAGGAGGCTTTCACGACCAAGCTCATCCATAATGCAGGGTTTTTTCGGGGTTACATCGCGTAAATATATAAATGTGTCGTTAAACCCGCCACCACCCGACACAACCAATGGGTAAGGGTTGTAACATAATTGGCTGTGTCGGGTGGTGGCGGGTTTAACGACACACATTTATATATTTACGCGATCTAACCCAAGAAAAAAAAGCCTGTTATGGAGGTGCTAATGTTTTACACAATACACCAGGTGTAAGTACTCATTTAAGGCTGAGTCGACACGGGCGAGTCCCAGATCTGGTTCGGATATTTGTCACTGATTAATTGTAGACTTTCGCGACCAGGATGATTTATAATGAGTTTATTTCGGGTTGGACCGTGTAGGTATAATGCCAATGCTTAACTTGAATCCTCCACCGCCCGACAGAGGTGGTGGAGGGTTATAAGTTCACACTTGGCATTACACCGGCACAACGATCTAACCCAAAAAAATATAATAATGATGATGAATCCTTTGCCACTGATGTTTGCCTTGGTCAGGAATCGAATTCGGGTCACTGCGATCTCAGCTCAGTCGGGTGACCATTCCACCTCGGCTCATGGGTAATAAATAAATGGCACCTCCATTTCCTGTATCATAAAAAAAAACATTGTTTATTGGCGTATAAGCCTATGGGTATCGCAAACCATAAAGACACAGATTCCCCTGTATAGCCTTCAAAAGACTGTTGGGGCAAAGTGCTCTTAGCGAGAAGCTATTAAGGCGTGAAACTGCACAACGAGAAGGTGAATGAAAACTGATTTGAAGCTTTCGTGACTGCAGGAATTACTCTTCTTTCGGTACGTGACTTTACCGAAATAACCAAAGAGTGAGAAGTTGGATGGCCAACACCACACCCAGTCACCTGAAATGAGTACGTATCTGGTGTATAGTGTAAAACATTAGCACCTCCATAATACAGGTTTTTTGGGGGGTTAGATCGCGTAAATTGATAAATGTGTGTTGTTAAACCCGCCACCATCCGACACAGCCCATTACGGCTGAGTCGACCTTGGGGAATCCCGGTTCAGTTAATCGTCACGGGCGTAGTTGGTTGTGAGCGGGGAATCGAACCCCGTGTCGCCGAGTCCCTGGTTCAGCGCGACAACAACACCATCGCTACCCCAAACCATCGGCGCACACCGCACGCACGCAAATCTGTCCGAGCGGGTGGGAATTGTCCATTGTTCAGGTTGGTGAAAGCGTGCCCATCCACCCCGTCTGCCCGGGCCCATCCCCGCTCTGCTGTCCATGCCATGCCCTTAGCACTGTCTCGCATTGACTACCTGACACACAGAGGCCTCTCCAAGGAGGGGGGAGGTGCGGGGGGGAAACTCATCTTTATTAAACCCCTGTCGCCAAACACCCCAGTCAGTACACACTGGTTACGCCGCGGTCAAGTCGATCAGCGTGGTCGGGTCGCGTGCGGTGGTGTAAAGTGCGGGCAACTCCCCCCACCTCTTCCAAGACGTCCGGTGAAGCGGTGGTAGGAAGGGGACGTTCCTGGCGGAGACCATTCTGCCAGCAGCGTCGTGAGCAGGACACCACAGCGAGGCTGCTGCAACTTGGCTCCATTTTGCGGGTGGCAGAGGTCGAAGTTGAAACCGAGCGAGGCGACAGGGCCCCACCCGTCCACCCCCCGGCACTCGCTCTGCCCTTGGCTATGATTTGTCTTTCTCTGCTCGTTTACCTAAGGGGTCGTCCATAAATGACGTCACGCGATTTTGGACGATTTTTCGATTTTTTTACCCCCTCCCCCTTCGTCACACGGCGTCACAAAAAGTCAGACCCCCCCCCTTTAAATATGACGTCACAAAGTTCTGCCCCCCCCCCCCAAAAATAAAATATGCTTCGAATCGCTTTAAACTATTGTCATAATAGTGCGTATTTAATGTGGCGATGCACTCTGATGTTGTAGGATAAAACATTTATTAAAAAGTCTATTTCATTAAGTAGAACGTGGTGTCTATATTTATTTAAAGTTGCGCATTTTGATGTGACGTCACATTTCTCACCCCCCCCCCTCGTCACACATCGTCACAAATGTCTGACCCCCCCTCCCCCTATGTGCGTGACGTCATTTATGGACGACCCCCAAGAAGGCCTCACACCGAGTCTTACGACTACTTTATCAGAAGGAACCTGCCACGTCCAGAGAATTATCTGTCCATGACAGTAATCGTACTTCTGCATTACCTACTGGACAGGCAGGCAGCCAAACGGATCGAGCCGATGCTTTGATGGCGTCAGCCTCAGGTGGAAGGAGTTAAAAACAGGCGGGGAATTGTTCCGCCGTTGAATCGCCGAGAAGAATTTGCACCACGAGTTTTGCGGGTCAGCCGTAAGACACTTTGCCGGTGTGTGGCCCGGTGAGGCTGCACGGCTAATAATCAACAAGGGGAGCAGGGGAGCGGTGGCGCAGCGGTTAGCACGCTGCGAACCCGGCGACCCGATGATCCGAACCGTGTTCTGTTTTTTGGCTCTTCCCTCCGCGCCTCCAATTAGCACGGTTGGCTACGTACGGTGCGAACGAAGTTCAACATACATTCATACATACTGTCCATAGACTCAACACTGTCCATAGACTCAACACTGCCCATAGACTCAACACTGCCCATAGACTCAACACTGCCCATAGATTCAACACTACCCATAGACTCAACACTGCCCATAGACTCAACACTGCCCATAGACTCAGCACTGCCCATAGACTCAACACTGCCCATAGACTCAACACTGCCCATAGATTCAACACTACCCATAGACTCAACACTACCCATAGACTCAACACTGCCCATAGACTCAACACTGCCCATAGACTCAACACTGCCCATAGACGCAACACTACCCATAGACTCAACACTACCCATAGACTCAACACTGCCCATAGACTCAACACTGCCCATAGACTCAACACTGCCCATAGACTCAACACTGCCCATAGACGCAACACTACCCATAGACTCAACACTGCCCATAGACTCAACACTGCCCATAGACGCAACACTACCCATAGACTCAACACTGCCCATAGATTCAACACTACCCATAGACTCAACACTGTCCATAGACTCAACACCCATAGACTCAACACTGCCCATAGACTCAACACTACCCATAAACTCACCACTGCACCTCTCCAATTAACACGGTTGGCTACGTACGGTGCGAACGAAGTTCAACGTACACACAACAAGCTCCACAGCTGCACTCTCGCAAAGCAGCCAAGAAGTGGCCTGTGGCTCAAGCCCCCCCCCGCTCGTGGGGGACGCGGTTCTTTAATCCTGAGTTTAAAGCGGGCCACGACGATCCGCGGAGTTCGTGAAAAAAACCTCCGCGGACTTGCCCGGGGCCGCTTACATTGTCGGTGTCTCCGTCCGTCCCTCGGCTCTCGGGGCATCATCATGCACGAGCGGCATCGCGAGCGCGAGCGAATTGGAGCGCGTGCTGTTCGCGGCGCGCTCGTCACCGCACGAGGGCTCGCGCTCGTTCGTCTCGCCGCTCGGACAAATGGAGTCGTGCGCTTTGAAAACTAACAGAAATATAGTGCGAGGGCTCGTACAATATTTCGGATCGTTATTTACGCGTGCGGTGCGTTGCTTGCTGTGGTGGTCACAACCGTAATATGAGTAATCAGCATCGTCGTGAGCTGCGGCAGCAGAAGCAACATCAGCGGCACCGCAGAAGCATCATCATTATGAGCAGCAGCAGCAGCAGCATATGATAAATATGGCCTTGTAGGAGATTGTTCCACGAATATCTCCTCCAGCACGGCCAGCAGACAGCGCTGAGCACGGATATTTTATTCCGCGTTGAGATTGGCTGAAAATGTCGAAGCCGGCCTGCCCCACAGCGATCGAGGGCCACTAATCTGCGCAAGCAATTTAAGGCTAATCGCGCAAGTTATTCACTCGTTTATAATTAAAGGTAGCGGACGGAGGAAATCGGCAGCTGTTGCACAGTGAGGGCACGCGGGCGTCCACCGTTAGGGAGCTTGCCGACGGGACACAAATCAAGAGAAGCATTGACGAAGTGAAAATAACAACGGAGAACCCAAGGTTGGCTGGGTATTAGTGTGCCGTTTAAAAATGCAAATGTTAATTCGGGCCGGAAGAGGGTTGGCCCGTGACAGAGTGTTTGGGGGGGAGCGGTAGTGTAGCGGTCAGCACGCTGAGCTACGAACCCGGCGACCCGATTTCGATCCACACGCTCACGGCCAACACCGGTGACGATTACCCGAATGGTCCTCGGCCTCCCCTAGGTCGACTCAGCCTCAAATGAGTACCTGGTGCGGTGTGTAAACATCGCCACCGGGGAGACAAATACGGCCGCGCGTGGTGTTGGCGGACACACCCCTTCGTGTGCCGTGCCGGCCTTCATTAGTGCTCGCTAACAGCACTTGCCCGAGCCGTCTGTTCAGGCTATAATGGGGATCTTTGTCTTTGGTGGGGGGATAGAGTTGGTGGGGGGGCAGCAGAAAGTCGCCGGGGTGACGGTGAGCAGATGAAAGCCGCCCGCCCGGGGTACGGCTAGGCAATTAAAGCGGCTCCCGTCAAGACGGCCCTAACTCATTATGCTTGGGAGCCACGGCGCGGAACAAGACATAAGCGATCGCTCGCTCTGCAAGGCGGGGGGGGGGGGCTGCCCGCCGTTGGGCAGCTCACATTAACCTGCGAGGGAGGCCACCACGGACACACCCCCCCACAAAGACAAAGATCCCCCGTATAACCTTAACAGACTGTAGGGGCAAGTGCTGTTAGCGAGCACCTATGAAGGCCGGAACGGTACACGAGGAGGTGGGTGGCCAGCACCACGCCCGACCGCCTTTTGTCTCCCCAGTAGCGATGTTTACACCCCGCACCGGGTACTAATTTCAGGCTGAATCGACCTAAGGGAGGCCCAGGACCGGTTCAGAAAATTGTCACTGGTGTTGGCCGTAAGCGGGAATCGAACCCGGGACGCCAGGTTCATAGCACAGCGCGCTAACTGCTACACTATACCGCTCTCCACACACACACACACGGACACACACACACGCACACACACACACGCACACACACACACGGACACACACACACACGCACACACACACACGGACACGCACACACAGGCGCGCGCGGGCTGCAGCGCAGCACGCAGCACACACACGGGAAGCAGAGTGCATCCCAGGTGCCGCCGGCCATGGAGGGAGGGATAAGCGGACGAGTGATGTTTATTGTGCCCGACTCGTTCGGCCGACATTGAAGGCGAGTTGGTGTCGTTTGCGCTGCCGCGGTGGCCAGGCGCTCTATCCCTGGCCCGATACGCAGGAGACCGTGGGTTCAATCCCGATCCTGACGATGCCTGATGCGTACGTGAAGATTGCGTGTTCTCGATCCCGGCGGTGGTCACGTGGGCTTTTCTCCAGGTTTTTTCGCTCTACATTTAGAAAACATGCGTTTATGCATTATTCGGCTGCTACTATAAATGCCCCCGTAACGATAAGCAACTTCCATGAATTATCACGGATGGCAAGGTAGCTTAGTTGGCTTTACCTGGTAAGAAATAAAAATAATATTGATCCCGTGCCTTGGTTCCGCCCCCCAGTGTGACAGAGCAACAGAAACGCTTTAACATCATCAGGCCGAGAGGCACCTGGGTCCATCTCTTGCTGCTCCTCACGAAGGTCAATGGCTTTGCGCAAGTCAGGCTGGATAGAACTAAAACTGTTATATGTATTCTTGGTTATTTCGGTAAAGTCGCGTAGAAGGGAAATAATAAATAATAAAAATATAAAACAATAAAAATTCTCCTTCTACGTGACTTTACCGAAAGAACCAAGAAGATGAATCCCTGCAGTCACGAAAGCTTTAAATCGAAAAATAAAAATTCTCACGACGTTTCGACTGCAACACAAGCAATCATCATCAGGTGTGAAATCCACAGCAAGAAATTTTTAAAAAAGTGGCCAACTGTTATCTGTGTTATCTATGGTTGCCACCTTGTCCGAGCCTTCCCAGGTTCGTCGTCTTTTTGTTTTAGGTTGGCTGTCCTGGGAAATCTGTGAATTCTACCAGGACATTAAACGTCCCGGTTTTGTCACTTGCATAACAATACTAATACTCTTCTTGGTTCTTTCGGTAAAGTCACGTAGAAGGGAAATAATAAAATAATACAAATAAAACATAATAAAATACTATTTTCACGACGTTTCGGCCACAACGCAAGCAGCCGTCTTTACCGAAAGAACCAAGAAGATGAATCCCTGCAGTCACGAAAGCTTTAAGTCGAAATTTAATACTAATAATATACCACTCGAGACGATGCATTAACACGCAGTTAGCAGCTATTCTGGAACGCTCTTTCTTCCGATATTAGGATGCCACTGGAGATATGCAATTTTAAATAATCTAGATTGAAAACTCACTCCTTCGGAACTGCTTTGTGTCTTTAATTCTGGATTTGAAGTTTTCGTGACTGCAAGGATTCATACTCTTTGTTTTTTTCGGTAAAGTCACGTAGGTAACAAATAAAATAAATGAAAAACAACTAAATTAAATCACGACGTTTCGGGCGCAACACAAGCGTCCTTCTTCAGGTGGGGACAACGTAGCGAAAGCACAACCGCTTAAGCGGTTGTGATTTAATGTAGTTGTTTTCATTTGTGTCTATAGTTCATTGTCCTTCCCCTGCACCTCCGATTAGCGCGGGTTGGCTACGTACGGCGAGAAAGAAGTTCAACACACATTAAGCTATTCTAAATTCCCATCAGATACCAGACGACACATTGTCTTTCCCCGGGCCACGTTACCGCTGATCTGATGTTACGATGCCTTCGCGTCGTAACGACGTGCTCGAAAACGCCTGGCGGTTGTTAAAAGGACGAACGTATTTCTCGCGAGCGGAACAAAAAAAAGTTTTCTCAATACTGGTTCGTCTCGCATTCGGCCGATGCGCCTGCCACGAGGCTTGTGCTCACGCCTCGCTTGCCGTCGGCAGTCACTTTGTTTCGCGCTGGCGCCGGACTGGAAGATGCCTCGGGGGGGGGGGGGTGGTGGGGAGGAGGGGGGGGCGCTGGAGCAGCCGGCGAGGGGCTCGGGGCCAATGATCGGTGACGGTGCAGCTGACACGCGCACTGGCGGCGCGAGGGAAATTTCGACTTCCCCCATTTTATCTTAGAGTAGCGTTCAGCCCCGACCATTCGTTTCCCTTTGGTGATTTTTTTTTTGGTTTACTGCTGGGCTTGTTTCGTTGTTATTTTACATTTTTTTTGAAGGCTTAGAAACCGCACTGCGCTTTTTGAATCCGACCCCTGCCTGAGGTCCATTCCAGGCTGCGGATCAGCAGCAGTAGCGGACTAAGCGAGTGCGTGGCCTGTAGCAAATGCTATAAAGGGGCCCTACATAAATAAATAAACCACTTAAATATTAAAACACATAAATGTTTAACCTGCATAGTAAAGTAATTGTATTTTTTCATTTGCTATACAGCCAGATACTACGACAAATCGCTAACCTTAAACACCCAGTCGTTCATAAAAGTTGAAGGCGGTTTAGTACTATAGTAATAGAGCAAGTCCAGAATCACTGAACCGGAATTGATAGCTTGAAAGCATTTAGCGCGAAGCCCTGGAAAGTGCGGGGCCCGTAGCTACATACGTAGCTACTTTGCTACTGGGATAATCCGGCACTGCCCAGGAGCCAGACTGGCCAATTTATCGCTGACAAAGCATGGCGAGGCCTTCTTCCATTTTAGCATTGACAAATGTTCAATCATTTTGTTGAAAAAAAAGTAAAAAAATCAACACACTCGTCAACGATACTGTGGCGATGTTTTGAGAAACGGGGCCTTCTTCACAGCAGATCGAAAGGGCCATTGCCCAGAACGTCGTCGAAAAAAAAATATATTTTCCATTCAGGCAAATGTTGTTGATGAGCCTGTAGAGAGTTATCTTTGTTATTTATGCGTGAGCACCGCTGCCAACGCAGCAGCAATTTGTCGTGTTTTAATCTGCTCTCCAGCCCTGCTAAAACATCACTATCATTTACACCGAGCCGGTCACAATGGTCGGTGTGAATTAGATACACGGAAAATGCAAAGATCCCCCTTGTAGACTTAACATACTGTTGGGGCAAGTGCTGTTAGCGAGCACCTATGAAGGCCGGCACGGCACACGAGGGGGTAGGTGGCCAGCACCACGCACGCCCGACCGCCTTTGTCTCACTAGCAGCGATGTTTACACACCGCACCAGCTACTCATTTGAGGCTGAGTCTACCTAGGTAAGGTCCGGTACCGATTCAGATAATAATCGTCACCGGATTTGTAGCGGGGGGGGGGGGGGGGGGCGCGTTAACCGCTGCACCACCGCTCCCCGTCTAATAAACGCCCCCACGCGCATGCAAAGGGCAAGGGAGGGAGGGTAGGGGGGACGGCCAATGTCTGGCTATCCACTGCGAATGTTGATTATCGCGTTAACGTCTCGCCGTTAAACGGAGTGTCCACATTTGCGGCGGTGCGTTGACTGCTGCGGGCATTCTGCTCCATTAGGGCAGACGTGGGGTGGTGGTGCGTGGGTTGGGGAGGGGATGAGGTTTACGGCGTCGATTTGCCGCGGGACCACCCAGCCCCCCCTCCAGCCCCCCCCTCCAGCCCCCCCTCCAGCCCACCCCCCCCCCACCGATGGTGCCGTTCTCAGGTGCGGACGGTGCTCGCTAAGCACCTTGGGCGGCGCCTCCCCATCGCCTCTCGCCCGGCGATCTGCTCCAGGCAAGAGACTTATTAAGGAAACCGCAGGAAGACAACAGCGCAAGTACGGCCATGAAATCGGCTTAGGGGCCGGCCATAAATGACGTCACGCGATTTTGGACGATTTTTGACCCCCCCCCTCTCCCCTTCGTCGCACGGCGTCACAAAAAGTCAGACCCCCCCCCCCCTCAAATGTGACGTCACAAAGCTCTGCCCCCCCCCCCCCCAAAAAAAGAATCGCAAGCGGTAGCGCTTACGATTCTTTAGTTTCCAACGTCTTATCCATGGGATACTTTTTGCCAGTGCTGTCAAAATGATGAAAAACAAAATTGGCTTTACCCTTCCTGGCAGTAAATCAGGTGTAAATATGTTCAAACACCAAACAGACACCTATTGCAAGGCATCAAGTCTGCATTAACCGCACGTACTTGTGGCAAAGCTTGCATGCAAACAAGTGTGCTCTGATAATTAAATATGCATTGTCTTTGAAGCTGATTCGCCTACACCAGAGACAACCTTCTTTGTGGTCTTGTCTCGCCGGTGTGTTAGACCAGAGAACGCCAAAAGGCGATTCGTATACAAAGGCAATCCAAGTATCAAATAATGAATAGCTTGGCTTGAGCCGTTACAGCCATGGGACCGTTTTGCCGGTATCAAAATTATGCGATGGAAAAATACGGAAAGGCTTTGTCCTCTCCGTCAAGAAGAACAACTTCTGCCGGAGCCCTCCGTGCGGCATGGACAACAAACGCCGCCTCCCAGTAGTGGCACTGACAAAGCACCCGTGTCAAGATGACAGATTTAAACTGCGGCTTAAATAGCGGCATCCTTCATTTTAATAATGCGTAAAAGGCCCACTCTCGTTGCAAGTGTGAGTAATAAATGGTGATTGGTGCAAATTGCCTCGGCGGAGGTGGCGGGGTTTGCGTGCCTGCGTTGAGTTGGGCGCCGGGGTGGCTAGGAGATGTTAACTCCCTCGCCAGGTGTGCAGGAGGTCGTGGGTTCGATTCCGACCCTGACGCCTGCTGCTGTATATTTCGAGTTTGCGGTGTTTCTCTCTCTCTCCCGTGGTCGTGTGGAAATTTCTCCGCGTCCTCCGGTTTTTTCCTCCACATTGAGAAACATGCGTTTGGAGTCTTTCTCTGCTATAAATTCCCACGTGATAATCCTGGGTTCGACCCCGACCCTGACGCCTGCTGTATATTTCGAGTTTGCGGTGTCTCTCTCTCTCTCGTAGTCGTGTGGATTTTTCTCCGGGTCCTCCGGTTTTTTCCCTCCACATTGAGAAACATGCGTTTGGAGTCTTTCTCTGCTATAAATTCCCACGTGATAATCCTGGGTTCGACCCCAACCCTGATGCCTGCTGTATATTTCGAGTTTGCGGTGTCTCTCTCTCTCTCTCGTGGTCGTGTGGATTTTTCTCCGGGTCCTCCGGTTTTTTCCCTCCACATTGAGAAACATGCGTTTAGAGTATTTCCCTGCTAGAAATTCCCACGTGATAATCCTCTTCATTGAACTATCATTTGTGGCCAGGTCAGAATCATAACATTTATTTATACTGCAGGAATCCGATGAGCTATAAAGCAATTTCTTCACAGATGTCAGTGGGTCTTACCCAGTAAAATAGATATATTGTTAGTCTAGAACTCTCTCCACCGGGGAATTAGAATCAGTTTAAACCCCATCGGACCTTCAGGGCCATGCAACGTGGGCCGGCCCCAAGTGTCGTGCGGGCAAGGCACTCCGCCTCGTCGCTTAATGCCCGGCGTGACCCCTTCATTAGCATCTCCGAGTCGTAAAAGCCCCTTCGCGACCGAACCTCAAGGCAACTTATCCAATTAAATGTGAACGGCGACCGCTGGAACATGCAGCGGCGAGAAATGTTTCGGTTAATGTAGCGTCTCTTTACGGACGTATAAAATCGCACGCGGGCGGCGTTACGCGGGGCCCGTCGCGCAAATTAATTAAGACGGCTGCGAGAGAGCCAGGTCATCAAGTGCGTTCTGGGTTTCGATGCAATGGTTTGCTTTTCACAATGTGTATTATTTACGAAGTTGCGTCTCAATGAATGAGTGAGTGCAGACAATTTGGGCGACGTTTGATGTGGCCCGCTCCGTGTATTGATGTCACAATAACAACACAATGGGCCTATTTACAGATACAGGCAGCGGTTTTTTTCCAAGCCAGAAGTCCGATTAATGCATTGGATCGGCTGCTCGGATATGCTTCCTCCATGCGCTTATATTCCGTGCCTGTTCTCTTCCCACGCCCACCATCCTCGTATATCGCTCCACCGTATCGTCCCATCTCACCCTGGGTCTCCCTCTACCGCTCCTCCTGCCCTGCACCCGTGGGCATCTCCCCAAACCGTCGAGACGCATCTTCTTTGCCTCTTCCCAACACCTGACCAAACCATTTGAGTCTAGCCTCCACTGGCTTCTTGAGAATGTTAGTAACGGAGAACTTCGCCGAATAAAGTTAAAGGTAATTCCTACGCAATGAAGTGCTTTAGAGCTCCCTTTTATTGAGCTCTCATCTGGCCAGACAGGCCATGTGACTAAGCTCGCTTTTCTGTGCAATGAGCACAGCACAGAATCATAATTAGCTCTGTACACTTCCCACAATAACCCAAGCGTTGGAAAGGAAAGACTGTTGGAATTATTTTTTTCTCCAAAAGTATTTTATTGAACAAACGATGCAGGTACACACAGAGGGCATTTATTGGAGTTGACACCGCTAGTACGGGCACGATGCGAAGTGCAACGATTATCACCAACGTTTAATATGTTGAACCTGCCCATGTGTTTCAATAAACTCTACTCCCCTGCTGCGTCCTTCTTGAACTCGGATAAGCCTCTAGGAGGAATGACGGCGGCGGCGGAGGGGGTGCCTAAATGCCCGATCGGATTATCTTCAAAATCAACGGAGGAGAGAAGCCATGAAGATATTTGCTGTGACAGTTTCACCTGAAGACGGAAGCTTGTGTTGCCTCCGAAACGTCGTGATTTTATCGTTTTTATTTTTTATTAATTTTAATTACATTTTTTACCTACGTGACTTTACCGAAAGAGCTAAGAGTATGGGGTTCCAACCGTTGCAGTTCTTGTAACAAGCCCACTGCACGAATAACGACGACAACCGCAATCGGCGCAGCAGGAGCGGCAAGCGCAGCAGCAGCAGCAGCAACAACGGCAGGACACAGCGGACACAGCAGCAGCAGCAGCAACTCACTGCACCGCCATTGGGCCACGGCGCGTCTTCCTGCGGTGTCAGCGGCGGGGAGCAAATCAGCGATCCGCCGTTGCGTTCGTGCCGGGCGACGAGCAAGACAGCGCGCCCCCCCCACCCCGGCGCGCCTCCCCCCCACCCCCGGCGCGCCTCCCCCGGCCCCCCCCCCCGGCGCGCCTCCCCCCCCGGCGCGCCTCCCCCGCCATCCCCCCCCGGCAGTGGCGTCGCATTAGTTCCCCACACACGCAGCCAGCATTAAATTGGACACGCGGCAACTTCGGCTGCGAGTCACTTGTCGGCTGTCTCGCTGGAACTAGGTCAATGGGAAGCGATAAAAAATGACTCCCTTGTCGTCCTGATGCTGCTGCTACTGCTGCTGCAAGGAAGTGAGAGCGAGAGAGACCCAAGAAGCTTTGTGCGAATAAACTGCCCTTGCAAAATATGCCCCTTGCCACGGCTACATTTTTTTGTCAGTCGTTGAGCGCGCAAATGGCGCTGTCCGTCTAGAAAGTTCCCTTGTGCCAAGGCGCTGCTGCTGCTGCTGTTGTTAAGGGCGCCACGACTCTGTCCCGTATTTTAATCTTTAGACGGACATGCGGAGGAGGGCGGGGTTTGGGGGATACGGTAAAATCATTTGCTAAGAAATAAAAGAAAGTTGTAGTTTTGGCCATCTCTCTCATCACGGACTTTAATTTTGCCACGGATTTTAAATGATGAAAAAAAATGTAGCTCCATCAGATGGCTTCCGCAAAATGTTCACGTGAATGACTTTAAGTCATCGTTTTTTCGTTCCTTTTCTTGATCTTTACGCTGTACAAACTGAATTCAGAGTGTTGCTTTTCCATGCCGTGTCACGAAAAGAAGACATTTCCATTCGGAACTCTCGCAGTGAGCAGTGCACTACCCTGTGTCGCGAAAATGTCCCCGAAAGTGGATGACATAGAACCACTTCTGATGTCACCTTAAACGCGCCTCTTTATTCACATCACAGGGGCACGCATAAAATGCCCTGCAAAGATTTTCACAACGTCAAAAAGCCACTGGGATAATGAAAACCTTCGTAAATTTCATTTATTTGTATTGCTGGGCGATTGTAATCGGAAGCAAGTTTGATTCTACAGTGCGTAGCTGCCTGCGTTTTAACCGAGGGTCTCAGTAAGGCGGCCTAAGCGCATGCGACCGCAGAACCACCCCGCCGACACACACATGCCGGTTGATATAATAATGATGACATGTGCATTTGTTGACGAACAACAACGACAACGAGAAGCTGCTTTAATGTTGGTGTTCAACAATAAACAAGCTCGTAAGAATGGGCCACGTTGGAGGAGGGTGCCGTAGAAACGGCACGAATCCCCCCCCCCCCCCAATGTAGCATTTTGTTTGTTTGTTTAGCCGAGTAACAATTTGACGCAGCACATATCAGGCAGAGGCTTTCCGCAGTGATCCGTCTGAGCTTAATTGTACATCCCTCCACAGCATCGTTCAAGCAGTCAATTAACGAATCAATGGGCCTTGTGCCGGGGTGACCATCACGCTCCCTCATGTCACGCTCGCGTTTAGCACACTCGACAACCACTCCCTCCTGCCACATGCCCGCATCCGTGCCATTCATCATCAGCCATGATCTACCCACGGCTGGACGAAGACCAGGGGCGCCACGGTGGCGAGATGTCAACTACCTCGCCTGGTATACAGGAGGTCGTGGCGCCTGTGGTATATTGGGAGCTTGCGTGCTCTCCCTGTGGCCGCGTAGATTTTTCTCCGAGTTCTCCGGTCTCCCGACCCCCACGTACATTTAGAATAAACACGCGTTTAAGAGTATTTGGCCGCTATAAATTTCCACGTGATAAGCCACTTCGTTGAGCTATCATTTGTGGTCAGGTCGCTTCTAAAAATGAGCTACATAGCTCAGCGGGTCTTACCTGGCAATATAAAAATGGTTTAGTTTCTCGTTTTAGTTTAGTCTTCCATCACTCATGGTCCACACTTGATGCCGCAATCCATCCCGCTCCTCCTGCACATGAGCCGATCTTGTCAGCTTGGCCTTTCCCTCCTTCGGCTGCCACTCTGCTGTTAGTCTCGACCACTGCTCGTGCCTTGCCGAGCCCATGTACTCTGCCTAAGTGAATACGCCGTCTCGAAGTCGCATGCGTTCTCTGATCCACGTGTTACTCTGCCTCTCAATGTCAATCCAAGTGTGCGTCTCCCCATCATGCCTCTCTGCGCACTTTCAGACATTGGTCTATTTTCATTTGCGCTGCCTGTATATTGTAGCATTGTACAATACGCACCGACTGTAGACCTTCTGCTTTGGGCTCGTTGGTATGCGTATTTGTGTGTATGTATGCCCTTAAAGGGGAGGCTCAACTGCCACGCGGTGGAAAAGTTTTTTTTGTAGCTTATCAGCTGCGGACATGTTGGCGATACTATTGACTGTTTTGCCAGCGGCAGCGTGGGTGTAGAAGTGCAGATCTCGCTCGCTGTGACGGGTTCCCACCTCTTGAGGTGCAACACTCAACGGGGGCATATCCGTGGCAAGAAGATATCTCGCAGTGCTGGAAGAAGAGGAGATGGAAGGACGGTGATATCGGCTCATGTTCGGGCGCTACATTTGACTGTCGCGTCGTTGGTGGATTGAGGAGGCCTTCATCCAGCAGTGCTGATGACTGAAAATTGATTACTGAGAAATAGAGAGACCTACACGTTGATGCGTCGTCTTCAGTGGTGTATTATTACGCAACTGACAAAAAAAAACGGGACTTTTAACGCCCTGCGAGGACTGGCAGACTTCCCAGGATGGCCACCTCAACAAGAGGATGATCCTGGGGGAAAAAAACAATCCAGGACGGGTGGCAACCCTACCCGGCGTGCCTCAATTTGAACAACGCATAACTCAACGTGGCCATCTCGAAGTAGATTATTACCTCCGAGCGAGGCTGAAAAGGCTGGGCAATATCCCAGTGATTGGGGAGGACGGACAGACGTTGTTTTTTTTTTTTGCAATAATACAAATAATAATCTGGGATGTGCCCAGTTGTTCCATGCGAGGTCACCGACCTCTGGGGCCAAGATAAGCCAACGCTTGCCCCGGGCTCTTCGCTTATATCCGCTGGTCCATCGGTCGGCATCGCGCCCACGTGGTACTTTAATTTGGCAGGGCCGTCGGTAACGTGGATGGCGAGGAAATCGATAAACGGCATCCAACCCCCCTTCTGAATACTGCCCCCCCCCCCCCCGTTGGAAACGTTGTTGGACACGACTTGTCCTTGCAGTTCATAAGACAGACAGTCCCCTACTTACGAACATAATTAGTTCCCGTGGCCCGTTCGTAAGTCGGAACACAATAAGGTAGTCCCCGACTTACGACGGAGATGCGTTTCGACGACCCCATCGTAAGTCGAAAATATCGTAAGTCGGACCATCGTAAGTCGAGGACTACCTGTAATGTGCCGTATTGAAATGCCCACACAAACACTCACTCCCAGCGCGAGGCTGACTTCATTTACATCTCGCGGAGGGTCGCTCAGCTGAACAAAAATAGTTCCGCGGTTAAATTTGCGAGTGCGAGATCGCGTTTTAAGCGAAGTAAACTAAGAGGAATGGAAGCTGGTTTGTAAGTGCGGTGACTACACCCGTGAGTGAGGTGCCGCAATTGCAAATAGATTTGCATTCGTACAATTTGACGAGCGGTCAAAGATGCCTTCTGTGAAACGAGGAGAAAAATTCAACCTCAGCTGCTGCTGCTGCTGCAACAACCTTCACAACAACCTCAGCTGCTGCTGCTGCTGCCACAACCTCCACAACAACCTCAGCAGCTGCTGCTGCTGCTGCCACAACCTCCACAACAACCTCAGCTGCTGCTGCTGCTGCTGCAACAACCTCCACAACAACCTCAGCTGCTGCTGCTGCTGCTGCTGCCACAACCTCCACAACAACCTCAGCTGCTGCTGCTGCCACAACCTCCACAACAACCTCAGCAGCTGCTGCTGCTGCCACAACCTCCACAACAACCTCAGCTGCTGCTGCTGCCACAACCTCCACAACAACCTCAGCTGCTGCTGCTGCCACAACCTCCACAACAACCTCAGCTGCTGCTGCTGCTGCTGCCACAACCTCCACAACAACCTCAGCAGCTGCTGCTGCTGCCACAACCTCCACAACAACCTCAGCAGCTGCTGCTGCAACAACCTCGACAACAACCTCAGCACGTGAGAGACCGCCTCTGGACTTGCCTCGATAGCTTCAAAGATACAAACGGATTCAAGAGCACTCTTCAAATACACAATTGACAAAATGTCTAAGCACGCTAGAATCGATGTTGCCAACCTCACAGGGTGCAACGGCGATAACGCCCGAGTTACCGCCTCAAAAGAAAACGCTGCGCGCAAAATGACGGGGAGTAGGGGTTCTCACAATTCCCGAATAGGGAGAGAAAACCCCATGTGAATGCATTATCTTGGGTAGTGTATTATCATCATAATCGATTACGCACGTAGAAAAAAAAAACTTCAGGTCAGCCGCCTCAATAAGATAACTGTTCCGGAAAAACCGGGACAAGTGGCAACCACATATAATCCAGGTAACAGTTTGACTTGTGTCTAAACTCAGGGTAAGAGATGCACCCAGGTGCCCAGAGACGCAGTATGATGATAATAATGACACATTACACTTACAGCGCTCTTCAATCATGGAATCGCAGAGTCACCGTACACGGTATGCACATCGCAAAAGCCTGCCCTGTGACGGGCCCTACCCCGGTACCATTGGTCTGAGGCTCACCGCGACATTCCCTCTAAATTAAATTTCGATTTCAAGCTTTCGTGACTGCGTGGATTCATATTCTTGGTTCTTTCGGTAAAGTCACGTAGAAGGGAAATAATAAAATAATAAAAATATTAAACAATAAAATTCTCACGACGTTTCGGCCACAACGCAAGCAGCCGTCCTCACCTGAGGACCTGAGGATGGCTGCTTGCGTTGTGGCCGAAACGTCGTGAGAATTGCATCTTATTATGTTTTGTTTTAATAATTTTATTATTTCCCTTCTACGTCCCTCTAAGTTGTCTCATCGTCGAGGCGCTCGTGACTAAATAATAACTAAATCTGAGAAGAGTTTTTTTTTACGTATTAAAGGAATATTCACAACACGATTCCCGCAGTTATTTCAAACAAAAATCACTAGAACACGTGTTTAAAACGCAAATTGACAATGTCATCGTCAAATTGACAATGTCAATTGACAATATCAATTTGAAGATGTCAATGTGTCCCTTAAACAATGTACTTATTACGATCGTATTATTTTCAAATATCTCAAATAATTGCCCAAACGTTGATGCAAGGCCGCCGCCGTCATCACCACCACCCACCGCCATCGCTAAAAAAACACATTGCTGCCCAAGTTGGTGGCGTCGTGGTTAGCGCACCGCACGATGAATCCTCCGACGATCCTAATTCCTGACCTGGCCCCGACGTCCCGCTCGCTATGTGCAGCTGGCCACAACTCCACCCCAGCCCCTACACCTCCATCGGCTCAACTGTCCGGCCAACAGACCACTGCCCCTAACACCCTCCACCTATCCTAGTTCCATGCCCATTTCACAACTTCACGCACGTGCCCCATACCCCTACCGCCTCTCGTCCACGTTGCACACATCAGACACCATCACTCACCATCACATTCCACTTTATTCTGCCTTACCCACCCCTGCAACATCAGCTCCATTCCCAGCTCCTGTCCCTCCATCCATTCCGTCGCCTTCCTCGCCGAACGCCGTCGGATTGCGTCTTGAAGCGCCCTGGAAAAGGACGCTCTACGAATGCGAAATAGAATGGAATGGAATTCCTGGCCCACGGTCACCATCAGTGGCGCTGTCCTCCCCACCGGCTTGGTGAAGTATGGTTAAAAATACCCCAACAAAAACGACAATGACGACTCATGTCTGACACCGTTTTTTTTTTCAGTGGGGGGAGTTCTTCATCCATTGCTGGCTTGAGAGTGGTTAGGATGTATTATTATACTTCGATCAGACATGACGGCAATGTTCACAACAGCCAAGTACGGCGGTGTCAAGGCCGTATTAACCGAGCTCTTTGAGCAGTCAACAGCCACCGACATTGCACGAAGAGCACTATGCAAATAATCACTGGTAATGTTCCCTTTACAAAGTCTAATTATCACGTTTAAAAAGAAAAATGAAACACTGCCCTAATTGAAATGAAGCGCTGGCACGGCTTCCATTGGATAGCAGCTGGAGATTGAATGGAAGGAATTTAAACCGATCTCTGCCTCAATTAGCTGCAAGTGCCAGCCTTTGTTTTTTTTCTTCCAACGGTAGATTGAATGTGAATCGCGGGCAATGTTATCACTCATTCAATTACTGCTATTGGCCAATACCTTGACATGGCCACCCTGGAAAATCCCGAAAGAGACACGCAGCTAATCTGCAAAGAGTCCAAGTTAATACGTGAAATGTAAGTATGGATTACCGCGGTCCGTGTGAGGTCCCTCGTTCTTATTTATGAACTTAGAATTGGAATGGAACCACGGGCCCCCTCCATTTAAATTCCATTTAGAGCACAATTAGATCTCCGTTCTCACGCGGGTTTCACGCGCGGCATTCCAACACCCCGCGGTGCCCACTCGGAGGACAGAAACGATTGACAATAAAATTCATCGTTCACATTTGATTCTTGCGTGACGTTTTAGCATCATCTGCGAAATTCTGTGGGTGGTTGCGCTGCAACCCGTCGCTTTGGGGACGCAAGGGGTATGCGACTTACACACATTTGTGAAACTCCCGAAATGAGCTCGGCTGCGAGGTGGACAGAAAGGCGGCAGTACAGCAAGTGGATTGAAATCATGGTTTTTTTTGCGGAAATTTGAGTTTAACCTCCTCTTACATGTGGGGGTTTCTCCGGGTGCCGAGGTTTCCTTCCGCAAGACATCTGCTCATTCTATTGAAAAAGTATTTCTTTGCAACTGCTTTTTGTGTTTAGTTTGTTGTCCTTCCCCCGCAACCTCCGATTATCACGGTTGGCTACGTACGGTGCAAAGAAAGTTCAACATACATACACCGCATCATTATTTCATGTATTTTTAATCTCGGCTCCTCCGCTAGCGATCTCCCGGAGTGCCACGGCAAGGCGTTCTCTTGCCACTCTTCTCCCCGTGTCTCTCTCTCTCTCCCTCTCTCCGCGTCATCCCCCCAGCGTGCATTGTGCCTCTACGCTTCTTTGCGCACTTTTTATCTTTTCCGTTGCGCTGACTTTGTTCAGCGTCCGTGTTTTTGTCTTTTTATATGGTTGTATATTAACGAAATTGTCCAAACATCCCAATGTAGTGCTCCAAGAAAATGCCTTTGAACCCATTGAGAGCTTTTCCTGGTTAAACAAAGGACATTATTTTGATTATTATTTTGCAGTGATCTAATGATGTTTTTTTTTAGATAAAATGATTCACTCCTCTCTACGGTAAATTGATGATGAATCCCTCCATAATCACCACCCACTTCTACAAACCTGGTTGGATTTCGGAGGGCACTGCTGACTTGCTAACGAAATGGCTCCAACACGCTTGAACATGGTCAAATATACAACTTGTTCCTTAACCACCCAGTCCCATTGAGAACCGTCAAGCTGCATTGCCATGAGCACTTCAAGTGGTCTCGGTCTGTGACCCCATGGCAGCCTTACCCAGCCCAGTCGGCACACAAACTCCAGGAGAGGTGCATCCTTGGAATGGCACTGAGAGAAAGGAAGAGGAACACTTGGATTAGTGAAAATCTGCAAGTTAGAGACATGAATTTGATTGTCAAGAAAAGTCTGCTTGGGCAGGACATATCATGGTGGTGAGATGTTAACTACCTCGCCTGGTATACAGGCGGTTGTGGGTTCGATCCCCACCCTGACGCCTGCTGTATATTTGGAGTTTGAACATTCTCCCCGTGGTTACGTGTTTTTTTCTCCGTGTTCTCCGGATTTTCCCTCCACATTTAGAATCAACGTGTTTAGAGTATTCGGCTGCTATACATTTCCACATGATGATAGCCACTTCGTTGAGCTATCAGTTGTGGCCAGGTCGCTTATGAAAAAAGAGCGAAATAGCTTAGTATGTCTTACCTGGTAAGTTTACAATAGTTGACGTTTTAAGTTTCAGTTCATCACTTCGAAGGGATGATGGCCCCGTGCTCGAGATGAATGACAGAGTGGCAGCCAGAGGAGCGTTCGCATCCTTGAGATGATGTCCACCACGGAGATTGACTGATGAAATCAGCCAGAGTGCAAGAAACCAGACGGATTGTTGCATCGAAAGAACGGGGTGGTGTGTCAACGGAATCAGGACAGCTTCCGCCCAACAGCGGATAGAGCATGAATGTCGATTTTAATCGCAAGAGAGAGGATTAACCGATTAAGTATGTCGACTGGAGACGGTGGGTGGGCGTTCGGGTGGCAGGAAAGATGTCACTGAATTGCAATGAATCATCAGTGTTTGAAGATTTTTGAATGTGTTCCAGAAGTTAATACGTTCATTCTTACTCAAGTTGTAATGGGTTTTGTAAGTGTGCAAAAAAGGCATTCATGGGGGATCTTACCAGTTGGCCAAATGTGACGGTGTAATTTAAACCCATTCGAGTAAACAAAACCGGGCACGCTCACACGTATCAAGTTATTGGAAAATCAGCGATAAATGTTGAGACAAATAACCAGATACTGTTAGTTTTTTTCGGTAAAGTCACGTAGTTAAAAATAAATAATTAAAGTAAAAATAATAGAAATAATAATATAAATAAAATTATTACGTGATTTATAATTTTATTTCTATTATTATTTCTATTATTTTTATTATTATTATTTATTTTTACCTACGTGACTTTACCGAAAAAACCTAAGAGTATGAATCCTTGCAGTCACGAAAGCTTCAAATCTACAAATATCCAGATATCACGATCGAACACTGCCTCTGGCCCTGGCCCATCTTCCCACCGCAATTCACTTTCCTTTCCTCGCAGGGGCCACGAGAACCTGACATACGTACGACGTTTTACGGAGTGAAAAACGCGATTAGATGTGTAACGGGTTCCGGAGACACTTGTAGAGGTAACTTCTTTATTACAATCCAACAGCACTCCAACAGTCCAACAGTCCTGATACACTGTAACAACTCCCAGGTACACAGCCTAGGTACACAGCCTAGATACTCTACTCTGGCTACGCTCTGGAACTCGCCCTCACAAGGTCGTAGAGTCGGGAGTTCCAGAGTCCCACCACTGGCTCTCACAGCGTCCCAGGGTCCTCAGATGGCTGGTCTTGGGTCTTGGGTCTTGAGCTACGACTGGCCCTGATCGTCCAGGGAGCTCCCCTTTTATGCCTAGTCCCCAACGAGGGGTGGGGCCGTGTGCGCCCCCAGATATCCCACAGAGCACACACAGCCCCCCCCGTTGGTGGCGCCAAGGGGCTTAAGCGCCTGGGCCGCCCGGGAACCCAACGCCTGGCGCCAAGAGGCTTAAGCGTCTGACCCGCCTGGGAACCCAGCGCCTGGCGCCAAGGGGCCCAAGTGCCTGGCCCGCCCAGGGTCCCAGAGCCCCCAGCAGCCCCTCCCTTCTTATGTCACTACAGATGCATAAAGCGATATGAATTGATGCATCGGAACAAGTGCAAGTTAAATGTGTTTATCCGGCAAGAACTCAACCGGGGAGTCTCATTTGCGAGGGGGACCAGGGTCACCGACATGGCGAATAGCAACAGTGAAATACAGGAATGAAGAAAATGGAAATCAGGACAAAAATAAAACAAACGTGAGATAGTTAAAATATCACACGAACATAAATCGCTGATGTATAAATGAGAAATTCCCTGCCGTTTATTCGGTGGAGCAATGCACTGATTCATCAATGTTAATCATTCACTATTGTTAATCATTCATCAATATTAATATTGGTCAATATTGATTCGTAAATAAATGTATGCATCGGTGGATTGTGCCACCCGTTTTGTATTGGAGGTTCAAATTAAACGTCGAAAGAGCTGGGAAAGGTTTCAAAACCCGAATAAAATTGCTCGGTGATTTTCCAATGTCCTCCGGTGTTCTGCCGGGCTGGGGAAACTCCCCCGAAGCAGAGCTTTAAAATGTGGGACCTCCTCGTGCTGGCTTCTGTGTACGCCCTGATAGAGGAATATTTGGCAAGTGGAAAGAAATTCACTTTGCGTGAATAATTTTGCCGTGTTTCACGGTCGGTACATTTCATTACGGAGACCAATGTAGTCTCGCGATGACCACTTTCACCCTCGCCTGAGACTCAAAGTTACAAAGAAGTGGGACAATTGTTCGATTAGAATAAATAAGTAAAATTGTGATTGTCTGTAGTCGACTGCTCTGGCACATTTTAAAATGTCAGCTGCCTCCTGAAAGTGGGAAACCCTTAACAGTGCTGTCCACACTGACAATGTCCCCAAACCCCGCTTATCACCCCCTGTCCAGTGACAGAAAGATGAGACTATGCAGTTGAACCCCTCTTAACGACCACCCCTGTTGATGACGAATCGCTTAACGACGGGCCTCCATAGAGCCCAATGTGTAGTGTATAGTAGTGTAGTGTATAGTGTAGTGTACAGTAGTGTAGTGTATAGTGTCGTGTATAGTGTAGTGTATAGTAGTGTAGTATATAATAGTGTAGTGTATAGTGTAGTGTATATTGTAGTATATAGTAGTGTAGTGTATAGTAGTGTCGTGTATAGTAGTGTAGTGTATACTATTGTAGTGTATAGTGTAGTGTATAGTGTAGTGTAGTGTATAGTGTAGTTTAGTGTATAATGGTGTAGTGTATAGTGTAGTGTATAGTGTAGTGTATAATAGTGTAGTGTATAGTGTAGCGGATAGTAGTGTAGTGTATAGTGTAGTGTATAGTATTGTAGTGTATAGTGTAGTGTATAGTGTAGTGTATAGTGTAGTGTAGTGTATAGTGTAGTTTAGTGTATAATGGTGTAGTGTATAGTGTAGTGTATAGTGTAGTGTATAATAGTGTAGTGTATAGTGTAGCGGATAGTAGTGTAGTGTATAGTGTAGTGTATACTATTGTAGTGTATAGTGTAGTGTATAGTGTAGTGTATAGTGTATAATGGTGCAGTGTATAGTGTAGTGTATAGTGTAGTGTATAATAGTGTAGTGTATAGTGTCGTGTATAGTAGTGTAGTGTATAGTATTGTAGTGTATAGTGTAGTGTATAGTATTGTAGTGTATAGTGTAGTGTATAGTAGTGTAGTGTATAATAGTGTATTGTATAGTGTAGTGTATAGTAGTGTAGTGTATAGTAGTGTAGTGTATAATGGTGTAGTGTATAGTGTAGTGTATAGTAGTGTAGTGTATAGTATTGTAGTATATAGTGTAGTGTATAGTAGTGTATGGTGTAGTGTATAGTAGTGTCGTGCCTCCAAAGAGCCCAATGTGTTTGCTTAGCAAACATTGCCCTGTTAATGACGGACTGTTGTAGGTACAGTAAATAATAATGAATGCATGTATTAATCGTTTATTTTAATATTATGTGTTTATAATGTCGTCAGTATCTTCATGTATTAATATACATTGTTTAAAATTATTACGAATGTTTTATGGGTGAAAAGAGGTAACTTTTGATGCTATTGGAACGAATTCATCTTTTAACAAGTATTTCCTATCCTCACTTAACGACCAAACCACTTAACGACCGTTTTGGTGGAACCAATAACCATCGTTAGGAGGGGTTCCACTGCATTTCCTCCAACTATTATCTCCGGTTCAAATAATCGTTACTGGTGTCGATGGCCATGGGTGGGAATCGAACCCGGTGTCGCTGGGTTTTGCAGGGTGGCAGCGCGCTGATCGCTGCTGCGCTACCGCTCTGCTGCCCAGATTTAGACACGAGCAAAGGGTCCGATCTCGGGACCTGTTGGTGGAAATCACGGCGACACGCCACCGTCGACGGAATGCGGATTGCGGGACGGGTGTAACTCAGCGGCCTCGCCCACGTCCATTACGGCAGCCGCACTTCAGAGAAAGCCTCTTGTGCCGTAACACAATTTTATTTCTCTGAATTCCATTACACTTTAAGCGTTTCTTACTCGGCGAACGTGATTTTATTGAAAGCGCGAGCGGAAGGGCATTCTTAAAACTGGAATGTCAAAATGTATAATGCAGCCGTGGCATATGTTAGCCTCTAAAAGAGAGTGGCATTACTTAGATATACATGAGAAAGATGTGACCAACATCTTTTTGAGAGCGAGAGAAGATACTCAAGAGGAGAATACTGAGATAATGTTCGGCTTAAGGTGCGGCTTCAGCTTAATATAATAATCACGTGGAATGTATAAATATGTATAGATGTAAAGTAACAGGAATAGCTATCTCTCTCTCCCTCTCTGGCCATCAGTAATAGCCCACATAACTATTATAGACGGGGAATTTGATATGCAGAGATTCCCGTACGTAATAATATACAGCCATGTCTGGTCATACTAGTAAATAACAGCGACAATAATTTACAGCTCTTTGTCAATCTACTGCTGAATGATGCCATGTTGCTTGCGGGGCTTGTTTCACCATACTTCACCGTGCCGGTCACTCGTCACCATGGCTGGGTACAAAAACTCAGCTCGCCGAGAATGTGGAGCGTAGTGTGCGAACCACCGCGCCACCACGCCTCTCATTCTCATGTAATAGATACATAAATAATCTTGCACTTTAAAAATACAATCAAGGAATAACTGTGAGCCAGACCTGATCGCGAAACTCCGGTCGCAGGGTGCGTGCAACCACGACCAGCTAATCTCCGATTAGCACGATTGGCTACATACGGCGCGAAAGAAGTTCAACATGCATACATGATGGTGGTGATGTTGATGGTGGTGATGATGGTGGTGGTGATGATGGTGATGTTGATGGTGGTGATGATGGTGGTGGTGATGATGGTGGTGATGATGGTGGTGGTGATGATGGTGGTGGTGGTGGTGATGTTGATGGTGGTGATGATGGTGGTGATGGTGGTGGTGGTGATGTTGATGGTGGTGATGATGGTGATGTTGATGGTGATGTTGATGGTGGTGATGATGATGATGTTGATGGTGGTGATGTTGATGGTGGTGATGATGATGGTGGTGATGATGGTTGTGGTGATGATGGTGGTGGTGATGTTGATGGTGGTGATGATGATGATGGTGGTGGTGGTGATGTTGATGGTGGTGATGATGGTGGTGGTGATGATGGTGATGTTGATGTTGATGGTGGTGATGATGATGATGTTGATGGTGGTGATGTTGATGGTGGTGATGATGATGGTGGTGATGATGGTTGTGGTGATGATGGTGGTGGTGATGGTGATGTTGGTGATGATGATGATGGTGGTGATGGTGGTGGTGATGATGATGATGATGGTGGTGGTGATGATGGTGATGTTGATGAATGCTCTTCCTTCCGATATTAGGAAGCCACTGGAGCTATGCACTTTTAAATTGTCTCGATTGAAAACCAATTTCTTTACAACTGCTTTTTGTGTTTTGTTTTATTGCCCTTCCTTCGCACCTCCGACGAGCACGGTTGGCAACGCACGACGCTAGAGAAGTCCAACATACGCACGTACACAGCAGACATCGGAGGCCGTGAAGAAGCTGGCCCATGATACTTGGTGGCGAGCGGTGTATCATTTCGGGCCGCTCCATAAATGCACCAGGGCCACAATTGTTTACTGGGTCGACCTTCGGAGCATAAGGGGTTCCAGCAATCGGCGGCTGCAAACCAGAATAACATCAGCCGCTGAAGTTTTCCGAAAGGACGTGCTTTTCCTTGAGTGAAACAAAATAATGTTTGAATTTTTTTATTTCTTTCACGTAGATATGGGAAGGAGCTGTGATATATTTTGTAATGAACAACGATGAATGTCAAAACCAGGCCAGACCATTGCTTGCATCGAACCGACGGTGCCGCCAGTGGGTTGTGTGAAAGACACGTTTATGTATTTGTTTAACGACGTGTCATTTCCGCTGTGATTAAGCAAACAACGTGTTCAGATCCCACCCTTCGTTCTGCGTTGCTTCCGTTTATTTTATGTTTTGTTTCCCTTTCCCCGAACCACAAAATCATGCTCCGGCCTTTAAATCCACCGCAGCGGAATGAGGAGGACGGGGCGAGCGAATTGAGAGATTACGAAGCGAACTCGTTCAAACTCGGCGCTGGCGGCGGCGGCGGGGAGGCGGTTGTCTCAATAATCCACAACGGTGAGCGGCACTGACGTTTAACCGAGTCTCTCGCGGCATTCGGCTTGCCGGGAAAGCTCACATCATGCGCCGGGTAACAAACGAGGCGGCGCTGGGTTGCTCCGAGATTTACTGCACCCCCTCGCCAAAAATAAAAAAAAACGGAAACTGCTCGAGTCGAGTGGCCCGCCGGATTGGTTGTTGAGTTTATACTGGTAGGAACCTCCTGGTTACACCAGCCCACAGGGGATCATTGTGTCCGTCCGTCGTGCAGGGAGGGGCTGGGTGGGGAGGGGAGGGTGGGGAGGGGCTTGGTGGGGAGGGTGGGGCTGGGTGGGGAGGGTGGGGCTGGGTGGAGCTGGTCAGCCCGTGGTGCCCTTATAAAACTCAACGTTTAACCTACTCACGCCGGCTTGTGCTCGCCCTCACAGTCGGGCATATTTGCGGAATACACCACGCCGCCGTTGACCCTGGCCATTGACCGAGCAACCCAACGTTCCTACCAGCCCCCTCCGCAGGAATGTGTTACACGACGCGTGGATACGAGACCCGTAACACGCCCCACAAACGTTCTGCCGTCCACGCTGCGCGACGCGCCATCCCATCAGCTCGGCTCGGACGCAGAGGAGCACGTGGTTCGGGTGACCAACATCGGCGGATGGCCGTGCATACCGAAACACACTGAAGGATCAGAGATCTTGTTTGTGCTGTGTTACGGCTCTACGCGAAGGCCACCCTGCGTTTCTGATACTTCGTGCTAACATCGACATTGCTTTGGCATCGCGGCTTAATTCCAGCCATTCTCAGTTCACCGACTGACGAACACCTCCCCCCCCACGCTGTCGCGGTCAAGGGCTATTGTTGTTTTTTGACTAACCAACTTCACCACACTCGTCAGCACGGGTTGGTGAAGGTCCACTTTAACGCGTAGGCTTTCACGACCAATATCATCCATAATATAGGTTCATTTTTGTTGGGGGGGGGGGGGTTAAATCGCGTAAATATATAAATGTGTCGTTAAACCCGCCACCACCCGACACAGCCAACTAGTAAGGGTTGTCACGTAAACAGAACGTGGCCAATTCGTCACGATGAGGTCCAGTTCTGCAATCCTTTGCCACTGATGTTTTCCGTGGCCGGGGCTAAAACTCGAGTTGCTGGCTTCATTGCGTAGCGTGCTACCTCGTGTGTCACTCCCATCCCCTCCGTGTGGCTGACATAATGAATTGGATAAGAATATCTTACTATATAGATGGCTACAGAGCTTGGGCAATTGTTGGCACTGGCTCATCACCTGATGTGCCGCCTTCCCGCTTGTACGTGTTTGCACGTGCCTCCGATTCGTCATATTTCTTTGGGAGCAAGCTAATAAAGAACTGTGAGCTGTGCAAGTCTAAACTAAATACCAATCTTAATTGAACACTCGGAAGTAAATTTCATCCCTGATTTGCCGTCGAGTTATTCCGCCGTTAATCCGCGCGGTGGCATGCGGGGGAGGCAGACACAAGGCACGATTCTTACAGCGGGACTCATATTGTACCGAACGCAAACTAATGATCAAGTGTCGACGTGGAGGACGTTCATGAAAAAAATGAATCCTCCTTCCGATGTTGATATCTGCAACATTGTTTTAATTCCGAAGCGCTCGAGTAAACACATTCCTGCGGAGGGAGCTGGTAGGAACGTTGGGTTGCTCGGTCAATTGCCAGGGTCAACGGCGGCGTGGTGTATTCCGCAAATATGCCCGACTGTGAGGGCGGGCACAAGCCGGCGTGAGTGGGTTAAACGTTGAGTTTTATAAGGGGACCACGGGGTGACCAGCCCCTCCCTACCCAACCTCATCCCTCCCACCCGCCACCCAGCCCCACCCTCCCCACCCAGCCCTTCCCCACCCTTCCCACTCAGCCCCACCCTCCCCACCCAACCCCTCTCCACCCTCCCCTCCCTCTCCACCCAGCCCCTCCCTGCACGGCGGACGGACACAATAATCCCCTGTGGGCTGGTGTAACCAGGAGGTTCCTACCAGTATCACTCAGCACTGTTATCCCCTGGCCACCAAGCAGCGCCATGCCCGCTACACCCTGGGGCAGGCTCAAACACCCTGCCTAGCTTCAGAAATCCGATAAAATCGGGTGCATTTATCACGTTTTGATCGCGGGCAATAACTACGCATGTTTATGTACGCATTCATGTTGAACTTCTTGCGCGCCGTACGTAGCCAACCGTGCAAATGGGAGATGCGGGGAAAGGACAACAAACTAAACACAAAAAGAAGTTTCTCCGGTTCATCCGGCATTGTATAGACCGTGGCCGATCACGATGACTCACACGGTCACCGCAGTCAATGCGTGCGCGCTCCCCGTGAAACCCTCGCCCTCCCCGTCCCAATTTAACTCGCGTTGGATAGCAGTGTCCCACAGCTCTTAGCAGTGCGGTGAAGCCATGCGGACAAGATGGGGCGCGCGATTTGACGAGCAACAACAGTCATGGAAAGAGAGAGAGAGAACATAAATGCAGATGAAGGGAAGGAGAGAGTGAGAGAGATGCAAATTGGAGCGGAGCCGTGACACGTGACGGCAGGCTTCGCGTGTGCCAATGTTGCTCGCCAAACTCTGTCAAAACAACCACCTCCGTGTCATTAAGCATCCACGGAGCCCATCGCTTCACAAGCGGCGTGTTTAGGCACAGGCTGCCTCTCTCGTCACGTGTATGCGAAGGCGACACCAGCTCGGGAACGGCTTCATGAGGCAGTGGCCCACGTAACTTTCCTACCCCCCTCCCCCTTCTTTTTTTTTTCCACTGGCACAGCTGAGCCGAGCCAACGGCGGAGTCAGCGCAAGTTTTTAGGCAAGTGGCTTCCTCCTCCCCCCCACTCCCCCGCCTCTGGTCGTTGACGGTGACGAGTCAAGCCGGAACCAACCTGCGAAACGCCGTCCTCACGAGACGACGTCTGCCTCAATGTGACTCAGCGCCAAAGAAGGTCCATGGGGGGGGGGGGGGGGGTTGCCACAGTGGCTAGATGTTAACTACCTCGCCTGGTATACAGGAGGTCGTGGGTTCGATCCCGACCCTGACGCCTGCGTATTTGGAGTTTGCGTGTCTCTCTCTCTCTCATCATCATCACGGTGGCTGGGAGATATTAACTACCTCGCCTGGTATACAGGAGGTCGTGGGTTCGATCCCGACCCTGACGCCTGCGTATTTGGAGTTTGCGTGTCTCTCTCTCTCATCATTATCACGGTAGCTGGGAGATGTTAACTACCTCGCCTGGTATACAGGAGGTCGTGGGTTTCGTGTCTCTCTCTCTTATCATCATCACGGTGGCTAGGAGATGTTAACTACCTCGCCTGGTATAAAGGAGGTCGTGGGTTCGATCCCGACCCTGACGCCTGCTGCTGTATATGTGGAGTTTGCACGTCTCTTTCTCTCTCCCCGTAGTCGTGTGGATATTTATCTGGGTCCTCCGGTGTTTCCTTCCACATTTAGAAATCACGCGTCAAGTGTATTTGGCTGCTCTAAATGTCCACACGATGAGCCATTCCGTTGAGCTATCATTTGTGGATAGATCGCCTCTGGAAAATAACTATATAGCCCAGTGGGCCTTACCTGGTAAAATACAATAAAAATAGTTAGATAGTTAGTTAGTATGCCTGCGAGGACAGAGTGTAACCGCGTCATCTAACATGCGCCTTTACCCGTTCGTTGTATGTGATGTCAGCAACACCACTGGATGTGGAGCTTGTGGAACAATGCGAGGCTTAAGTCATTAAGTCAGATTCCCCCCCCACCGCCCCCCCGTTATGCCGCTGCTTATTTTTGTCGCGAATTCATGCGGCGCTGGGGAGAAAGTTGACAAGAACAGCATCTTTTGATTAAAAGCTTTCGTGACTGCAGGGATTTATATTCTTGGTTATTTCGGTAAAGTCACGTAGAAGGGAAATAATAAAATAATATTAATATTAAACAATAAAAATTCTCACGAAAATTCTCACGTGAGAATTTTTATTTTTTTCAGATTTTCTTGCTGTGGATTTCACACATGATGATGATTGCTTGTGTTGCAGCCGAAACGTCGTGAGAATTTTTTTTATTGTTTAATATTTATATTATTTTATTATTTCCCTTCTACGTGACTTTACCGAAAGAACCAAGAATAAGAACAAAAAATTCTCACGACGTTTCGACTGCAACACAATCAATCACCATCAGGTGTGAAATCCACAGCAAGAAAGAACCAAGAATAAGAACAGCATCGTTTTCTGCACGGTGCATCCCGCTTCGAGCTGAAAGCAATTTGTACAGGGAGCCGAAACACGCCCGCAGGTGAGTCAGCCCGCAGCGCTGAGACCCAGTGCGCATCTCCATTGGCACTAAACAAATAGCAAGACCCGTTGCAGAGAGCACAGCAATTAATAGTACAACATTTTGTCTTCTGTCACTCCACTTATCCTGGATGGAATCAAAAGAGCAATGCAGCTCGTTTTCACATGCCCACCGATGAATGAAGCCCCCCCCCCCCCCCGTATGCGGCGTCGGTCATGAGGCTTGTGTGACCATACTTCACCACGCTGGCAATTGCGGGTTGATGAAGAGAGGGGGGGGGGGGCGTGGGGGGGGGGGAAACTCGGAAGAATTTCAAATATCACACACTGGTGGTGTTAGCCGTGGTCAGAAACCAAACTCAGGTCGCAGGTTCACGGAACAGCGCGCACAATGACACCGATAACGCAGACCAACTAGGACGACGTTTGCTATTTAGGGGCCGTCCATAAATGACGTCACGCACCTCGGGGGGAGGGGGGGTCAGACATTTGTGACGATTTGTGACGAGGGGGGGGGGGGAGTTGAGAAATGTGACGTCACATAAAAATGCGCTACTTTAAATAAATTAGACAACACATTTTACTTAATTAAATATACTTTTAATAAATGTTTTCTCCGACATCAGAGTGCAGCGGCACATTAAATACGCACTACAATGACAATAGTTTAAAACGATTTGAAGCATGTTTTATTTTGGGGGGGGGGCAGAGCTTTGTGTCGTCATATTTGAGGGGGGTCTGACTTTGTGTGACGAGGGGGGGGGGGGGTCAAAAATCGTGCAAAATCGCGTGACGTCATTTATGGACGGACTCTTAGGTAAAAGTAAAGCGTCGCCACGAAACATTCAAATTCAGTCTCAGGCAGCTTTCAGACACGGACGAATTTGCATAAAACTTTGATGCGTAAGTAGTGGCACGCTCCCCCAAGTCAGGGCCCTATCATCCAATAAGCCATCGCAGTCACTGTGCTAAGGCCCTACGAAAACAGAAGGGCCTACGAATCAACACTTTGACCATGTTTTTTGTTTGTATATATGATGAAAACTATTTGAACAAAGTTATCTTCTTGATCCATAATACAGGTTATTTTTGGGTTCAATCGCGTAAGTATGAATGTGTCATAACCCTCCACCACCCGACACAGCCGATTAGTAAGGGCTTTGTCACGTAAACAAAACGCCAACTAGTTTACTACTTCAGCCCACCGGTGTGTTGGAGAGTAAATCCACAACATTTACAATTTCAGTAATACGACGTTTCGCCGGTAATTACATCCAACATCATCGGGCGATTTGGCAGAGTCGTGTCAATGTCAATCTCTTTGTCATAAGGTGAGAGAAATTAACACTGGAAATTGCCTCGCATCGAATTAGGGCACAGGCCAAATAATGAACGCATCAGCAGTAACGATATCTGTCCAGCGAAGCACCGCGTGAAACAAGGGGAGTGACACTGGCGGAGGTAGTGACACGGGGCAGCAGCAGCGCCAACTCTAGACAGTTGTCACCGAAGACCTACGAAACAGAAGTGCCCTCGGGCCTGCAAGAACCTCAATCTGGCTTTGCTGCAAGTGGCTGTAGCAGTGCATTCGATGCACGGATGTATAGCGCACGAGGACTAACTTAAAGCGTCGCGATGGGGAGCGACGCAAAGCCTCCGTAAGGACACGGTGCCTCGCTTCTCTTGTCCCTTGGCTCGCATCGCGCGAGTAAAATTCGTGTAAAAAAAGACATTACTGAAGCAGTAATTGGCGCACGTGCTCCCGTGACAGCTTTATTAATTGGCCGCGTCGGATGGAGGAGGTTTTTACGACACACAATTTACTTGCGCAATCTGACCCGAAGCTCAATTGTGAATGAAGATGATTCAACATCAGCTAAGATTTTAATTCAACGTTTTGCCACTTTTCACGGACTTACAATAGAGAGGGAGAGGGGGCGCTATATGTATTAAAATAATTATTCGCCTCTTAACACCGCTACCATTTTCACGAGTTCCGCCCCCATGTAAACAGGTGGCCCCATGCCCAAATAAATGTAGCAAAGTGCTCATCTCCGTTGGAGATCCTGAAATCTTACCTCTCCTATACCTTGCACTCCGATCGCGTTTCACTATCGCTTGTTGCTGTAACTTTCTGACCGTGCCCCGAACGGAACATCTGTGAACCATTGCCTCGTAGCCCATAGGATTCCTCCTGCAGTCCAAATAAAGATTCCGATATTAATTGGTTGCCCAACACCCTTGGTGATGAAGAAAACCATCATCTTGAACGTGCCCCTTCGCCGGCTGACTTTCTGAGTCACCCAGCGCATGGTCCCTACAACTGAGCAGCATCGAATGAAGTGGGGCCCGACGTTCTTTCCGAAGGCGTTTTGTGTGTGTGTTGTTTTTCATTTATTTCGGAAGCAATCAGCGATCGTTCCGGAGGAATCACACCTTCGCATACCCTCATTTTTCATTTGTCTACCACGGCCGTGTATCCATGGTTGCGCAAGTGCTGGCTCAGTAATCTGACACGGGGGTTATACATCTGAACCACCGCAGCCACCTATCGCAAGTTATATATTTTTAAATCGTTTTGAAAACACTCGCGTCTGAAAATGCTCATACAAAATAATACTAAACATACTTAAATTTCGATTTAAAGCTTTCGTGACTGCAGGGATTCATCTTCTTGGTTCTTTCCGTAAAATCACGTAGAAGGGAAATAATAAAATAATAAAAATAAAACAATAAAATAATTCTCACGACGTTTCGGCTACAACGCAAGCAGCCGTCCTCTTCACCTGAGAACGGCTGCTTGTGTTGTAGCCGAAACGTCGTGAGAATTATTTTATTATGTTTTATTATTTTATTATTTCCCTTCTACGTGACTTTACCGAAAGAACCAAGAAGACTAAACATACTTCTTTTTTAAAAGTGCATTCTGCACAACCTGGTTCAGAAACACCGTTCATTAACAAACAAACAAAACGGAGCACAAACCTGAAAAGTGCACAGAGAAGCATGGAGAGATACAAAGAGGAACACGTGGGTGAAAGGTAATGCACAGGTTGGTGACATCATTCAACCCGTTAAGAAGAGTGAGTGGGCTTGGCAGGAGATGTCACTATATGGTCAATTATAATAATATGGTAAGTGGCAGCCAATAAAATTAACAAATTTGAGAGGACGTCCCTCGAGCGATGAAATCAGCTGATGTGCAGGTGCCGGGAGATGATTACGTCGCCGTATTTGTGAAGAAGTGGCGGTGGCTTGTAGGGGACCTTCATCCAGCAGTGGATTGATCATGGCTGATGATGATGATCATGATGATGATGATGATCATGATGATGATCATGATCATGATGATAATCATGATCATGATGATGATCATGATGATGATGATGATCATGATGATGACTTACCCCGTATTGCAGGAACCTCATCATAGTCACTGGAGTTTTTTTCCTTCTTTTTCTACAACTGCACATATACAAAAAAAAGCCCGAAAGTTCTCAGCTAATTAACGGAGACACACCTACTACAGACGGGGGATTTGTTATTGCTGAAGGGCAAACTAAATTGAGCAACAAAGGCCAACAGCACTGCTTTTCCATAACGCATCCAAGCGCAACGGCAGATTCCAACGCGGTGGAAACACACAGCCAGCCTTGGCACGAAGAGGATGGCATACGGTGCCCAATAATGGTTACTTCGTTAAAATTATTTGTTAAGCTCGTCTGCAAGATAAACAAATGGCAGTTTTTGGCGTCCGACTGCGTGGCTCTGCCGCTGTTCGGGATGTTTCTACTCGTTGTGTGCCCCCGTATCTGGCCGGCCTGGGCGACAAAGCTCAACCGGTTTTTGCATTCGGAGCGATGACAGAGCGTGGTTGACACGCGTCCTGATACGAAGAATTCATTTGGGGGGGGGGGGGGGGGGAGCGTGTCCTGTCTAATTTCCCGATGCTGGAGGTCCCTCCGGCCCACAAGCCCCAGTTGAGTTGCACCGCTTACACGCTTCATTGCTCCAGGAGATTTCGGAGGTTTCGGTGGGCTCACCAGCTCACAGAACCAACTACGTTCACATAACCGACTGCTTCATCGTCAAGCTCAACCACCCCGAGCTCTCCGATGGGTTTCCTGTTTTGCTACTGCATATTACCCTATTTCAGTCCCCGAAACTCCCAGTAGCACATCGAGGGATGCGACGCCGAGATCACGACGGAGAGCTCCACGGCGCAACCGCGAAAGCCTCACGAGTTGGCCGGCCCGTCTTCCAAACCAATGTGTCCAAATTGCCGTTCGAAACAAACTGCAGCACACATTTTACTAATAGGGTTTTCCCCCTTTTTTCTTTGAACTGTGCGCTTTTTGTTTGTCATCTGGTCGAACATCATATGAGACTAAGCTCTAAAGAAAACTGTCTCTGGTGTGGACCAATCAGTTTCAAAGACAATGCATAAATGATCAGAGTATTGTTTTTGTTTGCATTTGACTGCAAGCATTGTGGTTAATGTAAGCATGATTCCTTGCAAAAGGTCTCAGTTTTGTTGCCAGAAAAAAGGGGAAAAACCCTATTCGTATATGATGCAGCACACATCATCTAATTCCAGTGTACGGCCTCGCGGTTGAATGCTGTGGATAAACGCTGAACGATATTGAGGTCTTATTTTGAAAAAGTAACTCCCACTGTGCTTCACCCAATGCGGTGCGCTGGAAACAACGTGCAGCATTTCTCACACGCCATTCCATACATTCCCTCTGCATTGGCCGGACAATCATCAGCCGTGCTCAATCCACTGCTGGATGAATAGACGCCTCCCCGAGCCGTCGCCATATCTCACGTCCCGCGATGTAACGATCCGCCTAGCTCCTCTCATCGCTCCGTCTCCGCGGTGGACGATGGAACTCCCTAACACATTCCCCTCACTTGGCTGCCACTCTTGTTTTGTGTCAGTCTTGGCCAGAGGGCATCATTCCTTCAAGCGACACGTTCTGCCCATACCACTTACGTTTCTTCACGGTCAAATATGATGTGTCCAACCAGCGCATGCACTTCACCCGATGGGTCCCTCCGATTAGCACGGTTTGCCACGTACAGCACATATACATTAATGCCATTCCGTGCTTCGTTGCACTAACCTTGCGCTTTTTGTTCAATTTTCTTCATCGATGTCTACGTTTCTGATCCAAATGTCACGACGGGTGATGTGTACTCGATCTACAAAAAAACGTTATTGTTGAGGCACACTGGTGAAAAAATTGACCTTTTGCAAGGAATCAAGTCTGCGTTAACCACACGCACTTGTGGTGAGAATATAATATATGCAATGTCTTTGAAACTGATTGGCCTACACGAGAAACAACCAGTGTAGGCATCTATTTGATGTTTGAACATCTTACTTTATTTCCAGAAAGGCTAAAACCTATTCTTGTTTTTCATACTTTAAAATTGCCTAAAAGGTCCCATAAATGTGTCTGGTGCCCTGTGTTGTATTGCACGCGCGGTACTGCTGTCTCACTGTGTTAAATAATGAATGAGGCAGGAGCAATTTGGCTATGTTTTCATTTACAGCAATAGAGTTTTGCAGCCGCTAAATGGTAATTACGCGGTTTTATGATTAAATGAGAAATACATTGAATTGGTTGTGCCCCCTTAATTTGTCTCTCACCAAACCGTCACTAGTTACGACTTTGCAGCGAGGGGAATAGAAAACGCATGAAATGCGACGAGAAAAAAAAAATCTGCCGACCAATGTAATGAAATGGCACGACAAAATGCCCGATTTTTTGTATAACAAATCAGAAAAATTATTGCGCTGACCTATACAATGCACCCTTTTCATTTGCGATTCTCGCGTACATGTTTCAATGTCCAGAGATTGATTTCAACTAATTTCCCGGACGCGATTTGGAATTACGCTTCGCATTATCCGCGGCTCCGTAAATGACTATCACCGCATTTTTTTTTCCACGCCGTGTCATAATTCCCTTTCTGCAATCGCTCGCCGCGGTATGGCGTGACCTGCAAATCGGAAAGATTTTTTTTTCTTTTTGCACCGCTCAGCACTCTGGATGGAACGAACAGATAATGGCCGAGGAAAGCGTTTATCGGCAGCGATCGTACGAGTGAAACGCAAGAGCCCGCCGGTTCACCGATGGCAAACGTTTTAATTCCCCAGTGGTGCCACGCGCACTCAAAATGCTTCTGGATAATTTCAGGAAATGCTTTTGAATCCACTCTTTGCATTTCAGTTGATTACTTTTTTCCGATCCCCAGGGTTTTCAGTTCGCCACGGGAGGCTGTACAAATGCTCCAGGAAAAAAAAACACCCCAAAGTGTTGCCCTACCCTGTCGTGATTAAATTTCTCAACCCTCAGGTTACACTTTCATCCCCTTATGCAGCTGTACACACACACACACTACACAGCGTGTGAATAAATACATGCGGGATTATAGCACAATTTTATAAATTGTCACGTGTAGACTAACACTTACACATCATCTGCGCTTGAGAAATTAAAACCTTGGCTTGGAAGGAACACTGCCGTCGACTTCACAGTATGCACGAACTAACCTACGTATACAGCCCGGTAGTGAATTGCTAATTGGTTTATCCAGAAGCACAGATATCCAGAAACCTTATTTCGATTTAAAGTCGCGGCAAACGCGTTGTGGACTCGGGTCTCCTAAATTGACTTAACCAACCAGCACTGACGGGTGTTATATTTATATATATATATCTTTTTTTTACGAATTACTGTTGCTGAGCAACTGGCCAAAAAGTCCAAGCAGCCATCAAAACACAGCATTATAGGAGCTGTAACAGATAAGAGTTAATGCGTTTCTTGAATTGACGATGGGAGGGAATTCCAAAGTAGAGCAGTGCAAGAAAAGCGGAAAGTATTTTTGACCTGCAGTGTGGTGGTTGAATGCGGTGTGGATGAGATGAAAAAGCCAGTGTGCTAAACCCGAGTCCTTCAAATGGATGGAGGAAGCAATTCTTGAAGTTTATAGCAACACTCGCCATGGTGGGACCGTGGATGTTTTATCTCCCGGTCCTCCAGTTTTTTCCTCCCCATTTACAAACATGCGGTTAGATTATTTCGATTATTTGGCTGCTATACATTTCCACATAAGCTACTTCGTTGGGCTATCATTTGTGGCTAGGTTGCTTCTGAAAAAGAAGCTAATGGCTGAGTGGGCTTTACCGGGTAAATAAAACAAATTATAATTGTGATTTGCTTACTTTTACTATACTTTGCACTCCTATCATGTTTTTGTATTTTTTGTTGTCATTTTCTGACCCGCCCCTATTGGACATATGTGAAAAAGAGCTTTATAGCTCATCGGATTCCTCCAGTATAAATACATATTCTAATTCTGATAGCAGTGACAAAAGAGTGATAGGGAGGCGAATGACCGCCGGTGGATGGAGTGAATCAGTGAGTGAATGAGTGAGTGAATGAGTCAGCGTGGCAAAGTAGAGTCAAGCAAACCCCCATGGCTGTCTCGGTGTGGGGGAGGCCTTCATCTGGTCGCGGATTAACACCCGAAACTTCTTTATTACAAAATTACTTACAAAACTCTCAGATTGACCTTTCGTTCTCGCTAATGTCAAAGACAAGCGCTGACGGGAGATCTGCCAAACAAAGACCCCCCCCCCCCCCCCCAAGGTGCTCAAATTTGTAACTGAACTTTTTGGCGACCGCCACACAATCTGTCGTTGGTAACCTAATCTGCGCTTGATGCATCTTTAGGGAAATGAGAGCGTAGCCATTAAAGCCTGCAGAGCCAGCCCTGGGGGACGGGTGGAATGATCGTTCTAATTTCTTGGATAAGATAGTTTGAAATTTCCCTCTGGGCCACGTGCGCCGTGGGGGTGAGGCTAAAGCTGTGGCGCCGTTGTGTTTCGGTGTCGTTTAGGGTGCGCCGTGAAAAACACAACCGCACCGAGGTTGTGCTCAACTAGACTCGTCTATATGGAACCGCAACTGAAGTTGGATTTCTACAACGACGAAACTTTCAGTTGCTGACGCCTTGACCTGCCCACCGACTACCCCCGAGTTGTGCAGCTGCGCAAAACCATCTTCAACTCCGCACCACTGATTAGCACGGTTGGCTACGTACGGTGCGAATGAAGTTCAACACTTCAGGACCGGCCTCGACCTTTGCCCTGTTCACCACCGGCCTCGACCCAGCGAAGTACCATCTCGTGAAAGAAGGCTGTCAAGATTTTACCGCAAAGTTTTGGGAACTTTGCGTCCAGCCAAACGCCCCGCGTGCGTTTATTAAACGCTCCCGTCGGCGGGGTGAGTTCAGTCGGGAGCTGGATACTCGAACGGGATCGAATTATTTGTACGGTGGTCACCGACACGCTCCGGCTCACGACGCAAATGAACTCCGTCCCTGTGGCTGGGTACCCAGGAACGAAATTAAAAAATGTGATAGTTGAATTATGCACGCTGGAGGGGCTTCGCGTCCTCATCCACGCGGGGGAAGGAGGCCCTCGCCCTGCGTGACCCCTCTGCCGCCGCCACCACCATCGTAGCAGGTATTAAAAATTCGACAAACTGATCATCCTAAGGCACATCGAGGCAAATTTATGCCACGATGCAAACAAAAATCAGTCCTGTAGAAGCGTTTTTACCACCGAGGTTTCTGCGGGCACGCAAATATCCGTGAGGGCTATGTTGTTTAGAACGTTTTATTTGTTTGTGAATGTCTATTAATGCGACGACACTTTGAGTGGGCAGATTTGTCCTGGAAAGACGCCACGTGTTTAAGCAAAAATAGAATTCACTTGGCTTAGGCCGCGTTGTTAAAATTATTCAGATTATTTGGCTGCTATAAATGTCCACATAAGCTCCTTCGTTGAGATGTCAATTATGGAAAGGTCGCTTCTGAAAAATAATCTAATAGCTCAGAGGGGATTCCATGGTAAAAAAAACATTGATAATTGTTTTTTTACCATTTTATCTGGCAACAAAACTGACACCTTTTTTACATACTCTGATGGTGCATTGTCCTTGAGTTGTGCGCCTTTTGGCGTCATCTGGTCCAACACCATGTGAGACTAGGCTCTGAGAAAAGCTGTCTCGAGTGTGGACCAATCAATTTCAAGGACAGTGCATACATTATCACAGTTGTGTTTTTTTTTGCATTCCGACCGCAGGTATTGTGGTCAATACAAACATTACTCCTTGTAAAAAAGTTTTGTTGCCAGATAAAAGGGTAAAAAAACAATTATCATATTTTGCTACTGGCAAAGGAGGTTCCAATGGTGTAAAAAAGAAAACATTGTTTGTGATTTGCTTACCTTTCCTATAATCCTGTTTTATTTATTTATTTTTGGTTGTTATAACTTTCTGACCCCGTGCCCCTTACTGGATATCTGTGAAAAAAAGAGCTTAACGGCTCATCGGATTCGTCTCCAGCATAAATATTCTGATTCTGTTTGCCAACATCAGTGGAAGCGCAGCGGGCTGGCGTGAGTGGGAGGCAGAGTCGGCCTCAGCACGCACAGCGCCAAGAGTTGCGGATCTGCGCCGCTGAGACCCGAGCAATCTTCCTCGAGGACTTTGTCTATTCTAGATTTGAAGTTTTCGTGACTGCAAGGAATCCATACTCTGTTTTTTTCGGTAAAGTCACGTAGCTTAAAAAAAAATATATAAAATAAAAAAAATAAAAATTTAAATCACGACGTTTCGGAAGCAACACAAGCAACCGTCATCAGGTGCAGACCGTTCCAGCAAAATTACTTTATCTATCTTTAATGGAATGCATATAAGCACCTTAACCAAGGCGATTTACACAGAATTAACAACGGTACAACAGATGATGTAATGGTTGAGATGAAATGAATGAAATAGACAAGAGGAAGCAGTGGGGGCAAATTTGTGATTCGTGAATTCGGTGAAAGCGAAATTGATGACAGTGATGATGGATTGAATGATTGGGGTTAATGAGTGATAGGCCATGAAATGAGAATATGAAGAGGGGACAGGAACGGTGGTGGCTATGAGGGGGAGAGTAAGGGGTCATGGCGATGAGCTGGGGGTAACAATAAGTAAGTTTTGAGTGAGGTAGCGGAAACTTAGTGAGCGAAGGTGACCGCTTAATGTGGAGGGGGAAGTTTGTTCCAGTGAAGGGGGGGGCGAGAAGAGAGAGTGAAAGCGTGGATTAAGCACAAAGAGGGGGGGGCAGAGAGAGACAACAAAGATTGAAAAAGTAGCAAAGATCGAGGTCTGAGGCTGTTTCCTTATGCGCGTCAAACAGAATACACAGCAGAGGTCGCAACCGGGTACCCAATACCCGTACCGTTTTCTTTCGGTAAACGCTGTGTGTTATTTTACAATTTCGACCGCGCCCGAGCAGAATATCCAAAAATAGGAGAATTCTGTCAGCTTCCACTTCCATAGTGAACTGGATGGACAGGGTTTTTGCGTGTTGAGATTTAGAGATTCGTTAAGTGTGTCTTTGCCATGTGGCCAGACCACCAATGTGTGTCATCCACATTTCTAAACCAAGCAGCAGGTTTAAGTGTGCTTGAGGCTATTGCACATGTTAAGGCATTATTTTTTTACTTTAAATGCACATCACGGTAGAATTGAAATACTTTATCACCACTCTTGAATGTGCTGTAGCGCATTTTTGGGGGAATTGGCGCCAAATTTGCTGTTTAGTTTGTCCTTCCCCCACAACTCCAATTTGCACGGTTGGCTACGTACGGTGTGAAAGAGGTTCAACAGACATATAAAAAGTAAAGGGGAAAATGCGTGGCGTAATTCTGTACACCTCAAGTCCTCAGTAATGGAAGATCCAGCGATTCTTCTCTCTGATGTGCAGGACAAGGGCATGGAAAAGGAGAGTATGTCTTGTGAAGGCAGGCACACACAAAGCCGACTGCAGCAATCCTGCACAAAAGGCTCCAGCAAAGTTCGAAGACTAATAGCCCTGCCCTGAGAGAACACACAAAGGTTAATAACATTTCAAACTGTTAAAGAGTGGCTTTGGGCAGGACACATCATGGCTGGAAGGGATTATGGCCGATGGAGTTGCTGCCAAGGAATGGGATGTAGAGATGATGGCCGATAATGACGGAGTGGCTGCCTAGGAATGGGATGTGTGCGACAGCACGCCCATGGAGGAGATGGAGCAATGAAAGCAGCTTGTGGGCAGGTGTTAGATGAGATCACATCGCAGCGTCGTGGGAGATGGGGGGGGGAAGTGACTTTGGCAGTGGATTGACCAAGGCTGCAGATGATATTGCAAGCAAACGGCACATTGTAGACCCATAATCAAAATAAAGACACTAAGTTTAATGTTTTGTTTCTTCAGGGGGGAAAAAAGGGTTAATTGGCATTGATGGAAAAATGTTACGACAATCAAATTCTGTTCGGTGATAATTTTTTTTAAAAATTGTAACAGAATGTCTCCCATTTTGAGGAGTCGTGCGGAGCCATTATCGTATTTTTTTTCTGTTCGGCGTGTAATTACTGGGCATATCAACTGACATTTGATTTGTCACTGTTTCAATGTGACTGCATAATGCAATTATACACCGCCACGGTCCGTCTAATAATCACCGCGATTTATATCATCTTTTGGTTATTGTCCAGAGGAAAAAAAAATCTGACTAGCCGTGACACCCTATCAGTTCAACCACTTTAAATGGAAATGTCAGCTCGGCATATTTGCCATACGCATTTATTTTTTATTTTTTCCCCAGCACATTACACGCAGTACCTGGGCGACGTGCAGTATGCAGTTTTGCATGATAATTAGCACATTTGATATTCACGCAATTTCGTTGTCTAGCCAATGAACAAGAGATTTTGTTGAAAAGTGCGTTGGGATCAACGGTGTTTGGTCTACAGAGCACACCGCCTTGGGTAGGCATGTGGCCTGTCTGATCTGATGGGTAATTTCTATTCCGGTTACGCACGAGGGTGAGTGTCAAATTAATAAAATGTGTTTGTTTTGGACATTTGCACCGTTTTTGTGATAACCAAAAATCTACCACAAAGGCACTGTTTTACAGATGGGTAATAGTCTACCAAGAGAAGGTGTTATTGCTGTGTTTTACTGGTAGGAACCCACTGGTTCCACCAGCCCACAGGGGATTATTGTGTCCGTCCGTCGTGCATCCAAAAATGGGAGGGGTGGGGCTGGGTGGAGAGGGGAGGGTGGGGAGGGGCTGGGTGGGGAGGGAGGGGCTGGGTGGGGAGGGGAGGGTGAGGAGGGGCTGGGTGGGGAGGGTGGGGCTGAGTGGGGAGGGGCTGGTCACCCCGTGGTGCCCTTATAAAACTCAACGTTTAACCTACTCACGCCGGCTTGTGCCCGCCCTCACAGTCGGGCATATTTGCGGAATACACCACGCCGCCCGTTGACCCTGGCCATTGACCGAGCAACCCAACGTTCCTACCAGCTCCCTCCGCAGGAATGTGGTATCCAACGCCCTTGTAATAGCTGGCCATGATACGGTGCTATATAAATTGTCATTATTATAAATTAGGTATTTCATGGGTAATTTACGAATTTGGTATGTTGGACCATAACGAAAGCACACATGGCCTACTCTCCTCAGAATAAAGTAACCGGATCTCTATTGCCCACTGTGAGAGCAGATGGGCGGGAAGTATTAACCAGGGCGGCCACTGGTTTGAACCATGAACCCCTGCAACAAACGGCAAATATTCAAACATTCGGCCATGCGCATGAATACAATGGCCGAGCGTACACATCAGCACTTAAAAGTGTTTACCAGTTTAACACAGTGAACCGGTGCCTGACACATCTATCAGATGATTTACTTAACCAATTAACTTCACATCGCAAAACAATGCTAAATTATTGATAATAATGAGCAAATACATTGGTGAGGGTAAAGGTGCAATTTATGGACACGCGTTTTTTTTAATATACCAATAAACGCATTAAAGTGACTGATAACCCAATTAAATAATTGGTTGCTAATACAGTCAAATGAGTCAGAGCTTACAGATATTAAACGAGGAATGAAACAAAAGCCACGTGTTGTATTATACACTGGAATCTGGACACAAGCACACCTTATACAAGCACAGTTCCGATGTAAGCAACGCATGCTTACTGTTGGGAGGGGGGAAAGTCAGAGGACAACTTCTGATATAAGCACACTACTCAAGATGTTCAGTACAGCTGGCCTTGCTCCCGAATGGTGTGCTCCCAATGCAGACGTCCACCGTATTTGGAAACGAGCTTGCAGGAATTCAGGTAACGCCGTCATCGCGAGTGGTGCAAAATGCACGCTCAATCTGAAATAGTTCGTGCTCGTCTGCTCATTTAAAATTTGCCAATTCCCCCACGACTCTCGCGGGAAGAAAAAAATAACATTTGGGTTGGCACTACTTCAGATCCTTCTCATATAACTCACTTTACGCCAACAAACACCTCGGCAAAGTTAAACTGATGTTGTTGGCACAGCGCGATCGATGTGCGGAGAGACCCGGCGATTATTTCAGGAGACGGATTACTAGATTATTACTTTCGCATCGATCGCGGAAGCCTGGCGGACAGCGGGAAGCCAGGTTTACAGATTCCCAGGCGAGGCTTAAGGCACACGCGCCGCTGCAAGCCAGTCGCACCTCGGTCAGCCTCCTAGCGAAAGAACTGGAGGCACGAGGTTCTGCTCGCAAAGCCAGCGATGGGTATTGCGCCGTTGCGTCTACGCAGGCATGAACCCAGTTCTCGGAAGCTAAGCGGGGATTTGAGCCGCGGATAGTTGGCTGAATGCGGTGCGAAAGAAGTTCAACATATACACATACGCACGCTGTGCGAGCGACGGGTGCAGTCGGCGTTGCGGGCGGCACAGGGCATCGAGTACCGCGGAAACACAACGGTTCGGTGCTCACCTCACCCTCACCGACCCAAATTGACCGGCGAAGCGAAGTACGGTCGTGTGCATTCCTCACGGCCCACGAGGCTTGGAGAAGGTGCTCATCCAGCAGTGGATTGACAAACAAGAGGCTGTACAGGCGCATAACACTACGAATTCACTTCAAGTCGACCGTACCCCAATGGGTAAAATAGAAAAGCATTGTGTTGACAGCACACACACAAAATAAAAGCCGTGTTACTAAACTGTATCGTCGCGAGGTCAACTTGCCTGCCAGTCAATTTTCTGGAAAATAAATCGCTGCCCTCAATGGCTCACAAAGTGTGGGGAGGCCCTCATCCAGCGGCGGGATTAACAAAGCTGACCGTACGTGTACGATGGTAGTGACGTAGCTAATCGAGTACGCAGGCGGTGCGATTGCGCCTGGGGGCCCGTGGGCCAGAAAGCTCGTCCGGGTGCCGGGCCACGAAACGGTGCCCTCATGTCATCCCTGATGCCAGAGCTCATGCACCCAAGCGCGTGACTTCAACGCAGCAGCGTAGGAAACAGAAAACTCTTAACGGGTGGATTCTAGTGTCAAGCACACATATGGACATAATCCATACAGCCCTCTTGTTTCATGTAGGCTGGGGGCTTTCTTTTATTCACTGGTCGTTGTGAATGTGTACATTGTCTTGCTCAAAGATAAAATATATCTTTACAATGTCGCTGGAAGTTAGGATGCTTCGCTCGTTTCGTCCCACGACATCGATACAAAGCCCCATTTTCCTTTTTTTCGCGCAAACAATTTTGCGACTTTTATATCAGAAAAAAATAATTACCCTCTTGACACCTAGAATACCGAAGCCATAACGAGTCAAACATTGAACAGCCCTGGCAACAACTGCAGGCGGTGCCATTTGTGTTCCTTGCTACACGGTGCTCATCTAATAACTGCACTTAATTACGAAGATCTGCGTCCGTGTGGGAACAAGGCAAATTACACACCACCGTTCGTGTTAATACCTTTACGCACGTGTGATTCCTCAGTGTTATGAAGATGTGAAAACTGCGCTTGTAGTTACCGTGTAAGGAAATGAACAATCGAATTGATTCTATTTTTGATGAGCGAAGATGAGTGAAAGCTGCCCACAATGAATTGCGTGAGGTCACAAAACCCATGACATTTTTGGGGGAAATTTTGGAAGGTGCAATTTAAAAGTCTACGGTGGGATAACTGTGACCCTAAGAGAGGGATTGTAAAATATATATTTAATGGCTATAAAAAAACAAAACTGTAGAACTTTAACTTTTGGGGAGGAAAAAAAAAATTCCCGGAAAAAGACAAAAATTCTCCAATTACTATGAATTGCCTGTGGTATGATGCAAGCGAGTGCCTATTAAGGCATGGGCAGCACATAAGGGAGGACCAGTTTAGGCAGCGATGTCAGCTTGGGCCGACATTCGTTGTGCAGTGCGCCGGCCACTGTTCCACGGCATCCTTCAGTGCTGTTAGGGAACACCTATTAAGGCAGCACGGTACACAATTGGGGTGGTAGGCAAGTCAAACAGCACAACATTTATGCAAAATAGAGAATGCCCCATGTAGCCTTTAACAGACTGTAGGGGACAAGTGGTGCTAGCTAGCACCTATGAAGGGGGTGGGGGGTGGTCAACGTCACACCCCGGCTGCTTTTGTATCCCCAGTGCTGATGTGTGGGCCAGATACTCATTTAAGGTCGAGTCGACCTAGAGGAGGCCCCAGACGGATTCAAATATTCGCCACTGTTATCGGTCACAAGTGGGAATCAAACTCGGGTCACCGGGTTCGTAGCGCGGTGTGCTCCCCATTATTAGGATGAGCCATACTTGTTGATATTCAACGAACACATTCAAAAGGCCAATTGAAATAACGCTAATTAGGCCATACTCTTGGGTTCAGCCAGGAGGAACTATTGGTTTGTTCTATGCATTCACGCGTGTGTGCACTGTGTACCTGGCCCTAGGCGCAGCTAGCTGCTGCTGATTAATAACACAGAGAGCTATGAACTTATAAAGGCCAACCTGGCCACAAAGTTCCATTTCGCTGGGAATCAGAAACCAGATGACTCACCCAATTCCCTCCCTCCCTTCCTCCCTCCCTCCCTCCCTCCCTCGAGAAGCCAAGCCAATATCTGTACAGAGAACACGAAAAAAAGACAATCCTCGGATACATGTACTACAAAAAAGGCTCTTTCAATTATGCCCTTCAAAGTGGGGGGTCCTATGTCAACCATTTTTTTTGTAATGCCTATTTTACATATCTGGTACATCCGTAGAATTAAATTAGATGAACATTGGGCCAAGTTGCATCCTTCCAGGCTGAAAAGTCACCAATTTCCATGCTTTTGTCGATGCTTTCATGACATTGTGTAATTATATAAGACACACGAGTGATGGGACGCTGCCGTGGTGTAATGGTTAGCGATTGGACTTGAAATAACAGAGGTCGCCAATTCATACACCCAACTTGGGAGTTGAAACAACGGGGGGGGGGGGGGGGGCAGTTTCTCAATTCGCCCCGAGGAAGTACGGTCTAGAACGGCGAGGCGTGGTGGTGACAAACTTAATTTGGAGCTTTCGTGACTGCAGGAATTACTCTTTGGTACTTTCGGTAAAGTCACGTATAAAGAGAAAATAATAAATTAAATACTACCATTGCATTACATTTCAAAAATTTTGCGAGGTTTATTTGATTTTGTGTACTTTCTCTGTCTCCACTCGTTTTGTCGTTCTTATGTTCTGCTCTCTCTGTGTGTCTCGGCTGTTGTCCCTCTCCCTCTCTGCTTTTGTCTGTTCTTCGTGTTTGCGTCTTGTCTCTCTTTAAAATTTCACACTTAACTTCTAACTTAGCAATCTTTGGAAAAACGTAATCAACCAGTCTATGCGTTAATTGTGTGTTGACCGACTCTCTGTGTTGCATTACATTACATTTCGAAATTTTGGTAGGTTATTTAATTCAGTGTGTCTCTCTCCCTGTCTCCTCATTTTTTCCAAGCTTTTTGCAGCGTGCCACTCATTGACATGCTAATTTCTCTAACCCCTCCCTCTCTCTCCGCCCCCGCCCTCTCTCTATTTAAGGCCTCGACACAGAGGCGTGGTTTCTCTGTGTGCCTATATATGTCTCGCTATGTATCTCTGTGATATCTGTCTCTACTTATATGTCTGTCTATATGTCTCTGGTTCTGTGTTTTATCTCTCTCTCAAATTTAGCATTCTCAGGAAGAACGTAATCAACCAGGTAGGGTGTTGACTGTTATGTTATCCGACTCTCTGTTGTATTACATTACATTTCTAAGTACACTAGATTTGTGTTTCTATTTCATCTATACCTGATGATGATTGCTTGTGTTGCAATCGAAACGTCGTATGCTAGTATTTAACTTATTATCTTCTCTTTATACGTGACTTTACCGTGGTGGTGACATCGGTGACTTCGGGCCGCGTTGGCATCCTGATCTTGAAGAGCGGAGCTAGGACTTGGAACCGGAGATCACGTTCCACAGGGTCTCAAGCACAAAGGCGGCGAGCAGCACCGCGTACATCGCGAGCGGCAGCGCCGCGTCGTAGAACACGGAGGCCCACCGCGGCGTCCCGTCGTTCATCTCCTCCTCGGACTCCTCCATCTCCAGCTCACGCTGCAGCAGCATCACCTCTTCCATGTTCAGACCCCGTGATTGCTTGACTTTCCCCGCAGCCATCTCTCTCTACACGCGCAGCGTAGGGGGGGGGGTAGGGGGAGTTCACTATTAGTTTGGTCGCATGTGTTCGGTTTTGTCGTTGGTAGCGTTAAACGTGTTTGGAGAAAAAAAACATGCATATACGCACGGATTATGTAACACCTTTGAAACAGCTGTCAGGGCCAAATGAACCCAATTGCATATTTGCATGCATCTGATTAATTTGGGCAGTTTTCAAGAAAGGCAAGTCCCTAAGAGCAACACAACTCTGAACTAAAATGTAATTCATATTGGATCATTTTTCACAAGAGTTACGGCCGAACAAAAAACAAAATCAATTACGTTCTCAACCTCAGTCGCAGCGCGCTCAAAACTGTGTAGTTTTACACGTTTGTGTCGTGTGGGTTTGCTTTTAAAAGGTGTGGGGGGGAGGGGGGGGATAAGTTTACATTTACCATGAATACACGCACCGAATGTCACGTATCACATTTGTCATCACGTCAGCAAAAATATAATCTTGCCTGAGATGATATTTTTAGCACCGGTGCCTTTCACCGATGCTAGGGATTTCGTGGCAAGATAGGATCGGCAATGCAAAAGTCTGCAAGAGCACATCGCAGGTGACTTCTGTCGATGTGTTGATGCTAAAACGGCTTGCGCCGGGTGGGGGCACTCGTGCAGGATGGGCAAGGCCGTGGTTTCCATGAGCCCGATCACCAAGAGGACAACCTAAGAGAGATGGCGTGAGACTGTAGGGGAAGATCTTGGAGGTTGCATGTCTCCTGTCCAGTCGCTGCGGGATCTTGCCGAGGGTAGAAATCACTTCGTTTAGTTTGAATTTCGATTTAAAGCTTTCGTGACTGCAGGGATTCGTCTTATTGGTTCTTTCGGTAAAGTCACGTAGAAGGGAAATAATAAAATAATAAAAATAAAACATTATAAAATACAATTCTCACGACGTTTCGGCCACAATGCAAGCAGCCGTCCTCAGGTGAAGAACAGGTCTGTCGGAAAGACAGCGTCTGAATGTTCAGACATTCGGACGCTGTCTTTCTTTTAGTTTGTTGTCTTTTCCCCCCAATTACGATTAGCACGCTTGGCTACGTACGGTGCGAAAGAAGTTCAACATACATACGTACAGGCATTGGCGAAGGGTGGCGGCATAAACAGCTTTGGCCATGTTGACATCTGGTTCTTGATCGGTGATATTCAAATAACAACTAATTAGAAAGTGTTAAAGGAATTGTATTACTTAACTTTACTGACTATTGCCTAAATCAAATGAAGGCAGCTCTAACCAGGGCTTCCACGACTGTAACATTCACGTGTTTGCCAAAGGCAAGGCTACTGCTCCGTGACCTGATCACAGGGAGTGTTTAATATTATGCAGATTATTCTGCACCATCGTGTGATTGAATGGAATCTGAGGCAGTGTCGATGTGAATAGCTGGTTGGAAGAGAATTCACAATCATCTCCAGGAGTGTTTCCCAGACATCAGTCCTGGCAACCCCCCGTGGTGACACTTTCTGCGTGTACCAACCATCCGGTACGTGCGGCATGTTGCAGCTTCATTCGCAACCATTCGTATCCCATGATCAATTCTTCTTCTGAACGCTGTAGTTTGTAAATTACTTGTTAAAATATTTCACCAATACGACGAGTTGCAGGGTGAAGAGTCAACAATGGAAGAGTAAAAATAAGCACAATGCCATCGCCAAAATAAAATTGGAGTTAAGTTACAAATAGATATACAAAAATGGATTGTAAATAACATAAAACAGAAACGCCACTGTTATATGTATGCGTGTAAGCTACACAGACCCTTAAATTGAGTTGTTACCAACTCACAGCGGCGCGTGTCTGGGCTCGCACACACCAAACTTGCAATCTAGAGGTCGGCGGTTCAACTCGATCTCCGAGCGTGAAGATTCTAAATTGCCCCCTGCCTATATCCACCCAGAATTCTAACCCAAAATAAAAAAAAATCTATAGAAATTCTGGATAATATTGGTCGCGAAAGCCTACGTGTTAAACTGGGTACACCTCACCATTGGAACCTCATTTGCCAGTAAAACATATAATTGTTTTTTGCGCCTTTTGGCGTCATCTGGTCCAACCCATGTGAGACTAGGCTCTAAGGAAAGCTGTCTCGGGTGTGGACCAATCAACTTCAAGGACAGTGCACATTATCAGAGTTATGTTTTTTGTTTGCATTATGACTGCAGGTATTGTGGTCTATGCAAACATGACTCCTTGTAAAAAAGGTGTCAGTTTTGTTGCCAGATGGAAGCGTAAAAAAACAATTATCATGGGTACACCTCAGTTCGTCAGACGACTGGTCGTGTCTGGTGGGGTAAAGTGTGGGTACTCCAACCTCTTACAAGATGCCTCGCCAGTGTGGAACAGAAGGACAAATAACCTTAACGATCCCCGACTTTAGTAGAGGCCCTTCTGCCAGCAGTCGCGCGTGAACATTTACCCTTTACCACCAAAGACTTTAATTTCTTCAGGAGGGAATACAAATGAACACAAACGACTCTTCGCATTGATTTTCAGTGCAGACTTTGTTACACTTTTAAGTGGAAACTAACTAGCAAAAAAAAAAGTATAATATGGAACGGCATTAAATGCGTTGCAGATACTTCTTTTATCGAAGATTACGTGTTTAGCTGCTGGAAAATGTAGATGGTTTTGCCGAAGCCAGGATCAAGCATTTCTAGAGGCACGCTTTGGCTAAGCTGAAGACAATGCGATTATATGAAAAATATTACACAGGCCTGTTCACAGCAATCCACTTTAAGCATGCTGACTGTAAGACTACATTAATTTGCACCTGACACTGAAAAGGTAGAGATGCATGTTAAAGCTCGCTCCAATTCTGTTTTTTCTTCGGCAATATTTTATGGTAATGTGAAGCGTAATTAAATATGCATGTTACATTTGACATGTCTTTAAAATAACATGTAGACTACGCTTCCTTAACCCCTTGAACATGCCCGCACCGCAATGTATGAACAAAGCCACTGGTTACATTTGACGGTTGTTTTTTGTTTGAAGCTCAAACAGCTCCACCAGTCACCGTGCCATGAGTCCCAACGTCCCAGGCAATAAATGCTGCAAAACAAAGAAACATGAATCTGTGCCTTCACTCGTTTTTTTTTTTACGTCAGCTCTTACCAGAACCACGGAGTCCAAATCCTTCTCACTTGCTTTGTTCAAGGGCATTTGAACTTGCTTGGGCATCTTCTCGTCATCGAGAGCTACGCTAAGATAACAAAACACATGCCTGCAAATGAAACAAATTGCAAGCTACTTTACACCCAATTAAAATCAATTCGAAAACTCCCGCAAATTTGATGGCAAAACGGTTAAGCCCTCCATCAAGGAAAACTTTCCCAACGCATTACCGTCATTGCTGGCTTCTCCATTGACATGCCATGAGCCCGAGCAATTACATGGCTCATCCAGAGATTCCAGCCTTTCGACATTGTAATTCACCAACTGGAGCGCATCAAAACAGACACCGCGGTTAATGACTGAACTGGGATAACATCTGAGTCGCTCAATTTCCGGTGTCCGAGACGCCGCGAGATACCGCGCGCACGCCTGCACTCTTACGTAACGGGGTTCTTTGACCTCTGTGTATGCCCCGTGTGTGTGTGTGTGTGTGCTTAAGCTTAATACGTTCCGACGGCATGAGCCGTTGGAGTTTTGCAACAACAACAAAAACTACGAGCCATGTTAATTGTGGCATTCGCCTTCACTGATAAAGAACTGCCCACAAAATTTATCAGCATGAATTTGGCATGTGCAGAATAAAAATAAGAGTGTCGTGAAGCCAATTCCAGGTCTGACAATTATCGGTTTGAGTCTCAAGCGACGAGTATTAATCTTTCGATTTAAAGCTTTCGTGACTGCAGGGATTCATCTTCTTGGTTCTTTCGGTAAAGTCACGTAGAAGGGAAATAATAAAATAATACAAATAAAACATAATAAAATACAATGTGAGAATTGTATTACAATGTGAGAATTGTATTTGATTATGTTTCAATTTTATTATTTTATTATTTCCCTTCTACGTGACTTTACCGAAGGAACCAAGAAGAGTATTAATCTGTCATTTGAAAAGCGGATGGGGAAGCGCCGCCTTTTGCTGCGTGGACAAGAGGTCGCTTTTAAGGGATTTCAGAGGTACTTCTGTGATATCCGCTTCCATTGGGCCGTTTTCTAACAGGAAGGTTTTCCACTTGCTCTGCGAGAGATCCGAATGGTTTCTTCATCCTCATGACACGACCGCCAGTCGCACAATCAGGATAAAAACTGGGGCAAATGACGACATTTTTTTTAAAAAAGAGTTTGCAAACTTTACTTCATACTTATCGGACGTGCTTCACTGAAGCGGAGATTATGGGATAGCTATACCGATCAATGAAAAGGGTTAGTACCGGCCAGTCTCAATATTTCATTTCACAACCTTTTAAAAGGTGCCTTAATTTGATCCTGCGAATCCTCCCTTTTCGACTAAGCCCGAAGCGTTCTCGTAAACTGAAGTAAATTAAATTCCATTGTTGGTTACACATGTGCACGAGGGTCCCTTAAGTCATTTTTTCCCCTCTATTTAACTCTCCATTCATAATGCAGGGGGAAAATAACACGTTATGTTCGAAACAGAGCCAAAGCAGTCCCCGGCAACTTGACGCTCCATTTAACGCCACGCAACCGTGCGGAACCCGGCAGCCTCCGTCAAGACTGTGTGTGTGTGTCGCACTGAATCTTAGCAGCAGTGGCACAGTGATTATTTTTTCCCTTTCGTTTTGTTTCTCAGTCCGCTTGTCCTGGTGAGGGTCGCGGCAGCAGCATGTTGAGCAGTGTGGTGCAAACCTCCTTTTCCTTTCTGACAGACTCTCTTCTGATTCTGATAAAACCTATTCCCCAAGACAAATATGATTGCATGTGCATTACCTCAATGGGCTAGGCTCGCGGCATACATTATTGCATTTCTGTAAATGCGTGCGACAAATACCAAAATAAATGTACAAGCGCAAACTGCAAATTGTTTTATAGTAGGTCGTGCCAAGGTGCGATATCCCGATTAAGTCAAGCGACTTAAGTCTACGTGACTTTACCAAAAGACCCTAAGAGCGTGAAATGGATGTTTGCTAATTTATTAAACTTAAAATGTAGACTCTGTAAAGATAAATAATAGCTGCATATAGTTAACCGATGTGTATTTGGGTTAGACCACGTGTTGGTGGTCTCAGCTTGGTACAAATTTTCGCTCAAAAAAATTAATTGTTAATGTTGTTGGATTCCACTTAATTTGGCTTATTCCGGCTCTCGCTGACATGGAGTGGTTGCACTACAACCTGCATGGATTGAAAATGGAAATTAATTTTTCTATTTAGACGACAGTGGGGCAATGGTCGCAACTCACACCTCTAATCCAGAACTATGGAAGCAGCGATGGCGTGCGGATCGCACAGATGTTGCGAAAGTCCCTTCCCCCGTGGGCGCTGAGGAGATGCCATAACCCTGGCTTGCCAGGACAGCAAAAATATGGGCTCCACCCATTCCTTCGGGAAGGGATAGAGTGTGTTTTCTCCTATCACGATAACACCTCGATATATAAAGGTCCACAGAGCGGGGGCAACTGTCGACGTTGGCTCACCACCTGGTGTGCCTTCGTGCTTATTTGTAGTTCCTCGTGACTCTGAGCGGTTCTCGGAGGAATGTAAAAACTACACCAACTCTCTGGCCATGTGCAAGAATAGAACAGTGTCTATTGAATTTCCTTCATTTACCACGATCATTGTATCTCATTGACAAATCTTACGTATTTCTACCCAGTACTGTTCATTCAGAGTGCATTACTAACACCGACCAATGAACATTGCTTTTATGTTGTGTTTTCGTAAAATAGCATGACCAATAATACAAAATTATGGTGTATTGTTATTATTACTATTATGACTGTCTTTGTCATTATCGTGGTCAGCAGAGGAAATTGAAATTGCCAGGTATCTCAAAACACGGCCACTGCCAGAGCCGCTGGACACGGTTGAGTGGATTTGCTCATTACCGGTCGGGGGAGAAAAAAAAAACCATTCCTCGTTCCACGAAAGCTTTTAAAAGTGCACGCTGTCCAATATTCACCGCTTTCAATTGCATTGATATCTGACGCACACTGCAGAAGGAGGACTCCACCACGCTGGAGCCACTCAAGCCGGGTCCACACCTGAGCAATCTGTGATGCAAGCCAAGCCGTGCAATGTAATTGCTTTGAACTGCGTTGTCGATATCCGAGCGAGTAGCTTGCAAAATAGGGATCTCTCCCGTTGGACATCGTGAGGAACACGGGGCAACAACCCGAACGCGCGTCAGAGAGCCGTGTGCTTAAACATAAATTTTTTAAGCTCTGGTGATTTGGCCTGCCCTTTTGTTACGAGGGGTGAACCGAGTCTATGAAAGGATCAATAAAAGATCACTATGAAAAGATCAATATAAGAGGCAATGCATAAGTTATGTACGTACAGAATATCATCATCAGCAGCAGCAGCGACAGCCATGTTCTAACCACTGCCGGACGAACGTCTCGCCACATTATCACCAAACCTCATGCTCCTGTGATGCCACAACCCATCACGTTGCTCAATCTCCGTGGCGATCATCGTCCTCTTGGGCACGTTCCGTCCTTTGGATGCCACTCATTCATCAGTCCCCCATCTGCAATGATCCCCCTACTCGTGACGTTTGTTGCAAAAATCCACTTAATACTGGTAGGAACCTCCTAGTTACACCAGCCCACAGGGGATTATTGTGTCCGTCCGTCCGTCGTGCATCCAAAAATGGGAGGAGTGGGGCTGGGTGGGGAGGGTGGGGAGGGTGGGGCTGGGTGGGGAGGGTGGGGTGGGGCTGGGTGGGGGGTGGGAGGGGTGGGGCTGGGTGGGGAGGGGCTGGTCACCCCGTGGTGCCCTTATAAAACCAACATTTAACCTACTCACGCCGGCTTGTGCCTGCCCTCACAGTCGCCCATATTTGCGGAATACACCACGCCGCCGTTGACTCTGGCCATTGACCGAGCAACCCAACGTTGCTACCAGCTCCCTCCGCAGGAATGTGTTTCTCGACAAAGTTGCGTATTCTTCTCTCCATCTCTCAGGATAATTCACAGTGTGCACATCTGCGTGTCAGAGCAGGCAATATGCACTTGATTCAATCTTTCTAGTTTGGGCACATTGAAATGTTGCTTTTAATATCAAAATTCAAATTTTCCAAAAAGCACTCCATCGTGCTCTCTTTATTTCAGCACCACAACAGTTTCTCCCCGAGGAATGAAAACATTACCTCTATTATCTTTTTTGTGTGCAATTTTGATTTTTTTTTCCTCTGAAGCCAACCAGAAGCACGTGATTAGCCGTGCCCCCCAAATGCGATGTGCATTGTTCAGCTAAGGCCCTTTCATTATTCCCCTCCGTGCTGCTTTGAACAAGCCCAAATATATAATGCATGCCTTATCTCTTATCCCATGTGTTGTCAGCGCTTGCATTAGAATAAAAAAAAATCACGTCTGATTTCACTCCACACGATCACAAAGACTCAACCCCTGCCATAGGAATGAGGAATTTTCACCACTAGCTCAGGGTTGTAAACAGGGGGGGGATAAGCATTGACTCAATACTCATTTGCGCAAAACAAAGCATTTAAAAAATCTGCAGTCAAACACATATTTTTCACCCACTACCTCAACATGGATTCATATATATATAGATACGCAGGCGGCATCGAAACCATTACAATATTTAAATCCAGTAATTGTTTGAAATGAATTATTTTTTGAACTACACCCCCCCCCCTTGAGCGCTATCCACATAGTCTGTGCATACTTTATTTAATTTTATTTTGCACGCGTCAGAGCCGCGAGACACTACGGGGTTATGCCGGGTCCGTGGGCCTTGATAGAGGTCATTAAGCCTTTGCCTGCACACCAGCTCAGTGACACAGTTACCACGCGGGACAAGGAGACCTTTTGGTAATTATGTAATTTTAATGCGTCGCAATTTATTATGGCCACTGAGAACTCTGCCCTTAAAATCTGGCGACATCGGCCGGCGAAAAAAGAATGAGCTACAGCTCCATTGGCGAACGAAGATTCTTTTAAGCAGAATAACATCCAATGAACCTCACTACATCGCAGGATCATAAAATATGGCAACAGCTTGGGGAGGCCTCATCCGAGGGTTAGCGTTTACACCCGTCCTGGTATTCCAAGGATTGTCCTATTTTTGAAGGAGCGTCCTGGGAAATTTGTAACCCATCCCAGGACATTAAACGTCCTTGTTGTTGTCAGTTGTGTCTTAATAATACACCACTATGAGATCTCTTTTACCAGTGGCAAAATATAGTAGTAGGTTTTTACCCTTTTAAACTGGTACAAAACTGACACCTTTATACAAGGCATCATGTTTGCAATAACCAAACATGATGCCTTGTATAAAGGTGTCAGTTTTGTACCAGTTTAAAAGGGTAAAAACCTACTACAATAATACACCACTCAAGAAAATGCATTTATGTGGTTCTCCCCTTTTATGGTATTGTGAGCTTATTCTTACAATTATATTTCCTGTTTTTTTTGTATTTAAGAGGTAGAAACCCTAACCAGCTGTGTATTAATCATGGCTGCTGCTGCTGCTGATGATGATGATGATTACGAAAATGTGCAAACGCAGCTTTTTTGCATGCAGGTGAGAGTAATACACTTAATTGAATGATCGATAGTTTTTCCTTGCCAGTCACATTAAATCTACCGCAAGCGCAAGTGAGGCTGATTGGTCGTCGGCTCTTCGAAGAGCTGCATGGCTTGAGCCCTGCTTTAAATGCGTGTTGTTCATTTGTACGATCACGTTGGCTCATATTGCTAATCAAGTGGAGTTTAATTTATCCCCAGAGCAATATCGTGAGCAAACCAGTGTCAAAAACCCTTAAATCCAACCCGCTTTAATCAGATGCCCTTACCTCTGCTGAGTAGCGATGGGCTCGTCGAAATGAACAATTAAACCTCTTTAATCCGCAACCCTCTTGGAGAGAGAGATGCCGAGAGAGAGGAGGGAGGGAGAGGGGGCAAAAGAAGCGGAGGAAAACGGCGCATATCGAAGGCAGCAGCGAGACTCAATCAGATAGCTTTGGGGGCCAATGTCCGTCAGGAGGAGTGGGGGGAAAGAAGGAATACGATAAAGAGGGGGCAGCATTTGATCAGCCATGGGAAGTTACAGGTTGACAACTACAACAATAGCAACAATACGCAACCCTCCATGATGTGCCACGTACACGTACAGCCCAATGTCAATGCCACTTCTGGAAGAAAGCCTCGTCGTGTCAGGATATGCCATGTCGTTTCTTAACTAAAAGGATGTCAAGCAGGGGTGACGTAATGTACAGCAGAGGCACACGCCATCCCAATGTTTTTTTTTAATAACCACGGTATACTTTTTTACTCGCATCTTATTATTCAAACAATGTGTCATGCCTGGATTTTAATATTTTCATCACATCTTGGCTCACGAAGATACTTAAGCAGAATTGTAAGCAACGCGAAATTTGTATATTTAAAACTGTCATCTCTTAACACAAAGCATGCTGAGCAAATATAAGTAGGACTGTTTTAATGCGAATTAGAATAGCCATTTACTAACCACTGGATACTACAAGAGTTTTTCAAGTCATTGATACATTAAAATAACCAGGAAATAAATAAGCAAGGAAGAAAAATCATGCAAATGAATTGTTTCTATGACACTTTCCAATGTGTTTGCATTCACAGTGGGAGTTATCTGGGGTTGATGGATAGATCACTCGTCCAGTTATCTGGTCGCTGATAAAATCCAGTTATCCGAGGTGTTTTTAGCTCAGATAACTGCCAGGGATGACACAACTGGAGTTACCCGACTGAGGACTCCAGTTACACGAGCAAGAATTCCAGACAGGTCTCTCCCACATTACAACCGGAGTTCTATCGGAATTAGCAATAATAGTGTGACTATCTTGATTTGAAGCTTTCGTGACTGCAGGAATCATTACTCTTTGGTTCTTTCGGTAAAGTCACGTAGGTAGAAACATAATAATAGATGACGACGTTTCGATCGCCACACAAGCAACCATTTTCAGGTGGGAGTGAGAAGACGGTTGAAGACAGTTGCTTGTGTGGTGATCGAAACGTCGTCATCTATTATTATTTTTCTACCTACGTGACTTTACCGAAAGAACCCAAGAGTAATAGTGTGACTGTTAACCATACGTAATGATTCTAGATTTGAAGTTTTCGTGACTGCAAGGGTCCATACTCTTTGGTTTTTTCGGTAAAGTCACATAGGTGAAAAATACAATTTAGATAAATTAAATCACGACGTTTCGGAGGCAACACAAGCTTCCGTCTTCAGGAGTAATTTTGCTTTATCAGTAATTTTTCTGTGACGGTGCCACCTGAAGACGGAAGCTTGTGTTGCCTCCGAAACGTCGTGATTTAATTTATTTTTTCTTTTTTACATACGTGACTTTACCGAAAAAAACAAAGAGTATACGTAATGATGTCATTGCCGTGGTGGAAAAAGCTTTATCCATTGAATCCTGTATCACCAAGATGTGGGCAACACTTTGATTAACGTGGCCTGTTGATTTTTTTCAAATAGGGTAATTTCCTAATAGCAACACACCTTTGTACTAAAGTTGTATTTATCTTGGACCATCTTTACAAGAATCTTGGTTTGTCCCACCCCTTACAGACAGGCGGACAGAACAAATGCATACTCTAGGTTTTTCGGTAAAGTCACGTAGGTAAAAAATAAATAATAATAATAATAAATATAATTGAAATAATAGAAATAAAATAATAAATCACGACGTTTCGGAGGCAACACAAGTCTCCGTCATCAGGTGGGACCGTCACAGCTAGATTTACTGTCTCTCTCTTTATTTTTTACCTACGTGATTTTACCGAAAAACCTAAGAGTATGAATCCTTGCAGTCACGAAAGCTTCAAATTTAGAAAGAACAAATGCACTAACACCTTCAACCTTAGTTGGAAAGCATAACTAAATAAATAAATAACCCCCCCCACGACGTGAAGTTATTGGAGAGAAAAAAGACAAATTTATAAACATGAGCGCATGAGATGTTCTGCACTGGCACGTCTGGCTCATTTTGAAACAAGTTCTTTGACATTTTAATGACCCAGTAGCATCGGAAATAGCACGTAATTTATATTCAAAAAGATAGCATCCTTTTCTGGTTCACAATTTTATCTACGTACGAGAGTAAAAAAAGTCAACAACCCGGCAATAGCGTGCTCACACTACTTCTGGCAAATGTGTCTCCACTCGTGAGAGCTCCAGACAGCCCCTATCATAGAGGGCATTTGGCCTACTCTTCCACGCTGGCCAGACATCTTGAAAGAGGTGGCAGTATCACAATTTACCCTACCACACGTGACTTGCCAATCGACTCTGATGTTCCCATTTACACTGCTGGGGAGATAAACTAAACTGAAAGTATTTTTTTTAATACCAGGTAAGGCCCACTGAGCTATAAAGCTCTTACTGGTAGGAACCTCCTGGTTACACCAGCCTACAGGGGATTATTGTGTCCGTCATGCAGGGAGGGCTGGGTGGGGAGGGAGGGGCTGGGTGGGGAGGGTGGGAAGGGGCTGGGTGGGGAGGGAGGGGAGGGTGGGGCTGGGAGGGGCGGGGCTGGTCACCCCGTGGTGCCCTTATAAAACTCAACGTTTAACCGACTCACGCCGGCTTGTGCCCGCCCTCACAGTCGGGCATGTTTGCGGAATACACCACGCCGCCGTTGACCCTGGCCATTGACCGAGCAACCCAACGTTCCTACCAGCTCCCTCCGCAGGAATGTGTTTTTCAGAAGCGACATGGCCACAAATGATAGCTCGACGAAGTGGCTTATCACGTGTAAATCTATATCAGCCAAATACCTTAAACGCATGATTCTAAATGTGGAGGAAAAAACCGGAAGACCCGGGGAAAAATTCACGTGACCACAGGGAGAACATGCAAACCCCAATTATATAGCAAGCATCAGGGTCGGGATCGAACCCATGCACTCTTGTATACCAGTCGAGGTAGTTAACATCTCGCCACTGAGGCATGGGTGGAGAGCAAATTAATAAACGTATCCCATTGTTTCACCTACCATGCCAGGAAATCAAATCAGTGACCTTTGGATTGCAAGTTCAGTGTGCTGACCATTACACCACAAGTACTAAAATACAATTTTTGAAAAACGTTCAATTCACATGACTTCTTCTGTCGTTTTTTCTCCTTCTCTCCACTGTTGCTTGCTTGCAACATAGTCACAATTGTCACACAGAAGGTGCCAGGGGATGACAACTTTAATAGAGTTGTTGTTGTGCTCGTTATTAGCGGTGGCAATCCTTAAAAAATAACAAAATGCACACACACAGCATATTGACTGTTTTTCTTTTGGAAAGCTCTCCACAACTCCGTGCCCACGAATGCATATTTAACGTCGCATATTTATAAAATGTCACACCAATCATTGCCTTAGGCAAAACGATTGCTCGCTCAGGAGCACATTCACCAAGAACGTGATTAGTGACGGTGACCCCTGCCATGTGAGGCTGTGTCGCCTACGCGCGGAGGTCACGCGGTTGACCGATATGAGAGATACGGGGACAGAGCTACGTGTGTCCGCACACGGGAACATTATTTGTGGTCCAAGCAAAACAGTTAACACAGACAGACTCAAAATTCCAGCACGCTATTAAATATGTATACAATAAGGACAATAACAGCCATATGGAATTATACATTGACAAGCAGCGGGCTGCACCAGTGACTGCGGGTACACTGGGCGTAAATAAAAGTCCGCGGAAAGTAATCCGAATTTTCAATGTGGGGGATGGAAAAAATGTACGCGAAAATAAATGTACTCATCTTTTTTAAATATGCTTATCCAATCTCAGATTTTAATTATTAATATTTTAATTTTAACTTTGGGATGCAACTGAAATTATTTGCAGTATATCTATTTAATGCAGCTCCGTTTTTTTTGTTCCGCCCTATTATAAATTGATCAAAGTAACATAAATCACGGAACCCAAACGCCAGGCCTTGACATATTTTTAAAAAAAAGTTTGCATTAATACTGGATGCTTCGACTGGAGTTTTCAGCAGAGCAAATTAATTCAGTAAATCATTTAGCTGCACATATATTTCAGGGGCACGAGCAAAGAACGCCATTAACAGTACATTTAAGCGGCAACAGCCATTCGAGTGATGTTGACTGCCGCGGTCATTTATAAACACATTTGCCGTCACTCATAGTCAAAACTAATTTATCGGAACATATCCGGCCTGACGGCTCAGCAGAAGGCTGCAAGTTTAAATCTTGGTTTGGAGTTGACTCAGCTCATCATCCTTCCAGGGTCGATAATACGGGTACCACTTTGTGGGGGGGGGGGTCAAGTGTTAGTTCTATGGATAAACATGTCCCTGCCATATGAATGTGGAATTTCCATGACTCAGGAATGCAAGTAAGAGATGAGTAGCACTACCTCAATGCTTCTTTGAGCAGGATATCACTTTGGCTTTTTGTTTTTGCAAAATAAAGCGCTCGACCCGACACTCTGCAAAATACGCCAACACCTCTCTATTAATCGCTCACCCATTAAATCGTCTATTAAACAACTGTGACAACAATTAACCGGTTTACTTACATAAACACGCACTCCATTGAAAGTGAAATGGCAAAAAGGGCGACATTAATTTCCAATCGTGAAAATGCTTACCTTTAATTGCTCGCCTCCCCGCCCGCCCCCTTCGTGTGAATGTTCGCCTGCAACGGCCAAGCAATTATTGCAGCAGAGGGATTTAATAGCCAATTTAAGCTTTGATGATGCATCGGGAAAGTTAACCAAGCCATTGAGGTTCTTGCACTGCGAGAAAAAGCAGAACTGAAATATGTGTGGGGGGCGGGGGGGGTTAAAAGCACAATAATATTACTCTTTGGTTCCTTCGGTAAAGTCACGTAGGTATAAAATAAATGCTTTCCCACCTGATGACGGACGCTTGTGTTGCGCCCGAAACGTCGTGATTTATTTTATTTTATACCTACGTGACTTTACCGAAATAACCAAAGAGTATGGATTCCTGCAGTCACGAAAGCTTCAAATCTAGATTTCACAATAATATTATTTATTTAACTTAGAAAGCTTTCGTGGTGTAATGGAGAGCACATTGGACTTGAAATCAGGTCGCCGGTTCGATCTCTGCTGGCACGGCAGTTGAAATAATGGGGCAAGTTTCTTAAACAGCAGACGATCACCGCTCGCTTTCAGAAACGTTTCTGTGGCCGTCTGGAACGCTCTACCGACCGATATTGGGAACCCATTGTGAGCTATGCACTTGTACATCTACATTGAAAACTAATTTCCTGAGAACTGCTTTTTGTCTTTAGTTTGTTGTCCTTTACGCGCACCTCCTATTAGCACGGTTGGCTACGTACGGTGCAAAAGAAGTTCATCACACATACATACTCCTTCCAAGTCGTCTGGTTAGCGTAGAAGAGTAGGCCAAATAACCTCTGAGGCGGCTCTCTGGAGCTCTCTCTCGTGGAGGAGGCCCTTCCGCCAGCAGTGGCATGAGCGAGCAACTGCAGGGCTGCACCTTTATCTTTTTTTTCAAATAAAATTCGGAAAATTGCTTCAAAAGTCACAAGACTCTTTTTCAGCAGGGTCATGCAATAGGAAATTTGGCTCATTCCATTTGAACGAGCGTCTTCCGTGTCGAAGGAAAGAGCAGTGGCGATGGCAAACCGGCACAATAGGAAAAGGGGAGGGGGGGGGATAACACCCAAAGGTACACACAAAGAGGATCACAAAACCTCTTTGCTGTGCTCCGATCCCGTGACCAAACTCACAGCCCAGCAGCGGCTTTGTGAGTTGCACGATTCTGCACAATGCGTCATGCCTCGCGTCCAAAGTGCGGGGGAATCGACAGGCGTGTACCCCGCGCCACCTGGGTGCGCTTAAGAGAAATCCAAAGGGCCTCTAATTTCCGACTGGAATCTTCGACAACACGACCAAGGAGCGCCTGCAAGAGTTGTACTGCCGCTCGTGCGTTTGCAATACGAAAAAAGTCAGTCAATCGTTATTTACGGTAGTTGTCGTACCACTAACTGTATACCGATTCCTATTTAAATCGAGAGCGTGCGTTGATTTCTCTGTGAACATTCAAAACTAAAAACCAACAATGTTACGTACGTGTGTTAATGTGTTGGGACGACCGGGGCTTAATAACAGCCAGATCTTTCCCGGTTCGTAACCCGCAAAATATTACCGCACCCGGCACACCGCACCCAATATACCGCTCGCTGTGGTTGTGATGAGTCACATTGTTGTATATGTCGGGTTATGAATTTTTTTATAAAAATAATCAAAATTAAATGAAGATCGGAAAAATAAATCAATACGATTATCTCCATGATTATCATAATTTATGCATATAATTACATAACTTAGCATAATTTACGCATTTTTTTCAATCTTTATTAATATTTATCAAAATTTCATAACCCGGCATATACAACATTGTCACGTCCTCCGGTCTTACCTGCGAGCAGAATAAAAAATATTCGGTAAAAAATTAAGCCCTGTGGATGACCAAATTATTTTCCGACACCCCCCCCACCGCCCACCCAACAAAACGGCACGAAACCGGCAACTTTACCAAGCTCACGTTGCGCCATGAATTGTGTACAGAAATAATATTCTAAGTCCACGCTTGTGTGGATTGTCTCAGTAGACTCAAAATCTAATTACGAACCGTGCTGGTTGTCTTTTGATCTTTAGCAACTGTGCATCAAGTGTGTCAAAAATCTTCACCTTATCGGTGTTCCCTACGCAAGCGATGCACAACGTAGCGTCAGTGATAAACACCAAAGAGGAGGAGTAGGAGGAGGAGATCCACGTGTGGGCCTTTATCCAAATAAGATAATTCTCGCGGGAAAAGTCATTTACAGATTTTGAACCATCAGGCCTGCCCGGATGCAGCTTTAGCCTATTTTATCACTCGCTTTCTTTAACACTCCAACAGGTCAGCAGACGAGTCCAATCGATGTCCAATGCGGCCAGGAGCAAAAGAGGCCACATTTGTAAATCAAGCGATGAATCACGCAGGTATTTTCCACTCGTCTCAACAACGTGTATACCATACAACGTCGAATTTTAAAACTGACCCATCGGTCAGAAACTAATATCCGCAAAAATTAAGATTACCTTGTGACAATGCGAAACGTTCTGATGGCTTTCAAATTAAACTCGACAGTGCCACTAAACAGTTAAAACAATAAATCCCTTTGTGCTGCGTTTTAAAAGAATATTTATGGCATTGCTATGTGCAGCATTTCCCCAAAGAACACATTATGCACGAAGATAAAGGTTATTGCTACAAATGACTCATGCGGTTTAACACAGATATATTTCAGCCGGCGGAAACCCACTTTACTGTTAACTCATTATAGACAACTGGTGCAGCCGCAGCGGTAGGGCGGTACAATTTAGTACACGCTGCTGGACGTGTCATGTGAAAGTAGTGATTTCTTGTTAGCCTCAGAGAGAAGCAGACACGGGTAAGGGCAGTCCACTTATCGAGTCTCCCTCGCTGTTGGCTCAGAATGACATAAAAGCCGAACAAAAAACAAACAAACAAAAAATGACTTGGCGGCAGCACACATCCATCACGTGAGATGTTGATTTGTTTTCCGCGCTTCTGAATAAATCTGCGTCACCTGTACCTGTGCTTCGGCTCAGCCGATCACTCAAGCACTCCCATGAGTCAGGGGATGGGAACCTTTGACCCATGGGGCCGCACGCGGCCCACGACTTCATTGCACACGGTCCGCGACCACGTGAGGCCTCCCTCCCACTTTAGACCGCGGATGATATTAATCCATGACGGTGAGCATCTTAGCTGCACTGATCAGGTGCCGGAGGGGAAAGGAAATATTTCTGACCTGGTCGACACTGTGGGTGCTCAGTCACTTCTCTTGCAATAAAGGCCTCTTAAAGTCACAGAAGTGACATAGGTGTGTGAGTAATATATATATAGCGGGGAGCGGTCATGTAGCAGTTAGCGCGCTGCGCTGCGAACCTGGCAACCCGAGTTCGATTCCCGCTGACGGCCAACACCAGTGACGATTATCTGAACCGGTCATGGGGCTTCCCTAGGTCGAATCAGCCTCAAATTAGTACCTGGTGAATTGTGTAAACATCACTACTGGGGAGACAAAGGCAGCTGGGCGTGGTGTTGGCCACCCAACTCGTCGCGTGCCATGCCGGCCTTGATAAGTGCTCGCGAACAGCACTTGCCCCAACTGTCTGTCCAGGCTATATGGTATTTGAAAGCCATATTCAGGATTCCCCTACCACTGCCACAAGTAAACACTCACCCATTCCCGTTGCTGCATTCTCACACGTCAATGCTACTGGGGGTGGAGCAGTGGCGCCGTGGTTAGCGCACTGCACTTTGAATCTGGCTCGCTGGGTTTCATTTCCCAGTCATTGCTAACAGTGGTGAGTGATATCTGAATCGGTTCTGGGCCTCTCCCCCATCCTCAACCCACGTGACCAGCGTGGTGAAGTATGGTCAAACAAACCCCATGACCCAACACGGCGTGCGGAGGAGGCCTTCATCCAGCAGTGGATTTAAAGAGGGCCGTAAGTGCATTGAAATGCTTTCGCGAGCCCTCACACGCGCCATAGAAATTCCACAGGAATGGCTGACCATCCCCACCCCCCGGGGTGCATTTTGCAAATGCATCATTTGCGTCTGATAGTTTAATACACTTCTTGGATTCACTTAATGTGGATTAGTATCCGGTTATGTATACCGTAACAGGTTTGATTCAACATTATTGTTCCGCACCACATGCCACACGTGTACACTGGCACATCCAGGTGCACGAATCGCACAAAGGACTCGCGTATTCCACAGCAACACAACAAAGCTTGCCACTCGACAGAGTGCTGACAAGCAGCGCTTTCATCTCCGACCCATCCACAGCCTCACCGCTCACTTTGTTATTCAGTATAAAGAAATAAAAGCATTCCGGCCGGGCGAATCACATTAATTTCAATCGTTATAATTGCTGTGGCGTACGGTTCAGAAACGTGGTCATTAACCCAAATGAATGGAACAAAAGATGAGAAGTGCTCAAAGAAGCGTGGCGAGATGCATGCTTGGAATTCATCATTGGGAGACAGGAAGAGGAACATGTGGATTATAAAACGTGCACAGGTTAAATACATCACTAGAAGGGACAGTGGCTTGATGGTCAATAATAATAATAATAATGGGGGGAGGGGGAATGGTGGCAGCCAAGGAACGAGAGGCACGTGCTCGAGAGGAAAATCAACTGGTGAAACGGAGCGGTGAAATTAGTGTCACGAGATATCGTGATGGTTTACGGAGGCCTTCATCCGGCAGTGGATTGAACGTGGCGCACGGCGACGATAACAGCCGAGGCGGTCTGCTCAGGGCGAGGGCACAGAGGCTGCTCTGCATATATTTACACAAACGGTAGTCGAGGGCAAAATGCTACAAACACACACGGCTCTAGATTTTTTTTTGGCGTGAAAAACAATGTGGGCTCAAGCTTCCGCAAAAAAACATCTTCAGTCTGTGCCACTGTTTTGTAGTGACATTAAGAGCATCCCACCCACAATCATAAACAGGACCACACCCCCCCTATACTCCAATCCCTCCACCGGCTCCAAATCCAATCCCAGATCAATTTCAAGATTGCGTTCACTCTCTGCCAGATCCTCCATGAACTTGCCCCGGCCTACCTCTCCCCTCCTGTTTCCCTCTACTCACTCTTTGTTGCCTCTCCCCTCTCATCCCTCCCTGCTCCCCTCCACGCACTCTCCTATCTCTCTACTCTCGTCTCACTCTTCTCCCCTCCACACACTCTCCTCTCTACCTGTTATGGCCCCGCAGTCAAGCATCGGTCGCTTTTTCTGCTGTCGCCCCATAGTTTCACTTCCTCCTGCCGCCCGTGCTGTTGACTCCCTGCTTCTGTCAGTCAAGTCCAGACTCAAGTTCTTCCTGTTCTCTGTTTTGTCCAGCTGTTTTACACATCCATTTGAGATGTGGTGCACATTTAGATGCCAGATAAATGCAGATCGTTCTGCATAAGAAGTTCTTTGTAGTGGGCCTATGTAAAAAAGTCATGAATTTATCAACGAATAGCATCCACAGAGATTGCACAGACTAAAGCAACACGATTATAAAGTCGAATAGAGTCACGCTTAGCCTGCGAGTCGTCGAAGAGCTGCACACCGTGTGAGCTGGCTTATATGCGATGCATGACATCACCGACAAAAATCAAGATAATTGTCCGTGGAGGCGGCCTGGTGGCTCAGAGGTCAAAGCCCTTAAACTGGCAAAGCTGTGATGATCCTGGGTTCAAAACAAGATTTCAGCCACCGCCTGCGATTACTCTGGTATCGCAAGATTAGTGAGCGGACAGTCTCAGGGCGGTCACCAATGATTGCACGAAAAAACATTGTCTTAATAAAAAGTAAAAACAATCACGCACTATTTGTTTGTACACTTAATTTAGCCAAAGTCCAGCTCTGAGAATTAGACATCGGTTTGACTGTCATGCAACGAGCATTACTTTCAGTGGCACAAGCGGGTGGGAAAGTGCTGTCCCCCCTATTGCACGCACCAGATTTGGGGTAGCCCTGCCATATCCGCTTCTGTGGGTCATTCACCAACAAGAAGTGTTGCACCTGTGATTAGCACGGTTGGCTACATCCGGCGCAAAATAAATTCAACATACACTGCTCTGCGAGACTTCCAAATGGATTCTTAGTCTCATGACGTGATTCTGACAACATGAATGGGATAAAATGGAATTTCCCACTGCCCCCACCCCCCCTAAAAAACTAAAGAAAATTCACCGTATTTCCCCACCATTCCTAGTAGCTGCCGAACAACCACCGAAAAGGACATTTGCATGCACATGCATTATGTATGTGGGTGTTGTATACAGTATTTGTTCTTGTTAACGAGCCGGATGAGTATTGGATGCGGCCGTGTTAATGCACACAGCTTAAATGTGTGTCTTTGCATACATAAGAGGTGCGATATCGCCAGCATCTGGCCAATGTAGAGTGATTGAGGTCGTATTTATGCAACGCTCTGGAGCAACAGTGAGTGTTACGATGCTCCTGGGGCCAGTGAGCCTCCGCCAACAATGTGTAGCGGCGGCTTTAAAATGGCCAGCACCTTCGGAATCGTTCCATTTACCGATATAAACAAGAGAATACAATATTTGCAATCTAAAAAGTACTTTCCTTCAATTAGCTAATTGGGTTTTTTTTTATCGACGATGAGTTCATTAAATGTCAGAATTAGCATTTTGTTTTATTCGACCACATTTTTGCTATGATGCTGAATGCAAGGCCCATCACTCAAATCTGTAAATGACGACAAAAATCCATCGTATGAGAATACTAGTGCCGGCTAGCAAATATTGGCATAGGCCAAGCAAATGGGTCCCAGAGTGTGGAAGTGGGGGACTTCACAGATACTGTTCCCAGAGGCAGACTTTGCAGCAGTAAGCGCCAATGACCGCCCTGTGCTGATGAGACCTAACTAGGAATGAAAACAGCCCACAGTTGTCTATCACTGTATCGCCGTTGCAGTCATATGGTCACATTTACTCACATTTATTTTGACAGCGAGCTGTGACAAAGGGAGCAGCAAGGCAATGTTTCAGGAAACGCTGATGGGTTTTTTTTTTTACACGTTCAAAATGGCTGTGTTCTTTTTACATTAATGCAAGGGCACCTCCACATTAACCTTTCAATCATCGTCATCGTTATCACCAACCGCCATGGCGAATCCACGTCTTGATGAAGGCCACCCCCCAAGCCACCACCATATCATACCTTTCATATAAAGTAATAATCCAGCTGGCACCTACGCTGAACATATATCCTTGGTTGCTTACATATTAGTATCATAGTCAACCTTTATATCTGTTTAGCGTTTCTGTGATTTCGTTTAATAATTAGTGCCGCAATCAATCAGGAGGTAATTTGTCAGGGCCGATTTATATTGCATTTAATACTGTACTTAGCTTTGATATAACATCGATACATGTTTGTGCAATATATTAGAATCCTCGCGTGAAAGAGCTGTTTGTGTTCCGATTACCTCAATGCTGTAATCTTTATTTTTAATTGTTTTGCTTTAGTAATTTTGCTGACTCTTGCCAATGACACTTTTCCCCGGTATCTTGAATTCTCACCTGGTTAAAAAAAAAAAACCCCTACAAACTCGAAACGTGCGCCGATCCTTTACAAACATCTATTGACAGCGCCTGCCAGCCAGCAAGCAGACACGGGATGAGCGCACGGCACGTTAATGTGTTTCGCCGATGGGCGAGACACACCATTAAAAACACACAAGCCACTAAAAAAGCCCGTGCGGACAAAAAAAATTGTCCGCCCCAGCGTCATAAATCTTTCCTCGTTGATTTTCCGCAAAACGCAGCTAACGTTCCTGCGGGGTGTTTTTTGTCTAACCGAATGCAGCAGCAGCAGCAGCTCCCTGCAAAGTAAAAAATAAAGGCGCAGCCCTGCAATTACTCGCTTACGTCACTGCTGACGGAAGGTGCCTTCGACCAGAGATAGCTCTGTGGTGAAAAGCCCCTCTAGATGGTACTTCAGCCCTCTAGTTTCTCTGGAACTGCTTTTCGTGTTTAGTTTGTTGTCATTCTCCCGCACCTCCGATTAGCACACTTGGCTAACGCACGGTGCAAAAGAAGTTCAACATGCAAACTATACTCTGTAAAGGGGTGGGAGCACCCACATTTGACCCCACCACACGCGACATTCTGATCGACTTTGGTGCAACTCATTTACACTGCTGGATTTAAGAAACCTGCACCATTGTTTCCACTGCCGTGCCAGGAGATCGAATCAATCCGGCGACCTCCGGGTTGCAAGCCCAGTGCTCTAACGATCGCAACTGCGGTGGCAGCATCTCTAGCCTGGCACAAATCAAATGCACTCAGCGAAAAAGCTTCTCAGAGAGGGCTGGACACCCTGGCTCGGGTCGAATTAAGTGTGATGGCCAACCAAACTTGACAAGTAATTTCACGCTACTTAAAAATGTATTTTATTTCGGACCTTTCCATGAGCTACTTTATTGCACTGTCTGGTTTCCGTGTAACATTCCGTAATAGAGAATATTGAGATGATAAAACTGGAAAAACATTTCCCGCAATTGTTACTGGGAAAAAAATTGCCTCACGATAATAGAGAGGGCACTAATAAAAAGCAGCAGGGGTATATTTTTTTAAAATATATTAATCGCTATTCCCTGCTGACACGTGCGATCACCTACTTCAGTACACAATCATGGTACCGCCTGCTGTAATTAGGCCATTGGTATGACGGACTCGCTAGAGCCGGTAATTTCCAACACCGTGTGAGGGTGACCATTAATAAAGATGTCTCTGAGGTTGCCTGGGTGGCTTAGAGGTCACGGAGCTTGAGCCGACACCGCTGAGAACCTGAGTTCAATCTAGACACCCGCCTGTGTTTAAACCTGGTCCTCAACTTAGTAAGTTCAAGGTCAAACTAAAAACAACTCATCACGTACATTTGAGTTCTACACCACATATCAACTCTGAGAATTGAAAACATCGTTTTGATTGCTAGGTGATGAACATTTCTCTCTGCACCGCATCACGGTGAAAAAAAACTGCTGCTCCTTAGGGTGTGGAGCAGAGGTCACTACGAGAAATCACAAAGTTTGGTCTCTGCGTTAATGGGCCCTTATCAAATCGTGGAGAGGTTGCGCAGCTCTGCCAGAGATCCAAACGTTATTCCTCTCATGGAACGACGTCGATCGCACAATCGGGATAAAATGAGAGGGACATTAACATAAATATATCTCTACTTTCCAAGTCAAAGACATTTTTACGTTGATTTTTTTTTATCTCAGAGTACTTGTGGCAAGCTTTGCACACCAAGTAAGTAGGTGTATTCCCGTCTGCCCGAATCCTAGAACAGAGCAGCCGCAAGCTCAAGTTTTCCCATGAGTGTTTGCCCTACATTTCCTCTTTAACCATTTCTACTTAGGCCCTGCACCACTTTCAAGGCTGCCTCCTCCAATCACAGGAATTTCACCCACTGCCATGAACACGTCTCTTCGGATACAAGAGCAGAGAGACTGCCGTCACATTACTTCTGCAGGTTGTGTAAATGGGCACAGAAAATAACAACGCAATAACAATAATATCACCCTTGTATCTGGGGCACAGGAGTTGCGCAGGTTAAGTGCAAGCAGAAGACTTCAAAGCCTTCAAATTGCCCTTTTAACAATGCGACCGACATCTGTGTGGCTAAGTGCTGTATGTTTGCGAGCTAATGATCCCCTCCAAATTCAATAGCGTGTTTATGATTTATCTTCCGAGTCTCTGCGGTGTGTACTGTGTGTGAGCAGCAGAGCACGCATTTAGCATTTCGCTCTTGATGATGAAGTGCTGCGCGGTACGCAATGTGCAGATGCGCGGGGGTCGACGGAGTGACGCAGAATAATAACACGGCCTGCGCCTCTGTGTCCTCTTATTTTATCCGTCGGGTGTTTCAAGTAACTTTTGGTGCACAATAATGGATTCATTAAAGGTTTCTTCAATCTGAACCTCACACCGAGAGCTTTAAAATACATTACAAATATATTTTATTTTTTAACTCTACTGCTTGTTGCACTGTGGCCACGAATACTACATTTCACGCAAACGTAGATCATCATGGGCCAAGGTCAATCCACTTGTGAATGAAGGTCGTTGCCAACTCTCACGGTTCTGATATGCAGCATTGCGCCTAGCACCTGCAAACGAGCATGCCATCTCATCGGTTGACGTCCACTCTGGACTGCTACAATCCGTTGGCTGACACTCTGTCACCAATCCCAACCATCGGCCAAGGTCCTTTCAATAAAGTGTCCTGCCATAGCCCACTTATGTTGCTTAACAGTTTGAATGATGTCTTTAACCTGGGTGTGTTCTCCAATCCACATGTTCCTCTATCTGTCTCTCGGTGTAAATCCAAGCTTGCATCTCTCCACGCTTCTTTGTGCCCTTTTCTGTTTTCAACCAAATGTCACGTCCTAGCAGGTAGTGCGCAATAATTTAAAACCTCTGTGTGTGTATACATTGCATATTAGTAACAATGCCAGACGAACCAAAATACTATGGTATAATATTGAACATCTTCTTGGTTCTTTCGGTAAAGTCACGTAGAAGGGAAATAATAAAATAATAAAAATAAAACATAATAAAATACAATTCTCACGACGTTTCGGCCACAACGCAAGCACCCGTCCTCAGGTGAAGAACAGGTCTGTCGGAAAGACAGCGTCTGAAATGAAAATCGAACCCACACTTTTTGCTGTGAGGCACAAGTGTTACCGCAGTGCCACCACTCTGCCACCCATATAAATTTAGCCAACGGTTTCATTAACTTATCTTGATAGATGCTACGTCGCTCTAATTGATACGAAGACAGTTTGCTTGATCATTAATTTCGCTCATTGATTTCATTCGTTCATTCATTAACGTAATTCACTTTCCCCGAGCCGCGCGCTAGGAATGAAGGATCCCGTGTGGTCATGGCAATGACCGAGGTCGCATCCCATTACAGATCCGAGCCGTTCAGCAGCTGCATACAAATTGTGTAACTCGCTCAGAATGTGCACATTTACATCGCGACAGCAGGTGCTGATTTTACACAAGGGGTGTAAAAACAAAAACAACGACCACAACAACAATAATTGCGATGTGAGTCTCACAAATGAAATACATTTGCCCAATTTAACTATCCGTTGTTTTTTGGTTTATTTGTTTCACAAAATGGGATGTGGATGAGAAGGGAATGCGCAAAGAAACCCATTAATCGCATCATTCATGACGCAGTAATTACATTTGTTCACAACAGCTGCTAATCGCTGAGTCGTACACATACAGCTGTGCTCACAAAGACTCATCATCATCATGCTCACAGAATAAGGTAAGGGTAAAGTTGCAGCCCTGCAATGCTTTTCTCAAGCCACTGTGGGCGGACCTGTCAATCGGTTAACTGTGGTGGAACCCATAGACACTGCTGGATGAACAGAGGCGGTGGTGGGGGTGGTGGAGCATTGTTTTTACTGCCGTGCCAGGAGATGCAATCGAACCGGTGACTTCTGGGTTGCAAGCCAAATGTGCTCACCGTTACGACATGGTGCTCACAAATTACCCCGTAAAAAAAAATCGAAAACCCACCACAATTTTAAAACACTCCTCAAGCTGTAGCTAGTGGCAGCGGTGTTACGGGTTGGATGTGACGCTGGCATTTGCCCAGGGAGGAAAATATAGGGGGTGCAAAAATATTAAATCCCCAAGGTGGCACCTTTCAGAAGCGCGTGGCCGCCTGCTCTGCCCGCCCCTACTGGAAACACCGCCGAGGGCATTAGCAAACCTAGCATCGGCGCCGCGTGTGACAAGTCAAATTTCTCAAAGATATATATATCCATTTAAAATAAAATTATACTCATGATCATCTGAATCAGAATATGTATTCGTGCTGGAGGAATTCGACGAGCTATGAGGCTCCTTTTCACAGATGTAGAGTAGGGATCGGTCAGAAACGTTACAACAACAAACAATACAAACCCACGACAGGAGAGCAAAGAATAGGAAAGGTGATCAAATCACAGAAAAAATATGGTCACATAAAACTAAACTATTTTCATTTTACCAGGTACAGCCCACTGAACTATTAGCTTTGTTTTCAGGAGTAATCTGGCCACAAATGATAGCTCAACAAAGTGGCTTAGCACGTGGAAATTTATAGCAGACAAATCATCTTACACTGACATGCTAATCTCTTACAATACAATGGCCACCTCCACAGCTTCGTCGTTGTGGAGGTAGCTCAGCTCTCCGATCTTACATTTACATGCAAATTTCATCTCTAGCCCCGCCCACTTTGCTTATGACCCTTGGGATACACCCATCTCAAACCTTTATAACATCCTGCCTCAGTAGCTCTCCCGCCATATTCTTTCACCTGATGACAATTGCCTGTGTTGCGATCGAAACGTCGTGATATTTTTATTATATTTCTATCTACGTGGCTTTACCGAAACACCCAAAGAATACCAAATCATCTAAATAATGTAAACACATGTTTCTAAACCATCATCAGCCATGGCCAATCCACTGCTGGATGAAGGCCTCCCCAAGTCGCCGCCACCTCTCACGATCCTTCGATGAAACATTCCACCCAGTGCTTGTGCACAAATTTATTTCATTGCTCCGTCCCCTTGGTGGATGTCCTGTCAGACGCACTCCATTCCAAAATAGTTCACAACAATTGTGACAAAATCACTTGGAATGTGTCTCATCACCCTGCACAGTGCTGGGATTGGTGACCACTATGCATAAGAGGTGTTATTGGGCTTCTTTGAGGCTACGTTGTCAGCGGAAGGCAGTGAAGCAACATCTATTGTTCCTCTTGGTTCTTTCGGTAAAGTCACGTAGAATGGAAATAATAATATAATAAAAATAAAACATAATAAAATAATTCTCACGACGTTTCGGCCACAATGCAAGCAGCCGTCCTCAGGTGGAGAACAGGTCTGTCGAGGAGACAGAGCCGAAACGTCGTGAGAATAACTTTATTATGTTTAATTTTTATTATTTTATTATTTCCATTCTACGTGACTTTACCGAAAGAACCAAGAGGATGAATCCCTGCAGTCACGAAAGCTTTAAATCGAAATTTAACATCTATTGTTGTTCTCTACTACGCTCCAATAACTATGCTCCGTGCTTTCACCAACCCGCAAAGACCAGCGCAGTGAAGCGTGGTCCAACAACCACCACAATCCATACAAGCGTGGAAAAGGCCCTCATCCAGCAGTGCAGTAACAAAAGGGCTCTTTATGTACAAATGTACAACAGGAGCAATTATAGGTTTACGATTGTGCCTTTGTCACCGATATATTTAGTTGTGCTTTTAGTTTCGTTTTTAATGGTGTTAACGAGATTAAGATGCATCGAATCATTGAATATATACTTAATCGTCCAAGAATGTATGCAGGGGGAAAATGTTTCAAAAGTAGACCCAATAAAACTTCAGTTGCGTTGGATGAACGCAACATACGCCGCTCCAAATTACATCTTGTGACGGATGGCAAATTACACTTTCGAAAAAAGTGGTCTCTGGAATGAAGCTATCTGTTCGCTTACAATAATCCACTTCGCTCAAGAATAATTTATGCGTGCGCTCGGCTTGCACGTGAACAGCCCTTCGCATTGCATCGTGCGGGGAATTGTGGCGATGTGCATGGCAGACTGCGCCATGAAACCCAGAAACTTGAGTTCGATACCCGACCATGGTTAACATCAGTGGCAAATTACCTTAAAACGAATTCTACGCTCCTCGTCTTTACCAATTTGATAAAAAAATGACCAATTTTATATATAAAAAAAAAATTGGTAAAAGCAACTCCCATGAGCAGAATGTGAATACCTTCATCTGGCAGTGAATTGGCAATGGGTTGAACATTATTATTATTTAAGTATAGTTTAAAATTTAGCTAATAAACACAGCTCACCAACAATTGTAGTAAGCCTGGTAAATACTATTGTGGTAAATTCACTACTAGTCTGGTGTCAACTGTGAGTACCAAAGACAAAGATCCCTCTTACAGTAGCCTTTAACAGATTGTTGGGACAAGTGCTGTTAGCGAGCACCTATGAAGACCGGAACGGCACACGAAGGGGTGGGTGGCCAGCACCACGCCCGGCCGCCATTGTCTCCCTAGTGGCAACGTTTACACATCACACCAGGTACTCATTGAGGCCGAGTCGACCTAGGGGAGGCCCAGGACCATTTCAGATAATCATCGCCGGTGTTGGCCGTGAGCGGGAATTGAACTCGGCATGCCGCGCATGTAGCATAGCGCGCTAACCGCGACCCTACCGCTCCCTGACCGTAAGTACCTAAAGAGTGTACACACACATTTGTGCTGCACAGCCCCCCCCACACCCCCCACGGTGGGTTTTCGGGTTGTTGCCACGTGTCGTTCGACATTTCGCACCATCTCCTGGAAGCTTATTCAGGAATGCCGAACAAAGCGTGACTCAACCCTGAAAACACACCGGAGAGAGAGGAGTTTGTACATACGTCCGGTGCAAATGTTTCAGCACGTAAACCGCTTAATGGCTTGGCAACAAAGCACAGCAACGGTTTTGCGAATGGCTTTTGTTAAACGTTTCATGGAATTTGCCAAATTGTTCAAGCGGAACATTCTTTCTTCTTGTGTTACCGTGAAGTACATTCATCCAGCGCGGCATATGTGCTGAGTTGGCTGAGGCTGGTGCGAGTCCTGGGTCGAGCAGCTACGGAGATATGCTCTGCTTGAGGACCCATTTGGTGACATTGCTTAATCGTTTAACTAAGGCCTCAGCATTGTTGCAATTTTCAGTCCACACCACAAACTTGAATTCCCTACTCCACAGAGGGACAATCCAACGCTTAATACCGGCGCAGCTGAAATCCAGAAAGCCTCACCTAGGCACACCACAAACTTTACTCGTTAAAAACACTTGCTTACATTAATTTGTGAGGGTACTTTCAGGTGTATGTACATGGGCAGGCTATGCCTTGACAAGGCGACCAAGTATGAAGAGTTAACCAATCAGTGCGGCTAAGATGCTGGCAAGATAATCTTCCACGATGCTTGCCGCGGGGAAAGAATCTCGTTTGCCGGCCGTATCAAAGCGGTAGTGGGCCTCACGCGGCCGGGTGAGGCCTGCGGGCCATGGGCTCGTCACCCCTGCTGCAACACCGACGGAATCCTCGACTAACCGCTACAACGGTACGAGTTCCCCACGATCTGTCTTCCCAACGCCCTTGGCGCCGCGGGCTCTTGTGAAATGTTAATACATAATAAACATGAGTGGTAAAGCCATTTCGAAGGGGGGGGGGGGGTGGGGGAGGGAATCACCTTCACATCTACTGCACGACAGTTCCCCAGAGGGGGTCTAATCGGCTGCACAGCTGTAAGAATGATGAAGAGAGGGGAGCGCTGCATGAGGACTGCAGGAGGAAACAGAATAAAATTACATACAAATTAAATGAGAGGTTACCTGGTAAAATAAATACCGGGAATCATTCTCATGGGTCAAGTGAAGAGATACCCGCAGCGCCCGCTCACGTGCGTGCATGCAACTTTTGGTGAGCTCTTGTCTTTTGACGATTGATAATACGTATGTGCAATAAACAGCGGCGATCAAAGAATGCCAGTGCAGTGCGTTGCTTGCTGGGGCACGGACCACACACAGCATCACAGTTCGCCGGTGCTTAAACATTCCTGCATCCAAAGCATCTGAAATGAAAGGATTTTGGGTCACTCTTATCTATAATTTCCTATCTACAGAATATATATACAGTATGTGAATATATATGGGACAGCCAAACCATTTTCACAACAGGATATTAAATGTATTTTCCTTTTTCAACAGTCATCGGAAAGACACTTGAGAGAGAGGACATCTATTGCAGAGATAGAGCGATTAAATCAGATTATGTGCAGATTGTTGCTAAACGAATTGTTGCGTTGCAAGGCTGTGATAGATGGCGACGGCTTGGGATCGACTTTCATCCAGCAGTGCACAGAACATGGCTGACAATGATTATGTCTTCCCTATTAAAAAAAATGTAACAGAGAATCATGAAAATAGTATAGGTTGAGCTTTACCATTTATCCTAGAATGAGGTTGTAATTAATTTAACACGTAGGCTTTCGCGACCAATATCATCCATAACACAGGTAAATTTACGCAATCTAACCCAAAAAAACCCGTGTATTATGGAGGTTATAATCAGTTAATTTTGAGTTGGATTGTGCTGGTATCATGCCAATTTCAGACATACCCTCCACCACCCGACAGAGCCAATGAAGGATAATTCACAGCGTGCACCGCTGCGTGTCAGAGCAGGCAATATGCACTTGATTGAATCTGTCTAGTTTGGGCACATTGGAATGTTGCTTTTAATATCAAAATTATAATTTTCCAAAAAGCACTCCGTCATGCTCTCGGATCGCCTCAACCCAACGGTACTACCAGCTCCCTCTACAGGAATGTGTGTTTAGTTCAAGTACGACGTTTCGCCGGTGATTACAACCAGCCTCATCAGGCGACAGCCATGATTGCGGAGAAATCCTCCTGTGTCGGTCTTAAATAGAGGGATAAATGTGATGTCATCACTTGTGAGCCAATCACGTGCGAAGACCAGAGGAGGGGGGGGGGTTAATTTATTCATATGTAGTGAATCACTTCAGAGACACTAATACTACGAGGCACTCTCGTTTATTATAGCCATCACAGGCACAGGAGATAACTACACTATGGTCAGGACAGCCGGCACACTGCCTGGCCAACAATGCCGAGGAGATGAAGACGAGGACGAAGACTTGGTAGCACGACGGGTTCCATTCCAGACGACAGCCCCGACCCTGAGTCGGGGGCCTCCCTTTTATCCCCCCAGCTTGGCCTGGCTCCGCCCTCGGCCACGCCCCCTTTTGGAACCTACCAGAAGGTTCCCGGCTTCACCTCACGTGTCCCCTCCGTCACCTTTGCCCTACATCCCTTTCCCCGGCCTATCACGTGCCCTGCCGGCAGACCGGGCCGCTACACCCTCAGATCCCCCTCTCTCCCAGCAACCAGCGCTACACGCCCTAGTGACCCATTCTATGTCACTAACCATGTAATGTTGCCAAACGTGCTCATCGGAGGGGGCTATAGTAGAGGTGTGTCGGTCGAGGGGTGTGGGGGGGGGGCGATGTTTGACCATACTTCACCACGCTGGTCAGTGTGGGCTGGTGAAGGAGACGAATGTTGTCTCGTCTCTTGCCGAGTACCTGCCTGGTGTGGGTGCCCCATTCCAGTACAGATCCTTGGGTCTAAAATGTGCTCAAGATGTTACGCCACATTAAGGCAATGCTCCGGTTAAGAAGTACACAAAATGTGGCTGTGCAATTGCTTCATTTGTGAAACTGCCCATCTGTGCTGAGTCACAAAGCATTACCTTCCAATTGAACGGTGCTAAGATGCGATTCGTTTATTTATTTTATTATGCTTGTTTAACCAAGAAAGCTTCGCTAAATCTCAAGACTTTTTTTCTGGAGGATCCTGCTAAAACCAATTTGCAGTGGAGGGCGATGTTGCTGTATGTATTCCCAATGTTATAGTTTGTATGTCATTTTTTTTTGCACTGGGATTTTGTCCCAGACCGGTTACATTATACATTGGTGATGGACCATGTGAGACTAGGCTCTAAGAAAAGCTGTCTCGGATGTGGACCAATCAATTTCAAGGACAGCGCATAGGTTATCAGAGTTGACTTTTTTGTTTGCATTCCGACCGCAGGTATTTTGGTCAATGCAAACGTGACTCCTGTAAAAAAGGTGTCAGTTTTGTTGCCAGAAAAAAGGGTAGAAAAACAATTATCATATTTTGCTACTGGCAAAGGAGGTTCCAATGGTGTAAATTCTTACCCCGAGCTCTCATACTCTGATGGTGCATTGTCTTTGAGTTGTGCGCCTTTTGGCGTCATCTGGTCCAACACCATGTGAGACTAGCCTCTAAGAAAAGCTGTCTCGGGTGTGGACCAATCAATTTCAAGGACAGTGCATACATTATCAGAGATGTGTTTTTTTTTTGCATTCCGACCGCAGGTATTGTGGTCAATACAAACATGACTCCTTGTAAAAAAGGTGTCGGTTTTGTTGCCAGATAATAAGGTAAAAAAACAATTATCAGAGTACATTCGCTTTGAAGGAGATCACTTTGAAAATTCCTTTGCAATGGGATATTAAGTAAGCAATACACTTTGGTTATTATGCAATGTTGCTTGTCGTGTTGTTTTCCTCCCGCTGCTGTATTCCAGAACCCTTACAGCACATCGGTTGAAATTGAAATATGTAGGCTACCTCCTCTGCAGAAACCAGTGAATCTATATTCCATTAGTTAATCGCTGCACAACTTTTTTTTTCTCTCCGTTCGCTATAAATGCACCGCTTCATCACTCAGCTTCACTCAATTTTTCCCCAAAACAAAAAAAATGATCTGGCTCAGTAATATGTTAGCATATTGTGTAATGGTTGTGGGGGGGGGGGAATCATAATCATAAATCTTTGACGAAAAAAGTAAAAAAAAACTAACATGCGCATGCAGGCAAAAATAGCAAAGGGAATAAAACCTCTGACACCGTAACAGCGTTAGTAATTTAAACCACTTTAACCCCTGCTCCTACCAGAGTGCGCTCGCGAAACTGCGCCAGGCACTCATCCAATTGCTCAATCGTCCCAAAAACGACGAGACGCGCTGCCGCTAATTGCCAACAATTTCCCCCGCACCTCCGATCAACGCGGTTGGCTACGTACGGCGCGCGAAACAAGTGCAAACGCACGTTGCTGTGGCAAGGGGCACTTTTTTAAAAGCACGGCGGAGAGAGCGAAAACGCCGTGGCACGATCACGGAGCAATCCGTGCGCGATGCGAGGAGAACCCGACATCCACCGCCATTGGAGATCGAGCGCAGGGCCGGATTCACGGGGGGGGGCGCTTTCGGGGGGGGTTTCGGGGGAGTTGCAACCTGGGTCCCCGAATTATTTAGGACAACCCCCCCCCCGAAGCCAAAATATTTCTGGGTAAGGCCTCGACATCATCGAGGGTGAGGCTCTTTCGGTAAAGTCACGTAAAAGGAAAATAATAAAATAATAAAAATAAAACATAATAAAATAATTCTCACGACGTTTCGGCCACAACGCTGTCTCCCCGACAAACCTGGTCTTCACCTGAGGACGGCTGCTTGCGTTGTGGCCGAAACGTCGTGAGAATTATTTTATTATGCTTTATTTGTATTATTTTATTACTTCCCTTCTACGTGACTTTACCGAAAGAACCAAGAAGTTGAATCCCTGCAGTCACGAAAGCTTTAAATCGACAATTTGTGCCAGAATAGAATTCGCGAATGTGGAGGCGACGTTTATACGAAGGGGGGGGGGGATAAGGGGTTGATGTTCCCGTGTCCGACTGAACGTACGGGAGAAAATGAAAATGTTCCACAACATTGATCCTGTGCTGTACATCTAAATAACATCCATATACTTAATGTAATTGTAGAATAATACGAACAGATCATAGCAAAAACTATACAAAGCACGTCAATAAATTATACTGTAAATTTTGAAGGTTTATTTACCTTGGATTATCATGGGGATGTGACGATACTACTTTGGCAGTCATCGGTGAACTTTCCACCACACTCTACCTAATTGCCTTCTCATTTTTCTTTATAAATCCGACTCTTTATATACAGGTAGTCCCCGAGTTACGATGGTCCGACTTACGATATTTACATCTTACGATGGCGATAGCGATACAACAAAATTGTAAAATATTTTACATTTCGCGCAGCAGCGTACGAGGTACGACACTGTACTTTATAATTGCTATCCTCTTCCGACAACTAAGTATATTACATTAAAAAAACAGAACTGAAGTAACCAAGGTAAATAACAATGGACTGTTTGACATCGGGCTTGGGTGGCGGTAAACATTTAAAAAAAATTAATTTGGAGCTTTCGTGACTGCAGGAATTACTCTTTGGTTCTTACGGTAAAGTCACATATGAAGAGAAAATAATAAATGAAATAATAGCATACGACGTTTCAATTGCAATACAAACAATCATCATCAGCTATAAATGAAATAGAAAACAATCCTAGTATACTTAGAAATATAATGCAATACAACACAGAGAGTCGGCTAACATAACAGTCAACACCCTTAGCATTCTCTGGAAGAACGTAATGAACCAGGTGAGGTGTTGACTATTATGTTAGCCGACCCTCTGTGTTGTATTGCATTATATTTCTAAGTATACTAGCTTTGTTTTCTATTTCATTTATATTGTTTGTGTTGCAATCAAAACGTCGTATGCTATTATTTAATTTATTATTTTCTCTTTATACGTGAATTTACCGAAAGAACCAAAGAGTATTAAAACAAATATCACCAATTTCACATACACAAATCGCTGGCTTGGAAACCGCATCTCGCTAGCTAAACTGCAATGATCAACCTCCATGCTGTTGACTTGAGACACGTGTATGTGGTAAGCGTGCCTTTGGCCTCTTACAGACTCTAAAAAGTGAAAAAGGCATGCCCAGCCAACGAGTGGACAACGTGTGGGAGGTGAAGGGTTAAAAAAAAACAACAACCCTTGCCCTGTGAAGTTGCTCAGGCACCAATCCACACCACCACCACCGGTGCTCCCGCTATTACTTATCTCTTTGTGCTTTGCCGCTCCAAAAGGCACGCTTATTTATTTCATTTCCTCCCACTGAGCATTACAAATAGCTGGAGGTAAGGAATCTCTTATGGAGCGATCAGCAGTGAAAGTCGCTCGGGCAAAACAGGAACCGACAGGCTTTGTGGTCACTGATCCGCAGGCGCATCGCCTGCCCCGATCCTTCGCCCACCAACACCCCCAGCGGAAAACGAGAAGCTCCCGTTTAAAATTCGCCAGTCGGGGTTAACCGCGGGGCGTTGCACAAAAGCGGAGGAATCGCCCCCGCACGTTTAATTTGTGTACAGTCTCCGGCTTGCTGCTGTGGGTGCGACGGCGAGCACCATGTGAGCACTCTCGCCTCTTCCCAAGTTGTCTGGCCGGCATGGAAGCATCGCCGAAAATACCCCCTTTAAGAGGGTCTCCAGAGCTCTGTCGATTGGAGGTTCTTCTGCCAGCAGTGCTGTTAGCAGGCAACTGCAGGACTGTACCTTTAGTTGCATCCTCAAGTGCATTAAAATGAATCGCAGTGCACCTAGAGATCATTCGTATTGATTTCCGATCGTCTGACTTTTCAGGATTACTTTTAAATAGACAGAATCTTATATTTGTTTAAAGGTCAAAACGGTTTGTTCTTCGCTATAGAGTGGGCAATGTACACTCTGTGCATGTGATTTATTTTGCAGGCTTTGAATTTACAATTCTCAATACTCTCTGACTTAAATTTCTGTGTGTTTATATAAGGTATGGGGTGAAGAAAACAATAAAAGTTAAAATGAAGCCATCACCTTTTTGCGCCCCAACAACTACTGGTTCTGCCACAAGATCCCCTACAGATTCCACCTCTGCCCAAATAAACGATGCCCCGCTTAAAACAGAACAGACCCACACACGTGGACATTCCACTGAATGAATCAACATTTAAAACGGGAAAACAAGGAACAAATTATACCTCCAAGGCATTCAGCCTTGCAAAAAGCATGAAATATTCAACAGCAGGGCAGCTTTCTGCCAAGAGAATAAACCCTACTTGCAGAGTACCCTGCTGCTTAAGTAATTGAATTAGTTAAATACTTAAGAAATTAATAAAAGTTTCATCAATTGCAGCGTACTTCTGTCCACGCTGCCGGGCATCAAATTAAATATCGCTATATTCAGCGTGAAAAAAATAATTTGGGTGAAAAGCTCTTGTGTGTGCCCCCCTCACCACACCAGACACTCCTCCACATTTTCTCCAATTAAGCACAGATTTGTGTGAAATTCCCTAACTGTGGTAAGTGGACCACTCAGGAGAATATTGATAAAAATATGTGAAAATTACAGCTCCGTTCTAGACACGAAATCATTCTCCTACCACAAGACAAAAAAAAGGGATGATCTCAGATTTATATATCTCGCCACGGCGAACCGAGGCATGCTCCTGTCACCGTTTACCGCCGAGTAAAAATAGTCGCGGTAATTTGCGCATAATTGTAAGGAATATCCTTTTCGGCTAAAATGCTCAATCATGTGGCTGTCAGACCGAGATGCTTTTTTCTCTCTCCCTCTGCCGCAGATTTAAATTTGATGCTTAGGGGAAAGAGAGCTCAGAGACCAGTTAATGTAGGTTATACGCCAGGCGCCGATGAGACAGGAACAAGGTTGTTTTAAAGTCATTGCGATGTGTCGGGGTTTTTGGCCCACCCGATTACTTATTCTGGCTGCATAACAAGCCGGGGCAGTAATGGTGCGTTCTTTCCCTATTGCGTATTTCTGTGATCTGCGCACATTGTCAATGGCTTTCCACCACCACCGCTTTGGCGTCACGGTTAATTCACGACGCGACAGTCCCCCCCCCTCCTCCTCCTCTCCCCTTGTTTTCAGAGCTGTGCTCGCAGCGAGCAATGCTCACGGCCACATTGAGCTGCCTGGCGTGAAATAATAAAACTGCAACCATCCTTGCATGCGCCGGCCCCAAGTGTTAAAATAAGCAAGCGAGATGGGGCACCAGGGTCCATTCCCCATGTTTCTATCCCCCTACTTTTTATAACCGGTTTAGTTTATGTTGACGGTATGTCAGAGGTCGCAATCGGGTACCCGATACCCGTACCCTACCCGATACCCGGCTACCCATACCCGGCCGGGTACGGGTACCCGTTTGCGACCCTGGTGCGGCCGGGTACGGGTACGGGTAGGCCGTGAGTCACTGGTGAGTAACCGTTTGTCACTCATTTCGGGTAGGGTACGGGTAGCCGTTCCCTACCCGGCCGAGTACGAGTACAGGTACCCATTTGCGACCCTGGTGCGGCCGGGTACGGGTACGGGTAAGGAATCAAAACCCGTTTGCGACCTCTGCGGTATGTACATGCTTCACAATGTGTTGCAACTGGCCCCGCGCATTTCCTAAAAAAAAAAAAAAGCCAGCGAGAAAAATCGTGCACGTATTTCACGATGCTTTTCCCGACTCGCGTTTGTCCTTGGAAGTATTTAGTTGCCAATAATAATAACGGCAGCGAGAGCACGCGGAAAAGGCACGCCGAAGGGGGTGAGAGGCGATGGCACTCGGATAGCGGCTCTGCCAGGAACGGCGGAGCCACAGGCTTGCCAACAGTCGACTTTTCGGCGGCTGACGATGTCGTTCAGAATAAAAAATAATAATAGGTAATGTAGAATCATCTTTACCTGTGATGTTTTTATATATATATAAAACACGTGATGCATTGTTATTATCCAACATTGTTGCTAGCCAATGGAAAATGGTCCCATTATAGATGGGAGTCAGTACATTAAAGCAAGACCACTATCACAACAAGCGGCGCAGTGCAAATGAAGCCTTGCGGTGGGAGAAACGGTTAAAAAAAGGTGGCGCGCGCATTCATAACGTCGGAGACACAGCGGGGCACAGCTCTCGCGGCAAGAGCACTGGTGCGAGTTTGTTTGTAGCAATTTTAAAGAATTTTCTCCATCTGGGCAATGGCACATCCTTCGTAACAGCGATGTGAAAACGTAAACACAACAGTCAGCCACGTACTTCCATGCAATGCACATACAAATGGAAGCGATGCAACATTATCCTGTTTTTTAAAGATTTTTTTTGTTTTTCCCTCCCAACAAAGCGTTGTTTTTTTAGAGCGATAGCTAACATATTCTTGGTTCTTTCGGTAAAGTGACGTAAATATTTTTTTAAAAATCAAATAAAAAAACTAAAATTAAATAATAAAAAATCATAAAAATAAAATACAAAATTGAAAATAATAAAAGCAAAAAACCCACGACGTTTCGATCGCAACACAAGCGGACTTCATCAGGCAGAGAGAAAAGAGGGGGCGAAGCCTCCAAATGTATCTGTTTATAAGGGTTCCAAAGTGAGTGGGCAGCGGAAAGAGCTGCAGTCACGAAAGTTTTAAGTCGCTAACATAAAGCAATTACACGGATTCCGTAAACGGTGGTCCGCTGTTGCAGCAGTAACCTTTTTTCTATACAAACTTGAATTTCAAAGGCCAATTTTTTGAAGTGTTGGGAAACACGCACACACAAGGGCATTCAATTGTAGGTAAACCTGCAAGTCAGATAACGTTGGCAAGGGGTTATGGAAAACCACGAGGGCCAGGTAACAATCTTTCAAGAGACCAAGGCACATATGCAGGAGACTCACTGTCAGGCCCCCTGATAAAAAAAACAATAATCTTAGAACAAGGCATAATCAGCTCAAGTGGGCCCCCAATATTTGATTCGTCTCGCACGGCCGCGCACCGAGGTCATTATATATCGCGGCTCCTCTTGCCTTAATGAAATAATTGCATAAGTATTGTTGTTCGTTTACACGGTTGTTGAAAACATCTCTCATGGTGTTTGTCAAGGGGGGGCCCCCCACAACTCGTGGCTTTGGCCACCAGGAGGAGGGGCGGCAGGGTACCAGAGGTCGCAACCGGATACCCGTACCCTACCCGATACCCGGCTACCCGTACACGGCCGGGTACGGGTACGGGTAGCCGTTTGCGACCCTGGTGCGGCCGGGTACGGGTAGGCCGTGAGTCACTGGTGAGTAACCGTTTGTCACTCATTTCGGGTAGGGTACGGGTAGGGAACGGCTACCTGTACCTGGCCGGGTACAGGTACGGGTACCCATTTGCGACCCTGGTGCGGCCGGGTACGGGTATGGGTAAGGAATCAAAACCCGTTTGCGACCTCTGCAGGGTACCCTCTGCCTGCCCCACCCTCGTTGCACTCCTGGAACGCGACACACTCACGTGACACTCGCCCGACTCCTCGGCAGACATTCACCACTCACCTGATACCACTAACCCAGGGGTCGGCAACCTGCGGCTCCGGAGCCGCATGCGGCTCTTTTGAACCTTGACCGCGGCTCCGGGGCGGATGCTAGCGAGGGGAGGAGGCGCACTGTGACACCTGCTCTGGCGTTGCCGCTGCTGACAGGTCGCCGCTCAGCTCCACACTGCCCGCCCGGTGACAGGCAATAACGTTGCCGTTGCTTTGTCACATGTTTGGAAGAAGTAAAAACCTTCCTGGGCAGCAAAGAGCTCACCTTTGCTGAGCTGGAACAGCCAGAGTGGCTGGAAAAATTACATTTTATGGTAGACATGACAGCACATCTAAACACGCTAAATACAACCCTTCAGGGGAAAGGAGGCACAGCCCTGCACATGCTGGAGGAGGTTTTGGCATTCGAGCGCAAGTTGACAGTGTTTGTCAAAGATTTACAGAGAGGTACACTGTCTCACTTTCCCTCTTTGAGAGAGTTCAAACAAAGTCATGATACGATACATTTGGAATATTTCAAGTCTGCAATCACCACAATGCAAAGTTCGTTTGGGAAACGATTCTGTGAGTTCAGAGAGGAAAAAACGACATTATCCTTCCCTGTCACTCCCCTGGCGATCGATCCATCCCTATTGAATATGACTGCATTTGCAGGTGTAAGTCAACCTGATCTTGAGATGGAACTGGCTGATATAGCCGACAAAGATATATGGGTGTCCAAGTTCAAATGCTTGACCGCTACTCTTGAGGATGTTGCCCGTCAGAAGGCCATTCTGGCTCAGAATCATAAATGGAGTGATATTGAAAACCTTCCCAAACAGGACAAACTTGTATTCGAAACATGGAATGCCATCCCCAACACTTATATAAACATGAAAAAGTATGCATTTGGAGTCCTGTCGATCTTCGGCTCCACATATGTATGTGAGCAGGTCTTCTCCAACATGAACTATATTAAAAACAAACATCGATCACGCCTCACAGATGACAGCTTGCAAGCCTGTGTGAAAATGAAGGTGACGTCTTACAGCCCTGATGTGCAGACACTGTGCACTGAGGTTCAGGAGCAAAAATCCCATTAACCAGGTAATTTAGCTATTAATTTGCAAAAATATATTTTACATTGTTAAGTGAAAAAGTCCTTTTTTTATTCAGATTGACAGCTGACTGCACGATCCTGTATATAGCAATAAGGTAAGAAACAATATATGCAGTGTTATATTTGTTTTAATAGTTGCAATGGTTTTGCGGCTCCCAGTTTGTTTTTTCCTTCGGAAACGGGTCCAAGTGGCTCTTTATGTCTTAAAGGTTGCAGACCCCTGCACTAACCAGTACAATAGCAACGGTTTCAGGTAGGTTTCGATTTAAAGCTGTCGTGACTGCAGGGATTCATATTCTTGGATCTTTCGGTAAAGTCACGTAGAAGGGAAATAATAAAAATAAAACATTATATTGATGTAGTTTATACCTAGTTTTTTCACATCGGTTTATTGGATGGTAGTAGGGTAGAATCAGTTATTTAGCGTCAATATGCTAAATTCCTCTGTTGATATGTAAACTCCTTCGTCAAGGCGCTCTCCTCCCACCCAGCTTAGAATACGCTGCCAAGCTTAGCAGTGTTCATTAGGACGCTGTCTTTCCGACGACTCTGTTCTTCACCTGATGACGGCTGCTTGTGTTGCGGCCGAAACGTCGTGAGAAGTTTATTATGTTTTATTTTTATTATTTTATTATTTCCCTTCTACGTGACTTTACCGAAAGAACCAAGAAGATGGTTTCAGATAGGTTATTGCTCACCTGGCTCACTACTCTACGGGTTATAAATATGGCGGTAAGCATCCTGCCTGCACCATACACAACCACACTTGTCCGTTATATGATTTTGAAAAGAGAGTGAGGGGCATATGTAATGGGTTCCGGAGACACTTGTAGAGGTAACTTCTTTATTACAATCCAACACTCCAACACTCCAACTCTCCAACTCTCCAACACCCCAACTCTCCAACTCTCCAACAGTCCTGATACTCTGTTACAGCCTAGGTACACAGCCTAGGTACACAGCCTAGATACACTACTCTGGCTACGCTCTGGAACTCGCCCTCACAAGGTCGTAGAGTCGGGAGTTCCAAAGTCCAACCACTGTCCCTCACAGCGTCCCAGGGTTCTCAGATGGCTGGTCTTGGGTCTTGGGTCTTGAGCTACAACTGGCCCTGATCGTCCAGGGAGCTCCCCTTTTATGCCTAGTCCCCAACGAGGGGTGGGGCCGTGTGCGCCCCCAGATATCCCACAGAGCACACACAGCCCCCCCCCCCGTTGGTGGCGCCATGGGGCTTAAGCGCCTGGGCCGCCCGGGAACCCAACGCCTGGCGCCAAGAGGCTTAAGCGTCTGGGCCGCCTGAGAACCCAGCGCCTGGCGCCAAGGGGCCCAAGCGCCTGGGCCTCCCAGGGTCCCAGAGCCCCCAGCAGCCCCTCCCTTCTTATGTCACTACACATACACCAGCTTATTGCAAACGGTAGAAGGGATAAGCAGGGTCGGGCCTGATAAGCTGAATTAGCAGAAAAGGTGAATTTTATTATTATTGACATCATTCCCTGAAACTGCAACAGAGGCCTGTGTCTCACGCATTGACGTCGTATGCACTGAGGCCATACGTATGTTCTTGTACCTCTGCTCTAGTATCTGCAGTGCAAGCACAACATTTTCAGCTGCCCGCAGAACGCTGCTGCACCTTCCCAGGAGGATGTGGAGGCGGGGGGACATCCCTCCCTGGTCGTTTGCCGTCTGCTACCAAAATTGCAGGTTCAACGAAGGCAGCAAAAAGCCACGCGGCTTGGTTCGAGAACGGTCGACAGCAAAATACAGACTCGTGCAGAAAAAAACACACAGGGGCGCTAATTGAAATGAAAGTATCGTACACCGAGAGTGTGCGCATAATTGCAGGTTATACAAATGCAAGAAAATAGATGGGTAGGGCTGCACTGGTGAGGCAAACGAGGCAGCGAGCGATCGAGCTCACCTTTGTGCAATGTCACAGGTTAAGGAGCATCGGGACCAATAAACTGAATCATTGGATATTTCCTCCTTGTAATTTCAACCTCGTTTGCATAAACTACGTGGCATGAGCTTTCAAATGACACCATACGTGGAATGGTCTGTGAGGAGATATCCGGAGAAAGATACAAATGTGCATCCAGTCAAAGTGATTTTCTGCTGAAGTGAGAATTGAGGCCCTGCCAATCTCCCGTTTACAGCCTTAGGCCAGTGGTGGAAATTCCACGTTCCTATGGTACTCAATGTATTGATGATGGGCTTAGTCAACCAACAACAGCTCTCCCCTCAACCAACAGTTAAACTTGCAACCTTCCGATCGAGAGTCGCCTGCCCTATCACTGCTTGTTATATACAGTGCATGGATACGTACGGTGGCGAAAAGAAGTTCAACACACACATTGCTCTCAGAGGATGCTGAGCCAGCTTATCTTACCGAGGTGGAATAAAAATGAAATTCCAGCAGTGTTCAAATTTTCTCCAAAATAAAAACCAATGACATCGTGCTTTGTTGAGGACACATCAAATTCAATTTACCCTTCACTTCACTACTTCTAAAGTATCACTTTAAAATACAAACTGTGTAGCAAAACGTTTTGGAATCCTCAAACTGGAGGCGCGAGCCACCACAGACTGACTGAGAAACATTTCAATCTTTTTGTGTTTATGTTTTCCCCAAAAACTTATTTGAACGTTTTGATTTTCATTTCCACTCCAGCAGCAAAGAAGTAATGTGTTGTTTAGACAGCGGCATTTCGTTATTATCTCCGAGCGAAATCCACTGCTGCAAAGAATTACTTTTGAACATTGCTACAGCACCGGAGGATTTACATTCGGCTCGGTTATCACAGTTATTGGGGAGCCGCTGACTTTTCAGGCACAATAGCGCTTACTTCAAAACGGACAGTTTTGCTTCATGTAACAAAGAGAAATGCTGATGTTCTCCCATTTATCAAACCACTCAGGTGGCTTCAATGGTGTGTTCGGTCTAGGTCTCATAAGTTTAGAAAAGTACAAAATGTTCTTTCCTCAAGGTCTATTTAGGACTTTGTACGCGATTTGATTTACCATTACCGTTTATCTCCAGTGTCTCCTTGTCACGCCGTTTTATTTTGCCTCTAACTTATGATAAATGTTGTCTTATGCCTGCAGTGCTCAGCTCACACACACTGTGGACTTAAACATCTGTGTTCATTATGTCCCTGCCAAGTGTGAACAATTGATCATGGGACAGCGCTTGCATATTTACACTTTAAATACAAATCAACATCTAAACCCTTCTGGGATAAGATGTTCATGACGATATATAAACATCTCATCCAATTTGGGATAAGATATAAATTTGTACTCAAAGTGAAAACATGCAAGGGAGTGTTGTGGTTAATGCAGATTCACTGAATAAATAAAAAAATACAGTTATTCCCAATTTACCTTTTTTTTATTTTACCAGGTAAGGCCCACTCAGCTAGGAAGCTCTTTTTCAAAAGTGACTTGGCCACAAATGATAGCTCAACGAAGTGGCCTGTCATGTGGCATTTATAAAAGCCAAACAATCAAAGCGCATGTTTCTAAATGTGGAGGGGAAAATCGCAGGACCTGGAAGAAAAAAAACACGATACCACGGGAAGAGAGACATGCAAACTCCAAATATACAGGCGTCAGGGTCGGGATCGAACCCACGGCCTTCTGCATACCAGGCGAGGCAGATAACATCTCGTGTTCTATCGCTCGCAATGGGCTTGTTTGACCATACTTCACTACGCTGGTCAGTGCGAGTTGAATCAATCAAGACTGATTTAGCTATGTTAGCCGTGCCTGTGAATCAAACTCGGGTTTGTAGAGTTTACTGCGCAGTGCGTCAACTACTGTGCCACCGCTCCACCCACTGGATCAAACGGCACGAAAATCAAACTATTAAAAAGTGGTCCTAACGGTGTGCTGTAGCGTGCTGTGAGAGGCACTATTTGAAATAAAATGATAACGATAATGATTGCAGTTAAATTACGACTCTTGGAGATAAGAGTGAATCATAATGTATTGATGGACTGAAGCATACGGTGCATTACGTTCATAGGCTCCCTGGCTGCTCAAACTGTGCAGTCAGAAAATGCTTTTAATTTCCTTCAACCAGTTCTGTACAATGCATTGTTCACAAAAACAACGCTTCTAAAGCTGCAATGTCAAAAGTGAAACGGAGCACTTAACCATTTCCTAAACGCAATTTTCTAAAAGTCCTCGTCATCAACCACGGTCAATCCAATGCCAATTGCAGGTCTCCCCACAGCCATGACCATCTATTACGATGCTGCGATGTAATAATCCACCCTGCAACTGCAAACGAGCTAATTTAATCGCTCCATCTCCACGGTGAACAACACCACCCCGCGGCTATGTCGCCTTCCTTGGCTGTCACTAAGGTTGTCATTATTCTTGACCATCGGTCGACATCCCTTCCAGCTTCTATGGTTCTTTCGGTAAAGTCAGGTAGATAGAAAAAGTAATAACAATAAAATAATAAAAGCAAAGCGAATAAAAATATCACGATGTTTCGATCGCAAAGCCAAGCGGTCGTCATTAGGAACAAAATCCCTTCCAGCGTTTTCTAAAATCCCCTCGTCAGTATACAGTCTGACCCAATAGCCCATAGCTCACTGATCCTAAAATAATTACAATATGTGCATGGGCAATGCTTTATTGCCTTTGTTTTTATACCTTCCTTTAGAAATGATAGATCATGCTGCTGAAGGGTGGGGTATTTCGTTTTTACTTTCACCTGTTACGGTGAAGATGTATACATGAATTGACCCGAGCAGTACTGGAGTTCTCTATAATAGACTCTGTTTATTTTATTTTTTATTCCGTCAAACTGGTAGAATTTTAACCTGCCAGCCCGGCCCTCGGCAAATATCTTTTTCAGGACACAAGTTGCAATGAGTTTTTCGTGAAATGAAAATACCCCCCCACAACCCCCTCGGCCGTGGTACAATCTTATCTCTGTTTTATAAAATGCGCGCATTACACGAAGCAATTATAAATTATACTGCTGCGCCAACAATAAAAAGTTCCATTATTTTTGCACAATGGCTCCATCACTCTCGACGACGGTGGCACAGAGAGGGGACCGCGCGTCCATATGTCCATATGTCAGCGGTGGCGCCGAGCTCACAGCTGTCGTTTTTTTTTTATGACACCCCTAAATGAAAAGTACATTTTTACAAAACGGCACCACGGTGCCGCGGCGGTCTCAGCGCCGCAACGCTGCCATGGAACCGGCACACTAAGTGACCCTGCGCCAGAGGTCGCAACCGGGTACCCGATACCCGTACCCTACCCGATACCCGGCTACCCGTACCCGGCCGGGTACGGGTACCCGTTTGCGACCCTGGTGCGGCCGGGTACGGGTACGGGTAGGCCGTGAGTCACTGGTGAGTAACCGTTTGTCACTCATTTCGGGTAGGGTATGGGTAGGGAACGGGTACCCATTTGCGACCCTGGTGTGGCCGGGTACGGGTACGGGTAAGGAATCAAAACCCGTTTGCGACCTCTGCCTTGCGCCACGAGCATTTCCGCGTTCAATGACACTGAATTATATTGTTTCTTCTATCCCTATTGAATTTTATGTGTATTTTGTAATTTTATTGTTTGTTGCGGTTGAACCCAAATCAAGAGCCGAATGGCTCACAGGGTAAATCCTAATAAATTAAACTGAAACTGAAACCCTACTTTAAACCTTTTCAAAGTGCTAACGACGTATAATTCCCTCGCAAATGATTCACACGGCCTTAAAACAAAACGATATCCCGCCAATACCGCACTTTGACGTATTCAGCAATTGCTTGCTCACACCACTGCGGGTGAAAGGGTGACCACGAGAGTGAGCTCTAGAGAGCCCCCTCGAGATGGTACTTTGGCCTACTCTTCCACGCTGGCTAGACATTTTGAGAGAGGTGCGACTACCCACACTTTACTCCACCCTACGCGACCTGCCAATTTACTTGACTGTGATGGACCCAATTGTACTGCTGGGTGGAGAGATGCAGGGAGGTTTAATAAACTTGGCGAATATTTTAAATGCCGCACGGGGTCATCGATGTACACCAGCCATCTCTGCGTGGCAAGTTGAGTGTGCTAACCGTGACGTGGTTAGTACTTAAGAGTAAACGGGACAAAGTGAAGAAAGTCAGCAGCGGTGGCGTTTGTGTTTTGTACAAAGTGGGATGTATAGTGTACCTTCGGTTATAAATTAAAATGTCTTATCCAAATTTAAACTTTTATATTTTGTCTAAAGTTGTCCGAAAGCCATTTGGCAGTCAAGTAAATAAAATGCCCTCATGGCACCCGCAAAATCCATGGCAAGCGATTGCATCATTTAAAAGACCCAGACACACACACACGAAGTGGCTGGCTAATAAAGAGCACTGCCCATGCACACAGTTCATGCTCCCCTTCTTCTCAAAAATATTACGTGGGTCACTTTATTACATAAGTGAGAAAATACCTCCTGAAAGTTTGCCTGAGAATAGCCCTGGCCTAGAGCACTTCGATTGAGAAGAATGATTGAGACATCGTTCTACAATTGAGCTATTTCTGTAATCATATTGATAAAACATTTCCTCTTATTTTCTATCGATCAGCTGAAACTCTTCTCCTATGATGTCCACAGGTAGTCCATCTGGTCTGGAAACTGCCCCTTTCCACACTGCATAGGGCAGTGATTACTTTCTCTAGTGCGACATATACAACATTCTGCTCCTTATCTGAAGGATGATTTGTTTCTTGTGGTATATGATTATTATTATTTTTGTTATATAAATCTGCATAGATTCTGTCTCTGTCATTCATCATGGTTTCATCTCACTTTCAAAGGGCAAGTGTTTGTCATTTTATATATCATCGACTTCCTTTTTCTGTTCACATGTCCCCACTGTTTGTCAAAACACCCGCAATTATTTCCGTGCTGTGTTCTGTAATTTATTATCTTATTTATTTGCTTATGGATTTGCATCATATTCTATATTGTGCTTGGCATTTTCATCCATTTTTTTTATCACTGCTTTTACTCACATGCTCTTTTCTGGTTTCAGATGGATCACGGCAACAAGAGATCTTGAAGTATGGTGACGTGGGAAAGCCTTCATCCAGCAGTGAGTCGATCATGGCCTTTGATGATGATGGCTTGAGGGTTACACACTACGTATGTATGCCTGTACAGCATTCCCAACAAACTCTACAATGCAAGCCCATTATAATCCCCAATTACACTATTTTTCATGTCCTTGACAATCAATTTGGTGGAAGGTTAAACCTCGTTTATGGTTTCACCTTAGCTTAGGAATATTAATTACCTGGCCTGCTCCAAGTCATCCATAAGAGGCTAATATCAATAGTGTTGCTGTTAGCGATTATTGCCAATTTACAATGAGCATAGAGAAACAAAGAAACAAAGCAATTGGACAATAATGACAAAAAGGTTAAATATGTTTTGATTTGCAAATCAATTCAGTGTACAAGAAATACGTGAAGCATTATGAATAAGAAAATAAAATCTATTTGGTTACTGTACACAATGAAAACATAATTCCTCGACTTTGTAATAACAGGGCTGAGAGCTGTAAAAGGCACACTTTGAAACCAATCATGGGTCAAGGGAAATGTTCTCGAGATGGAGCTGGTTAGCCAACAGATGCACAGCTGTGTGGAGACAACACTAATACTGGTAAGAACCACCTGGTTCCACCAGCCCACAGGGGATTATTGTGTCTGTCCATCGTGCATCCAAATATGGGAGGGGTCGGGCTGGGTGGAGAGGGGAGGGTGAGGAGGGGCTGGGTGGGGAGGGTGGGGAGGGGCTGGGTGGGATGGGGAGGGTGGGGAGGGGCTGGATGGGGAGGGTGGGGCTGGGTGGGGGGTGGGAAGGGTGGGGCTGGGTGGGGAGGGGCTGGTCACCCCGTGGTGCCCTTATAAAACTCAACGTTTAACCTACTCACGCCGGCTTGTGCCCGCCCTCACAGTCGGCCATATTTGCGAAATACACCACTCCGCCATTGACCCTTGCCATTGACCGAGCAACCCAACGTTCCTACCAGCTCCCTCCGCAGAAATGTGTAAATGTACAGTAATGAAAGGGCAGCATACCCAAATGCGTACATTAACATTAACATACATTGGTGGACATCTAGGGTTGTCACCTGTCGTGATTTCCCAGGATCATCCTCTCGTTGAGTCTGTCCGGTTGCATGAAACTTGATCAATTGCATGAAAATACACCATTAAAGATGGTATGCAGATATTTGCATCGACCCTCTTCCAGTATTGTGAGATATTCATCTTCTTTCCAAGATACGTCCCATTTTTTTTATACCTGAAGAGGTGGCAACCTCATGGAGATCACCAATTTGAAACAGAAATCCCAAAAACTAACTTTGATTTATCATATTCTCAGGTTTTTTCGGTAAAGTCACGTAGGTAAAACATTAAAAGTAAAAAAACTTTTAATGTTTTACCTACGTGACTTTACCGAAAAAACCTGAGAATATGAATCATTGCAGTCACGAAAGCTTCAAATCTAGAATTTGATTTATCATGTTTTTTTGCTTTGTGAACTGAAAATAAGGTTACATTTTGTATATATATATTTATTTTAGTTGAGCCAATGTGCGGGCCTGATACGATACGTTGTGAGGCACGTACACACCGTCAACATAAGTAGGGGGTAGAAATATGGGGAACGGCCCACTGCCTCTGGTTTCAAATTATTTTTAATTATTGCAGTTAACCACTTGTTAATTAATCATCATTAGGGCCCCTAATTGATTTATCCTATGGGATTGCTCACCCACCTACTGCCGAACCCATAAGTGTCTTGACCAGGCCATAAACAAAACAAGTCCCATTTATAAATTGCACTACATCGATTTAGTAAATCAGTTAGCCGCCCCACAGAATGCTCTCCACATTCTTTAATCATACAAAGCATCATAATTTAATGTAATTTTTTTTATCAAAAGTGTAGCTGTGATTCACATGTTTAGAGGCTGCCATGGTGTAAAGCAGCGGTCCCCAACCTTTTTGGCACCAGGGACCAGTTTCACGGACTGGGGGGGGGGGGGGCGAGCGGTTCATCATTGGGTCTTTCCCCCTTTTCAAAGAAGCTCGCCAGCAACGTTTGTGTTTCACTAATTTTGACCAGGGTTAGCTTGTCGGCTTACCAAAACTGTGACTGAGACAAGTGCACAGTGCGCGGGAAAGAGGCGTGGATGGAAGTGGTCAATAATAAAATAATGGGCGGGTTCCACGTGCGGACTCACCGCTCACCTCCTGCTGTCCGGCCCGGTTCTTAACAGGCCACGGACCGGTACCAGTCTGCGGCTCGGGGGTTGGGGACCCCTGGTGTAAAGGATGGCACGCTGGATTTGTCGCTGAATCAGTTTAATCTCCACGGCAGTTGGAACAACGGTGAAACTTTCCTAAATTCCCCCACCGCCTCTGTCCACCCGGTGGTATAAATGGGTGCCCCACGGTTAGTCAATTGGCAGGTTGCGCGCGGTGAATTAAAGTGTGGGTATTCACACCTCTCCGAAGGCATCGGGTCAGCCTGGAAGAGTATCGGACAAATGCCCTCTAAAGGGGCTCTAGAGCTTCGAGTGGAGGTTCTTCCACCAGCAGTGATGCGAGCAAGACATTGCTAGGCTGCACTTTTACCTTTGTAGAAGTGAGTGTTTCAGATTAAGATTTTTTCATTCTTTGTTTTCTGCCAAAGGGAAGGCATCCACCGAGTGTTCGAAACACACGGCGGTGCAATGGGACATGAACACAACTCCCTTGGCAGCCTCCGGGAGCTGTGAGATTCCTCGTCGGGGCAGCTGATTAAGAAATTAACCAATTAATCTTTCAGGTGTATTTCCGTGATTAATTGCATTACAAAACCGCACATTTGTACTACCTAATGTATTCTAGACCCTTCCTGGGATCATTAGTCCCACTGGTTCATATACACACAATGAAATTTGTACACTGATGTTATACACTTATGCACCTAATCCCATCAATTCTGGGAAGCTAAGCACGGTTAAACCTGGATATTGATTTAGATGGGCGAGCACCTAGCATTCCAGGTTGTCATTAACAGCTGCAGGACTGCTATGTGGAAGTCAGCAGAGGGCAGTCCAGCAAAATCCATTGTTGAGCTGCACGTCTATGCTTCCGCATCCAAGCTCAACCCACACTGACAAGTGCGGTGACGTGTGAGATCCCAGTGCAGTCGCACACCGCCTGCACACTCGATAGCTACTCCTTTGCACTTAATGTGCAGGGTGCTATCCTGGCACTCGTCAACCACCTGTAAGCGCTGCACTGCTGCTAGAAAGGGCGGTGGTGGCAGTGGTGGTGGTGGTGATCAGGGTGACCCTGACGAACGTGTTACCTCGTCGCTCTGCCGACCTTTCGCCCGTACTCTCCACCTCGGCTGCGAAGCTTGCCTTCCACTTCCGTCGTCCCGCATCTCCCTGTAGAACGACAGCGGGGAGGGAGGGGCGCGCGTCCTGGTCAATACACCTCAACGCAAATGAGCGCATCGGCATTGATATTTCACTCCCCTAATTTGTAATCGTCATCAAAAGTCGATACGCCTCTCATCACTGCAAAAGCAGCTGGGGACTTGCCAGGCTGATTATTAGCACAGAAACATGGGTTGGGAAATGTGTGCACTGAAGGAGACACTCGCTACGAGCCTGTCACCCCCTTCAAGTGCCGTGGATAGCAGATTTTTCAGCTGCAGGTCCAATTCCCACTGAGCCCTATTTGCGCCGAGGGTTGTGAACTTTCACAGGTTCACCTTAACCCCCCGCCGTGCTTCCGGGCCCCTGAGCACCTTGGGTGTGAGCCAGGTGGCAGTAATAAGATTCTAACAAGTCCTGCTCTTCATTGTGATTTGGACATGGCTCAACCTTGCCTGACGTACGTACGGACAGAGGCAAGTCCGGTGTGAATTCTCCATCTCCTTTGAGGCCAGTCTCTACAAAAAAAACATGTAGATGTGAATTATCTATTGCCAATCCACTGATGGATTAGGGTTTCCTCGTGACAGGTAAGTTGTCAGGGTTTAGAAAATACGAATCGGTTTTATATACCCTTTCTGGCAATAAAACAGGTGTTGTGATGTTCGAACACCAAATAGATACATTTTGCAAGGAATCAAGTCTGCATTAACCACATGAACTTATGGTGAACATGCAAACATGCTCTGATAAAATATGCATTGTCTATGAAACTGATTGGCCTACCCCAGAGACAGCCTTCCTTATGGCCTAGTCTCACCAGTGTCAGACCAGAGAATGTACAAAGACAATGCACTTATCAGAGCATTTATAGCTCGGGGTGAGAAACTATATCATGGAACCTCTGTCGGTGTTCGAACATAATAACATCTGTTATATTGCCAGAAAGGGTAAACCTATTCTTATTTTTCATACTTTGATACTGGCAAAAAGGTCCCACGTTGTTGAAGTTCATGTTGACCACACTTCAGCATTCTGGTCATTGCCGGCTGCAGAGGGTGTGGTGCACAGACAATGGAGCATAGTACAGCACAACAGTGGATTCGGCTGCACTGCCCTCTGCTGACAATGTAACGCATGCAGGAGGTAGTGGATTCGATCCAGACCCTGACGCCTGTATATTTGGAGTTTGCACATTCTCCCTGTAGTCGCGTAGATTTTTTTTCTACAGGTCCTCCGGTTTTCCCCTCCACATTTAGAAGCATGCGTGTAGACTAAGATTATTTTGCTGCTAAAATTGTCCAAATGATACGCCACTTTCTTGAGCTATAATTTGTGGCCAGGTCGCTTTTGAAAAATAAGTGAATACCTCGGTGGGCTTTTCCTGGTAGGATGGGGATGGTTTAGTTGTATTTGTATACGTTTGGGTGATTTGTTTACCTTTCTTGTACTTTGCACACATATCGTTGTTTTGTATTGTTTCTTGTTGTAATGCCCCCACTGTATAGCTCATCGGATTCCTTCAGTATAAATAAATATTACGATTCTGATTCTGGTTGTCGCTCATCTGAGCATTACGCAGGCTCAACCCTGCTCAGTTGCTAAGCCCAAGCGTATTCCGGGTGATTTGGTCAGAGGCTCACCAGTAACACGGGGTGATTAAAGTGGCGTGCGCTTGCACCATGCTGACGGAGCACGTGGTCTGTGCTGGTCAAATATGTAATGACCCTGTATGCGAGCAGTGCTAGGGGTTCGACGTTCAATTCACAAGCAGCAGCAATGAGGCAGTCTGGATTTTCTGCAGTCGGAAATGTCTAATATCGTTAATTCTGTGATTGATAGCCCGCACTGGTGACATTAACTGAAACATGTGGCCCAGTCTCCACAAACAGGTCACAAAAACTGCACTGGGCCACTCTTTGTGGTTATTGCAGGACACATTTACCTTTAAGATCAGAGGTCACTGAAAATTGAACTTTCGTGCCGTATAAGTTGAGCTAAATCATGTGTTGCTGCTTAAAATCTCTTTGCATTTCGCTGTAAACGGGGGCAATACTTCATACGTGACAGTTATTCAGATTAGATTGCTGTCGGCGATGAAAGATTATGTTTTAACTGCTCCTGCTATGCTTCGGGTATCTATTATGACCACACACATACATATTTTAAAAATCAAACATTGACTGCCATGAGATATTTTTCTTTTTCTTCTGAATTTATATATTTTGGGGTGGAGCAGTGGCGCTGTGGTTGCCGCACTGTTCTCGAAACTGAGCACCGTAAGCTCAATTCCCAGCTATCACGGCAAACATCGGTGGTGAATGATACGTGAACCATTCCTGCCGCCCCCCCCCCCCCCCCCGATCAGCCTGCACTGACCAGTATGGTGAAGTATGGTCAAACAATCTCCATGACCGACACGACATGGGGAGACCTTCATCTGACGGTGGATTGACAACAGGTCTTGCATTACAATTTAAAATGTACGTTATAAAAACATACCATAAACGCGTGGACTACGAAAGTTGAACGCAAGTGTGTAGGCAATTATCAACATCTCGAGGATTTCAATGCATTCTGTAAAAAAAATATTTATAGAGAGTAAAGATAATGGCGGCCTTCCCCGCTACATGCGAAAGCACAACGGATGTCATCACATCGGCGGCCGAATCCCCGACAAAAGTATCCCGGCCTGAAAAGCAGCAGTACAGAGAGCATTTCACAAGGTCAGAGCAACGTGAACGTGGGGCCCGTCGCTGCGAATCGTGCAGATTAACATCGAGGGCCTTTCCTGTGCGAAATTCGATTCCATCGTGAAGATTCTCCAGTTTCAAGACGTCGACGTCCTTGCACTGGAAGATGTGCATCTGGATCGACAGTGCCCTCGGTCAAAGATAATCGGATACACTCTCATTGCTGCAAGCCATCATACAAAACTTGGCCTTGCAGCATACGTAAAGAACGACCTGACGGACACGGTCCAGGTCGTGCCACACACCTCGCCACGTTACATCGCCATCAAGAGCAACCACGTGACAATGGTCAATGTCTACAAGCCTCCACGTATGGAGTGGCCGTGTGCGGAATTACCGCAGCCAAGCCACCCTATCATCCACATAGGCGACTTCAACAGCCACCACACCTTGTGGGGCTATAGCGCCAACGATAGAGCTGGTGAACAACTGACATCATTGGCAAAAGTCCGCGGTACTTTCAAGTCGGCGAGGTGGAAAAAGTGCTATACGCCCGATTTATGTTTTGTGTCTCGGCATCACAACGGAAATCCGATGCCGTCAACGAGAACAGCCCTAGACGACTTTCCAAATAGCCAACAAAGACCTGCAGTGATCCATATCGGTCTTCAGATTCCGCTCTTCAGCTGCGCGTCAACACCGCGTTGGAAACTGAGATCAGCTGAATGGGCGAATCTCACTGCGGATTTGTAAGAATCAGTTGGAATGATACCTCCACGCGCAGTCAACTACCGTCGCTTCGTTGGTCTCATCAAGGCAGTTGCCAAGGCCAACATCGCAAGAGGCTTCAGAAAGGCCTTCACTCCATGTTGGTCTCCAGAAAGCGAACACCTTTTCCGGAAATGCAATACTGATAAGAAGCAGGAGACTGCAAAAGCCCTACTCGAGTCACTGAATTTGCAAAGAAGAAAAAGGTGGCGTGAAACAGTTGAGGCACAAAATCGAGCCGTAAAGCCCAGCGCCTCCTGAGATTGATGGGAGCAGCCGCGACGCCAGCCTACAAACCTCCGCAAATCAGTCCTGACGAGATTGCTAGGCAACTTATCAACAATTCACGAACTTCGATCGACAAAAATGGCAAGTCTACAAATAACTTTGTTGCACACTAGATAACTGCCAAGAAACCTCTAAATTGTCCCGTACTTTCTCAGCAGAGGAAGTAGATGCCGGTATTGCCCAGTTGAAATGCGGGAAAGCCTCAGATCTTGACGATGTTTATCCAGAATTGATCAAGAACTTGGGAGCAAGAGCGAGAAAATGGCTAGCCACATTCTTCACTGACATCCATTCGACAGGCATCGTTCCGAAGGAGTGGAAAAAGGCAAGGATAATAGCCATTCTGAAACCAGGCAAGGACGCATCGGACGCTAAAAACTACCGCCCTATCTCCCTACTCAGCGTCTGCTATAGACTAATTTAGCGGCCTCTGCTCAAAAGGCTGATGCCCACACTTTAGGAAATTGGTTCCCAGGAACAAGCAGGATTTAGAACTGGTCGAAATTGTTGCGACCAGGTGCTTGCCTTAACAAGTGACATCGAAGCCGATTTCAAATGCCAACTCAAAACAGCAACAGCTTTCATCAAAATAGCAACAGCTCTTCAATGGAAGGGACTCCTACTGAAGCTTGTGAAAGCCGTGTATTGTCGCCCTATAATTAGACTAATCACCAAAATGCTGAGCAACCGATGGATCACCGTCCACTTTGGTGAAGCTGCCAGCAGCCGATGAAGATTGAACGGACTCCCGCACGGATCAGTTCTGGCCCCAGTACTGTTAAATCTCTATACGAGTGACAATCCAGCGACATCTTGCCATAAGTTCACATATGCGGATAATATCGCACTCGCAACTCAAGCACGGAGAATGGAGAACACTGAGGCAGTCCTTGAAAAAGGTCTGAAGACTGTGGAAGTTCACTTCAAGAATTCGCGCCTAAAGCCTAACCCATAGAAAATGTCGTCTCCGCCTTCCACCTATACAACAAACAATCTTCGAAAACGTTGAACGTTAACTTCTGCGGGGTGAAGCTACGGCATGACGAACACCCTCGGTATCTAGGAGTTACCCTGGATTGGACGCTCAACTACCATCACCACCTCAAACAATTCTAGATTTGAAGTTTTCATGACTGCAAGGATCCATACTCTTTGGTTCTTTCGGTAAAGTCACATAGGTGAAAATAAAAAAAATAATAATAAAAATAATAATACAATTTAAAAGAACTAAATTAAGTACACCTCAAATAAGCTAAATGTAAAACGAAAGCACGAGTGAATATTATTCTGAAACTTGCAGGAACAACTTGGGGAAGCGATGCCAGCACGCTGATAATATCGACGCAGGCCCTTGTTCACTCCACTGCGGAGTACCGTGCCCCGGTGTGGGGTGCAAGCCCTCACACGAACCTTGTTGACGCCGATTTTAACAACGCGCTTCGTATCATCAGTGGTTCCCTAAAGTTTACTCCAATCCCGTGGCTTCCTGTGCTGGCGAATATCGCTCCGGCCAACATCCGACGCCATGATGCGACGACACAGGAGTACAACAAGATAATGAAGAACTCACTCTGCTGCTCCATCAAGATCTAAAGGAACCCCCATGCCCAAGGCTAAAATCCAGGAAACCGTTCTGGATACAGCAGCCAAAAATAACCGCCACTCGGTGGTCTGAATCATGGGCAGCCATGGAGGTGGAAAACAAAAACATCAATCACGATCCTACGGTGGAAATACCGGGATTCTCTCTTCCATGACGACTATGGACCACGCTGAATCGCGCTTGAACACAACACGGCAGACGCTCGTACACGTTCCATAAATGGAAGATCAAAGAATCGCCCAACTGCGACTGTGGAGAGGTCCAAACCATCAAGCACATCACCGATGAATGCCCCATCCATGCACATCCTGGCGGTATCACTGAAATCCACACTGCGTCAACCACCTTGGACTGATGGGAACCTTTGCATTAATTTATGACGATCATTAAGAAAAGAAAAGAAAAAAACTGTTGCTTTTCACAATGCCATACGAAAGAAGAATTGCCCCAATAAATGGCATATAGCCTTATATTCATAACGAGTGGCATTTCCTAAAACCAACTAATGAGCAATGCCATAATGAGTATGCGAAAACATAAATTCTATTGAAGGTACCCAGAGTAATGTTTTTAATACTCTGTATATAAAATGAATAAGCATACCGATTTTTTACAAATGCAACGAGCGCGGCTCTATAACCGATTGTGTCATTATAAACAATAAAAAAGGTTCGCAAAGAATAATCTATAGGCCAAAACAAATTACCGTCTTTAAGATTTACATCTAGGAAGGGAAATCACGCCCATGCATGGATTCTATAATGCTTTCTAACATGCATTTGTCCTTGGAAGTATAACAATTTTACGAAACACAATAACATCGCACATGACGCGATGTGTGACGTAAGCGGGTTGGCCGACAGGGTGAATACTTCTATGGCTGGGTTTGTTTCTTGTTTTCGGCAAAGTATTGATCAACGTGGCCGGTTTCTTTCGCACGTGTCCCAAAGAGCGGATGCAATTGTTGTCAAAAAAATTGGCCAATATCGGATCATCTTTACGAGAGTCAACGTGGGACCCCGTGACCGCCAGATGGTGAGAGCTCAGACAGTGATGCTTTCAACATCAGTCGGAGAGCCTAACACGCATTTGCACATGAAATGCAACATGTATGAAGCAGGGCTATGCTCCAATCGCCCTTTTAAGACTCCTGCTCTTGCAGGCGAATTTCTGCTCCCCTGCAGTCATGTAACCAACTTCAGCGAAGCCACATTTGCAGAACAAAGTGAGTTCCACGCTCTGCACTGTGCATGTCGGTATTCTGCCACAGCGGCGTAACGGTCGACACCGCTGGACTTGCAGTTCAGAGGCCGCCTCTTAGCATTTGACTGCCAAGAGCGGAGCATTCAGGGTTATACGGTTGCGGGCATAGCTTCATGCGTTCAGACGCGAATTAACCAAATAGTTTTAGTGCTGCAGCGAATATAAATACATTACGCTGAAAGCAAAGGCAATGATAACGTATTAAACAATCAGTGGGTGCTATTTATGAGAAGCAATTATGAATTAATGTAATAAACACCGACAACTGGTGCACTTAATAAACAACCATTTTTTGTTTCAGTCGACAACATTCATTCTAAACCCCCACGCGTCCTCGATTCAAAACACTGTAAATTTTCAAGCCATTCCACTGTCTGTGCTATTAATTTAGCTTTATTTTTTCATTTCCAGATTAATTAAGGATGTTGAGTAACGGAAAAAGTAAACCAGAACATGTTTACTAAGCAATTAAAATATGCAAAGCGCCTCCTCTGTTTTAAGATAAAGAATTAGACTACTATATTTTAAGAAAGTTTGTAGCTTTCGAGAACAAGCCCTGTTTTCTACTCTAATTACATTGTAAGGTAATGACCCCAAGCCGCCTTATGTTTGAAGTAGGTCACTTCGCCTAATGTGATTTTCTTTGTACCGCAGTCTGACTGCGTCAATTCCTCAGCAAACCCAAGCTGCTTACTATCGCCTGTGAATGCGATCGCACGATGAAATCAGCTCTTCTGTGGGTGCTCTTGTTGGATTGTTTTTTTGCTGGACCTATTGCGAGACATCAGAATTCGAATATTTATTTAAACTGGAGGAATCCGATTAGCTATAAAGCTAATTTCGTCACAGATGTCCAGTAGGGGCGGGTAAGAACATTACAACAACAAACAATACAAAAACACGACAGTAGTGCAAGTACAATAAAGGTCAACAATCACCCAAAAATATACAAATCAAACTAAACCATCCCCATCCGAACAGGCAAAACCCACTGATGTATCAACTTATTTTTCAGAAGCGACCTGGCTTCTTGGTGGGGGGTGGGTCGGCATTCATCCAGCAGTGAAATAACCATGGCTGATCATGATGACGTGATCATGCAGCCAGCAGTACTGCAATTGCAGTCAGACACCGCAGCGCAGATGTTAACGCTGCTTAATGACTTCAACTAAATTAATAAATATATTATGGAGGAGTGCCATGGTGGGCCCATCACTGCCAGTGAGCGTGATTTAAGACACCATCCATCTTTGGCCAATGTTCCGACTGTGAATTCTATAACAAGCTCACAGCTCTGATCGTGCCTTGGGCGTGAATTCCCCCCCCCCCCACAATTAACATGTTAGCCCTGACCTCGCACGGGTATGCTGCTATGAAATTGCCCTACAATTGGCTGAAAATAGTTTAATAAGTGATTCTACACCGTGGGACACATTGTTGAAAACCACAAAATTGGTACTTGGAATATTTAAAAGAGCACATGATGCCATTGGGGGGAATAACAACTCTGCATATAATTTTACTATTTACAAAGAATGCCCAAATAGTAATGTTAGAGGTGCAGGCATGTAATGTCTTGCTCACTGCCAGTATTGGTGGAAGGGCCTCCACTAGAAGGAGTTCTACGAAAGCCCCCTATGGAGGTTATGTTGGCCTACTCTTCCAAATATCAGTACCCCACTGTCCTAAACAGCTCAACATTTCAAGCATGTACAATGAGCCTACCTTCTACAGGTGAACCAAACCTGTCCGTGCAGTAAACTAGCATAGCAAGAGGCGACACGGCACAACACGGAAGACCGCGATAACATTTTTCTGCTCCTAAAACAAATGAACGCTCTTTGCGAAATTTCTTTGGACTTTAATTAACCCCTATCGATTGATGTAAATTACAAGGGCGTTCAATTAAAATGCGCGCTGCCCGCCACTCAAGCTAACAGCGTCTAAAAAAAGAAGGGATGGCCTCTGAGCATTTCAATTTTGCTAAAGATGTTCGAGTTGCCTGCTAAGGCTGCCTGAATAGCAATGAGGCACGCGGCCGTATTGCCTCGCATTAAAGCAATTTCACGGCGTAAGAATAGGTTACTTCAAAATAAAATTTAAAAGAAAACCTCTTTATTACCGATGCCGGAGCAAAATGTATTGGCTTCAAGTATAACAACATTTGTCAAGAATATGTTATCCAATTTGTACTGGCGCTGATGCAAATGCGTTTGCTTGAATACTGTACATGCACGTGAATAGCTTCCGATGAATATACACAGCATATGTGATAGTCTGATTGCTCCATATCCACAGTGGTCGTATTATGAAGCGTGATCGCCTTCCCCTTGCTGACACTCCTTCGCCAGACCCTTCTAATGGTCATCAACCTTTGCAGTATGAGATCTTGCAAAGTTAAAGCATGTGAGGGAAGAGACCGAGAGTTCGATAGCAATGACAGCTCCAAGGTTGTATGCACGTTCCACCAATGTGATATCAGTACCGAGTCAACTCTGGTATTACCGAGTCAACTCTGGTATTACATCGGTGAAGAGGTGCATGCTCGCATGTTCAAACCACGGTCTCTGATGAGTATGAACCTCTTTTTTGCCAACGAGACATTTGTTCGGTTGCCAACACATCTGGAAGAAAGTCAAGCATATATCCCAACATCGACGAATACTTTTGTTTTGTTAACACTTCCTTCCCCTCGTTTTCTCAAACAACAAGAAAACTACGAATTCATACGAAAGGCCAGCCGGTGGTTGCCTTTGCAAAAACACAGAGTGGCGCACACCGCAACACGACACGCACCGCAGCTAGTCGAGGTTAACTGACGGACGACCCCGACTTTATCCGCCAAGGGTTAACTCTTTTGCGGTGCTCACTGCCCCCCCCCTCCCCCGACATTTTGTTTGAGGGGTGGTCGCCTCGGGTGGCACACGAGATTAATGGGATGTTGTCCCGCTGCGTGCACGCGCGCGCACATATGCAGCCGGGCGATCGCACTTGATAAATAGTTAATAGAAATATAACGGTTCATTTACGGCCTCAACCCGAGCCATGGCACAGACACCACAGGCTGATAAATTAAAGCAAGTCAGGACATTTTCGTCCCACTGCATCCCCCCCTGCACCCCCCCCGCCGCCCCCCCATCCTTTTCTTTTCTGGTGATATGATAATCAGGCAATCAATTACAGCTCTCAATTTATTGCCACCAAATTTACGGCCCAAAGGGTAAAATGCAACAACTACCATGCACAGCATGATATTTGTGGCCGTACCTTCGAGAGATTTATGGCATATGCACGGCACACATATATCTGCACAGTTACATAATTGCCACTACGGTGTTTAGAAAAATCCACATGAGAGAAACTTTTAATTTAATTTCCAAGTTCAGTGAGGAAGGCAACTGTGGCAATTTCAGATTGCCAATGAGCCGGATCGTCGGGGTCGATACAATTAAAACGATTTAAGCAATGCGTTACTATCGACACTGCTGGTTTGTATCAATTATTTTGAAGGTCCACAATGATAAACTTGTAATTTCATTCCAAATGCAGTGAGAGCCACAGCGAAAATCCACGGCTGCAGACAAATCACGGTGTCAGTATTTTTTATCCAAGGAATTCAGCTTTGTGAATGATTACATCACAGGATCATGAGATAAAAATTATGATTATGTTTAGTTTTATATATGCGTCAATTATGCGGATTGCATCTTCACGCTTTACAATCTTTAAAGCACGGAAGCGTGAGGAATCAGACAAGCGGGAAGACGGCAAAGGCAGCGAGCGGGTGCCAACAATCGCCCAAAAACTCTGCGGTCCTCTATGTATGATAGATATTGACATATTTTCCGACAATTGATTAGTATTTATACACTTAGCTTGGGGAGGCCTTCATGTGGCAGTGAATTGATCATGGTTGATTGTTATAATGATAAAAAGAAGTATGTAATAAATCACATCAGCACTTGGTTACATCAATGAGAATAATATAAAAGTTTCAGACAGCCACCACGAGACACATTAGACAGACCTGACGCTTTTCTGTGATGCAACGATCATGCATCTTTCTGGGAGAAGTTACCACCGAGGAGCATTCTCCAATTTTCCAATAGACATAGCCTTCTATTTATCGCTTTAAATTAACAGAATGGGGCAGATGCCTCGTCGGCTGTGCCGAAGGGCTCCGTGCGAATGAGCAAAAGTGATGCACGGTTAAAGAGAATAAGCAAACAGTACGTACAGGGTGTGAATGTGGAAAAACTGAGGACATCAAACACATCTCGCTAATAAAGGTCATGAAAGCATTTCCTCGGAGGGTTTCTGAATCATATTTTTTACGCGGCATTTAAAACCATTAGGAATTCCAGCAAGGTTTTCCTCCTACAAAAGTAATTACAAAAACAAAATCTCATCCCAGGCTTAACAAACAGAAAATGTCATTAAGGAAAGGCAACTTCATTACTTTTGGTACGCGCAGAGACAAACTAATTTCCATATAACAGAATTGAGTCAACATGCAATTTCTTCCATCAGAATTGTCTTCATTTTTGTTTGTGGGATTTTTTTCCCGTCTCAAAATGTACAAAAATATCAACAACAAAAAAATACATCAACATGGCAAAATACATCGCTTCGAAAAAATATATATTCAAAATATGTTACACGAAATAACACACTGTGCTTCGGCGCTGTCTACACAACAAAAAATGTGTTTGCCATTTAATTCACGTAGCCAGTGCTGCTTTATCACACATTAATGCAATATTTAAATCCCACCCAACACGTAGGAAAAAAACATAATGTAATTTATATATTTTCTACCACTGCATTCCAGCACAAAACCTATTTGTAAACAAGACCCATTCATTAACAGTCCTAATGCGTAGTATAAATATTTAAAAGTAATGCATTGTAGAAAAAAATATATTTCTACAGTACATAAAACACTGCAGACTGAATAACGGAGCAGGGTTACGTTGAGCTTCAAAGAGCAGTCTCTAAAGAGCTATAATGGGTTGGGGCATACTTTTTGAAGTGTTGAGAAATCAAATCACACCAAAAACAACCGTAAGCTCCACGAAACACATCCTTTTATGTTTTTATTATTTTATTATTTCCCTTCTACGTGACTTTACCGAAAGAACCAAGAATATGAATCCCTGCAGTAATGAAAACTTTAAATCAAAATTTAACATCCTTTTAAATTCAAGTTTATTTCATTTGTTTAAGTTTATGGTATTTGTTGCATGGATGATCCCGTTTAACTCGTTGCCCAGATATTTTACGAGGAAGATCCGTGGCGCGTGAGCACAGCACAAGAAAACAAAAGACACAAAAACATCGACACTGCAGAGAAGGAGAACAGGAACAAAAATAAATATTGTGCAACTAACAAATGAAATATTTAACGGTCGAAAAAAAACGAAACACACGAATTGAAAAAAGTGTAAACATGAGAGCAAGAGGCATCAGAAAATGCTAAGTACAGGTCCAAATAAGCTCTATAGTTTAGTCTAAGATCCCCCGCATAGCCTTATAACCATTCTAGATTTGAAGTTTTCGTGACTGCAAGGATCCATACTCTTTGGTTCTTTCGGTAAAGTCACGTAGGTAAAAACTAAATAAATAAAAATGAAAATCACTTAATGAAATCACAACGTTTTGGAGGCAACACTAGCTTCCGTCATCAGGTGGAACAGCTACCCTCACTACAGTCATTTTGCTGTGGCTGTTCCACCTGATGACGGAAGCTTGTGTTGCCTCCGAAACGTCGTGATTTTATTTCGTTATTTTCATTTAATTTTTTTACTTTTTATTTTTCATCTACGTGACTTTACCGAAATAACCAAAGAGTATGGAGCCCTATAACCAAACTGTTGGGGCGAGTGCTGCTATAGAGCACCTAGTCTAACGGCGACATAACACAAGTGTAACATTTGGAAAAGACAGTCCAAACATGTGGGAGCAACACGTACCAGGAAAGAGTAACATTACAGGTGAAAATATGCTGTTTTGGTTTAACGGGGGATTGAAGGGAGGGAACTAAGCTGTAGATGAGCGGCAAGAGCATTCCAGAAACGTGGACTTTTTTTTACCCAATAAAGTTTTAGCAAATGGAAAAAAAAATTGTAGGAATAAGGAGGCACTTCTGAGCCTATGGGAGGGAGCTTGAGGGACTAAATGATCCTTTAGGTAATTGGTGGATTTGTTTAAGACTACCTTTTAGGTGCTCTTTCCTCCAGGGGAAATCAACTATAATGCTATAATTAACACGTGTATTGCAGCGTTTTAATGAATCAATTAGCATAATTATAGTAGGATCTTATAGTTTCTCAACGTTACCACCATGTCTAGCGCGGCAGTTGAAATAATAGGCAAATGTATTACATGGCCGTTTGTCCATCCAGCTGTATAAACGGGTACACCAAGGTCAATTGGCAGGTCATATGTAGGTGGGGTAAAGTGTGGTTACTTGCACCCTATCTAACGTGTCTAGCCAGCATGGAAGAGTAGGCCAACATACCCTCTAGAAGAGGCCCTTAATGCCAGCAGTGGCGTGAACTCAAGGGCTGCACATTTGACCCCATTACTTTCTCTGGGAGTCATCTGAATGTTCTGGTACACTCATTATGGCGGACTTTTTTAAAGCACATCACAGTTTAAGAAGGCAACTTTTGGGACCAACTCATGTCAAAATGAATTTATTCTCAAAGGAATATTAATCTGGGAGGTTTCATTGCAAACAATACATCGGGAATGAAGAATTGGTCCGATTGCTTAAGTGGTCATCAATATAATCCCGAGCCATCTGCCCTGGTTACATTATTTCCACCACACAATGATTGTACTTTTTTGTAATGTAATGATATTAAAAGAGGCGTGCATTCTAGCGCATGGGGTGGAGCATTGGCACAGTCCGTACCTCCGATGAAAACGGGTGGCGACATACGGTGACATACGGTGCGAAAGAAGTTCAACATACATACAATGGTTATTCATAATCAACGATTTTGGGTTAGATTGCGTTATTTATAAATGTGGCGTAACCCTCCACCACCCGACACGGCCAATCAGCAAAAAAAAGTGTCACGTTGACAAAAGACAAATAGTTCACTGCTATAGCCCACCGGTGTGTTGAAGTCTGAAACCACAACATTTAGAATTTTTGAGTACGACGTTTCGCTGGTAATTGCATCCAGCATCATCGGGCAGAATTCTGGCGAATTGCCTGCTGAACTCTGAACTGGCCAAGAAACATCAGTGGTGAGATATATCTAAACCGGTCCTGACACCCTCTTTCCTTTACCATCCCACACTGATCTGTTGTGGTGAGGTACAGTCAAGCAACTTCCATGACTGACACGCCACCAGATGTCCTTCATCCAGCAATGGATTGACAAAAAAGGGTGGTACATGAACATTACTTGATCCACATTCACTCTCGTCGGCAGCGCGCTGCCAATGCGGTTATTTACCGCGATTTTGAACGCTGTCGTGTTGGTTTTGAAGTTATGTACATTTCTTTCTGTAAGCTGAGAAAGCCTTTGTAAATTAACAAAACTGGCCTGAGGGGTTTTTATGGAGATAAGTCGAAAGCATGCAGGCTGAATTATGCAAATTACTATGGAGTATCTAAAGCAACAGTTCATGCTGGCCTACTTTAAATTCTGCATCCCGTGTTTCAATGCAGATACCAGAACATATTACAATGGCATTTGTGGAATTATAAAAAAAGAATTCAACATTTTGATGATTAACATTGCAAATTTATGGAAGACTTGTTAAACTTTTAAAAGTGATTTTTTTATTTGTGATATAAACAGGGGGCAGCGTGACATTTAGGTCCCATGCAGTAATATACGCCAAATGAACGTAAATATTCACAACATCAATAAATAATCAGAGAATAATAGAAAGTCGATTTAAATCATTCATTTATATCTATGCCATAAACGAATATGCAAAACCCCCTGGAATCCCATTTTTACTAAAGTAATTATTGGCTAAGAACGCTGAATATTTCAGCTGGGAATCATACTATAAACTCTAACGTTGTCAAATCTATCTTGGCTAAAGGCAACATTATTTTATAATATTGTTCACTTTTGAAGTAAAATTGTTGGCAATTATTTTTGACTGAACATCGCCACCCAATGCTAATTTTGGCAAACGTCAACCTCTCCACTAACAAAGAGGTTCTCAACGTTTAACTTCCGAGATCTGACGAGATCGGGAGCATTCTGTGTGGTTTGGTCATCGGCAAAACAAAACGTAAAAGAGGGGGTGGGGGGGGGGCGCTGCATATGTACGCGACTAAAATTGTGCTGGATTACAAAGTTGCCCGTAAACGGTTGCCACCTATGCATGTACAATTTTAACAATAAACCTATTGAATGCGTCACAAGCGGATTGTATGTATGCATGTTGAACTTCTTTCACACCATACATAGCCAACCGTGCTAATCGAAGGTGCGGGGGGGGGGTAGTACAACAATCTCAACACAAAAATCAGTTTAACAAATGTGCTTGAGCTCATGATCATCATCATCATTGGCCATGATCAACCCACTGCCAGATGAAGGCCTCCCCAAGTGATCGCCATCTCTTACGATTCTGTGTTATTAACGATCCACCCGGGGCTGACTTCCTCGCTGCATCTCCTTTGTAGACATGTCGGACGCGTTCCATTCCTCGCAAATATGTCCCACGAAGTACGTTTGAAACAACTTAGCTGAGATGAGGAAAGGAAAATAAAATAAAGTCGTACGTATTGCAGCGTTATGAATACCTTTAAGCGTACTAGAGCGTAATTGTATATATGTTCATCAATTTTATGTTCGTGCACAACCTGGGTATGCAATTTAAATAAGTGTTTTGCATTAAAAGACCCTGTTAATTCTCCACAAAAATCCCAAACCTATTATAGACCCCATTCCAGAACAGATGTCCTCAGTGTCCTTAACGTATTTCGATCTCATTTTATTTTTCTCACATTTAATATTCCAATTGCGCCTTTGGTGTTATAACCATGCAACAAAGAAATTCCCCATGCAGAATGCTTTCAGTTAGCAGTGTACCACCTCGAATATGAAGTCACAATACAATTTATCAGGTCCATTAACTCATAAAAACACAATCTTGATGAATAAACCTCTTAATTTACCTTAGGTACACATAGTCAAATCAGAGACATCATAATGACTATGCAGTAAAGTGAGATAGCTTTGGCAGGACATGTCACGAGAAGGGTTGATGGTCAGTTAGTTGAGATTAATGACAGTGGCAGACAATGTAGGGAACGCATCGAACGTCACATCCTGCAGAGAGATGGAGTGATGAAATCAGCCAGTGTGCAGTCACAAGATGTATCGTTACATTGCAAGACTGTGGGATGGTGGAGGCTTAGGGAGGAGGCCTTCATCCAGCAGGGAATAGATCATGATGTATGATGATGATTTAGCAATGCTACACTTGAGAACCCTCGTGTGACCATGGCGTGCTGCCCGGATTTGAACCCAGGACCTCAGCAGTGCAAACTCAGTGCCCTGACACGATACCGAATAAACATAAAAAGATCAACACATTCATCGCTCATATTGTCTTAAAAGGGAAAAAATGTATATAGGCAATGATTTCCGACAATGACCCTCATTCATAACACTCATTTACGTGCACGCATTTATGTATATGACAGAGGACGTTTTGGGTAAGGTCCTTTCTTCATATCACACGTTTGTAATATATAATAGGTGACGTTTTAGGAAAATTCCCTTCTTCATAGCACACATTTATCAATATCATATCTGAAAGGACCATTGCCCAAAACTCTTCCTGTTGATTTTTTTTTGCCTTTTTAGGCCACACAGTGTATTTGACGGATGTGATGAGTTTGTGTTTGTTGTTAATTGTGCAACACCATCAACAGATGATTCAATTATCCCCCATCCCCATCTCCCCTCCAATGCCACCTTGCCACTTTAAGTCGTAGTTATTTCCTTCTGCTGCAGGACGAACCGAAGCAAACACAACGTATGGCTTAATAAAGTCGAGTTCTCTGGACATGACTTGGGTCTTGCCAAGGTCAATGGGTAATAAAATGCGTACACGGCGATTATAAATAACGCGTGTGACACGTGAAAACAATGCATCATTTCAGATCCGATATTGATGAACTGGCATTCCGCTACGGATTAATCTCAATAACCCTCCCCCTATCGCAATTCGATAGGGCCCAGGATGTCCTTGCACCTACGCTGGTAAAGTGAGTTCACTTCCTGACCTGTTTCGCATTGCGCCGTCCTCTTCACCTGAAGTGCTGCTATCCTCATTACTTGAGTGCCTCTGCATTTTTAAAGCGAACCTGCAACACAGAACAACAAATCCCACTGTTATGCCTGCATATTTACTCGTCGCTTGTCAATCCATTGCTGGATGATGATGTCCATTTAACCCGCGCGGGCTTATTCGATTGTACTTCATTCAGCACGATGGGTGGAGATCGTTTTGAGGTTGGTTGAAAACAATTCCATGCACTCGCCAGGCTCAATTTTTAACCTGCTTAGCTTGCGAGGTTTAATGCACATCTACGTTGGTTTGGTTTATAGGTCGCTATAATATGAAGGCTTCATGTTGCACATCGGGCCATATATATAGTGGGTAGACAAAGTGACTTTCAATTCTGCACACTTTGACCTGATTACAGTACAGCCTCACGAAAAAAATATTGATAACCCAACTACAGGAGTGTATTGAAAACAACTTATAGATAATTGTATTAACAACCAGTAATATAAAATACAAGGAATGTAGCCCGTACTCGTCACATCATCTCGGAAGCTCAGTTGGTTTTGAGCTTGTAAGCAAGTTCAACATCTGCTGTACTATATTGTTACCTACACCACTGTTTAAAATCGAGAGTTAAACGTTATTACCGAATTAGCGGTTAAATATCGGCTTCTCAATCAGCGGGTGCTGATTTTAAATTTCGATTTAAAGCTTTCGTGACTGCTGATGATGATGATTGTTTGTGTTGCAATCGAAACGTCGTGGGAATTTTATTGTTTTATATTTTTTATTTTATTATTTCCCTTCTACGTGACTTTACCGAAAGAACCAAGAATACACTGCGCCCTTAATTGTCCGCGAGACGTGCGAACGAAATGAGATAAATCTAAAATAAAACTTCACGTTTGCATCTCTGGCTGGGCAAATAAATTAAACACTAAGGCGGTAGTCGACTCTGGTGGCGTGTACATTATAGCGGACTTTAAAGTCTTAGCTGAATTTAAGAACTGATACGGGAATTTGCACCTCTGTGCGTTAAATAATATAACAGCGTATCAAGCAAAGCGGGGAGAATATCGGACTTGTTTTGTATATTTCTCTCTCAAATACTAAGCCCGTTTAATTGCGACAACTTTACACACGATTGACCGTACAAGTAAAATGATAAATACAGTAATGTTGGACTGGGGCCTACCTACGGGCACAACTGCTTATATCTTCCATTGCATCAATGCCAAATATTAACACTTTTTTTACATAAATATTAAAGTCAAAGCTTAGCTTTTATCGCCACTTTATAAATTCAACGTAACATCTTGGCCACGCGCAAGATATCCACAGAACACGACTGAGGAGTTAACATTTCGATTGTCACATCAGGTGGGAGCGATTTGAGAGGGTTTGACCTGCGACTTGTGATGGAAGGCCCTCATCCAGCAGTGGACTGACGACGACTGGCAACGTGAACGTAAATAACGGCCACCCCGTCGCTAGGGGCAACCGAGGGGGTGGGTGTCGAACCGTCGGACACGTGGCCTCGCTCGCGAGCGCGCACCGACCACTCGAACAGCCCGTGGAGTTGCAATGGCTCTTGTCCAAGTGTTGTTCATGGTGGTGGTGGCCTTTAGTGAGGCCCCCTGGTGGTGATCTTTGGTGGCCTTGAGTGCGGCCCCTGGTGGCAGAGGTCGCAACCGGGTACCCGATACCCGTACCCTACCCGATACCCGGCTACCCGTACCCGGCCGGGTACGGGTACCCGTTTGCGACCCTGGTGCGGCCGGGTACGGGTACGGGTAGGCCGTGAGTCACTGGTGAGTCACCGTTTGTCACTCATTTCCCAACGTCTTGTCTCTTCTCACAATTCAAGTTCCTAGAATCAACCCACCCGCGCCTGCAACATGGCTTCATCCCAGAGGTCGCAATCGGGTACCCGTACCCTACCCGATACCCGGCCGGGTACGGGTAGCCGGGTATCGGGTACGGGTACCCGATTGCGACCCTGGTGCGGCCGGGTACGGGTAAGGAATCAAAACCCGTTTGCGACCTCTGCCTGGTGGTGATCTTTGGTGGCCTTTAGTGCGGCCCCCTCGTGGTCGCCTTCAGTTCGGCCCCTGGTGGTGGCCTTCAGTGGCCTTTAGTGCGGCCCCCTGGTGGTGGCCTTCAGTGCGGCCCCGGACAATACACATGGGACCCCCCCCCCTATCATCGTGCCCCTGTCAAACCACCCAATTGGGTTGAAATGGTGTGGCGGCCCTCACACACCGATGATGTTTTATCGGCAAAAGTTTCCCCCCACGCCACCCTCCCGCTGAAAGTTTGTGAACGACACTGACGCTGCGCTACGAACCTTAGAGACGGGAATTCGATTGCGAGCCACGGCTAACGTGAGTGGCAAGTACACATCTCAAATTGGCCACGTCTTTCGTCTCGTCTCCAAACCCTTGAACTTCGTCCCAGCGTCGTGAAGATGATTTGTTTTTTGTTATCCGGGCCCTCTGGGTTTTTCCTCTCCACATTTACAATTGACGTGCGTCTGGATTGTTTAGACGACAGTATATGGCTGCTATACATGTCCACGTGATGATTCAAGCACACTTCGTTGAGCTATCATGTGTTTTAATTTTTTACCTACGTTTCTTTACCGAAAAAAACAAAGAGTATGAATCCTTGCAGTCACGAAAACTTCAAATCTAGAATATCATTTGTGGCCAGGTCGCTTCTGAAAAATATTCTAATAGTTCAGTGGGCTTTTAAAAGAAGCCAAAATAAGCCAATAGCTCAGTGGGCTTATACATATTTTTTGTAATTTGCTAACCTTTCCTATATATTTAACATTCCTGCCGTGTGTTGTATTCTTTGTTATTGTAACGTTATGACTTGCCCCTGCTGGACATCTGCTTTATAGCTCATCGAATTCCTCCAGTGTAAATAAAGATTCTGATTCCGATCATCGACATGGCGTGAGGGTGGCCTTCATCCTTTGGTGGAACGACAAAGGTGCTTAAAATTACGATTATACTATGAGACCTCCTTTACCAGTGGCAAAATGTAGTAGTAGGTTTTTACCCTTTAAACTGGTACAAAACTGACTGACACCTTTATACAAGGCATCATGTTTGCAATAACCGCAACACAAGCAGTCAAAATGCAAACAAAAAGAAACAACTCTGATAATGGTAATGATATGCACTGTCCTTGAAGTTGATTGGTCCACACCCGAGACAGCTTTTCTTAGAGCCTAGTCTCCATTGGTGTTGGACCAGATGCCGCCAAAAAGCGTACAACTCAAAAACAGCGCACTATCAGAGCTTTGAGAGCTCGGGTAAGCATTTACACTATGAAACCTCCTTTACCAGTGGCAAAATGTAGTAGTAGGTTTTTACCCTTTAAACTGGTACAAAACTGACGCATGTGTTGCGGTTATTGCAAACATGATGCCTTGTATAAAGGTGTCAGTTTTGTACCAGTTTAAAGGGTAAAAACCTACTACGATATTACGATTAAACTTTATATTTTTGTTTTGATGCGGTCATACATTTGTCGTTGTCTCTGACCCTTCCTCACTGGTGACCTAGGGAGGTGAGGGGGGGTGGATTGGGCCCCCACCCCACCACCACCGCCGCATCCTGGATCCACTAATTAAATTCCTGCCAAAAATAAACGGTAATTAAGCTGGGTTCACGCAGGATCGCTTAATTCGCGTAACGAAACGTAATGGCCTCAATTAAGCGTCGTCACGGGGGAGCAAAGTTAAAAAGTTAAGGCGCAGCTCTGCGATTGATTGTTTGAACCACTGCTGGTAGAAGGGCCTCTGCTAGGGACGGGGGGGGGGTGGAACTCGCAAGAGAGCCCCCCTCATGAGGGTCTTTGGCCTACTCTTCGACGCTGATCATACGTCTTGAAAGAATGAAAAATAACAATAGGTTTTGGGGCCGTCCATAAATGGCGTCACGCGATTTTGGACGATTTTTGACCCCCCTCCCCCCCTCGTCACACGGCGTCACAAAAAGTCAGACCCCCCCTCAAATATGACGTCACAAAGCTCTGCCCCCCCCCCAAACCATATTTCCATTTTGACAATAAAACATGCTTCAAATCGCTTTAAACTATTGTCATTGTAGTGTATATTTAATGTGGCACTGCACTCTGATGTTGTAGGAGTGTTGTTATAACAATTAGTATTGTTATAACAATTCTATATTTATTTAAAGTTGCGCATTTTGATGTGACGTCACATTTCTCAAACCTCCCCTCCTCGTCACACATCGTCACAAATGTTTGACCCCCCCCCCTAGGTGCGTGACGTCATTTATGGACGGCCCCTTTACCCTATTAACCACACGTACTTGTGGTGAACATGCAAACACACTCTGGTAAGTTTTTAACACGTAGGCTTTCGCGACCAATATTATTCATAACTATTCTGGCAAATTTCCCGATGATGCTGGATGCAATTACCAGCAAAACGTCGTACTCAAAAATTGTAAATGTTGTGGATCCACTCTTCAATACACCCGTGGGATAAAGTAGTGAACTATTTGTCTTTTGTCAAAGTGACACTTTTTTACTGATTGGCCGTGTCCGGTGGTGGAGGGTTACGACACATTTATAATTAACGCGATCTAATCCAAACACGTTTATTATGAAACTCTGACAATGTATGCATTGTGTTGGAAACGGACTGGCCTACACCAGAGACAGCCTTCTTTATGGCCTAGTCTCACCAGTGTCTCAGGGAGTACCCACACTTTACCCCACCGTAAATGGCCTACTCAACTACTAACTGCTTTATCCATTTCTGCCGATGAACCAATGCAGGGGGATTAAAACAACAGCTGTCCATTGTTTAGACCAGGAGCAACAATACAATATAATCTGGTTAAACATTAGAGATCGTTACGTAATTGGCATTGGTCAATCAGACTTGGAGAGACACAGAAAATTCAACCAGCTGCTCTTAAAGAAGCGAAGGCAATTGTACGTCTACATAATAATTATAATTTACATTCGTAAGGCGCATTTCATCCGTAGATTCCACCAATTCGCCACCGTGTATGGAAATTAACATAACCTTCACGGTAAAACAGCCAGAAACTAGGGGTGGAGGGGGGGGTAAAAGCCGGGTTAAAGAGGTTAGATTTAAAGACGGGCAAATTACTCTCACGACTGTCTTGTTTGTGTTACCAAAGGCAAAGCATGTCGTTTTTTGCGTGACCATACAAGATCTGATTTCAAGGCGCAAATCCTGGGCCATTGTGCTTGTTAAGACCAAACCTATCGAGTGCTGCATGTTTGTCCATAACAGCCCTCTGTATCAGTGTATAGCGTGCATGGCAGTCACTATACCCCTGTCTTCAAAGCTGTTATAGGCTCAAAGAAGTATTGGGGTATAGGGACTTCCCGTCCACCCTATTTTCCTTGACCTCTGGCAGCGTGGCCTAGCTTTGCTACCTCTCAGCACAGTGCCTACCGAGGCATTTGGGCACCTTAGCCAGAACTAAGTTTTGCAAGGAGGGAGTGACATTACATCTGAATGTTCAATTGTGGAAATGAGAAAAAAAAGGTGTTCATTAAACAATCCAGCCATATAGATACGTGAGTGCTAGAAAAGTTATTTGCCTGCGATCGCAATTCTACAAGACATGCGTATGTTGTCAGAGTGTGTGTGTGGGGTGGGGGGTGATTAATAAAACTGCTGCATCCTGTCTCTTCATTTGATTCCCAAGCAGAAAACCGTCCGTGCCACAACACGCTTAATTATTTCCGATGGTGCTGTATTTGTGCTCAAGGGCGTTGTACATTGTCCCCGTGTTTTCACGGATTTGGCAGGAGATATTTTTAATGTAAAGCCGCAGTGTTCGACGCTGTATAGATATGTTTTTTTTACATGAGGCTGAACGCCACCGGGAAAAAAAGTGTACGTGATGAATGCCGTGAGGCCCTCCAGGTCGTAAATAAACTTACGGAAGCAAGGAAGCAAGGAGTCCAATTATTGAATTGTATCATCTTGCATAACACCAATTGAGGCCACGTAAAGTGTGAAAATATTGCCATCTTTATCATCATCCACGGCTGGATGTAGGCCTTCCAAAGCCTATCCTTCAAGGTCCTTACAAGCGTGCACATGTTACCACATTTCAGTTCGTTCTCCAAGGTGGCCGTTTTTTCCCCCCTTTAAATGAATTAATTACATCAAAAGGTACAGGTGCAGCCATGAAATTGCTATGTCACACCGCTGTTGACGAAGGCCTCCAGTAGCTGGAGCTGTTCAGAACGCCCCCTCGTATGTTCGGCCTACTCCCCCACGCTGGACAGTTATCTTGGAAGAGGTCATTTATACCCACACCTTGACCCCACTACACACGACCTGATCAACCAACTGCGCTATTCCCGCATGCTGTGTAACTGCTGAGTGGATCGAGGCGGCGGGGGAGAGATATGAGAAGCTTGCAGTATCGTTTCAACTGATGCGAATCGAAACGTCGGATCTCTGGCCTGCAAGTTGAATGTGTTAACAATTGTGCCATGGGCAGCATCCTGAGATTAAGAATTGAAGACTTAATAAATGGCTTTGTGCGCCCCGGTTACAGAATTGACCATGCAGTCCGTCCCCTACAGACAAAGCACTCGAGATTTTTACACGCGTGCAGGGTGACGTAAACTCGGGAGTTTTACGAGTACTGCAACATTAAGAAAGTACAATAAACCCCCGCACTGGAAAATGTCAGGGAGCCAAATATCTCATTGCCCCCTTAACATCTTTACGCTCATACGTAATAACGGCCTAATGAGTAAAGTGCACGGTGGTATAAAGCAAAAAAAACATCACGCTGAATTATTCCACAAAACTCTTTGCAAGTTACAAGCGCGCACATTTTTACACAGATCTGTTTGAAGCAATTATCCTACTGCAGCGATTGATCGTTCTGATTGTAGTTGTTTGAAAAATAAAAAATAAATAAATTAAGATGCTTTACGTTACCAATTTGCGCATGTAAAAATTATAATCACTACCCAATGCATTGTGTTTAGATGACGATTGTCGAAATGATGATTGTCATCATGACCCTCACCACAATAATTTTCCAGCGGTGCAGCACGCTGGAAATCACCGATTTAGCCTAAAATGTCTAAAGCCTAACTGTTCGTTGTTCTGCGTCAGCAACAATGTTGACATTCATTACGGTAATCTAATTATGCCATCCCCTTGCACTCTTTTGGACAATAACTGCTAAGGGTTGATGTGTCAGGTCCCTAGAGGATTAATTATAGGATGCCTTATGCCTTAATTATAGAGTGCACGTAGCTGTAATAAATACTGGCGAGAGAGTGAGCGGTGGTGGCTTCTCTGTTTACTCCGAGCCCCTGACTCAGCCCGCCCGGAGATGTTTCGAATGTGTTGTGTTTCTGTAGTTGGAGGACACGTGGAAACGAAGACAACTTTTAATTAGCGCGCTCGCCGGAGAGATGTGCCGACAGACACGCACCGCGAATGAGACAAACTGACACGTGGATGGCTGACAGACTCAAAACATAGAAACATGATGATGCACAAGACAGAACAGACAAACAAAGACATAAAACACACACACACACAGCTTAATTACAATCTTTTCAGGGTTTAAGATGCACTCTACCCCCTCTACCTCCTCTGCCCCCCCCGTATTTTCAAGCTAAAATATGGGGTTGCGTCTTATAATCTGGTAGGCGTGTGTGTATGTGTGTGTATCTGTGCAGATTTGTATAATTTGCATTGACATCGGCCACACGTGTTTGAGTGAGTCTTACTTCCCAGAGCGTCTTATATAAGCCAGGGTATACGGTATATAACAACCCTGGAGCATAACATTCTTTAAAGGGACAGCAAACACAAACTCGGAGGTGAGGGGTGGGGCACAACATGGTCAATGTTAAAACAACTTCAAAACAGAAAGAGTAATCCATAATAAATGATTTTTTTCGGGGGGTTAAATCGCGTAAATACAATTGTGTCGTTAAACTCGCCGCCAACCGACACAGCCAATTAGTGAGGTTTGTCAGGTAAACAAATCGTGCTAATTAGTTACCACTTCAGCACACCGGTGGTGTGTTGGAGGGTAATCTGACACGTGGGTGACAGACCCATTTACTCTCCAACACACCGGTGTGCTGAAGCAGTAACTCATCGGCCCTTTATGTTCACGTGACAAGCCTTACTAATTGACTGTGTCGGGTGGTGACGGGTTTAACGACACATTTATATTTACGCGATATTGGTTGCGAAAGCCAACGACGTGTTAAACAGAAAGAGTAATGATGCGATCTACTGTTGTCTACCATATGCATTCTGACAAGGCCGTAGCCATGGAGTCAACATTGTGGGGGGGCGGGGGCAAATCTTCCAGGGTGTCTGGGGTTCCCAACCCAGAAAAATATCTAAATTTGAAAACTCATTTCCTGCCTAAAATATTAAAAAAAGTCACTAACACATGGGATGGATTTTATTATCAACTTTTTACAATAATGTCTAATAGTGTATTGTATTACATTGCTCTGTTTTTACTTTTTTTACCATTTCTTGTTTCATTGTATGTAATGGCAGAGATTAGGGATTAATAAAGTACAACCATAACCACAATCATATAAGCAGAAATCCACGCATTGATTTATATGAAGACAAGTCCAGATATTGTGGCCAAGGTTTAGCAAATTGTTATTTTTATTTACATAGCATAGCAATTATTTTGTTTATAGCAGTATATATTGGGAGGGACATTTTGAGCATATTTTAATATATTATAATTAAGGCCTTGCATTCTGATATAGCTCTCAGCCCCTGTGTGGATAAGGATAAAGGATACGACACCCATCTTTCAATCGCTGCTGGCATTAGACATCGTGCCAATTTTATTTATTGAATGTAAGGGCATTGTAAATGGGGGGGGGGGGCTGAGCCTTCGGCGGAGAATGTGGGGGGCTCAGCCCCCCTTCCAGCCCCAAACTACGCTACGCGGTTGATTGTACAGCACTTTTATATTTTGCTCTCGAATAATCTCACCGTACACAATGGATACACAGAGGAGCAAGCTTCGCACTGTGTACGTCAACATGTACGAAGGGTGCCACATTTTGCAGGATGGACTGTACGGAATTTAATTCGGACTTTCTCGGGAAAAAATGCAGAGGAAAAAAACCCGAGGTGCGATATTGGAAGGCGGGACAGTGAGCAGCAGCAGCAGCAACAACACAAAAAGGGTGGCCTATTTCGAGATCTGAGTTTTGACAGTGGTGTTGGGAGATTATGGCGTCTCACAGAGCCTGCCGTTGGAAAAAAAAAATGCCGTAATAAGTTGGCTTGAGCTGCAGAGGCCCTCTTTCATTACCTTTCTCCGGCTGAATCAATTGCGCGGTCGGATTATTGACATGTGGGCAGAAGGAGATATCCACTGATAGGCTCTGAAAAGGGACACCGGTTTGAGCGGCAGCGTATCGCTGTTGTGTCTGTCCGACTGTGGCGTCGGCAAGCGTGTTTGTCCCTACAGGTTTAAGAATTGCATTCCCTTGTTATTCACGACGAGGGATACATTCCGGAGATGGTCCTGAATTTATCAAATTTCGCGAATAATGATAAATAAATACATAAATAGGCTATTAAAACCATGAAATGTATCATAACACGTAAAATATTGGTTATGATAAACATAAAGTAAATAAATATTAAAGTATTAAATAATACCGTAGTTTATAAACGAACTTGCCTTCAATTATGATGCCACGCATCATCACTTTTTCTCATAACTTTCCCTCTCATCGCTTTCCCTCTCATCACGTTATTGCATCACTTCCTATCGATTGAGTAGTCGTATAGAGTTCCAGATGCGATTCTCGGAGAGCCAAAGATCGCGGATAGCCAAGTTCGTGGACAATGAGGGAACAACTGTAACGGCAGAGTGGACAGCTGGTATTGCTTATGCCAGCTTCTGGCCATGAATTGACGTGGTGTCCCCTTTATACAATTTAAGTTGTGCCCCCTTCATACAATTGAAGTGGTGCCACCTTTCCAAAAAGTCGCAGCGGCTCACCTCAACCGCCACGCATGCTGCCCTGCTCTGCCCCAGTCTCTTTATTAAAGTGGAGCCCCATAAATTAAAGTGATTCCATCCAAAATGGAAGTACCTGAGGCATTGCCCTCTAAATTGAAGTGATACCACCTTGTAAATGAGGAATGTGGTTCCCACCGTTATCGGAACAAGAAAATGGGAATGAAGCTACTGGACTACTAAAGCAGGGCTTGTTCCAAAAGTAGAGCCTGTGTGGCCTCGTTCATTACGTCAGGCTAATTGTTGTTTCGATTTAAAGCTTTCGTGACTGCAGGGATTCATCTTCTTGGTTCTTTCGGTAAAGTCACGTAGAAGGGAAATAATAAAATAATAAAAATAAAACATGACAAAATAATTCTCACGAATTATTTTATTCATTCAGACGCTGTCTTTCCGACAGACCTGTTTTTCACCTGAGGACGGCTGCATGCGTTGTGGCCGAAACTTCGTGAGAATTATGTTATTATGTTTTATTTGTATTATTTAATTATTTCCCTTCTACATGACTTTACCGAAAGATCCAAGAAGACTAATTGTCGTTGTTGCAAAAGGCAATATCTTGCTGCAGTATTTTTTTTAAACAAATATGCTTCCAAAAATGTGTTGCTGCGACAGTGGTGCTGTGCTTAGCACACGGGGTTTTGAAATCGAGAGGTGGCAGGTTCAGTGCCTTCTCGACAATCGAGTAAGCAATCGCAGCGTTACACCCGCAACTGCCAGTGACAATCGCAGGGTAGGGGCCCCCTTGAAACATTTGGAACTGTTATTAACACTGGGATATACACGTCCTGTCTAGGAACGGTAGTCTTCAACTACCTGCAGATATTCAGGCTACGGATGTTTCATAATGCATGAACGTGTATTTGGTGGTGCTTGTCCAGTAACTTTCTCCGTTTATGGACGGCGACGCTCCAAAAAGAATGCACAGACGCGGGTTAGTGTTATTTTGTGGGTCTCTATTATTTTGTGCGGTCTGCTGACTCGGCTGAAATGATCAAATCCGCTAAGCACAAGAGCCATATTCACACCAAGGAGTTATTTCAATGCTCCAAATCTCTTGCATGACATGAAGCTGCAAATCGTGACGTTACATGTCTTTATACTAGAGGAAATTCGTATTTTTTGCAGAGAATTTTTTTTTTTATAAAAGAGAGGGTTGCTATTTCAGTTGCAGTTTATTTAGTTACAGTTGATTTTGAAGTTCCCTGTGATCTAATAAACTCTTAAGTCGGGTTTGATCAATAAAAACCACACACCATTTCGTGGCAGACATAACAGAGAAAAATACATTAATGCTACAAATGAATATATTTTTTTTAAAGGTAAGAAATGTTTTATTTCAAATATCAAATGTATTTTTTTAAAGATAAGAGCTAAAGAATAAAAAAAGTGCAAGATTATTCGTAAAAAGGGCCAGTGGTAAAACACACCGTTTGGCAAGCAACACTACATTTAAATCTCTGATGAAAAAAAGTAGAAAATATAAAGGCGCCATCACCAACAACGACGTTGCACCGAGCAAAACACAGCATAGAGGAGAGCAGACAAGGCACAGAAAGCCAAAAGAGGTCACGTACAGTTAAACAATGTCCAACTCATCGTCCAGTTATTTATCGCCCCAATGTTTCGTAATAAACCTGCAACGATTCCTTTCCCTTGCGATCCACTCCATTGTCACGATTCAAGAATGCATCACAATGTATATTCTTAGGTTTTTTCGGTAAAGTCACGTAGGTAAAAAATTATAATTAATAAAAGTAAAATAAAAATAAAATAAAAATCACGACGTTTCGGAGGCAACACAAGCTTCTGCCTTCAGGTTCCACCTGAAGACCACCTGAAGACGGAAGCTTGTGTTGCCGTCTTCAGGTAGAACCTGAAGACGGAAGCTTGTGTTGCCTCCGAAACGTCGTGATGGAAGCTTGTGTTGCCTCCGAAACGTCGTGATTTTTATTTAACTTTTATAAATTTAAATTTTTTACCTACGTGACTTTACCGAAAAAACCTAAGAATATGAATCCTTGCAGTCACGAAAGCTTCAAATCTAGCATCACAATGTACTTTTCCAACGTGGTCAATGTCGTGCGTGGTCTTTAGTGGAGGCAAGGGGTCACGTGAACCCTTTACGTTGGCTTTAATTCGTCCTCTGCCCAAAGGCCAGTATTTTGTCTCTATGTATATCCGCCCGCCCCCCCCCATTCCTTCCTTCCTTCCTTCCGACAAATCGCCAAGCGAGATCGTTATTTCCCTGCCTCTTAACCCCTTTCCCAACATCCTTCCTTCCAGAGCGTGCTTCCTCGAGCTTCAACCTCTGAGCATGTGCCCAAGGGCGGAGCCGCGGTAGCGAAATGTTAACGACCTCGCCTGGTGTACAGGAGATCGTGGTTTCGATCCCGACACTGACGTCTGCTGTATATTTGGAGTTTGCGTGTTCTCCACGTGGTCGCGTGGATTTTTTTCTTCGGGTCCTCTGGTTTTCCCCTCTGCATTTAGAATCAACGTGCGTTGAGAGTATTTGGCTGCTATACTTTCCCACGCCACAAGCCCACCTCGTTGAGCCATCATTTGTGGCTTCGGGAAAATTGCTATATAGCACAGTGGGCCTTACCTGGTAAAATGAAAAGTTTAGTTTAAAAATAAAGTTTAGTTTTAATTAGACATCTTTTTCCCTTTCATAAACTGTCCTACATTTCAACATATCACTGCTAGGTCACGCGTTATCCATTGCCGGGAGACTGAAGCCACCACGCCCGGCCGCCTTTGTCTCCCTATCGGAGATGTTCGAACTCAGGTCTCGTTGCGCAGGGTGCCAAGCACTCCTCCACGGCAGCGTATACAAATCGATTTCGATACACACGATTTCGATACACACTATTCAATTAATAATATGCATATCACGAGGCAGACGGATCAATATTCACCAATGAATCGATGTAATTTGTTACACCTCCTACTAAGCAGCATAGACGCGGCATACAAAGTATCACCCGTGGACGTGCCGAGGGAAATGCATGATCAGGCAGCGCACGTCCACTTAACGCGCACGCAAAGGCAAAGACCCCCCTATATCCTCAACACTGTTGGGGCAAGTGCTGTTAGCGAGCACCTATGAAGGCCGGCACGGCACACGAGGGGGTGGGTGGCCAGCACCACGCCCGACCGCCTTTGTCTCCCCAGCAGAGATGTTTGCACGCCGCACCGGGAACTCGTTCGAGGCTGAGTCGACCCAGGACCGGTTCCAATAATCGTCACTGGCGTTTACCGTGAGCGGGAATCGAACTCGGTGTGGCCGTGTTCATAGCACAGCGGTGCTAACCACTACACCACCGCTCCCCCGGTGCTGTAGCGTAACGCACGCGCCTGCGAGACAAGTCACACTGCACGCTGGCAGCCACTGCTTTGGCGCAGCCTGGTACTTGTGATTGCAGGTAATTTGAGAATTATTGAGCCGAGCCTTTCTCCCATTACCCCTCGCGGCTGCAAAAAAAAAATCAATGGCTCGCTCGCCGGATATTGACTAACTCGCGGCGTGTGGGCGCGATGCCACCACGGAGGGTACTTATTCTTCCCCTGCTTGAATAAATAAATGAATGCGCCCTCACCAAGCGATCAGCGAAGGCACCCCCCCCCCCAACTTGCAATCATCGCGGTGAGCTCCGCACCCATGGTTGGGGCCTCGTCATCATTGCGATCGAGAAGCGGTGAGAGTTGGGCAGTTTGACGTGGTTAATGGTGGTGGTGGTGGCCAAGCGCTGTTTTATTTGCTCCAAAAACTCGCAACGCACGGGATTGGAGGTTCGCAACATTTATTTACCCGCGGAAGACTCGAGGCTTTTTTTTTTCGGCCGGCTCCGACGTTTCGCAGGAGGAGGTGATGTTGACACGTGTTTTCTCATTTGAGCAATGAGCAGGTAACATGTTTTACAAATTATTTTGATAAATACAAATTTGCCAATTTCATTACAGATCACTTTAACGTGGAGGTGGGGGCAATTTTTTTTCACTTTTAAATACCCCTTGTTGGGACACACATTAAAAGACAAATATCCCCCGTATACCCTTAACAGACTGTCGGGGCAAGTGCTGTTAGCGAGCACCTATGAAGGTCAGTACAGCACACGTGGGGGTGAGTGGCCAAACACCACACCCGGCCGCCTTTGTCTCCCAAGTGGCGATGCTTACACACTGCACCAGGTACTCATTTGAGACTGAGTCGAACCTCGGGGAGGCCCAGGACCGCTTCAGATAATCGTCACTGGTGTCGGCCGTGAACGGGAATCGAACTCTGGTTCGCCGGGTGCGTAGCACAGCGCGCTAAACCGCTACACCACACACATCAAGCACAACCTCGCCTCTCGCTGCTGTCACCTGCAAGAGGGCGCTTGACATTGACAAACTTAGTGCTGGTTAAATTTCGATTTAAAGCTTCTTTCGTGACTGCAGGGATTCATCTTCTTGGTTCTTTCGGTAAAGTCACGTAGAAGGGAAGTAATAAAATTAAAAAAATTAAACATAATAAAAATAATTCTCCCGACGTTTCGGCCACAACGCAAGCAGCCGTCCTCAGGTGAAAACCAGGTCTGTCGAGGCGACAGCGTCTTCAGACGTCGTGAGAATTATTTTTATTATGTTTTATTTTTATTATTTTATTACTCCCCTTCTACGTGACTTTACCGAAAGAACCAAGAAGATGAAACTTAGTGCTGCCAGGTCGAAAATATTCGCATCACGTGCCGCACGAGTTCGGCTAATGTGCTTGCAGCGGTGGCTACACGCGTTTGTGGGTGGTGCGTCAAAGTGGTCGGCCTTCATGTGGCTCCAGGCCCTATGCATTGAAGTCGTGGGCTGTATCCGGGCTGCAGGCCAGCAAAGTCCTCACCTCTGGTGTGAAGGTTAATGTGTGCGGTTTGGAGTGTGTTTATAAACCAAGAACAATTGTTCATGCTGCAAAAGGGGTGATTTTGTAAAATGAGTTTTGGATTCATTACAACGTGAATGAATAAGACAATATTGAGGTGTGAATTGACAGAAGGTATGAATTACAAAACCTGCACAACTGTGGGTCACTTTGGTCGCCGGTGCGTGTTCAGGTGGCACTTCGAATTCCACCTGAAGAAACCCACCAGCACGTGGAGCAAAACGTCGGACATCGTGCCAAGCTGAAGAGTACAACGGCGAAACACGATCAGCTTGCTGATTTCGTCAAGGAGTGTAAACCATCAGGCAAGCTACAGTCATCCCCGCAGCGACGGTTTCGGCTAACCATCGATCAAAGATGGTCACCGCAGCGCCCACTTTCAGATACGCTTCTGCGTCCGTCTGGAACGCTCTTCCCTGCCAGACTAACAAGCCGCTGGAGCCATGTACTTTTAAATCTAGGTTGAAAACTAATTTCTTCAGAACTGCTTCTAGCGTTGAGTTCTGGTGCGGGCGATCAGCAAAACGTGGAACCGACGTAATTGTTTCCCCACAAATACCACCGCTTAGCTAAATCTGCCATCGCCTTGTCTCTCTCGCATAGGGCAGAGCCTGAGGCGCAACTTTCATAGCCAGCTGGACCTTTCAGCTGCCAACACAAGTTTGTTCGACGCGTAAGGCGTGCTCACAATTACAAAAAAAAGAGTTTTCAAGTCGAGGATTTAACGGCGCTCTGTTAAAAGTAATTGTGAGTTGTGGAAAGGGCGAGATATCGATCGCGTAACGCGAGCCTCGACCCTGTCACAACAAGTAACGATTTCAAAAATGGAACGACATCCTCCCGGGACTTTTGTTACCTGGAAGGACGCAGAAAACTGCGGCGTAAGGCGGAGCAGCGATGATGGGATTGTCTATAAATTATTCGGCTAATATTGCTACATTATAGCTGGTTACCCAGTTGGTTTTTCACGGGACCTCGGGGGCACCTGTTAATGTGCTGTCCCGTAATCCACTCGGGTCTAAAACTGCGCAGGTCACAAAGTGATGCACTGCAGAAGACGAAAAACAAGGACGCAGGCTCGATTTTTTTTTGTTATCTCTGAAATAAAAGGATGGAGATGGATAGCAAGGGTCGATGAATTTGGTCCTTTTTTACAAAGTATATATATATTTTTTATTTACGAGTTTATTTTTTTATTTTTTGCAAGGGCCCATATAACCTTACTCCAGCGCATTGGCTGCGTGTACTGTCGTGTGCTAGGCGTTGGGCGCTGGCGCAAAGAATGAAGTTCCCCTTCCTCTTCATAGGCCAGCGCCTGGGCTCTTCTGGCCTGTGAACCCCAGAAGCAGTGACACCCCCTTGGACCAGAGGTCGCAAACGGGTTTTGATTCCTCACCCGTACCCGTACCCGGCCGCACCAGGGTCGAAAATGGGTACCCGTACCCGTACCCGGACAATTACGTCGGTTCCACGTTTTGCTGATCGCCCGCACCAGAACAGGTACGGGTACCCGTTCCCTACCCGTACCCTACCCGAAATGAGTGACAAACGGTTACTCACCAGTGACTCACGGCCTACCCGTACCCGTACCCGGCCACACCAGGGTCGCAAACGGCTACCCGTTACCCGGGTAGCCGGGTATCGGGTAGGGTACGGGTATCGGGTACCCGGTTGCGACCTCTGCCTTGGACACTTCATAGCGGGAGCCTTGGTTTGGCTCAGCGAGTCGCAGGAATTTACACTGAACCCAGTGACGCAGCGCGTTTGGTGTGAGCTCGGCTGCACAGAATTAAACTAAACTATGAACTATTATTTTTTTTCCAGGTAAGGCCCACTGAGCTGTGTGGCTCTTTTTCAGAAGCTACCTGGCCACAAATGATAGCTCAAGGAAGTGGCTTATCGTGGGGACATTTCTAGCAGCCCAATACTGGAAACGCATGTTGAGTCGAAATGTGGAGGGAAAACCCGGAGAAAATCCACGCGACCACGGGAAGAACATGCGAACTCCAAATATACCGGCGCCAGAGTTGGAATCGAACCCACGACCTCCTGTACACCAGGCGAGATAGTTAGGAGATTTTACGAGAAATTCAAATGGATCCCCTGTCCATTTCTCCCTCCCTTCCCAGCCCCCCGTATCGATGTCACCTCTGGCTTGTGGGAGCCCCGGTCCAGTAACACTGCCTGCAAACTCAACAACACTGCCACTGCTGCAGGCACTGGCTGTTGTGAGGAAGGAAGTTGGCAGGAGGGAGGGAGAGGGAGAGAGAGATAATGCCAAGTTGCCCACCCACGACAGTGTGAACCATTCCTGACCACAAGCGTGATTCCTCCTCTCTGTGTCATATTATTCCTCTGATACATCGCTGCTGCTGCTGCGGCGGCGTCGTGGCTGCCACACCGAGAGACACCTGCTAGGGAGAAATGGCTCACTTAGCAGGAGCTTGCACTCGACAACATCAGCAAAAAAACAGCACTCGAGCAAAAACACTTTGTAAAGTCAATTTGCGAGACTAACTGGGCCCGTGCCTTGGAGAATACGAGAGTGAGAACTACAAATGAAATGAGAGGCTCTCTGGCGCTGGGAGGCAGGGCGGATAAGAGTAAAAAAAAAATACAAAGTTGCCTTCGATACAGGGCCATTGCCTTGCACAGCTGGGCTGTGTTATTCTGATGCCACGGACCGCAATCTCCTTTCGCATACGCGGTGGGTCTTCTCCGCACACTTCTGTATTTCCTGCCACATGAAGCGAAGCACCCGTCAACGGAATTGGCCGAAACATTCCCATTGGTAAAAGTTCAGTGCTGGCAGTTTCTTGCTCAACGACGCCCATCGAGAGAGAGTATTTCGCCAGCTCTTCCACACTAACCAGCTTTTCATGGCATGAAGCGCGAGTAGCCACACATTGACCCCACCGAGTGCGACCTGCCGATTGACTGGATGCGGTGCGCAGAAGGGGATTCAAGATGACCACGGACCCTCTTGAAAAGCATTCCCTGAGACGCGGCGAGGCTTTTCCCGGATAAATAAGTTATTAAATATACTCCTATCTGTCTCCACACAGCACCCTGGCCACATGTCCATAATTGAATAGAAAGTATGAATAGAAATTCCAATCCGCCCCGGTGCTCGAGTCTGCACCAAGCAGCTCTGCGCATGGGGATGGAACACGCTGACAGGGTCTGTTAACAAAACATCCATCTCTGCCTTTTACCAGAGGGATGAATCGCTCACGGATAACCACACCGTATGACTTGGGCTGTCAAAGGACGCTTGTGGCAAGTGTGTTTTTATTTAATTTTATTCTACATTTATTCCCTGCGTTTTATGGGAAACGTTCTGTACACCTTTTTTTTTCACTGTGCGTGTTTTATTGTTGGGTAAAATGTTTGAATGCGTTCTTTTTCATTAATCGCAAACGCATCGGTAAGCTCCGTTTTACATTGAAATTGTGAGTATCACTCTTTTGCAATGCAGTGGTACAGCCACATGTCTGCGCGGATTCTTTTTTCAAAGGGCACACAAATTGTGTGCATACTGTAAAAAAAATAAAAAACATTTTCTTACTTGAAGGAAAAACTTTCAAATATAATAGCGTTTGATTGGAATGGAATATTTATTTTTTTAGCGTAAGAGAGATGCATTGCTATTCCGTGTGAGAAGCATCATGGTTTAAAAAAAAAACATTTACAAATTGAGCGTTTGCTCTTCGGATGTGACAAGTTTCGAAGCGTGTATTAAATTGCACATTTTTTAATTGCTGTATTTGCACGTTCGAGGTCTCCTCGACCTCGAGTCTCTACTACAGGGAACAGTGGCTGGGATATCCTTCCCTCAGCCATCAGTGCTTCCGACTCCTGCCCCCCCCCCCCCTTCAAATCCAGCCTCAGCACCTTCCACATTTCCTCTCAACGTGACCGACTGGCCCTTTATCTCCATAAAATAACGCCTCCCGTTTCCGCACCGTGTCACGAGATGCAGCCGCATCTTTACGGTGCGACCCAAAAGCAAATTGTAAAATTAACTTTTCTAAAATTTCGTATCAATTTGTATAAAACAACAACAACTGCCAAAATCTCCTAGCTCGAGCGATTCCCATCTCCTAGCGCGCTCGAGCGCGAGCTCGTCACCGAGACGGGAGGCAAGAAAATTAAAACGCTCGCCAACTTCACAGCTACACGGAGACCTACCGAGCGATCCCTTCACCAGATCTGCTTCCTCGCCGCGCAATCCCTTTATCGGCGGCGGCGGCGGTGGCGGCGGCTAGCAAAGCCGGACCCTGAAACCCCCGGCAGTAATTATCGCCGGCAAGAAGGAGGCGAGTGCAACGAGAGACACCTCACTTTTGCCGAGCGCCTCCCGCCCGACACTTCAATTAGCATGCGCGCCCCGGAGAGGTGGCAACGTACTCGGCCGTTCGCTGAAGGTGACCCCCTCGGGGGTGGGAGGGGGGGGGTAGCGGGGTGGGTTGCTGTACGATATCCATCGGCTTGCGCTGCTCGTTATTAACCCTCACACCCTGCCGGCGCGCTCTGTGCTGGTGCCGGCAGGGTGTCGGTGGCGGCGGTTGGAGAGGGAAGGCAACACAAATAAATGGGTGATGTTGTGAAGTATTCTTAGGTTTTTTTTCGGTAAAGTCACGTAGGTAAAACATAAAAATCAATAAAAGCAAAATAAAATAAAAATCACGACGTTTCGGAGGCAACACAAGCCTCCGTCGTGATTTTTATTTTATTTTGTTTTTATTGATTTTGATGTTTTTACCTACGTGACTTTACCGAAAAAAAACCTAAGAATATGAATCCTTGCAGTCACGAAAGCTTCAAATCTAGATGTTGTGAAGCTCCGCAGGGTTGCCCATGAGCCGAGGGGGATGGTCGGTACCACCATCTGGGGTGGTAAATGCTCCCAGTAGCCACCATGAGTAGTGGCTACCATGGACAGCAGTCAGCATGAGATGAGCATTTTCCAACATGGGCAGTGTCCACCATGGACCGTATCCACCGTTTACAGAAATCTTAGCGGACAGACTGTCCCTTTTATAGACACACGACACTTATATTTTCATATCCTATAGATGTTTCATATCACATTTCTTTCCCAAAACGATATTCTTGGTAAACGTGCCCTTTTTAATGACCCTGTTCTCGTGAAAAATAAGTTTAATAAAAAAAAACTACCGCGGTGACTTTGCTATCATAGATATTTGTAATCTCGACGTAAAATACTTTAAGAAAATCATTTATAGAACTTGCCACCGTCAGTGGTACCGATAAGCCAAATTTAGGCTAATGCGAGAACACCTCTCAGACGGCAAGAGATTGTTTATTTATTCAGAAGTTACCTTCTCTTGTGTTTATAGGAGGTGTGTCTTTAAGATTACTCCCCGACGTGCTTTCAAGTCGTACCGTGTGTTGCTTGGCATGATGTCCGATGTTTCCGTTAACGTGCCAAGGAGCTTCTTCAATAAAGTGGATTGAAGGAAGAAGCTCCCAGCACGCGGAGCGAAACGTCGGACATGCGTGCCCAACAGCACGCGGCGCGACCCGAGAACGCGTCGTAGAGCCGGTACGAATGCGACCGCGAGAACCTAAGGCGGCACCTTGAATATCTCTCGCCGCACAGGGTAACCGGGGTGAGTGGGCGGGCTGGGATGAAACAGAACCGTGCGTGAAAAACATACGAAACGCACGAGGCTATCGCTAACGTATTTATTGTTTACTTTGCACGGAATGGGGCCGAGGACGTAGAACGAGCCGTTTGTCTTCATTGTATCCTTGAGTCGCCGCTTAATCGTGCAAGCACTGCACGTACAAGGGGCTGAATGAGCGTGGAATTCCATATTTTCAATCCCTGTTTTTGTCTTCTTCTCGCAATTGTGGTTAATCCGCACAGCGTATCAGCTGCCTTCTGGATAACCAAGAGTCAGACTGCATACTGCTTAAGAATTTAAGCTTGTTCATTGATTGGTGACCCTTTCTCATTCACCATACTAATTTTTACGTAACGTCAAAGCTTCGATTTAAAAATGTATAATTGTGTAAAGGGATTAGCCATATCAACAATGCTCGTCCTGTGCAAACTTTCCACGGCCATAGGCGTGTGTAATTTCCTCTTCACTGGCTCAGAGTTGTAAACAGAGGAGATAAGCACCTGCCCATGCTATTTTCAGAGACTTAGCAATTTGTTATTGTTATGATTTGTGACATAGATTGATATATATTTGTAAAGTGATCATATTTGTAAATCTATATTACAATGGTATTAAGTTGAACAAAGCTTGCTTTATAACCAACCATGAAACATATTCCCGGTTCACAACTGTTATTATTCACTCCTATAACCCTAAAGCTAACTCAAAACCCCGAATTTCTAATCCTATGTCATTATACAACCGGTAATCATAACCCCAAAACATAAAACACTAACTTTAACCGCGAACCTTGAAACTCTCCCCATAAAACCAACAAAAAACATTTCTAACCATAAACGTTTAAATCCTAGCCCCTAACCTGTTCACTGGAATATTTAATGTAGAAACTGTTTATTTTACTTGCGTGCAAAGGGAAATAATGAAGAGAATGGACGGTGATCTATAAGTAATGCATGATTATTATGAATATAATTTACGTTTTAACTGTCATTTCATGAACTGTAAAAAAAAAAAAAATTCCCAGACAAATCTCGACGACAGATTTCCAAACAAACCTTGACTTTTTAATTTCCTCCGCTATTATTTTTCCCGATATAAATAAAATAGGCACTTATTTTATGAAGCGGCTGTACAAAGTGGCAGAGAGCGTTGTTGGGTTATACAGCCAAATTGAATTTGCAGCATAATTGTCAGGGCTGGCCGAGCAGATGGACAGATAAAGGCGCGTGGATGATGAAGGGGTTGTGAAATCCTGATATAATGGTCTCATAATCGCTTATTCACGGAGGCGCTGATAATTGAATGCGGCGAGCTTCAGAGGACGAGGCCGGATCGAGTGCGCTTTTAATTAGCTCGCAATCAATCGGACGTTGTGTTCCCGAGATGACTTAACGGGCGTCTGTATTGGAAAGGATCCCTGCCCGCGTGACGCTACCCCGGTGGGAGAGAGAGGCAGCCCCCAACGACCTGGCTCTCCGTTCCTGGTCTTGCACTGCAGCTGCTGCGTTTGACGGCTACCTGGACGAACACCTGTCCTGGCCCATCCCCCCCCCCTCAACCAGTATATATACGGGGTAGTATCTCTTGGAATCTCTCATTTACTTGATACAGCAAGCGTGCTGTGACGGTTCCACCTGAAGACGGAAGCTTGTGTTGCCTCCGAAACGTCGTGATTTTTATTTTATTTTTATTTTATTTTACTTTTATAAATTTAAATTTTTTACCTACGTGACTTTACCGAAAAAACCTAAGAATACGAACACCGTTGCCAATCATCGCCACGGCAGCATGTCGGGAATCTCATCGCAGATTTTTCAACGATGGGTGTGGATGGACTAGAGGGGGGAGGGGGGGCAGGGACGGGGGCACAAAGAGCATTTGTCCAGGGCCCAAAACTCCAGAGGGGGACGCACACGACAGCATTAAATGTGTTATTTGGCAATACAATATATGGCGGGTTATTCATGAATGTTGTTTTGCGGCGAACAACGTAGGCAATATTTACGTCAATAACTGACGAGTTATAAGGTTGTGTTAATGTCGTCCACTAATTGTCCCTTTTTGACGCAGACTCGCGTATCGCGGTAACTCCAAACTAGCTAGGTTATCACGAGTGCGCGTCTACTCCACATTCCGATTTAAAGCTTTCGTGACTGCAGGGATTCATCTTCTTGGTTCTTTCGGTAAAGTCACGTAGAAGGGAAGTAATAAAATAATAAAAATAAAACATAATAAAATAATTCTCACGACGTTTCGGCCACAACGCAAGCAGCCGTCCTCAGGTCGTGAGAATTATTTTATTATGTTTTATTTTTATTATTGTATCACTCCACATTCCTTCATATCCTGCTTCCACACCCAGAACCGCCCCTTTCCAGGCCTGCCTCTCAGTGTCCCAGGTCCATCCGCATTCCTACGACGTTGGGTCTTCCTCTCTCCTTGCCACGCTTTTCTCGGGTCGCATGAGTCGCCTTTTCTCTCATCTTTCTTTCGTCCGCGGTGGCTCCCACCCGCTCGCGGTGGCTTCTTCCTCGCGCCATCATTGCGGGCCCCGATCTGAGTCTCGTGATCCACGCGATCCATCTCCGTCGTCCTCATTTCTGCCGTGCGCAACCATCTGCTCCTCCTTGGCTTAATTTTTTTAGACTCCCAATTTTTTTATTTTAAAAAAACCTGCCACACCTGCGCTCCCTCCACGCTATTTGCTTTCACCAACACCTCGCGTGAACGTGGACCATCTGGCGCCTGAGGAATGGGAAAATAGTGATTCTAATAATAATTATTATCGCGAACTAAAATGGCAGTTACAAATGAAAAGTCACTTAATTGCTGAAGGGATTAACGGCAGGTACTACTCTGAGAAAAAAAAATATCTCTTTCTCTGAAACGTGTAAACTTGCCGTACGTTATCGCAAATCTTTAACATCGTAAATTGTGCAGTAATTTTCACTTCATTTACGTCTTAAATAATAATGTAATGAACGTGTAAAGTTGAGTAAATGTATACAGGCTTTTATGATCAACTTCAGTTGGGGATTCATTAAAAACAATTTCAGTGAATCCAATTATGTAGATAATGCTGAATAAAATTTAATGGATTAATTAAGCTACAATTGAAATGGCATTTCGTGTACAGTTTGCATGCACTTGCTAAATCAAGGCAGTTATAATATATATTTGGGGGACACATCCCCCCCACAATATTCAAATATGCTCAAAATGTCCCCCCCAATATATTGTTATAAAATAGATTTCTGTTTATATGATTGTGGTTATGGTTGTACTTTATTTATCCCTAATCTCTGCCATTACATACAAATGAAACAAGAAAAGGTAAAAAAGAAAAAAAACAGCAATGTAATACAATACACTATTAGACATTATTGTAAAAAATAAATAAAAAGTTCATCCCATGTGTTAGTGATTTTTTAAAATATTTTAGGCAGGAAATTCGTTTTCAAATATAGATTTTTTTTTCTGGGGGGGGGGGGGCCCAGAACCTCTCGAAGATTTGGTCCCCCCCAATGTTGACTCCATGGCTACGTCCTTGTGCTAAATATATATAGAGAGAGAAAGAGTGAGAGAGAAATTATAAAATATATGAGCACCCCTTGTTGAAAAATGAACAGTGCCTGTACTCTACATAGACCCACACCTGTCATAGGAATATGGAACTTCCACCACTGGTTCATAGCTGTAAATAGATCGGCACTGCCTCAATGTTAATTTTAGCAGGAAATTACTTTGACATTAAAAAGAAAAGTGTTTTTCATTATTTAGTGTGCAATCCGCCTAAAACAATTTATCCTTTTAAAAGTAGGGTTTACAAACAACATTCATCGTTTTGCTCCTCACACGTGACATGTGCTTTTGCTTCAACTGGTGGTTGAAGCAAAAGCACATTAAATCTGATGAACCTTGAAAAAAAGTGCTTGTTCCAAATATGCTCCAGTCGTTTTCTTTCACACACATATATTTATATACAAATATTAACTTGGTATTTGACAATGTTTAACATGCGGGGAATGCATTTTAATGTCGCCGAGTAAAATTAAATTATGGTAATCCCTTGCAGTGATACCACACGTAGATTTTTAAACGGCAAAATAAGCATTAGGGCTCACCACATCCCCGCTCTCATTATTACCAAACGGTTTACGACATTTGCATTTAATTGGCGACATTCGTCAAAATTTATGTGCAAAGTATCGTGCGTAAAAATGAACGTTAATTCTGTTGAAAAGGGGTAGGTTCCCCATTCAAAGGCTTTTGCTTCGGGTTACAAGGCTATGAATGAACATTTACCAAACATAATAAGTGTTCATAATCAACGTTTTTGGGTTTAGATCGCGTTATTTATAAATGTGTCGTAATCCTCCACCACCCGACACGGCCAATCAGTAAAAAAGTGTCACGTTGACAAAAGACAATTAGTTCACTGCTTTAGCCCACCGGTGTGTTGAAGCGTGAAACCACAACAATTTACAATTTGAGTACGACGTTTCGCTGGTAATTGCATCCAGCATCATCGGGCAATTCGCCAGAATGGTGAGGCTCTGCTGTGTCTCCCGTTCTTATATAGAGCAGCAGCAGCAGGGTGACGTCATCATTAAGTCATTACCACGACGAGTCGGGCATGTCTCAACCCATAGCAACGCAGGCTAACGAGCTGAAACATTGTGCAAAATGTCGAAATAGATGTTTTTGTACGTAGGCTTTCACAACCAATATTATGATTCGCAAATAGTTTCTTCTGGGTGAGATTCGTGTTTGCCGTATAATGTCAATTGTTAGCTTCAAACCTCCGCTGCCCGACAGAACATATCAAATCGAGTTGTCACGTGGCAAACATGCCGAGTGAGTTTGGTTTTTTTCTTTCAGAATAAGTAATATTTAAAAATACTATTTTTTAAAACACGCTTTAATGAAATGTACCGTACGAGTAATGGCAGAACTCCACGACTCCAGGAAGTGGCCCCGAGACTTGCCACAACGTAAGGGGGACCGTGGTGATTTACAGACAACGTGAGTTGAGCGTGGACAATTAGAGCCAAGCCGAAACATAACATATAAAAAAGATGGTTAAGAAATGTAAAAGATGGTTAAGAAATATATATAATATACATTTTTCCCCATCTTTTTTATATGTTATGTTTCGGCTTGGGTCTAATTGTCCACACTCAACTCACGTTGTCTGTAAATCACCACGGTGATAGAATATAGTATTGTCATCAGTATGACATAAGTATACCAAGTTTGCAGTCGATACCATATTGGGAAGTGGGTTACAATTGAGTTACAAGATTTGAGGATACGACAACAACAACAACAACAACAGACAGAGTGAGTTAAATAAAAGCAGTGACTAATCCCATATCTGCATTTTCCATAAATATGCTAAATTCCTCTGTTGATATGAAAATTCCTTTGTCAAGGCGCTCTTCCTCCCCTAACCCAGCTTAAATATACGCTGCCAAGCTTGGTGGTGTTCATTCAGACGCTGTCTTTCCGACAGACCTGTTCTTCACCTGAGGACGGCTGCTTGCGTTGTGGCCGAAACGTCGTGAGAATTGTATTCTTTTATTGTTTTGTTTTTATTATTTTATTATCTTCCTTCTACGTGACTTTACCAAAAGAACCAAGTAGATGAATCCCTGCAGTCACGAAAGCTTTAAATCGAAATTTTAATAAAAGCGTGTAATAATAAAAACCCGGAGGAATGCTGAAAAGCAAGCACAGAACTCCGTGGGAGCTGATGGCTTGGAAGTGCCTGATGATGCTGGTTGCAATCTTCGGCGAAATGTCTTACAAAATTGCCAACATTTTGCCTGCCTCAACGTTCTGGTTTTTGCTGAAAAATAAAATCAATCAGCATATTTTGCTGGCGTGACAGATTTATTTGATCGGCTGTGTCGGGTGGTGGGGGGTCATAGCTCAAATTTGGCATTCTACCTGCACGGTCAAAGTCAGAAGAAACTGATTATGAATCAAAATGCCAACATGTTCTCAGAATGAGAAGCTTTATTTATACTGGAGGCATCCAATGAGCAGGACAGCAATTTTTCACAGATGTCCCAGTAGGGGTGTGGTCAGACCGTTACAACAAACAATACAAAAACATTACAGGAGTGCAAATTGTAGGAAAGGTGAACAAAATAGACTTTAAAATATGCAAATACAACGGAACTATTTTTTTTTTTCGATTTAAAGCTTTCGTGACTGCAGGGATTCATCTTCTTGGTCCTTTCGGTAAAGAAGGGAAATAATAAAATAATAAAAATAAAACATAATAAAATAATTCTCACGACGTTTCGGCCACAACGCAAGCAGCCGTCCTCAGGTGAAGACCAGGTCTACGTGACTTTACCGAAAGAAAACAAGAAGACGGAACTATTTTTTTTAATCTCAGTATTTTATTACCATCGTCGTCAACAGCCGTGACCAATACACTGACGGATGAAGGCCTCCCCGAGCCACTGTCATCTGTGTGTCGACTCGCGTTTGGCGAGGACTTTCCGTAATCCAAATTCCTTAAGGCGCAGAGAATATCATTATTTGGAACCCTTGATGTCAGAGGGCTTCAAAACGTTACGCACCACGTCCGTGTACGTTCTGTGGTTTTGATATCGCACGGTGGCGAGATGTTCGCTCCCTCGCCTGATACGCAGGAGGTCGTGGGTTCAATCCCGAGCCTGACAATTCCTGTATATTTGGAGTGACCTCCTCTCCCCATGGTGGTTCCGTGGAATTTTCCCCTGGGTCCCTCCGGTTATGCCCTCCACGTTTAGAAATATGCGGTTAGATTATGTGGCCACAACTATAAATTCCCACGTAATGATGTGCTCTCACTATCGATGCACTATCCATGTGTGGCCAGGTCACCTCTGATGAAGAGCTAATAGCTCAATGGGCTTTACCTGGTAAATAAAGAGTTCTGGTCTTATTTTTACAAATTCCGCATTTAACTTTCTTTTTTTATAACAATAACGGGTGTATAATTGTAATATTTTATTCATAACATCAAAAATAAAAATGCGGGTTATGTGTAGCAGCCAAAAGCCTCTTTCAGAGGCGCTTCTTATCCCCTGCGTCACATCGGTGACCCCGTGACCTGTCACACAGGTATTTCTCCATCCATTGTGCGCTCGCAGACATGCAATTTTAAAACCCACCTCGTAAATTGACCCTAACCCCCACCCCCCACGCATAGCCCAACCTTTCATTAGCGTGTCCTAATAAATCCGCCCCCGATATTTAAAGAAAAATATCGCAGCTTCCTCCTCCTCCTCCTCCGTCGACGACTCCCGTTCTAATTCCGGGCACAGGAATCCAGCCAATTTAACAAATTACCTTTAGATAAAAGACAAAAATAATGACGGCGCTGTATCACTGTGTCCTGGATTGGGATTGAGCTGTGGAAAATTCAACGGTAAGAATTATTATTTGCCCATATATTTACTTTGGCTGTGCAAAGGCATACATATATACGTAAAGATACTGAAAAAATTGCCAGACCATTTAATGCAGCACAATAAAATTCGGAATAGTTATAAAAAGAGGTGCATATATGAAGCGATTAGGTTCCAGCTTTTTGAGTTTACTGGAAGATTAAAGTTTGCCCCGTCATCGTGAAGGTGAAACAGCAGTGCGTACACAGTGTGCTCTCCACTCTATAGCGATGCGAGACGCAATTTCCAGAAACACTGATACACACTGCGTATCGCTACCGCTCCGCTTTCGCGCACACGTACCAACACATTGCTTTTTCTAACCTCGTGACAGTCAATGAACAACAAAAAAACACCCAGAAATGTAATTCCACAAATTGATAAAAAAATATATTTTCAACAGGAATCGAATAAGAGACGAGAGAAGGGTGGGTGGTAAAGGTGGAGCCCTGCAATTGCTGTGCTCACTTACTGCTTCTGACTGAAGGGCCTCCAGTAGCTGCAGCTCTGGAGAACCCTTTCTAGGAGGAGGGTGTTTTTGGCCTAGTCTTCCACGCTGGCCTGACGTCTTGGGAAATAGGGCGCCGCGGTGGCGAGATGTTAACTACCTCGCCTGGTATACAGGAGATAGTGGGTTCCTGGGTTCGATCCCGACCTAAACGCCTACTGCATATTTGGAGTTTGCATGTTCTCCCCGTGGTGGCGTGGCTTTTTCTCCGGGTCCTCCGGTTTTCCCCTCCACATTTAGAACCGTGCATACAGAATATTTGGCTGCTATAAATGTCCACATGATACGCCACCCTGTTGAGCTATCATTTGTGGCCAGGTCGCTTCTGAAAAATAGAAATATAGCTCAGTGGGCCTTGCATGGTTCAAAGAAAAAAAGTTTGTTTTTAGTTTAGTTGTAGTTTCCTGGATGTGCTGAATCTCCGCTGATCTCCATACGCACTTTAATGACAACAACGACAACAACAATAAACCCAGAACATCACATGTACGCAGCACTCGGTAACCGAGAGCACAGCCTTCCCAGGTGCTCACTGCTTCCGCCGCGTGCTCTGACATCTTCAATCATGCTTAATGTCGCACCCTGATTTATTTTTCTCGTGTGTTTTCTTTTTGTAAATCAGAAAAAAGTAGTTTGCTAAACATTACATTTTTTTTCAGACCGACTCCTTTTCCTTAACACAAAATTTGTGGCTTCAGATGATTGTTTTTTGTTATTTGCTCATTAACCCCCCTCTCTCTCTCAAGGCGCTATACATTACTCTGATAGTAATTGCATTTGTTTAAAGTTGTGACAAACATCGCATCGTGTACACCTCCAGTTACGAACGCAAATTATTTGGTGTTGCTGCTTGCTGTGTTGGCAGGGGCGCACAAACACAACAAACAACACAAACCTCAACGCTTTTGTCAATAACACCGTGGCCGTGTGAATATATATATGTGTGATTGGCAATATTTCAAGTATTAACCCTTCTTCATAGCCCTTAACCAGCGCGTGCCAGAGAGATCGAGTTCATAAGGTTCGGGCACTGCACTTTACACCATGGGGCCTGATGGGAATAAAAATGTAATACATGTTTTATGATGGTCAATTATTCGGTAGGCATATTAATACTTTGCTAATAGTAGCGATTCAGTGCCAGACAATTCCTTCAATCATCAAAAAGTATTACTCCTGAATAAACTAATTTACACTAAAATAAGTCAATGTTAGCGGCGCAATGCATTGTGGGGACGTTTTGTGGAGACAAACTTCACTGAAGCACGAGGAGGTTTAAATATAATGAAATAATTTAGGTGAGTAAGAGCAATCTGCTTCAAGAAGAAAGTTTTCAATCAGTGCATTTTGCCTCCTATTACATGGATTGAAAATGTGAGCAACAAAAATTTAACAAATGCTGAGATGTAAGAAGGTTTCCTCGCTTGTTTGGGTAGTTGGGACTGTGCTCTGGCATGTGTAGAAATTATGATGTGTAGTAGTTAGTTCGGATGTGTAGTAGTTAGTTAGGATGTGTACTAGTTAGTTTGGATGTGTTGTAGTTAGTTAGGATGTGTAGTAGTTCGATCTCATGGACTCATTTCTTTGTTGTGATAACTTTTGCTGCTGTTGTTGTTTGTGCCCTTTCATTTTGGTGCCATGTATTAATTTGTTAATAATTTTTTGATTTTTCTTGATAGTAGTAGGGTTTTAATTTGCTTGGCAGTGGCTGTCTATGGCATTTGGTCCTTAGATATAATTAATGTACAGCGTTGTGGGATGCTGTTGGCATGAATGACCTTGCTATATAACATTTAATTATTATTCATTATTTTTTTGTTTTTTTAGCCAGACTAGCCAGAATTTGGTCAGAGCACAGCCCCGGCACTTTCACCCAGGCAACCTGAGAGCGCTGCCTTAGATAATCCTTGACTTATCGCTATAGCAACAAAAACACGTATATCTAAGAACACACACTACTTTATACACACACAATTAAGAAGAATAATTAAAATAACGTTTTCTTCTGCTTAAAATCGTATCAACAATTCTCATTATGTCTGGGATGCTATTCCAATTTCAAACCAGGACATTTAAATAGCATTGCTATTTAAAACACCAATACGCGTGCAAAGCAACGTAGAGAGGCGAATGTGTTGGAATTACACCGCGCACATGAAGAGCAACACACGTAACAAAAGTACATTATGGACATGATATTGACGGAAAAAATCAGAGGTGTGGACTCGAGTCATGTGACTTGGACTCGAGTCAGACTCGAGTCATGAATTTGATGACTTGCGACTCGACTTGGACTTGCATAACAATGACTTTGTCCCACCTATGAGATGTGGACTCGAGTCATGTGACTTGGACTCGAGTCAGACTCGAGTCATGAATTTGATGACTTGCGACTCGACTTGGACTTGCATAACAATGACTTTGTCCCACCTCTGGAAAAAATGTAAGTAGACTTGTGCAGGATACGTCCCGAACGAGCATAGGGGCCGGTTGCTGCGACTTATGAGAGGAATGGCGACCAACCTACGGAAAACATCCTAGCAGGAAGCCCAGCGTGGAGATGGAGAGACGAGATCGGCCCGTGTGCCAGGCAGATAGATTGTTGCATCAATAGACCGTGAGGGGTGGCCACGGTTTGAGGAAGCCTTTGTCCAGCAGTAGGGCACCACGGTGGCTAGGAGATTTTAACTCCCTCGCATGGTGTACAGGAAGCCGTGGGTTCGATTCCGACCCTGACGCCTCTGAATTTTGAGTTTGCATGTTCTCCCCGTGATTGCGTGGATTTTTTTCCAGGTCCTCGGGTTTTTCCTTCCACGTTTAGAATCAACGTGCGTTTAGAGTAGTTGGCTGCTATGTATTGCCACGTGATGAGCACACTTTGTTGAGCCATGATTTGTGGCCAAGTCGCTTCTGAAAAAGAGCTCTATAGCTCAGTGGGCCTTACCTGGTAAAATAAAAAAAAAACTGTTTTAAGTTTTTGAATAAATCATGGATGATGATGATGAATGGACTGGTTTTTTGTTGTTGTTGTTGTATAATTTCAACTTCACATAAACACAATGTCCATCCATACCACATGCAATGGAGGCAGTGCTTCTGGTGTCCTTTGCTTGTCACAGCCTCGCAGCGTGTGGACTCCCCGCAATGTGTGTGTGTGTGACACGCAGGCAGTTGGAGGTCCGCGTGGCGCGGCATTATGCATCGAATGCGCTGACCTTTATACCCTCCCGAGCGGCTACAGTGGAATGGAATCTCCGTGCGTTGTTGCCGCAGAGCAAATAGGAGGCAAAGTGCGTACGCCCTGCGTGAAGAGTGCGGCCTGTGACAGCGCCAGCAGCCACGTCTTTGATTGCTGTGTCCCTTAATTGTTCTGACAGGTACTTTCTATCCAGACAGAAACCCATATTCAATTGGCATGTAGCCGCCCTCTCCCACAACCGCCCCCACCCACCCACCCCCACCACTGACATGCAGTCCCATGGCCTAGCCATGTATCTGCATTTATATAGCACGCACCTCCGTGCCCTGACACGTGGCCCCCAGAAATCAGCCAATAGGCACTGCGCAAATAACTTTAGAAAATCCCCGCCGTGTTCGGGTCGCGTGTTCATTATTATGCAGAACCTGCAGGCTAATGGAAATTCGCAAGTGGAAACGAGACGCATTACTGTGGATATGCTTAGGTTTTTTTTCGGTAAAGTCACGTAGGTAAAAAATAAAAATTAAAATTAATGAAAGTGAAATAAAAAATAAAATGAAAATCACGACGTTTCGGAGGCAACACAAGCCTCCGTCTTCAGGTGGAACCGTCACAGCACGATAGCTGTATCAAGTAAGAGAAATTCCAAAAAACAGTCCTTGTATATATACTGGTTGAGGGTGGGAGGAGCCAAGGTAGGCCCTGGATATTATTATTGTGAGGCTGAAGCACGCTGTTAGGAATGAGCCTTTGTTGTGTAGACTGGTTGAAAAGAGTTAAGGTGAGGTTGATGTAAAGGTGCGTGTAAATGGGACTGAGCCTTTTGTTATGTAGAGGTGGTGAGGCTGAAACCTCTGCCAGGAATGAGTCTTTGTTGTGTAGACTGGTTGAACTGGGAGGTTCTAAGAGAATTACTGTGGAGTGTGAGCGGTAAAGGGGAGGGCCCTGCAAATGTACTCGCTCATGTCCGTGCTGGATGAAGGACCTCCAGTAGTGGTAGCTACCGATCAGTGGTTCGTCTTCTTCACCTGGAGTGGACGCTGCACCCTCTGGGGGTGCGAGATGCCCTTTCTGGGGGAAGCTTTCGTGACTGCAGGGATTCATCTTCTTGGTTCTTTCGGTAAAGTCACGTAGAAGGGAAATAATAAAATAATAAAAATAAAACATAATAAAATAATATAAAATGATAAAATAAAATAAAAATTCTGTTAATTATTTTATTATTTCCCTTCTACGTGACTTTGCCGAAAGAACCAAGAAAATTAAGCACGGTCACGTAAGTACAACTACTCTGTTTCACCAAACCCTCTGTATGTTTTAACATCGTATTTTTTTACGATTGAAAACCAAAGGGATGCAAGGCAGCAGTAAAGGTTAAGAACCACTGCTTTAGTGAGCAGCTCTAGAATATATTTTCTGCCTACTCTTCCATGCTGGTCAGATGCCTCGACAAAGATGGGAGTAGCGACAACTTTTCTCCACCACCACACACACACACGACCATGCCAATCGACTAAGCGTGAGTGTACCCATTAATACTGCGAGTGATCATCGTAATAATGTCAAAGGACAGGAAATAATCGTACAAAAGCGCGATTCCATCTGCTCAAAGCAGGGCGCGCCGTGACACAGCCATCCTAAAGGCACATCTGACGCAGAGGTGAGTTTCTTTACTCTTAGGTTTTTTCTTCGGTGAAGTCACGTAGGTAAAAAATTAATTACAATTAATAAAAGTAATAATAGAAATAAAATAATAAAAATCACGACGTTTCGGAGGCAACACAAGTCTCCGTCATCAGGTGGGACCGTCACAGCTAGATTTACTGTATCAAGTGAGGCTAAACATTTCAAGATACAAGTTCTTAAATACAAGCTAAGGAGGGGGAGGAGGGGGGGAGGAGCTTAACTGAGTGTGGTAGCCAATGAATGGAACGTATGGGGGGGGGGCTAAAAGAGAACAACAGGTCACATGCTAAAGGTGCACATGGTGCTAGAAGAGAACGACACTGCACATGTTGTTTTACCCAGCGTTGGTGGCCATCCAAATACAAAAAAGCAGAGTGCTATTAAACGCTGGGGATGTTAACACTCGGTAAAGTAGAATAGTACCTGTCAAATAAGATGGTCCAAAAATGTGTAGTTAAATGTTTTTTGCATGGTTAATAACATCTTTCCAATGATTACTCAGTTTGTACCCATCATCACGGTTGAAATTATGTCTGTGTTTGCTAAGCGGGTAACCTCATTCTGAGAGGCGCGTGCACCATCCCACAGCCCCCATACGCATTTAATCTCCCTTGCACCAATCAACACGATAATTAATATGGGGCAACCCATGGACGTTAAGCACGACGCTCAGTCTTCCTTTTGGGCGATGCCAAAATGATCAATCATCCGTCGCCGAGGCACAAATGAGTCTTAATTCACAAGCTGGCTGGACGCTGTCTTGGCGCGACTCTTGTGTGCCGACTCCGATGGGGCAGGCACAGGAGGTGAAGAGGATGAGAAGGGTCACGCCGAACACCTGCCCTTTCTGTTTTCATGTATATAAAAAAACACATATATAACAACAGCCGGGGCAGGCGTCATGCATAAACTATTCAGTTGTTTCTCCAGAGGCGCTGTGGTCAGTGCTACACGTTATTACTCCCGTTTGACCGCGTGTTAATATTTAACGCGTACCTGGCACCGTTAGTCGAGGTATACATGCTTTGATACCTATCTTTTCACGACCAGAACGGAACGTTCATGCTTTATTTATCACAGTTTTTGTTGCCACTGGCAAGGTTTAGTACGACAATACTCTGTTTTAGTTGACAACTGCCCCCACGCTGCTGGCTTCGCTGCAAAAGCAGCATACGTTGAGCATGGATGTATGCTTCTGGGTAAATATGGGAGAGACAAAAGCAACATAGTCAAATATGAAGACGTTGATACGAAAAATTGCGTGTACGTACGGTTGAACTTCTTTCGCACCGTACGTCACCAATCGTGCTCATCGGAGGTGAATCGTTGGATTGTTAATATTGATTATACTGGTAGGAACCTCCTGGTTACACCAGCCCACAGGGGATTATTGTGTCCGTCGTGCAGGGAGGGGCTGGATGGGGAGGGAGGGACTGGGTGCGGAGGGGAGGGTGGGGAGAGACTGGGTGGGGAGGGTGGGGCTGGGTGGGGAGGGGAAGGTGGGGAGGGACTGGGTGGGGAGAGTGGGAGGGGCTGGGTGGGGAGGGTGGGGCTAGGTGGGGGTGGGAGGGGTGGGGCTGGGTGGGGAGGGGCTGGTCACCCCGTGGTGCCCTTATAAAACTCAACGTTTAACCTACTCACGCCGGCTTGTGCCCGCTCTCACAGTCGGCCATATTTGCGGAATACACCACGCCGCCGTTGACCCTGACCATTGACCGAGCAACCCAACGTTCCTACCAGCTCCCTCCGCAGGAGGAATGTGTTTACGTTCACAACATAGACATGGTGCTGCCTCTGTAAGTCTCTGTTTTTTTGTCTTATGTGCCATGAAGAGTTGAGTGGTGGCACGGCGGTCATCGCACTACGCTACGTTGACCAGGTGGCCCAAATGCGATTCCCAACCGTGGATAACCTCAACCAATCGGCACTGACCAGCATGGTGAAGTATGGTCAACCGAAGCCTCACGACCAACGTGAATGTGTGGAGGCCTTCATCCAGCAGTGGATTGACAAAGGCCTGTAAATTATATATTGTTTTTCTGTTGGGTATGTCTTCACGAGTTCCCCGTCACGCCTAAGGCCACCAGAAACTCGACCATTCACACTCCTAGTTTTTTCGGTAAAGTCACGTAGGTAAAAATGAAATTAATGAAATAATAAAATCACGACGTTTCGGAGGCAACACCAGTCTCCGTCATCAGGTGGGACCGTCACAGCCAGATTTGCTGTATCAAGGCTTGATTTTATTATTTTATTTTTATTAATTTAAATTTCATTTTTTACCTACATGGTGACTTTACCGAAAAAACTAAGAGTATGAATCCTTGCAGTCACGAAAGCTTCAAATATAGAATCGACCATTCACCACAACGTCAAAATGTGAGCGTTTAAACATCTCTTGCATTAACTCGCTGGTCCTGGACCTGTCAATTAATGGGTGGCGGGGAGGCAATGGATTTATACACACCAATTAGAAGCTTAAAATCCTTTCTACGTGGGCTTCTTGGATCACGGTTGCAATAACCCACAAATAATTGTCTACGATATCGTTCGTGAAATATTTAACATTAGCATTCAGAGACGCATGCACGCGCAAGACTGTGATGCACTCAGCGCTCGTTATGGAATTGTTTTAAAAGCAGCGTGCTTCAGCGAGGCATTCTTCTTTAATTAAGCCAAGGCGCATAGGGGCATGAAATCAAATCAGACTGTTGTATCAAATATCTACCTTGTCCATGATAGAAATTATATTGAGCTACGAAAGAGCCCGGGGAATACATAAGTCAGGCTGGCTACTTATTATCGACACAGATCAGACGCGTAACAAAGACAAAGATCCCCCGTGTAGCCTTTATCAGACTGTTGGAGCAAGTGCTGTTAGCGAGCACCGTTGACGGCCGGTACGGCACACGAGGGGGTAGGCGGCTGAGTCGACCTAGGGAAGGCCCATGACCGGTTGAAGTAATCATCCCTTGGGTGTTGGCCTTGAGTGGGAATCGAACTCAGATGGCCGGGTTCGAACCGCTACCCAACCGCTCCCCGTATATTAAAACAGGTCGTCACACACAGACACACAGACACGGGCAAGTGATCAGACACACACACGAGGCAGAGTCGCCTTCCTGCCGCACGGCATGGATGAGTGCACTCGAGTTTGCCCAAATCGATGCGCTGGCCAAGATGTTTTTTCCAAAGCAGACCCGACACTAGCGCAATGACCTTTATGTGTCTGCATTGGGTAAATGTGTACACATATACACACACATGGCATTGTTCTGGGTGGCTTAGAACACACTTCGAGCTTGTGCCCAAATAATAAGTTTTGGGGAAGTAAAAAAAGGTGCATTGATGGTTTAGTGTGTTTGTAGAAGTTTTCCGCTTTTTATATAATATTTTCCTGCACAGCTTAGTCTGGCATGTACTATGTGCTTATGCCTGCCGATAAGCACAGGCGAGCAGTATGCAACAATTGCCTATTTTTACCTAATGGCGAGTGTGTGTTTTAATTAATAATAAATATAAAATGCATTTAACAGTGTAACTGTGTGTTCCAATGATGGGCCATCATCTGATTCATTTGGTATCGTGACAAAAGCAGAATTGTACACATTTAAATACAGGAACTCAAACCACCCATTCAAAATCACAGTGTAATCCACAACAAGCGAGTCGGTGTGTTAACAATACGAATGATTTGCAGCTGAGATAGGTGCGCCTATGTCCCCGATCGTGCAGCATCTCGGAAACAAAGCAGCGTTCATCCTGGACGGTGCTTGCATGGGTCACCACCATGCGTTAACTTGTGTCATTGAACTACGGGGCTACGCTGTGGACTACGCTGTGGGCAGCAGATGGCAGTACAGAAAAAAAAACGGGTGTTGTATTTTACGATTTAAAGCTTTCGTGACTGCAGGGATTCATCTTCTTGGTTCTTTCGGTAAAGTCACGTAAAATGGAAAAAATAAAATAATAAAAATAAAACATAATAAAACAATTCTCACGACGTTTCGGCCACAACGCAAGCAGCCGTCCTCAGGTGAAGAACAGGTCTGTCGGGGAGACAGAGTTTGAATGTCTTCTGGACAGACCTGTTCTTCACCTGAGGACGGCTGCTTGCGTTGTGGCCGAAACGTCGTGAGAATTGTTTCATTACGTTTTATTTTTATTATTGTATTACTTCCATTCTACGTGACTTTACCGAAAGAACCAAGAAGATGTTGTATTTGACTTCTAAGCTGCTCCTACGTCCGTCGCGCCCTGTCTTCACGGACGCACAGTCAACAGCATGGCGATGACGCGTGGTTACGTAACCCCCCAGACCTGCCATGGGTGCGGGGAGACCCTCATCCAGCAGTGGAAGGACAGGAGGGCTGTCTGTACGTGGACACGAGACAGGCACGGGGCTCTTCCCCCTTGAGTAAATGGAGCGTGCCATTACTCCCACTAACGGGGGCAGGCACGCGGCTGCTGCAGCTCCCCTCCCTGGCAGGATTGAATAGAACGTGCCATTACTCGGGCTAAGCAAGGCAGGCACTGCGCACTCCTGCAGGGATTGAGTGGAAGAAGCCATCGCCTTGTTCTTCACCGAATGCCACTTGCGCAGCTACCGATCCGTGTGGGTTACTCTGCCGCTCCTCGAGCGTTTCACGTCAGGGGCTGGTTGTAACAAATATCTACCCTGTGCGTAATGGAAGGTGCATCAGAAGTCAGAGTGCTGAGCTGGCAACAATTCAAGCCTGATTATTTTTCAATGACAACGTGGGCCTCAATGTGCTTAGCATGGACGTGTGTGTGAGAGTGTGAGAGAGAGAGAGTTTTCTAAATGTGTGCACAAGTGCAACCACAATGATTTCAAATTGTATTTGTGGCTAAAATGCAATTGGCTTTCAAGGGCCCTTCCCGCCAGCAAAACAAAAGTCAAAGTTATTTCTTGGTCAAATCAGCATTGAAGCAATGTGCGTCTCCTGTTCGCAGCTCTGAGCTAGTGGTGGAAATTCCACATCACGAAAGTGGGGACAGTTTATTCAAGGGACATCCAGTGTTGAATTTTCACCACAAAGTGGTGCCTATTTTATAGATTACGGAGGGGTGATGAGCGGAGTCAGTCCCCCAAACAGAATTTTGAACTCGTAAGTTTCAGAATGTGAGCCGCTGCGTTTTCCTTGGGCGATAGCAATCGTCGCCCCCCGCCCCCTCCTGGCAGACGAATGCCCCAGGTCACTCTTGCAAACGACACTCATCCTGGTATCTTGAATTCTTACTTGTGTAGAGGTGTAATTGTGTAGATGTATGGGTACGGATGGGAAACAAACACAAGGGGCGTGGTTAGGGCTGTACACGAAGGAGGTGCTCGCACCGACGTCCGCACCTACATCCCCCACGGGCCCCTCCCGGGGGCCGAGTGCTATAAAAGGTGGTGAGCCGGAGGGCTCGAGGTCGAGTATCAGCTTTAACCAGCGAAGAGTGAAGACCAGCTAGAATAGGCCCCGGAGCTCCCCTGGCTCGCTGTCCTTGTCAGGACCGACCAGGGCAAGCCGGTGGCGTGGCCCCGAGAGCCCAGACTGACGTTCTTATAAGAGCCGGTCTGGAGACTCAGGGTGCCGGGATCCCAGCTTGACCAGGGCTGGGATAGGTAGCCTCCCCTAGCTCCGTAGTGGAGGACTCGGGCGTAGGTTAGCGGGGTTAGACGTTGTGTCTCCCTGATAGACGAGTGAAGGGGACGATACCCCTTCAAGTGCTGTGTGTACCCGTTACTGTGCACAAGTTGGTGTTAATAAATAAGTGTGCCTCCGACCCCGTCGTCAAAGCCTCCTGAATACTTACTACACCTGGTTAAAACAAATAACTTGAAACTACTGCACCACGTGGCCGATGGAGTAACAATAATATAAGGCGCTGAACTGTAGCCTGGTTGTGATATTTTGCGCCTGGTGGGATACGTGAGCATGTGAGACTGTTTCTTATTATATGTTCATGTGCATTTCTAAATTCTGGCCGTTTAATGGGCCACATTATATAGCAAGTAAACACGATATAGCGTAGCAACATCCATTAACTCTGGCTTTAGTATATATTTTTTTTAAATTGGAGTAATGGGTTGAAATTAAATGACAAATAAAATGAAAGGATGGTTCTGTACACAGTTAACTGACTCTAAACACACCACCCCCACGTGCACAACAATATATGCCGTTTAATTTCCAAAACAAATTAGCAATCGGAGTGGAGGAAAAGCGTTTGCCTTACTGTGGGTTTATGCTAAAATTATGTATTTGTTCGTGCTGGAGTGCACCAATTGCTCAGTGGAATGTGTTACCATGGCCGTTTGGATCTGTGTTTATATTGACCGACTCCACGATTGCATAAAAAAAAATAGGAATCGGTTTTACCCTTCCAGGCAATATAACAGGAGGTGTTAAGATGTGCAGACACCAAATATATACGTTTTGCAAGGGATCAAGTCTGCATTGGTCACACGAACTTGTGGTGAATATGTAAACGAACATGCTCTGATTCTATATTTGAAGCTTTCGTGACTGCAAGGATTCATATTCTTAGGTTTTTTCGGTAAAGTCACGTAGGTAAAACATTAAAATTAATAAAAGTAAAATAAAATTAAAATCACGACGTTTCGGAGGCAACACAAGCTTCCGTCTTCAGGTGGAACCGTCACAGCCACGACAGCTGTATCAAGTAAATGAGAGATTACAAGAGCTACCACTCCGTACTTGATACAGCTGTCGTGGCTGTGACGGTTCTACCTGAAGACGGAAGCTTGTGTTGCCTCCGAAACGTCGTGATTTTTATTTTATTTTACTTTTATTAATTTTAATGTTTTACCTACGTGAGTTTACCGAAAAAACCTAAGAATATGAACATGCTCTGATAACACACTTTATCTGTCATAAGGTATTCCAACGGTTTTAAGGTAATTTTGGGGTGCCGATTCCAAATCTGGCATCAGTTTTTGTCTATCACATCAGATTTTTGAGATATCAAATATTGAATTTTCAATAAAAACTGCAGAAGAAAAATATTAAATAAATGGGGATATCTACATTAAATGATATTATAAACACACTATCCTAAAAATACAGCACCATATTTTAACACTAAAGCAGTCACTGACTCGCAACAACTTGCAATCATAAGTGACAGAGTTAATTTCGGGTAAAATCAATGAAAATGGGGTATGCCGATAGCAGAGGTGTGGACTCGAGTCATGTGACTTGGACTCGAGTCAGACTCGAGTCATGAATTTGATGACTTGCGACTCGACTGGGACTTGCATAACAATGACTTTGTCCCACCTATGAGATGTGGACTCGAGTCATGTGACTTGGACTCGAGTCAGACTCGAGTCATGAATTTGATGACTTGCGACTCGACTTGGACTTGCATCTTGCATAACAATGACTTTGTCCCACCTCTGGCCGATAGCATAAAATGAGATGTGATAGAGCAAATCTGAGATCAGATTTGGAATCAGCACCCTGAAATTAGTCTAAAACAGCTGCAAAAGTCCAGGCCAGATTTTTTTTTTGATCAGTGTAATATATGCATTGTCTTTGATACTGATTGGCCTACACAAGTGCAATAAAATACTATTAATGGGCCACATATCGCAAGTAAACACGACTTTAAATCATAGCAGCATGCATTAACTTTGGCAGTAAAATACTCCTATTGCACCAGAATTGCACTGGTGCAATAATATTCATACATTCTGAATGAGTTAGAGTGTTGAATTTTCATTAATTTCATATTTGTGGATTGTGTTTACTTTCAATGTTTGTGCACTAAATTAATTATTCTTATAATATTAAATATTAATAGATAGATTTTTAACGAAGTTTTATCATTAAAACAAACTTTAATGTACGCAATATTATATCAAGAAAAGTTTTAACGAATATAAGCAAACATAATATCACATGATGGTACTTTTGGCAGGAAAATCACAAAAATGGCGTCACTACTTATTAGATCACGAGTGGATGGATCCAAAGCCAATATTTCTCAGAGCATCTGAAAAATGTGTACCTAGTTCCAGATGTTTCTGATTTTATTCCCTTAATATTAATCTGAAAAATCTGGAAAAACATCTAGGAACATGCATATCTAACATATTTCTGGGAAAAGTATTTAATGCTGCACCACGCATCAAAGATACGTTTAGCCTAACAGCCACAAGACCTCACATTAAATCGTAAATAACACGAACCAGTGATTTAACCGTCGGTGAGATTTTTTCTGTCCAAGAAATTAAATTACCTCTGTGGAAATGCAAAAAAACCTGACTCTTACGTGAATAGAACACGAAATCTGGGAAAAATCCACCAAATTCCAAAATGTACACAGGGACGAAAACTATTCACGATGAAGCGCACTTAATGAAACCGCGTATCGGGCGTATTTATCTCGTCGTCCGTCTGCGAATCTCGGGAGCTGCCTCGGAAGTTTTTTTTTTTGGTGCCCTTATTCATTCCGCACACGTGCACGTGGAACCATCTTGGGTTTCATGGCTAGAGCTCTGCATTTTATGAAATAGCTTTCATGCTTAACCGCCCCCTAATGCCCTCATTAGTCACCCTTCCTTAGCGCTGCTGCTGCTGCATCCTCGTCCACGCATAAAACTGGAAAGCGCTTGAAAAGAGTTTTGGAGGCATTTGAAGAACTCCCTCCAATCCCACCCCGCGTCCCAACCCCCCCCCCTCGCCCCCAATTACTTTCGATAAAAAAATAAACAAATGGCTGTAAACATCGCCCTTGATTAAACGATCCCCAGCTGCTTTCGCTTGTTCTAAAATTGAATAAAAGAAAAAAAAATTGTCCGCGACAATTCGGGACGTCAACCCGACTCGCCGTGCCCGGCCGGTGCTTTTGTCTCCAAGGTTGACCTTTGACATTGCGGCACAAGAGGCGTGCTACACACTGCGGGGCGACGTCGTGGGCAGTGATTCTACGCTCCCCACCACCAACCCGCACGGTGACTCCCAACACGATGACGTTGCGGGGTGGAGGCCCTCATTCAGCAGTAAATTATTCACAATACGGTAGCACGGTCGTTTTTGTGGTTGTGGTTGTTGTGATTGCAGTGGTTAGCGCACCACTGTTAAACCAGCCATCCGGGTTTGATTCCTGGCCACAGCTCAACACCATCGCCCATTGCTGCCCCCCCACCCTATTCACCCACCCAAATTAACCAACAATGTGGCAAAGTGTGGTGAAAGCAACCCAAACGACGGCCATCGTTTACGCACGTGTCTACCAAAGGCGCGGAGGGGTAGTTGGGGTGGGGGTTGCACTGTTAACGTGGTGGACGTGCGATCAAATCCCATCGCCCAGTCGTTCGTTTCCTCTAAACGCTGCGCCTTTGCGCTCAAACATTTAAGCGCAGGAGGCAGGGGTTCAATTTAATCGACGCACAATTGAAGGAAAATGAGTCGGGCCGGTATTTCTCCGAGTGCCCGTGGGCAGGCGGGGCCCGACGGCGGTAATTGAACGACGGTGTCCCGAGCAATTCTCGTTCGAGTCCATTTGCCCGCTCCGCACGCGTGCCCACTCGGGCGAGCGCGTGGCGCTGATCGTATCGCTTCACATTGTAGAATTCAAATTGAACCGTGGCAGATTGCGCCCTGTACACATTAAGGATTGCGAGCTGCCCGTCCCCCCCCTCTCCCATCCACGTTGCCCACCGCAGGATTACCGCGACGACGCGTGAGCACACCAGCGCGACGGGGAAGCTCGGCTTTTTACAAAGCCATTTTACACTCATCCTGTCCATTTCATTTCGCAGCGACACCTGCGCACAATATTCAGGACGGCTTTGCGCGACCTTTTCTTTTAATTGTTTTTTTGCAACGTAACAAGGGGTTGGGGGAGGGGAGGGGGTGTAAAACAACTCCGATAACTGAGGCTCGGCCTCAGTACTCCAGGGCCCATAGACGGGGAGGAGATTGGGCTCATGGCCGCACCACACACACTTTGGAACTACGAGCGGTAGCGTCGATGGTTATATAGGGAGGGGGAAGTAAGGGATAAGGGACAAAAGTAGCGGGAGCCTCCACGCGCCAAGTGGACTTGCCCTGCGCAGAAGTCCCGCGGCGGGTGGCGATCGTGGCGACCTTTAATTCCCCCTCTGCCCTGTGGGAGTCCGAAAATCCTTCGCGAGAACCACTCAGCAGCGCTTTGCCTGGCAGCACGGCTCCGACACGGCCAGGTCTCCCGTGAGCGTGGGGCCCACGCGAGGAAAGTTCATCAGTATAGATCAGAAGAAGCAACGGCAGTAGCAGCAACATGGAATGATTAGGTGGCCACGTGGTGCAATGGGGCTAATGCCAAGCAAGTCGCCGCTAAGCAAGCCTCCCTGAGGATCCAGGATTCAATTCAAACCTGGACAACCAGCTGTGCTTGAACCGGGTTCTCAAATTGAGCGAGTTCACCTCGGCCTTGTCGCCACTGATTGCACAGAAGTATCAACTGCATTAAATTTGGTTTGCCGTCCGTGCAGATTATCGCTGGCGATGAAGGCAAACATTCACGGCTTAATTAACAAACCTGCGACAAGTGATCTTCGCAGTCCATATCAAAGTGTGCCACGAGCGTGAATATAGAGCGCCCTGTTTCAGTGACTTTAGCAGTCGATCTGTGATGCCTTCTTCCAGGATGCCTCTCTGGCAAAGGGTCATCGACGTCTTGCAGTCAGAATCCACGATTGGCTAAGTACGGCGCGAAGGAAGTTCAACGTACACACAAAACGGAGGCGTTATCAGCGCGTGACGACAAGCGACGGCGCAATGTCGATATTATTCCCGAAGAAAGAAGAATTTATAACAAAAAAGTTATCTTAAAAAACAACGTGGAAGAAGGTCAACCGCTATATTCAGAAATGCCAGGAAGTTTTACGGGAAAATTGACCACAAGTGTCAGCTGCTACCGGATCCGTCTACTCGACAATTACAACTCTGATTTACTCTCGCAGCCGATGATTGGATTTCGAGTAGTATTGTCGGGGTGGGTAGTTTATCAGCTAAACTTGGAATTATCCTTCCATGGCAAGTCAGTGATCTTGCTGACAAAACCACCGTGATGGAGTTCCCTCCACCTGGCGAAAGTCTGTTGCTTTAATTGGTAAAACTTCGGTGACTCTTGTTTGCTCCCTCACCTTGCAGCTACACGTCAGCTGTGTTGCTGTCCTTGGGAACGTCACAGTGTCTGCAAAAAGAAAATGATCTGCGCTTAAGATACGGACAAGGGTAGTTGTCGCCACAAAACACTTCCCCCCCCCCCCCCCAGTCGCACATTTATATAAATGCACGATCAAATTCGTGGAGGCGGTTGAGCGTTTTAAACAAAACTTTAGTCACACGACTTGCCTGGGGTTTGTAGCGGAGACTGGATGGATTGTGACGATCCTTTGCGGACCCTTGGTTCATGCCGCGCACGGGAACGGCAAGCGTGGCTTGTGGCTGTGCATCGAGCGCAATTTTATTTTGTTTTTTTAAACCGTAAAGCTCCAAGGGTATTACATTTTCTTTTTGTTATTACGCGCTTTTATTTAACTCACTCTGTCTGTTGTTGTTTTTGTCGTTGTTGTTTATCCTCAAATCTTGTAACTCATTTTTAACCTACTTCTCAATGTGGTATCGACTGCAAACTTGGTATACTTATGTGATACTGATGACAATACCATATTCTATCATTAAAAATAAATAAATACATTTAAGACTATCGTATTAAACGTTTTCTATGAACTCACTCTGTCTATTGTTGTTGTCGTATCCTCAAATCTTGTAACTCAATTTTAACCCACTTCCCAATGTGGTATCGGCTGCAAACTTGGAATACTTATGTCATACTGATGACAATACTATATTCTATAATAATAATAAAACATATTTTAAAACATGATTTTTTACATGTTATTTTTCGGCTTGGGTCTAATTGTCCACGGTAAACTGACGTTGGCTGTAATTGACGACGGTCCCTTACGTTATGGCAAGCTTCGGGGGCACCTCCTGGAGTCGTCGAGTTCTTCCATTACAAGTACGGTACATTTCATCAAAGCGTATTTTTTTATTTTGTTTTAATATTACTTATTTAGCGCGAGCTTGGGCGTATCCACACTCTAACCCATCCCGCGTGACCTACCGGTCGTCCACTGATGGTAGATCTAGAGAATCCCCTCTAAGAGAGTGCACCTTTTGGCTCACTCTTCCCCAATGTCCAGGCGTCTGGGATGAGGTCGGGCGTTACCCACACTTTTACCCACCGCGCGCGACCTACCGGTCGTCCAGCGATATTGTAGTAACACATTTACACTGCAGGGTGAACAGGCCCCCTTTGGGAAGGGGTGGTGGGGGGTTAAAAAACTCGCCCATCATTTTTCAATTGCCGCGCTGGAAGAATGAACCCGGGCATCCTATGGATTGTAAGTCCAGCGAACTGAACCATTAAACCATGGCAGACATCCCCAGTGCACATGTGCACCACCATCTCGAGATGTCTGTCTGTCCGTCTGACGTACGTGCAGCTGGAGACGGGGGTGGGAGGGGGGTGCATTTAAAAATCAACAGTGTGCAGAACTCGGATGAGATGTGCCATAAATAATTCCCAGGATACCGCGAGTGTCGGGAGGGCGGTATAAAGAGGTGCGAGAGAGAGAGAAGAGCGCTCGAATCTGCTCAAGGGAGGGGACACGGGGGGAGGTGGGACGAGGGGGGAGTCTGCTTTAAGTAGCTAACGGATTAACTTGTTCCCTGCAAGGTGAAAAGGAGTGAGCCCAGTGCTAAAGTTTTACCAATTAACTGTTGTTCACATCTGACTGAATGATGGACATTTCATTGTTCAGGTGGTGTACGAATATCTCAACATGATCTGGGGGGGGGGGAGCACCGTTTAGCTTTTACATTTATTTATTCAAATTTTGTCAGTGAATTTCTTGACTTAGCTGCATTTGTTTTACACGTTGCGTGCGGTCCTTTGGTTACCAAAACGCAAAGTCATCGTCTCGAATGCCCCCCCCCCCACTTCGTTCAGCCTGCCGCCTCCACGTGCTGCATAGGAGGCGCCGCTAGTTCATAAAAACTCAGAGGCTCGTGCACAGAACGCGCGCAGGTGGCAAACCGCACCTGGCGAGAGCCACGGATGCTGCATACACAGAGGCTTTAAAACACCATACGCCTCTGACATTATACACTGGAGGGAGTGAGCCGATGGTGTACATGGCACTTCTCAGTGCAGCTGCGAGTGTCTGACCCGATCCCGCTAATAATTCTCTGGTTCCCTACTTTGACGTTGATGAATTTGTTCTGGCAGACGCACTGAACATGATGGATTTTTCGGCTTGTACCCTGGCATTAATCAATACGTCCTCGTTACCAACTGCACACGCAACCACCCCCAGCATCTCGCCACCAAAACCCTTGAGACTCGCTTGCTCCTCCCTGCAACCTCCCCCCCCCCTTTCTTGCCAAACTCCCCAAACAACGAGCCAACCTCACTGCTACGCAACTCTGGGCTTGCCTCGTTGCGGCGCATTCGAGCTGAATTCTGACGGGTGCCAAGCTCAGTTCAGACCTTCTGTGGTTCTCTTGCACAGTCCTGTGCAAGATACTTTTCGGTACACGCGCAATTGTGTAGGTGTGTGCAGGAGAGTGGAGAGTCATGGGGAGTGGTGGTGTAGTGTGTAGCGTACTGCGATATGAACCCAGCGACCTGAATTAAATACCCAGCCAAAGGCTAACATCAGCGGTGAATATTTCAACAAGTCTGGGGCCTAAACCTAGATGAGTGTCTGGTACTCTGTATAAACATCGGCACTCTGGCGACAAAGGTTGCCGACAATAGTTCTGGCCGCACCTCCCACTTGTGTGTCATGCCGATCTGGATAGGTGCTCGCCAACGGCACTGCCGAAAGAAATCCATCGGGCTTCTATCAATATTTTTTGGGTATCTTTGCCTTTTTGTGTGAGGAGTGGATAGTGATGGTGCAGTGGTTTGCATAATGAGGTGCAATCCCAGAAAAAAACTTTAGTTCAATTCCTGGCCACGAACAACACTGCGATTTGAACCGTCTTGTACTTCCTGTCGATTGGCTCAGCCTTAAATGTGTACCTGGTGAGGTGTGTGAGCGTTACTACAGGCAAATGGTAGGCTGGCATGGTGTAATATGGGGCTTGATCCATTGGCCTAAAAAAATGTTATTGATAACACCTAGGGTGGAAAATTCGAACAATGGCGTTCTTGAATATTTCTATATCTAGATCACAAATATGTATGATAGCAAGGTCACCATGGTAGCTGTATATGAGAGATGTTATTAGACAAGGGTACTGTAGCGTGTTTGATAGTGAATGTAATTTACGGGGGTGGGTGGGTACGAATGTGATACGAGACATCTACGGGAATGAGAATAAACAGGAAAAGTTTAACACGTAGGCTTTCGCAACCAAAATCGTCAGTAATTCTGTTTTTTTAAAAGTTTTTTACGCGATCTAACCCAAAAAATAAAACCTGTATTATAAATAGGAAAAGTGTTTACAAACTCAGGCAGCATTACACTAAGGTTCATCTGCCCACGGTCGACACTCTCTACGGTGGATTCGGGAAGCATTTGCCACCCCAGGTGGTACTGACCAACATCATTTAATAACGCGCGCTCACTACCAGCCCCGGCAACAGTTCCTCATGGATGCGGGGGGGGGGGGGGGGCAGCTGATCTGTTATGTGGGGGCCACCATACCAGTGATGTGTGGGGCCCGATGTCCACATCACCGCCTTCGCTAGGCAGGTGGGACGCGACTTCCGCCCATTCCGCTCCCACCTCCACCTCGTCGGTTGGCTCCCGCCGGGCCCCCGCCGACCGAGTGATGGGACCCCCCGGGGCTAGCGCCCTCTCCGAGGGACATCCTCGTGCTGCTGGCTAATAGCCACACGGAGTAAAACCACACACCCGTGCACACCGCAGCTATCGCTAACACGGGGGGGGTACAAACGCACTCGCACCTTATCTCTTAACGCGCGCACACGCTGCGGCTCCGCGCTCACTCTCGCCGCACGTTCCCCCACGCAGTCGCTCCACACCCATGCTCTGTACTAACTTTTATTCTCAGCGCAAACCGCGCACTCGCAGGGGGGAATATTTCGCGAGAAGTGCCTAGCCTACTGCTTCCCAAGTCCCCAGATACTCAAACGCCCTACCACGTACCTCGTAGCCACCCGTTTCTTCCCCTTACATGGAGCACTTTGGCGGGTGCTTCTGCGACCCATTGTCTGTCCGTCAGCACTCATTAATTTATTACTCACCCTTGTTAATCCAGAATGACGCCCGACTGGCGAATACACACCCTGCGAGTGTGTATTTGGTATAGGGGTCGGGGAAGGTCGTGGCGCTGCGATCCCCTGATCTCACGGTCTGCCCATCTTACCTAATATTCCACACCAGCCCCTCCCTATGTCGGGAATGACTCATTGCGGCTGACCCGGTGAACCTTTTGTGCCCACACACTATGAAGCCAACTCAGCGGCACCGCAATGAGACCTGTCCTGTGAGGGTCGGCCAATCTCCTGGCACCGGGAAACCGTGAGACTTTCCTCCTAGGGACCCTTCGGATGAAAACCCGTTGTGCCAGGAAATCCCCCGCCAGGACCCTACGTGTGTGCGCTGCGTGTGTGTGTGTGCTGTGTGTGTGCTGTGTGTGTGTGTGTGCTGTGTGTGTGTGCTGTGTGTGTGTGTGCTGTGTGTGTGTGCTGTGTGTGCTGTGTGTGTGTGTGTGCTGTGTGTGTGTGCTGTGTGTGTGTGTGTGTGCTGTGTGTGTGTGTGCTGTGTGTGTGTGCTGTGTGTGTGTGTGTGCTGTGTGTGTGTGTGCTGTGTGTGCTGTGTGTGTGTGTGTGCTGTGTGTGTGTGTGCTGTGTGTGTGTGCTGTGTGTGTGTGTGCTGTGTGTGTGTGCTGTGTGTGTGTGTGCTGTGTGTGTGTGTTGTGTGTGTGTGCTGTGTGTGTGTGTGCTGTGTGTGTGTGCTGTGTGTGTGTGTGTGCTGTGTGTGTGTGCTGTGTGTGTGTGCTGTGTGTGTGTGTGCTGTGTGTGTGCTGTGTGTGTGTGCTGTGTGCGTGTGTGTGTGCTGTGTGTGTGTGCTGTGTGTGTGTGCGCGCTGCGTGTGTGTGCTCAGTGTGGGGGCCAGGTGGGTGGGGGGGGTCGCGGCACTTGTAGAGTTGCTTCGAGGCCTTGGCACCACAGATGCGCAGCTAAGCGGAGTGAACTTGGATGGGGCGCCCTGCCTAGCACGCCGCTAGCGCCGGCCCTGCTTGCCTCGGCACACATCAAGGCTATTGATTACATCTGATTAAAGTCGACGCGCGCACCCGTGCTACTTTCATTGAATGAATCGTGCGCGCGAGAATTGGCCACTTATGAATTGTAGCACTTGCCACAACACATCGTGTAAGTCTCTATGGGGGGGGATGCTTGTCTCTGCATGAACGGTAGTGGAGCGGTTAGCGCGCCGTGCTGCGAATCTGATGACCCGAATTCGATTCCGGGCTCACGGCCAATACCTGCGACGATTATTTGAACCAGTCGATTCGGCCTCAAGTGAGTACTTGGTACGATGGGTAAACATCTCCACTCGGGAGACACAGGCGTGGTGCTGGCCACACACCCACCCATCCACCCGCTCGTGTGCCGTTCCAGCCTCGCTAAGAGCACTCACCCGGACAGTCTGTCCAGGCTATACGGGGTGAGCGAGGGGCGGTCTTTGTCTTTTGTGCTTGTGTGAGTCTACGCCGTGAAGCGCTCTCTCGCACGCTGCCCCAAGATTACAGAGGAGCGGCGGCGGGTGGCTCTTAACGCGAGATCATCACACGAAGGTGGATGGGGAGGGACAGAATTGGCAGATGAAAGAGAATTAACAACAGTCAGCCTTGGTCATGTGTTTGTTTTGACAACGAAAAGAATGGGCATTGACATTTCCGCAGATATTGGGTATATGTTTTTTTGTAATTATGCAAATGTGTTTCTATTAACCTGGAAAGCGCAACTAATGTACTCATAAGCGTCCCTTTTTTCTTTCCGACAGCGTCGTCCTCGATCATAAATGAGGGGTGACATTAAAGGGATCCGACTGGCATCGCTATCACCCCACTCGCCCCGTAGACTCCACGGCTCCGCAACTTCTCGCATCACGGTGGCTGTGAGATGTTAACTACCTCGCCTGGTGTGCAGGAGGTTGTGGGTTCGATCCCGACGCTGACGCCTGCTATATATTTGGAGTTTGCGTGTCTATTTCTTTCATCATCATCACGGTGGCTAGGAGATGTTAACTACCTCTCCTGGTGTGCAAGAGCTCGTGGGTTCGATCCCGACGCTGACGTCTGCTGTATATTTGGAGTTTGCGTGTCTATTTCTTTCATCATCATCACGGTGGCTAGGAGATGTTAACTACCTCCCCTGGTGTGCAGGAGCTCGTGGGTTCGATCCCGACGCTGACGTTTGCTGTATGTTTGGAGTTTGCGTGCCTCTGTCCCCATGGTGGCGTGGATTTCTCTCCCTCCACACTTAAAATCGACGTCACGCGTTTAGAGTATTTGCCTGTAATATATTTCCAAGCGATATGCCCACTGTGTTGATCTACGATTTGTGGCCAGGTCGCCTTGAAATATAGTCATATGGCTCAGTTGGCTTTACCTGGTGAAAGTGAAAAAAATAGTTCAGAGTGTTGCCGAACCAAAAGTGTATTCTCGCAAAAAATATGCCAGACCTAATGGTTCTACGTATGTTGAACTTTTTTCGCACCGTATGTAGCCAACCGTAATAACGGTTTTTTTTTGGGGGGGGGGAGGGGGGGGGAGGTTTGGTCGCGAAAACCTCCGTATTAAAACTGACTAGCGAACCGTGCTAATGAGAGGTGCAGGGGAGAGGACAACAAACTAAACACAAAAATCCACCTGTGTAGTGCAAAAACAACTGGCACGTATCCATTGAAGGTGGATACGTCACAATAGCGAAAGAGAGGATAACGAGATGTGAACGCGTCATCTGTGAGTGGTGAATTATTACGCAACTTAGCAAAAATTCGAATCAATCTACTTGAAATATTATTGGAACCTCATTTGCCAGTAAAAAAATATGATAATTGTTTTTTTTTTCCCTTCTATCTGGCAACAAAACTGACACCTTTTTTTTTTACAAGGAGTCATGTTTACATTGACCACAATACCTGTAGTTATAGGTTCTAAGGAAAGCTGTCTCGGGTGTGGACCAATCAACTTCAAGGACAGTGCACATTATCAGAGTTATGTTTCTTGTTTGCATTATGACTGCAGGTATTGTGGTCTATGTAAACATGACTCCTTGTCAAAAAAGGTGTCAGTTTTGTTGCCAGATAGAAGGGTAAAAAACCAATCATCCTACTTAAAATAATTGTAGTTTTCCCAGGACAGCTTCCTCATAGAGAGGAAATTCTGGGAAAACCACGTTGGGTGGCATTCCCGAATGGATATACCGTCTTCCACATATATATGACTGGGCTTTTTTTAGGTCTTCATAAAATTGAAAATCAAAACTATAAGGAAAAATTTAATTAGCAATTTCATTACTGTTTCATGTTAACATTTCGACCTTTGTTATAAATGTTGACTCTGATTACTTTTTGTACAATGTACAGTACAGCCTCTGAATATCTTTAATATAATTAGGCGTTTTAAGCGCGTAATATCAATGCTTATAAATCTTACATAATCTGACAGAACTATTTTAATACAACACAATTTTTATTCCAAACAGTCCCAATTGCAGCGATGCTCACCGAATCTCTCACAATTGACAAATCGGAGATCGTACAATTTCCATTCACGATCCGATGGATAACGTCCATAATCAATGATAATCTATAAATGTCTGCATCGTTACAAGCCCTGTATGCATCGTGCATGCATATACAGCGACCAAATATATGCAACTCTGCTGGAAAATTACAATGAAACCTTAATTTTTCAAAAAATATATGAATTATAAAAATATATATCTAGAAGAGGCCCAGCCGGTGTTGGTTATTTTCCCTCGACAACAGAGGAACCTGGAATTTCCAGGCAAAGTGCAAACGGAAAGGAATCAGCAAATGGCACAAACTGCTTAAAAACCATTTACTTAGATAAGAATTGGAAACAAAAAAGGGGAAATTCAAAACGTGATGGACAATAGCAAGGCTCGTTGTTGTACTGTACTATTTTCAATTACCTGCGGCCATTATTAGCGTGGCGAAGTGTAAAGGGCAGCCATTGATTTTAAACAAACAGGTTCATTCCACGATTTTATCTTGCGCATCATGAGCAGCAAATATAGAACGCTACATTAACCTAATTGAATATCGTACAGTATGGCCCCAGATGCAAATGTATCCGTTAAGCATTTGATTGGTCAAAATCGTCTTTCTGTCATATTGTGGGTGACGTAGGTTGTTTTAAATAGTGTGGTGTTTTTTTTTTAAGTGTACGGTATTTTCCCCACAATTGTGTTATCGGCGTTATGTCACATGACGAAGTATCCATTCAGATCTCTCTGAGCAATGCATCCCTCTATGTTAGAGAATTATTCGCAAAGTAGATGTCAAAGGGCTACCTCTGAGATCCATTCTAGTGACCTCAATTCTACACAGGAGAGGGCGGTACTTCTCACTCACTTTGCATATGAGAAGGATGTTTTGTCATATGCCAGCTAAACCAATGTGTTAATTTTCAGAGCTGTAATTCAGCCAAATTAAGTGCGGAAAAATATTAAAATTAAAATTTTTTTTCATGCATTCACTCATTCATCTCAAACGGTTGCCAGGATGAGAACCCAGGATCTCAGCGGTGCCAGCTCAAGGAGGCCGACTTCCTGGCCCACTCTACCACCTCCTGTGTATATGGTTAAAATATAGAAAGAAAATCAATTTGCTATTTTTTTTCATACGATGCTTAAAATATGGGATTAAATCATGGGAACCCAGAGCAAGAGGCCATTGCATGAGCTTACACTTCGAAACCTCGTTGTATAACAGTATTTGCTTGAGGCTTAAAGGTCTTTGTGTTATAGACTGCTAATATTTCAGAACACTCCTTTTGGCTCTTATTACGCTCACACGCCAAATGTCCATATGCCATACTTTTCGAGATAAAAAGGATTTGTGCGGTCTTAAAGAAATGGTAATTCCCCCCTCCCCCCCCCCCCCCCAATATTATTCCAATGTGTGCAATCAGAAAAAAATTGCGAGGAAGTGACAATTGGGGACTCATGCAGAGCAGTGTGTTGTCCTGTGTTCGAAAAAAAAACGGTCTGCAGAAGGAGATATCACAGACCTAGTTTTGAGATCCCTTTAAGTGAGCTCTAAACCAGACTGGTTTAACCATCTGGTCACTAAATTTCGATTTAAAGCTTTCGTGACTGTAGGGATTCATCTTCTTGGTTCTTTCGGTAAAGTCACGTGGAAGGGAAATAATAAAATAATAAAAAATAAAACATAATAAAATAATTCTCACGACGTTTCGGCCACAACGCAAGCAGCCGTCCTCAGGTGAAGAACAGGTCTGTCGGAAAAACAGCGTCTGAATGAACACCACCAGGCTTGGCAGCGTATATTTAAGCTAGGTTGGAGGGGGAAGAGCGCTTTGACAAAGGAATTTTCATATCAAGAGGAATTTAGCATATTTTTGGGAAATGCAGATATGGAATTAGTCACTACTTGTGGAATGCGTAGGAGGTGGGGGGGATTCAAAGTCATATTATGGTCACTGCCCAGATTCTCTGACTCCTGAACCAGGTGGAGTCAAAAAAAAAAACGATCCAGCATTGTATGTACGTTGAACTTCTTTCACACCCTACGTAACAAACCGTACTAATCGGAGGTGCTCACAGCCTGAATTTGAATCAAAGGTTCCAGCTACCCATCATATAAATATAACTAATTGACACGGTCGCATCCCGGTCACCAATGACTAAAAGAAGAGAAGAAAAACGTCGTATTACATTTGGTGGTTCACTTTACTTTACAAAATTCCAGCTCTGGGAATTAAAAATATTGATGAAAGTAAATACAAGCAGATGTCCGTCCTGTGTTTGTATGTATTAATAAGACAAGGTTGCATTCCATCAGCCCATGGGCTTACCACGCTAATGTTGTCAAACAGCATTTATTTAGGTGCATACATTTTGGATGGGTTTTGTTCTTCTGGGTCTCATGAGCAAAGCCGGATTTTTCAACTCTGCTGGATTGCCAGACGTGGCAAGATAATTACCTAGAGGAGGTCGTGGGTTCGATCCCGACCCCGATGCCTGTAAATTTGTAATTGTCATGTTTTCCCCGTGGTAGCGTTGGATTTTTCTTAGGGTCCTCCGGTTTTTCCCTCCACATTTATAAGCATGCGTTTACAATATTACGCTGCTATCCATTTCCCCGTAATAAGCCACTTCATTGAGCTATCATCTGTGGCCAGGTCACTTTTGAAAAGAGATAAATAGCTCAGTGGGCCGTACCTGGTGAAATAAAATTATAGTTTAGCTTTAGCTTAGATCAGGGGTGGGGAACCTTTTTTCTGCCAAGGGCCATTTGGATATTTATAACATCATTCGCGGGCCATACAAAATTATCAACTTAAAAATTTAGCCTGTTATATTTGGTCAAACATTTAATTAACTCACCGCTAATGTGATGGCTGGAACTGCTTCTCTTTGTCGAGGCGTGTGATGTTAGCTGGTATTGATGATGATGATGTTGCTACTCGCAACTGCTTTTCCAGGTTTGCTCCTAGATTTATTGAATTTCGAGTCCCGCCTGCGGTTCCTTTGGCAGGGCCACACCAAATGATTTCGCGGGCCTTATACGGCCCACGGGCCGGAGGTCCCCCACCCCTGGTTTAGATTATCATTTTTAGCAACACCACTCCATATTATAGAATATCGATTTGATTGCCAAGTGATGAACATTTCTCCACGGCAGGAGCAGGCGCCCCTCTATCACGAATAAGTTGGGCCCTTCATTATCGTAACATAAAGTCGATAGCACAGTTGTCATGAAATTGGGGGGAAAAGTCCAAAAGCACGAAACGGTACCAGGACAAAGACCAACCTGACACCAGATTCTACCACGGCGAACGTCAAAACGTTGTACCCAAGTAGCGGGCTCGGAAGTTCAAACACAACCAACCTACACCAGAAACTTGGAAAAAGTTTGTCACGCTTTGACTCATTTTCTTTGGGTCTTTCGGTAAAGTCACGTAGATAGGCTCAAAAAATAATAAAATAAACAAAAAAACTACGACGTTTCGATGGCAACGCAAGCGACCGTCATCAGGCAGAGACTTGACAAATAGTTCAAATGTTCACGGTTTTATCTCATCAACTTTCTGAGCTATCGACTGTCAAAGTTGTATACACCGATTCGGCGTCCATGATGCAATGTTGGCTCGAGAAAAAGTGAGAGCGGATCTTTAGTCAAGTGCATTAAAGCTGAAGGTTGTGGGTGGGGTGCGGGGGGGACTACGGCTCCTGCTGAAGGTTACAAAACCATCCGGGAGTTCAGTCGGTGAGCAGTGAATTCTGCATTGAATCCATCAATATACTCGTTGGCTGGCAACAACATCTACGGCAAAATAACACTGCACGTACCTGGGCTCGTGCTCGAGTTGATGACCGCCAGTGCAAAAACAAGGTGCTGGTTAAATTTTGATTTAAAGCTTTCGTGACGGCAGGAATTCATATTCTTGGTTCTTTCGGTAAAGTCACGTAGAACATTTTCTTGCTGTGGATTTCACACCTCATGTTGATTGCTTGTGTTGCAGTCGAAACGTCGTGAGAATTTTTATTGTTTTATATTTTTATTATTTTATGATTTCCCTTCTACGTGACTTTACCGAAAGAACCAACAATAAGGTGCTGGCTTTTCATGTGGATAAGCCGCTTTGTTGAGCTATCATTTGTGGTCAGGTCGCTTCTAAAAAAAAATAAGTTAGTACCTCAGTGGGCTTTGCCTGGTAGGATGAGGATGGTTTAGTATAATTTGTATGTTTTTTGGTAATTTGTTTGAATTTCCTGTACTTTCAACTCCTGACGAGTTTTTGGACGTCTGTGGAAACGAGCTTCAATGCTCCAGTAGAAATGCAATATTTTGATTCTGCCAGCAATGGATGTGGTCCACAGATGGCTTTGGTTCATTCGCTCACTCACTACATTGAGTTTGTCTGTCCATTGAATCCACCTCTGCAGAGCTTTGCGTGTTAATCCCTCGAATGCTTGGAGATTTCTCCAGATAATCCGATGCCCTCCCGCATGAAGCGAAACGTTCATGAATGGAATTGGCCCAACGTCCAAATGCAGAACTGGGTGAAGAAGCGTAATACGGGTGCCACGGTGGCTAGGAGATGTTAACTCCCTCGCCTGGTATACAGGAGGTTGTGGGTTCGATACCGACCCTGACGCTTGCTGTATATTTGGAGTTTGCATGTGGTCTCACGGATTTTTCTCAGGGTCCTTTGGATTTTCCCTCCACATTTAGAAACACGCGTTTAGAGTATTTTACTGATACAAATTTCCACTTGATAAGCCACTTCGTTGAGCTATCATTTGTGACCAGGTCGCTTCTTAAAAATAGCTGTATAGCTCAGTGGGTCTCAACTGGTAAAAAAAAATTGTTTGGTTTAAAAATACAATATTTAATAACCCTCCTGAATAAAATAGTCTTCAGACTCGGTGAGATTATCATGGATATATTATTATGAGTATGATTCATAATACATTGCAATTATAAAGTGCCTTTCACAAACAAAAAGTCTCAAGGCTTCTTGAATGAAAAGAAGAAATATATTAAAGATAGAACCGGGTGGCAGAAGAGGAATAAAAAAATATATAATGTTTTCTTTTTAAAGATTAGTTGCTTTTAATACATATTTTATACTGGATTTAAACATGTCAACGCTATCCAAGAGCCTGATCTCCACAGGTCGGGAGTTCGACAGCCAGGCCACCACCACAGTAATGGCCCATTCACCCAAAAGACGCAACCAAGAGCGAGGTATGTGCAAGAGGGCACCATCGGCAGATCTTCAATCACCGTGGTTTGTCCGAATCGTTATTAAAACATTGCGGTCACGTGGAGTGAGCATTCATTAAGCTTTTGTTCTGGACAACTGCAAATTGATTTTTTTAAACGAGAATTCCTTTTTAAAAAATCTCGTTAATTTTGTCGTTTATGATCATTACGTTGACGTTGTGGCTGACTTTGTCTGGCCACACTGCGCCATTGCAGTGCTGTGCTCGTGCCTGCCACTGGAGGCTTTGTGTTGATGATGTTTTCTTGTTCATGTTTTTGATTTTTGTTTGATGTTGTAAGATGTTTTCTTGTTCATGTTTTTGTTTTTTGTTTATTGCGGTTGCACCCGATTCAAGAGCCGAATGGCTCACAGGGCTATACCTAATAAATGAACTTTGAACTTTGATGATCAAACCCCAGGGAAGGAAACGTACGCAAGGGTGAGCGAAAGGACTGGAATAACGGTACCGTGGGTATGTTTTGATTATAGTGTGCTGATCTTTCAAGGTGTGTTGAAAAAGTTTGATACTGATATTCCTGCTGTTATGGAGTGACTCATGCAGCCAGCTATGGCTGCAAAGTTTGGTCATACATGTTATGTATTTCGTTTATTGTAAAATTTGAATCACAATTCCTATGATCACTGTTACATTGTTTTTATAGCTTTATTTTTGTGTTTTGGAAAAGTTTTGGTTTAGCCATGTTTGTTTGTTGTAGTACAGAGTTAGCCTGATAACTTTAATCTAAATTATCTCATGGTTGTTATTGTTTGACTTGCATCCCACTGGGATTTTTTGCACACAGCGTTGGAATACAGTGTTTTTTTCTGGAAGACATTGCTGTTTTTTTCTGGATTTTTCTGTTGCGTGTAGTCACTTTAAGATGTTTCTTGTTCATGTTTTTGTTTGTTGAAGTTGCACCCGAGTCAAGAGCCGCATGGCTCACAAGGCTATACCTAATAAATGACACTGAAAACTGATTTTTTTAACGTCTTTGAATGCATCCCCCCCCCCTTTCTTGTGCCACGTGGCAGATTTGTGCCAGAAAAGGCAGGATTTTTAAGAAAGGGACGCATCTTCACGCAAGTACCACATCGCCAACATCTTCATCATCAACAGTACTAGTAACGAAGAATAATCATGAATAATGATCACTCTATGAGAATTATATTTCACTGCCGTCATGTTCCACGGCGCCTCTAAGGCGAGAAGGTGGTACAGGTGTGGCCCTGCAATTGTTTCCTCACACAACTGCTGGCGGAAAAGCCCCTCTAGAGGGTATTTGGTCTACTCTTTCACGCTGGCCAGATGGACGTAATCCAAACACACCCGCAACATTCCGGAGTCATCGCCGGCTCTGTTTTCCACCTTTCTAACTTCACAACCGACACAGCGACCACAAACTCAATCGGGCATACACATACAACTATAGCCCCCCCCACATAGCCTCACAGACTGCTGGGGCAAGTACTGTCCACAGGCACCAAGGCCGGCACAGCACGTAAGGTGGCGGTCGTGTATCCGCAGCACTGTTCTTCTTGGTTCTTTCGGTAAAGTCACGTAGAATGGAAATAATAAAATAATAAAAATAAAACATCAAATTATTCTCACGACGTTTCGGCCACAACGCAAGCAGCCGTCCTCAGGTGGAGAACAGGTCTGTCGAGAAGACTATCGAGAAGACAGACCTGTTCTCCACCTGAGGACGGCTGCTTGCGTTGTGGCCGAAACGTCGTGAGAATTATTTTATTATGTTTTATTTTTATTATTTTATTATTTCCATTCTACGTGACTTTACCGAAAGAACCAAGAAGATGAATCCCTGCAGTCACGAAAGCTTTAAATCGCAGCACTGTTGTTCACACACGGCGCCAGGTATTTATTTAAGGCTGAGTTGACCTAGGCGAGGTCCACAACCGACTCAGTAGACACCTCTTGCCACTGATGTTTGCCGCAGTCGAAATTTTACGTTGAGATTGTAACGCGGTGCGTGAGCCACCTAATCGGCACTCTCACATGCACAGGAGGCGGTGGATGTTTCTGTGTGGCTGGCTTCCACCAGCTCGGTCACTTGCGAATTATTTTTTAATTGGGCAGATTGGATCGTGCTGCTGGCACGCTTGACCTACTCCGCTTTGGACACAACATCAACGGGATCTCAAACATCCAGTGTGAAGCAACCGGCATCTATAGGAGCTATACTATAGCAGCAGTATTAACCAGGGTGGCCACTGGGCAAATGCGTTTAACCTTCTCAGCCACACGGCACCGGTCGGACGAAACGGTCGTGCCAAACAAAGCCCATCTATCAATGCTTTGCCTTTCAAGTTCATCATCAGTCGTGGTGAGTACGCTGCCGGATGAAGGCCTCCCCATGCCACTGTGACCACTTCTGCGATGCCACAACCCACCAAACACCAGCATAAACGTCTTTCCGCTTACATTTTTGCCTACTCTTTGTTTTCTGAACACTAATTTGCGAGAAAAAAAAAACGCAATTCAATGCTGCGTCGGTACAAGGGCATGAACGGGGAGGTGAACTTGTACGACTTATCGCTCGGCACGTTGTGTGTGCACGTGATTTTCTGTTCAATTTCGTGTTTTTGTGTGTGTGTGAGAGTGTAGGCGGTCTGGCCTCTCTCCACAGAAGTGTTTGCCAGTTTTCCCAGGGCCTTGGGCGACTCAATTTGTTAATGGGGTTGGCTCGTGCAATTGCTCACTCGTGCAAAGAGCATTCAAATTTTCTGAAATGAGACTCGCCGATGACGGTCATCATTTAAATGCGCACACCAAAACGTTCAGTAAGTTTGTGCAAGAGAGGGGGTGGGAGGATAAGCAGGCGGTACACGTTGACATGTACTACAAGAAGAATGTGTCATAGTAGCGTGAGTTGGTATGGATAGGGAACATTTCCGAAGGGAATGGAGGGTTAGTACTATTCTCAAAGGTAAGGAAGGTTATGTTGGGATGATTTGGGCACGTGTTATGAAGAGACTTAGAAGACGCAACTTGAGGGGCGACGCCATATGGCGTACAGCACAAAGACAATGCACTATTAGGTGTAATACTGTTTGGTCTAACACTCTTTGAGGCTAGGCTCTAAAGAAAGCTGTCTCAGGTGTGGACCAATACCTTTCAAAGTCAATGCATCATCATTTACTACCAGAGCATGTGTTTTGTTTGCATGTTTACCAGAAGTATGTGGTTAATGCAGACATGATTCCTCGCAAAAGTTTTAGTTTGGTAATTTAACATTTTAACATCTATTTTAATGCCAGAAAGTTTACAACCTATTCTTATATGTATCACTTATATCACAACTTTGCTTATATAAGGTGTTCCTATATCTGCCTTTCACTGCACGTGACATGAATCAAATGCCCACGAATACAGAAACTCTCTCCTGTCCAGCACAAATGAATATGCAAAGACAAATTCTGTACCGTCTACTCCGGATCACTCACCGCAAACTTGGGGTCACTAAAAAAAGTGTTTTATAATTGGAAAAATACGGTACCATGATGGAAATCCACCTTCCAGACGATAATTCTGAATGCACTGCTTGTAAAATGAGAAGCGATGTCTGCTGGAAGATAATTAGAAACGACTGGTCGAGTGTTCTCTCCTCTGGGCTCTAATGTGTCGCGACGCAGATCCGTCTTCCAGAAGGCGATTCCGAAAGACTGTATAAAAATCGGCGTCCTCCGGATTGAAAGACACGGTGCCGAATTGTTGTTGTTTTAAAACTCCGTGGAAAAAGTAGTGCGTCTTATAATCCGGACGGTGCGATGTGACATCCAGCCAAAGTTCGAACACTTTTCAAAAACGTGCAAAATCTACCTGACCGGGCAAAAACACTCGGCAGCCGTCGCTATAATGTACGGGAGTCCCGCTTTTCTTTTTTTAAACTGGCGTATACGCATGCTAATTAAACATAGCAGCGCCATCTGCTTTGAACGTTAAAGATCCCAGGGCACTCGTTACAAGAGAAGACGACTGCGTCCCGGCCAAATGAGTCTGACGCGCCGTAAAGTTTAAAACTCGCTGTTTCTCTCTCCGTTTCGGGCGTTCGTCAGTTATCCTTGGCCAAAGTGCCCATGCTGCCTAGCGCCATTCCCTCGTGTGCCAATTAAACGAGCGCACTGCCGTGCACTAAAGGCAAAGAGGCTCGCGTCGTCGTAGTAATTTATATAACACAACAAGATACCTGGTCCTGGTACATCATTACATGACTAATCTTTCAATTTTCTTGAATTTTAGTTGTGTTTTTTTTTACTTGACGGTGACCCGAACACAAAAAAGCGTATTTCTTGAGAGTTGAGTACATCTTCTTTGAGCAAAATCAGCGTTGTTGCTTGTTGAATTTTAATGCCACGCACAAACTCCAGTGCTCCTATTGCTTTTGCGACTTGAAATCCAAAGGAAATTGAACGACGTAGCCTTATTGCTTTTCATTTTTACAATTATTGTAGCAACAATTTTGATATGTACGGCATTTCAAGTGCAGCTGCTTCTGGTACAAACAAAAATGGGCCAATGTACCACGGTGAAGTATGGTAAAAATTTCCCTCACAAAGTACATAGCGTGTTGTGGATTTAGAAAAAGGCTATACATGTGTGGTATGTCATCTCATCTCATACTATAATGTAGCGCGCGTGAGTTTGCCTGTTCCCGTTTGGAATTTTTTTAAAGCAAAATTTTGAGCGCATTATATTTTTCGATTTAAAGCTTTCGTGACTGCAGGGATTCATCTTTTTGGTTCTTTCGGTAAAGTCACGTAGAAGGGAAATAATAAAATAATAAAAATAAAACATAATAAATTATTATGTTTTATGTTTAATAAATAATTATGTTTTCTTTTTATTATTTTATTATTTCCCTTCTACGTGACTTGACCGAAAGAACCAAGAAGACGCATAATATTTGTGAAACATTAATATTCGATTATGGATTGATTTGATGTATTTATAAATGTCAATTTAATTTTTCATTACAAATTTCGGAAGTCGAATTTGTGACACTCATTTTCGACGTGTATATAAAGCCACCAATTTATCAATTTACGGGACAGAAACCTCAGGATGCTGAACTTAATTTGAGCAGTGCAACGTATCGTCTTGGTTCTTTCGGTAAAGTCACGTAGAATGGAGATAATAAAATAATAAAAATAAAACATAATAAAATAATTCTCACGACGTTTCGGCCACAACGCAAGCAGCCGTCCTCAGGTGAAGAATAGGTCTGTCGAGAAGACAGAGTCTGAATGAAACAACCCCAGGCTTGGAGCGTCTATTTAAGCTGGGTTGGAGGGGGAAGAGCGCCTTGACAAAGGAATTTGCATATCAAGAGGAATTTAGCATATTTATTGGAAATGCAGATATGGGATTAGTACTACTTGTGAAATGCGTAGGAGGTGGGCAGGGGGTTTAAAGTCATATTATGCCCGTGCATCATGCAGGATTAGCAGCATCAAAGGGAGGGGATAGAAATTCAGTGCAACGTAGTAAGATCGTCAGTGACGGTTTTGTTCAAAAGGTCGAGTCACTTAAGCAGAGGAGGGAGGAAGACAATACAATAGATAATACATTAGAACACTTATAAAAACTAAAAATTTATTTGTGTCAATTGCAGTCAAAATGTCACTTTACGATTAGCACTCTTAGCCTATCAATGTATAATAGCACTAGGGGGAACTGTTTTCTAACATGTGATAGCATTAGGAATGGATAATACTTTGTGTTTTAAATAAAGTAATTCCTTCATGTTATTGTCTATTCATTTCTTCTTGAGAGTAGTTTAGAATTTTAAATCCTTTATATTAAGTTCGCTTGCTTGCTTACAACCGTGCAAATTTTTCGTTCGTTTTTTAACCCACTTCCCGTGATCCAATCGAGCTGACATTTTCCACACAGACTCGTTGTGCGTGACAATTAATGTTCGTGAAAATTTTTTTCCTAAATTTTACACTTTTTAGGACAAAAATATTATATTTAATTACCAATTGCTTAATGGTGCAATGCAATCATCTGACCCATAGGTGGCAGCCATCTCAAGCCAGAGGACGAGAGGACTCTAGCCGCCACGCATATAAAGGATTTATAGTGAAAAACTTTGTTTTTACGGGTTATACTTGTTACCAATTCTAACACACGAAGCCTAAACCGTACGTTCGTCCTCATGGGTTCGAATCGAAGCCCGAATGCTCCCAAGCCCTCTGCACGACCTATGAGATGGGAACCCGCAGGGCGCGGCATTGTGTCCTACAGTGCCAGATTATCCCAGTAGTAGCTACTACATATGTAGCTACTACTACCTATGTAGCAGCTGCTACTACATATGTAGCTACTACTACCTATGTAGCAGCTGCTACTACATATGTAGCTACTACTACATATGTAGCTACTACTACATATGTAGCTACTACTACATATGTAGCTACTACTACATATGTAGCTACGGGCCCCGCACTTTCAAGGGCCCCACGCTAAACGCTTTCAAGCTAACAACGACACATTTATATATTTATGCGATCTAACCCCCCCCACCCAAAAAAACCCCTCTCTATAATATTGGTCGCGAAATCCTACGTGTTAAACTGACTTACAATTCCGGTTCAGTGATTTTGCACTTGCTCTATTACTATAGTACTATACCGCCTTCAACTTTTATGAACGATTGGGTGTTTTAGGTTAGCGATTTGTCGTCTTGTCTGGCTGTATAGAAAGTAAAACAAATACAATTACTTTACTATGCAAGTTAAAAACTTGTGTTTTAATATTAACGTTCATTTTATTTAGGGCCCCTTTATAACATATGCTACAAGCCCGCACTAGCTTAGTCCGGCACTGGTGTCGTAGACAACAATTCAGAGCAGTGTTCTTCACTCATTTTCAGAGGGGGGCGGCCACTTTCACCGATGAGACACCATCGGCGTGAGGGCTGCCACGCATTTGAAACCATTGGGGGGTTGACAGCGCCATGATGATGATGGGGGGGGGGGGTGTCACCATTCGTGTATTATCGCGGGTCACACACCAGGGTGCCGCTAGGGGGGACACGCGGGGCCTTGCGATGAAGAACACCGATCCAGACACCAAAAAAAACAAATACGTGGATGGGGGTTCACCTGCTCGGAAGTGGAGGCTTGAAGATGGACATCCTGGATGGCTTCGGGATGTTGCCAATAAGGCCAAGAGGAGAGGCAGAGGAAGGAAAGTGCCGCGTGACGGCATTGAAAATGAAGAATAGCAGCTCAAGATCGGACAGCATCGAGTGAGTTTCAGCCAAACACCGGCCGATGGGCAGAGGGCAAAAGAAAGCAGATGTAACCAGTTCACAAAAATACACGAATACAAAGACCCCCCCCCCCCCACCTCGTATAGCTTTAAACAGTGCTGTTAGCGAGCACCTACGAATTGTTAACAAGAGGGGGTGGGTGGCCAGCACCACGCCCGGCCGCCTTTGTCTCCCCCAGTGGTGATGTTTTACACACCACACCAGGTACCCATTTGAGCTTTAGGGGAGGCTCAGATAATCGTCAGTGGTGTTGACCGTGAGCGGGAATCGAACTCTGGTCGCCGGGTTCGTAGTGCACCACCGCTCCCCGCAAATAAATGACACACATCCCACACGACGGATGCTTCCCCTCCACCAAGAGGGCAAGACTGGAGTTCAACAACTGCAGCGTCTCACCTCTCGGAATCGGTTGCTGTGATTATCGGCAGGTCCCAGATGTGAGTCCCCCCCCTTCACCAGGTTGAATTGTATTGACCCGGCGATGCAGATAAAGCTATCTTGGTGCTGTGTCCATGGTTTTTGCTTTTCAATAGCCAATAGATTGCATGCCTCAACCCCCCACCCCAACCCCTTGCCATGTGGACCCCGTAGTGAGCACGGTCCCGGATCGATTGTGGAATTGTTAACAGATGTTTTGATTTCGTAATGAATTGTATTGTTCTAATCAACGATTTCATTACCGGCAGAAGTGATTGCGCTGTTGGGGCTCAGGAGGTCAGCAGCAGAGTTGCTTGTTAATTTTGTCGTGTAATGATTTTGTTTTTTTGTTAATCAGAAATGCAGATATCGCAAATTTCAATTATCGTGCCGATAGCTAATTTAGGCGTGTTCAAAAGTGCACGGAAACGTTTTCAACAATGAAAGTAAGGACGCCGCTGCTTTGGGAAAATGCTAAACAAAATAAAATAACAAAAACTTGCTTTGTGTAAACACAATTATATATTTTTTTGTTAATGAAAAGCCATTTTTATTTTTTTTATTGAAGAGCTTCCCGTATGGACTGCCTCAGATGCAGAAGCGTGCGCTATTGATTGTCGATCTAACGCAGGTTTTATGGTAAATGAAATGCTGTACTGTTCAAGTCTATGCGCTATATAAGCGTACAGGTGTATTGTTCCACAGGTGTATGTGTGGTGATTGTGAAATAAGTACACACGTGCCCGGCCCTGCTTAAAGGCAACTTTATTGTTTCCAAACACCGCCACCACTCGCAGGGCACGGACACGGGCAGTCCCATTCCTCTCCGTTCGTTCGCAACGGAGTCGACGCTTTCCAAGTGGCCTTCTCAATGGGTTCGTTGCAACTCCTGGTGAAATCGAGGATGCCCGACTTACGGAGAAATGCCACAAACTTTTTGTTTTTAAACGGCGATCCCGCGAGCCGGTGCAGGACGAGGCTTTGCGGGACATCCGTGAAACGGCTGGACATCTTTGTAAGAGAGAGAGAGAGAAACAAAGAGAGCGGTTCTAGCTCATCGGATTCCTGCTGTATTTAAATGAATACTCCGATTGTTGGATACCCCGGCGTATCATTTCCCCGCCTCGTCTCTCGCTCATTGGTAATCACCACAATCGTAGACTGTTTTCACTTCTTCCCACCCAGCCCCACCCCACACATCCACTCGCTCTACCGCCATCCCGACACTCGTGACATCCTTTGGAATGATTTAAGGGGCACGTCTCATCCGAGTCCTGCACGCTGTTGCTTTTAAATGCGCGCTCTGCAGCTGTACCGGACACCAGACGACCGGACGGACATCGTGCGATAGACGCAGATGCACTGGGGATGACTGCCGTGGTTGAGTTCGCTGGACCTGCAATCCACAGGATGCCCCAGCGGTTCGTTCTTCCAGTGTGGGAGTTTGAAATAATAATAGGCGGTGTTAATACCTCCCCCACCACCCCTCCCTGTACGAGCGTGCTCTAATTATATCACTCGGCACAAAGGAGAAAAGTTATCGTGATAAAGCACGCACGCACCTCTGTTTACATGATCGCATTTCAGGGGCTTGCATCACAATGCCTCTTGGGTAACCAATTAACGCCCTGCCGTGTGAGTGGTGTAATTTTTCTGACACTCTGGATTTTTGCCGATTTCCATAGTTGGTTCACTTCGCTTTTGTTATTTCGAGTGGGTCAACACGCACCGTTGCGGTGACCTACTTTGGAGCGCTCTCCGCAATTACCATCGGATCAGCCTGTTCCCTGCTGCTTGTTTTGCCAGAGTTTGGCATCTCTGACATCAACTGCCAACTCTTCCTCTGGGCACAACGCGAGCCCACAGTCAACATACAGTGCATGGGAGATGATACATTTTGCTTCTCAGAGCCACGTTTTTTGTTTTTTTGTGAGCGATTGAGAGGACCTGCCTGGCTGGCCCACTCTACCACCACAAATACGAATATTCCACCTCGTAAGAATTAACTTTGAACTTCCCTTATTGATAATTGTTGTAATTCAGATGTCCCACAACATTTTCATGTAATTTCACAAAATCAAATGCTACGTTTGGACAAGAAGCTCATCCAGCGCATAGAACGAATTGCAGACATCGTGCTGAGAATACAAATTGGGAAAATGTGCTTTCCATCGTGATGCCCGAAGTGCATTGAACAATATTGCATCCGTAATAGATCTAAAGACCATTCCTCTTCAGATATGTTTTTATCAGCTCACGTTATTTTAATGTCTTCGTATTTGACATGTTACTTATAAGGCTGAACTCCTATATTTTAACGTTACTCATCTTCTACCGAGCATTTAGTTGTTTTGGGATTTGTTTAACATTCATATTGGACGCCGCGGGTATTTTATTTTTCTCTGTGTCCCGTAAACATTTAATTTCGACGTGAAGTCTGGTCAAACAGACCCTCTTCATCCAGCAGTGGATTGACAATGGGCCGCGAATCACTATTAAGCGTCGATGTGTGTTGGTGTCCAGCTTGCTTAAGCGCATGTGTGTCACTGCAGCCTTACAAATAATAATGCTGCGCAAGACGCACGCGGCTCCCTCACCGCCTTCCACCTGGGTCGCCTCCTGTCCTGGTTTCCCCCAAGGAATATCCCTCCTGTGTGAGGTCGTTTATCCTGGAAAATCAAAATCTTCCCCCAGAGCATTAAAAGTCCCGTTTTGTTATTGTTGTTGTCAGTTCCATGCAATAATACGACACGGCGTGTACCGTACTTACCACCTCTTCCCGCTATTGTGAGATATTCTATCGTCCGCCGCGTGTTCCCGTTGCTTTGTGTTGTACCGCAGAGGTGGCAACGCTGCCATCAGCGTGTTTCCAAGTCGCCCCCGGTCACACACACACCGCGATCAACATCAACCAGAGGCTTGGCCACATCACCCCCGGAGTGTGCCGGCACTCTCTGTCCTTTCTCTTCCTCTGTTTTTGTTTTCTCCACTTCCATCTGATGGGGCCTTTTCCCCCGTTGGCTGTGGATTTTTCACTTCCACCAAGATATTCGGTGCCTCGCCGAGTCTCTCGGGCCAATTGAATTCCCACCTTAAGACGTCGCTGTGTGTGTGTGTGTGTTTTTTTAAAATGCCTTTTCACTTCCTTCATGGCATGCGTAATTTTATTAGTGTTTTTTTTTACATTTTTTTATGTTTTAAGCTCTGTACAGAACGTTGTAAACTCCGCGTGAAAGGTGCTTTAAAAGTGTAAATCGTGATTACAACTTGCTTCATCTCGAAACCCACCGAACACGGCAATCCTTCGTATCCTAGTTAAACAAAACAATATATATATACGGTTGCTTTATTGGAAATGCTAATTAATTGAAAAGCCAGTACATTCTAATCCTGGTCCATGGCACGCTGCACCAGGGAAGCACTTTGGGAAGGGGGGCCTTAGGGGGAGGGGGCGGGGGAGCGGGGGGGGGGGGGCGGGGGGGAGGGGGGCGGGGGGGAAGTGGACCACCCCGGCAGCTCGCAAGGGTTGATGGCGAGCCGCGGAGAAACGAAAACTTAATTAACGAGCGGTGTGAAAAGGCGCCTGCGTTAGTTGCTCCCTGTGCACCTGCCTGCCGCCGTTCTGCCATCTGCGAGTGCGAGTAAAGGAGGTTGGGGCTGGGGGGTGGCGTGGGAAGGTTGAGACGACAGCGCGCCGCCCGTGAACGAGGAGGAGCACTGCACGCCACGCTGCGGTTCGTTCCGTTGAAGAAACGCCTCGATTATCCACTGCTCATTGAAAACCTTTACCACGGGTCCTGTGACCCAACGACAGCATCACCAACACCACCGCCGCCTAGGTGTGAATCTTACTGGTAGGAACCTCTTGGTTACACCAGCCCACAGGGGATTATTGTGTCCGTCGTGCAGGGAGGGGCTGGGTGGGGAGGGAGGGTGGGGAGGGGCTGGGTGGGGAGTGTGGGGCTGGGTGGGGAGGGGAGGATGGGGAGGGGCTAGGTGGGGAGGGAGGGTGGGGAGGGGCTGGGTGGGGGGTGGGAGGGGTGGGGCTGGATGAGGAGGGGCTGGTCACCCCTTGGTGCCCTTATAAAGCTCAACGTTTAACCTACTCACGCCGGCTTGTGCCCGCCCTCACAGGCGGGCATATTTGCGGAATACACCACGCCACCGTTGACCCTGGCCATTGACCGAGCAACCCAACGTTCCTACCAGCTCCCTCCGCAGGACAATGTGTTTATTGTTTCCCTACGCTAGAGTTGTCCAACGATACTTGTCGGGCTGGCCACGCAATGCGCGTGGCGTGTGCAGGTTACGTGTGCCATCACGTGACATGGTGTCGATTGGCGGCGTCGTGATGCCACGAGCAGCAGCTGCCCTGTACATTCGTGTCATCCAGCACAGAGGCGAGGGTTGTCGGATCACGCAGCTGTTGTGAAACTGCCTTCCCGTGGTTCGTCCAGGTGCTATACTCTGGTTCGCCAAGAGAAGGCGGTACAGCAAGTGGACTAATCACCATCTGTTTCCATCTGTACAGGGATTTAGTGTTGCTTCCGCGCACGTGTAAGTTTTCTCCGTGTGCTCCAGTTTCCTTCCTCACACATATATATATAAACACGCATCAGTTGGCTGACAACATTTAAAAATTAAAAATGTTATATTCGTATCCAACCGTGCACATCGGAGGTGTGGGGGAAGGACAACAAACGGTACAACCCTCCTGAAAAAGGTCCCGTGACTCATTGCGGCTTTCCGGGATGAATAAGTAAAGAAATGTAAATAATGTCCGTGTATATGACCAATGGTTTGTACCTCTGGTCTCCAGCTCTCTCACCTCTCTTGTTTATCTCACCATTCTTTCTCTGGTCTACAGGCCTGTCGTCTATGTTTCTTGTTTATCTTTCTGTCATCTCAACTAATCTTTATTCCCGTCTTAGAGAGCCATATCTTGACGGTTCATAGCTTCGCAGGCCACTTCAAGGGGCATTGCAGGTCACATCTGGCCTGCAAGCCAGCAGTTGAATTCATAATGTTGGACGCTTGTAAACATCACGTTTACAGGCATTGTCATTGTCTTCTGTGCAATTAAATTGTTTGCATTTTTTATACTTGTGACGGACCTAACGATTATGAGTTAAACATTTTGATTTAAAGCTTTCGTGACTGCAGGGATTCATATTATTGGTTCTTTCGGTAAAGTCACGTAGAAGGGAAATAATAGACATATTTTATTATAATAAAATAAGAGAAAAATCTGTATTATTTTATTATTATTTTATTATTTCCCTTCTACGTGACTTTACCGAAAGAACAAAGAATATGAGTGCAACATTATCATTGGAAACGGCGCCTGTCTGTTCTTTACTGCCGTGAGCCTGCGGTAGAAATTCCACATTCCTATCATTTAACAATAAGTTGCTGGATAAAGGCCTCTCCAAGCCACCGGTGTCTCTCACGATTCTGCGATAATGTAGTAATCCACCCAGCATCTGCACACGAGCAGATTAATTTCGCTAGGGATGTCACGTATTGATAGGGCAACTAATCCATAATACAGATTTTTTGTGGGGGGGGGGGGTTAAATTACGTAAATATATTAAAGTGTCGTTAAACCCGGCTCAAGTGACGTCATCACATCTACCCCTCTAATTAAGGAACGAAACAGGAGGATTTCTCCACAACTCTGGCTGTCGCCTGATGAAGCTAGTTGTAATTACTGGCGAAACGTCGTACTCAGATTGTAAATATTGTGGCTTTGCTCTCCAACACGCCGGTGTGCTGTACAAGTGACGAATTGGCACGTTCTGTTTACGTGACAACCCTTACTAGTTCGCTGTGTCGGGTGGTGGCGGATTTAACGACACATTTATATATTTACGCGATCTAACACAAAATAACTTATATTATGGATGGTATTGGTCGCGAAAGCCTACGTGTTAAACAAGGCAAAAAATGTTGACTTCCCACAAAGTGCTATTATTTTATCGGCCTCTGGAGTAATGATGGGCCAATTTGACCCCCACCCCCCGAGCAGGATGTTGAACTCACAACCTTCCGATTGCGAGCAACGGGCCGCAACCAGTGCCACCAGATGAATCTTCGACATCTTCAGGACCATCATCCTCGGTCAATCCATCCACTTCTGGACGAAGACCTCCCCAAGCCGTCACCATCTCACGATTCTGTGGTGCAGGACCTGACTCCGTCACTCGAGCTCCTCGGCGGGCATGAACTCAAGACCGCGTTCCATTCCCTACCTTGGCCGCCACTCCGTCAACTCACCACCTTAACAAACTATACTTACACCCCGCATCTCGTACACTGCAACACCTCTCTCCCCCCCATCCCCCCGTTGCTCACCCTGCACACCACCGTGGCCCACATGGCCACACCACAAGGGCTGGGGGTTGGTATCTGAGCGCGACTTTATTCCGTGGCGTACGCTTCCCGCAGTGAAAACAGAACCCCAGCCCGGCTGTGGCAAGGAGCGGAATATGAGACGCTTTCCGTTGCGAGTTGTGGTGGAGGTAGGAGGCTGGAACTGCTTTGTGGGCTTCGTGCGTTTTGAAATTGTATTTGTATCGCTGTTGCCAGGCAAAGGTCCAACATCTCAAGCGGGCAGCATACATAAAGGGCTCTTGAAGGTGTGATAGATAAGGGTCACTACGACTCGTGAATTGTGCAGGATTATGAGCACCTTGGGGGAAGAGGCGATTGGAGTGAAGAATCGCAAAGAGAAGTGGTGTGGCCTGCAGTGTGGTGGGTGGGTTATTCGAGTGTATGAGATGGTAGGTTATTGAGTGAGTGGGTGAGCTGGTGGGTGAGTCGGTGAGTGAGTAATTGTGTGAGAGAGTGAGTGGGTGAGTGTGTTGTTGTGACCTGCAGTGTGGTGGGTGGGTTATTCGAGTGTATGAGATGGTAGGTGATTGAGTGAGTGGGTGAGCTGGTGGATGAGTCGGTGGGTGAGTAATTGCGTGAGAGAGTGAGTGGGTGAGTGTGTTGTTGTGACCTGCAGTGTGGTGGGTGGGTTATTCGAGTGTATGAGATGGTAGGTGATTGAGTGAGTGGGTGAGCTGGTGGGTGAGTCGGTGGGTGAGTAATTGTGTGAGAGAGTGAGTGGGTGAGTGTGTTGTTGTGACCTACAGTGTGGGTGGGTGGGAGGGTGATTGAGTGTGTGAGTAGGTAGGTGATTGAGTGAATGGGCGAGTTGGTGGGTGGGTGAGTCGGTGGGTGAGTGAGTGTGTGAAAGAGTGAGTGGGTGAGTGTGTTGTTGTGACCTGCAGTGTGGTGGGTGGGAATGTGATTGAGTGTGTGAGTAGGTGGGTGGGTGATTTGAGTGTGTGAGACGGTAGTTAATTGAGTGAGTAGGTGAGCTGGTGGGTGAATTGGTGGGTGGGTGGGTGAGTGAGTGTGTGAGAGAGTGAGTGGGTGAATGTGTTGTTGTGACCTGCAGTGTGGTGGTGGTGGTTGAATACAGTGTGGTGGATGAGACGACCGGCGTCTGGTAGAGAGCGAGTCATGGCCACGGGTGGAGTGATCGACACGTGAAGTTCACGGCAAGAGTGTTAACCATGGCAGTAGGCTGCAGCAGAGTGATAAGGACAAATCCTCCATTGTGAGTCCCACAGGGAACAGAGGGACATCGATGCAAATGGATTTGGCAGAATTTGAAGACGGAGACTCGTGTGGCCCCGAGGAGACATCATTGATGAGCGCTGAGTGACGGTTGAGGAATAGAGACTGGTGGTTGACACGTGGCATTGATGCCGTGACACACGAGTGACTCGCCGATGGCTCGCCGCGATTACGCGGGCGGTTTAACATCGCCGGCGAACGTTTGCGATTGACGCCGATAACGATGATGAATTATTTACGCGGAGTAATTGTCGGCACCCTCAATTAGACGGTGCGAATTCATGCCAAGAAAACTTTAAAATCGTTAACCCTTCAGAACGGCGTTCGCCACAGTTCCGCCTCTTGATTGATCGGCGAAACAGATTAATTGGAAATCTTTATTCATAATGCACAGCGAGCGTAAAACATCTCGTTCGCGTCGCGCTGTAGGGGCGTAAATCACCACGGTGCGTTTTGGTTGTTGTTGTTGTTGCTGCTGCAGGCGACACGTGAAAGCGAAATGCGCCGCAGAAGATGATAGCGCCCCCCCCCCCCCCCGTGAATAAGACGATGAGCCCGTTCCGTCGTGAACATCTCCCCCCCCCCCCACTTGGCTCTCTCGACAAGGGGCGCGGTGACTCAGTGGAAGCGAGCGGGTCCCCGTGGGCTCCTGGTACGAGGGGCTATTAGTGGGATTATTAGTTGGATTATTAGTGGGATGATTAGTGGGATTAGTTTTGGGATTATTAGTGGGATTATTAGTGGGATTATTAGTGGGATTATTAGTGGGATTATTAGTGGGATGATTAGTGGGATTAGTTTTGGGATTATTAGTGGGATTATTAGTGGGATTATTAGTGGGATTATTAGTTGGATTATTAGTGGGATGATTAGTGGAATTAGTATTGGGATTATTAGTGGGATTATTAGTGGGATTATTAGTGGGAGTATTAGTGAGAGTATTAGTAGGATTAATAGTGTGATTTTTAGTGGTATTATTACTTGGATTATTAGTGGGATTACTTATTAGTAGGATTATTAGTGGAATCCCGCACAAAGTTCACACCGTGGACGCGAGCGGGTCCCCCACGGCTGTTGACTGCGATGGATTATTAGTGGGATCCCGGACAAAGTCCGCGCGATAATTATATTAAAATCCACACCACACGCAGCTTGGATACTCACTCAGTGCTGAGCACTACGACTTCCGTTCGTGCGCTCACATGATCGGCATTAGTCACTGCGCAGGGAGACAAACACTTGTTTAAAAAAACACGATTTTCGTCCAACATTTTGTGGTTGTCTCGTCGTAGTGGTGTCTAACAATGCTGGGGGGAGGGGTGGGGGGTGTGGGTTGGGGGGTGACCCACGACACCGGCCGTGGCTGCGCAGCCTCTAACCTCTGAACCTTGACCCCTCGTGCCTGAACGACGACGGACACGGCTCCTGACGCCAAACGCGACGACGAGGAGGTCACCCAACGGGACGGGCCGCGTGCCGCAGGAGCGAGTGCACCGCCGCTGTCAGCGAGCGGACGCTTCTCTTTGCCCCGCTCGGGACTCGCGGCCGGGGAGTTTTTTTTTTTGTATTCGACATAAATAATGCATAGCGTGATGAATATTTTAATATAGAGCGCATAATTTGCTCCTCCGAAATATATATAAAAAAATATGTCGTGCGACTCACCGCGCGTCGCGTATCTCTGCATCACGATGTATTAACTTTATGAACAAAAGTCCAGCGCATGGAGGAGGGTATGCATTTTGCATGCAAATTGCCCCGTCTATTTTGTACTTCTGTATAATAATAATCATCTGCGTGGGTGTGCATCGTCCGGCTAGGTCACTCCGTGGAAGGGCGAGCGGCTCGCAATCGGAAAGCTGCCGGTTTTACGATCCAGATTTGGGGGGTTGACGCAGACCACCATCGCTATTTGTGGTCGATCAAATGAGTACCACTTCGTGGGGGACGTCGAGCGTGGTTTGTTACTATGTTGAGACTTGTCCCTGCCATGTGGGATTTAAGTCACCGGCTCAGGGATGTCAACATAAGAATGAGCACAGCCTCAATGCTCCGTTAAGCAGGAACTAATTTCAGCATTGGCTTTCATGTATACAAAATATAGAAATGTATGTTAAACTCAAAAGTACGTTTGTTTTTATAGACGGACAAAAAAAAGATTACGGAGATTTGAAATGTCATTTATGTTCGTACATGTGAATAAAATACGAAATGAAATTATACGTTGCGATGTGGCCCGTAAATCAAAGACAGGCTTCCTTCTGCAGTGTCAGAACCACTAAACCATTATTCCGTTCGTAAGTATTTACCAACATCAAAATGTCATCGTGACCTAAGCAGTTGTTGGCCACACCTCTCGCCAGTGCAATCTACCACCCTCCTCCACTCCCCCCCCTGTCAGATGCCGCGGCTGCTCAACAATAGACACGCCGCCTCCAAGATCTGCCCAAACACTATCCCACCATCTGGTCTTAGGTCTTCTCTTCCCCCGGCCACTGGGCTCGTGGAGACCACTCCCATTGGCTGTCTTGGCAAACCGTTCGTCACCCTTCTTGGTTCTTTCGGTAAAGTCACGTAGAAGGGAAATAATAAAATAATAAAAATAAAACATAATAAAATAATTCTCACGACGTTTCGGCCACAACGCAAGCAGCCGTCCTCAGGTAAAGAACAGGTCTGTCGGAAAGACAGCGTCTGAATGGGAGGGGTTTTCCGACAGACCTGTTCTTCACCTGAGGACGGCTGCTTGCGTTGTGGCCGCAACGTCGTGAGAATTATTTTATTATGTTTTATTTTTATTATTTTATTATTTCCCTTCTACGTGACTTTACCGAAAGAACCAAGAAGATCAATCCCTGCAGTCACGAAAGCTTCAAATCGAAGCGTTCGTCACTCATCCGGTGGTACGTGTCCCACCCAGCGCTGCAGTTTTTTCATCATTGTCATCATCATCATATCTACAAGACTCACCTGCATGAACTCTTGTAGATCCGTGCTTTGCTTATCGGGTCTCGCCACGACATCGGTCGCATATACCTGTGCTAAAATGCACACAGATATCAATAATAATGCTCTTTATTTAGCAGTTAAAGCCTCAGCTATAGTGTGCGTATGGAAGGATATAATACAACACAATTTGCATTTAAAGAGCATCTAAATCAGGCTGCATTTAAATGTAATGTACAAGAAGAAAGATGCGCGTTATGAGATCGTGCAAAATATGAGAGTGTGTGTTTTTTTAAGCAGAAGGGAGAGATTATGGACAGCAGGGTTATGATATAGGTGGAAATATTCACTCACAGCGCGTGAGAAGAGGGATGTTTCTAGCCTGGATTGGGACAGAGATATCGAGTCAGCTATGTGAATGGACAGAGGGAGTCCACATTCTAGGGGTGTCAGCAAAGAAGGAGTGACCTCCCATGTAGCGAAGATTAACACTGAGTATTGACATTCGCCAGGTTGTGGAGCGGAGAGGCTACATGAAAGAAAATAGCAGTGAGATGAGAGGGGAGAGCTAATCTTGTAGTTTTAGAACTGTTTATTTATAATTGCCCTGTGAGCTCAGAAACAGAAAAAAAAACTGTAAATTTTAACACACAACGTTTGCAACAGGTCGCATAAAAATATAAATACAATACAGCAATGAAAAAAGCCAACAAATTTTAAAAATGTACAATATATGACTTCATTATTAATTAAATATTTAACTGAACTGAATATTAAGATTAGAGAAACATATTGTTAAATAGTGCATCTCGAGCGAGGAATAAGATTCGATCAAATATTGCAAAACGAGGAATAGAAACGCCTTTGGTAAAATAGCTTTCCTGATGCAAGGCTAAATTGGGAGCCAGTGGAAAGATCAGTATTGTATTTGAGTCATGTGGCCTCATTTACAGGTGTGGGCAAGGAGTGTTGCTGTGACATTATGGGTCATTTGGAGTTTATCAGCGAGGCTTTTGAGAAGGCATTGCAGCAGAGATTCGCGGTAGTCAAGATGACATGTAAGATTATTGCCAAAAGAGGAAATAGACCCACGAAACATTGCGTCTGTGTAATTGCTGACGATTTACTGCTACGTATGGAAAAATGTGGGCTACTTCTGTTTTTTCTTCTTATTCTGGTTGTGTAGAAATCATGGACATCCAGAAAGGTCACAGTACAGGTGTCCGCATGGACCCAGAGCATGGCTGTGGGTTTGCACTCATCTGGTGGAGTGTACTGCTCGTGTGAAAAAGCACAATTATGAGCAACCTCCTAAACCCCCCGCCCACCTCCTACGCATTTCACAAGTAGCACTAGCCGCATTCCTGCATTTCCCATAAATATGCTAAATTCCTATTCTTTTGTCAAGGCGCTCTTCCTCCTCCCTCCCAGCTTAAATAGACGCTCCAAGCCTAGGACGTGTCATTCAGACTCTGTCTTATCGACAGACATGTTCTCCACTCGAGGACGGCTGCTTGCGTTGTGGCCGAAACGTCGTGAGAATTATTTCATTATGTTTTATTATTTTATTACTTCCCTTCTACGTGACTTTACCGAAAGAACCAAGAAGATAGGAGCAACCTTTTAAGTGGCAGCCCGCATGACACCGGTCATGTTTACTTTGTGCAAATTAAATCGCCTTACGCTGGCCAGCTTGAATTTAATAAGCCCCAGCCGATAATTAGTTAGCAGTGTAAATATGCATTATTGCATTTATAGTGGGCCTTTGAGACTCACAATCAATTGAGTGTGAATAAAGCTGACAGTGGTAAGATCATTCCATTACGGGGCACGCGCGTAATTGTTTGACAAGCAGCGCATTTTGACGGGCCGCTATTTGTAATTAATTCATCTGCAGAAAAATAAAACACAAAAAAACAACGTAGCTCACCTTCAACGTGTCGCAGCAGAAGGCGGCCTCCTTTCTTCGGGATGGCAGGGGGGTGGGTGTGCAGGGGATGAGTGCTTCGGAGGTGCCAGATGTGCAGTGAGGTTCCATGAAAATCCGCACTGTGATGCAGTTTGGAGCTGGCGTGCACCCGGGGTTGTGGTCGCTCGCCCACGAAGCATCGGTGGCTGGGTCAATGACTGCGGGTGTCCGGTGAAGAGCAGCACTTTTCAAGACTCCCATTCCTCCTGAGTTGTTACCCAGCCCACGCGTAGGAGTACAAGCACAGCAGCCGATCTTCTTGGTTCTTTCGGTAAAGTCACGTAGAATGACCTATTCAGACTCTGTCTTCTCGACAGACCTGTTCTCCACCTGAGGACGGCTGCTTGCGTTGTGGCCGAAACGTCGTGAGAATTCATTTTATTATGTTTTATTTGTATTATTTTATTATTTCTATTCTACGTGACTTTACCGAAAGAACCAAGAAGATGAATCCCTGCAGTCACGAAAGCTTTAAATATAAACAGCAGCTGATGTCTGCACTGACCACCACATCTCCCCGCGTCTCGTAACAACCTGTTTCGAACGGCGGACGTCCATTCACGCTCCATCTAGGCTCAAAGCCTGCTTAGCTTCCGAATGTCTGGTGAGGTTGGGTGCTTTTCAGGTGACATATACCTACGTGACTTTACCGACAAAACCAAAGAGTATGAATCCTTGCAGTCACGAAATCTTCAAATCTAGAAGAATCAAGTCTGCATTAGCCACACGCACGTATGGTGAACATACAAACATTGCATGCCGATGTTTGCCACAAGTACGTGTGGTCAATACGTACTCGATTCCTTGCAAAAGGTTTCTATTTGGTGCTTGAACATCTTAACACCACGTGTTTGATTACCACAGAGGGTGAAACCTCTTCTTACGTTTGTCACTGGCGCCACGAGAGTTTGAAAATTACACAAAAGTGCGTGAGAGTTATTGGTAGGGGGATAAATAGAACGAAGATCGCTGTCAAAGCGGCGACGCGTCACGTGGGTGAGGCGAAGTTAAACAATGATTGATGCGTGAAAAATAAATAAATAGAAAGAAACAATTTTTGTTAAACGCCTGAACGTCGTCCAACGTAAAGATCCGCGCAGCTTTGTTCGTGCTGTTAAAAATGCAATGCGAAGCAAAATATATATTTCGATTTAAAGCTTTCGTGACTGCAGAAATGCATCTTCTTGGTTCTTTCGGTAAAGTCACGTAGAATAATAATAATAATAATTATAATTATTTTATTATTTCCATTCTACGTGACTTCACCGAAAGAACCAAGAAAATATACATTTTTGCGCGAGAAAAATAAAATGCGTTTAAATGAACGCGTGCGGTGGCGGTGAACATCCTCATTATAATGTTTCGAAAGGGATTCGTCACGCGCAGAGGGTATACACTCACATGTGAGTGCGCGTCAATGTTTACAAGCACTTCCTCGCCGGCTTCCTTGACTCGTCTGCTTAATTGCTTATCTGTCGCTTGTATATTTATTTCTGACTTACATATTATAGATTTATTGCCGATGACGTGACCTGTATAAGAATAGCGATGGATTTCATAAAAATGATAAATTTAGAGGCACGCGGGACAATAAGCAAACACAAAGATGCCCCGTGTAGCCTTAACAGGCTGTTGAGGCAAGTGCTGTTTGCGAGCACCTATGAAGGCCGGAACAGTACACGAGGGGGTGGAGTCCCCCCCCCCCCCACTGCTCATCTTTTCACACTGCACCAGGTGCTCATTTAAGGCTGAGTCTACCTAGAGGAGGCTCAAGACCGGTTCAGGAATTCGACACTTGTTATTCGTTGTTATTGGTCAGTGCGATTCTCAAAGAAAGTCGATAACGAAAGTAACATTTGCCTAGGATTTGCCAATAATCAGACACGCGCAACGCGTGAAGACAATTCGTGTGTTTAGCAAAGTAGATCGATACACGTGCAGAGGCAGGCAGCCTCTGGCGGTCTTGGACTCTGTGTCTTTGAGGCCCAAATCCTCGTCATCGTGGGAAGCAGACGCGTGGATAATTACTGCTGTATGGCTGACGGAAATCAAGCGGCAGTGTAACTATCAGTGCATCGTGCAGGAGCGCTTGCATGTGTAGTGTTGTAAAGGACGGACTTCTAAACTTCTTTATGGCAAACACTGTTTATTATCTTAATACACAGTCCCTATCACACTAAGGGGTATATGGTCCCCTCACCCGTTACCCTGAGGAGGTACAGCCTCCGGACCTTGCAGGCTTCCTCTGGCTGGACCTAGGGGATCTCTCCCCGACCACTGGTTACATTGAGCCCTAGCCCTGATAAGGGCTGGAGGGCTTGGTCCAGGGTCCTAGATGTCTTCGGCCGACTTGGGTCTTCGTGTAGCAGAACTGGCCAAGAGTTCTCAGCGCTCTGGCTTTTATACCTGTCCGTGGCCGGGTTGTCCAATCCCCGGCCACCTTGTGGGACCCTCCGATTGGTCCTTCCCAATCTGGCGTTTGAATCCTACCTCACCCCATTTGACCCTGACCATTTGATTGAGCGGGAAAACCTTGTTAACGATCCGCTCTCTCACAGTTTGCGAACAGCGAGTAGTTAACACCACTACACATGCAGCGGATCAGGGCCATTGAATGCCCGGGTCGTTTCGCTCTGTAACGGACACCAGAAGCACGGAGAGACGCACGCTTGGGATGGCACTGCAGAGATGCGACAGAGAGGCGCATGCATGTTATAGGACAAAATGAAAGTTACTGCCATTACGTTGGCTGCTAAGAAAGGTGAGTGGGGGGGGCAGACTAGAAGCATCATCGATGGTGGGTGGTCGAGACTGATGGCCGTCGAGTGAGGTCGATTTGTCGAGGGATGGCGATGGCTTGAGACGGCCTTCATCCAACAGTGGCTGTATTGTAGGTGTTTCTGATTATAACGACGCACGCACACACGCACGCACACACACACACACGCACACACGCACACACACACACACGCACACACACACACACGCACACACACACACACGCACACACGCACACACACGCACACGCACACACCAGATTGGCAGGAAATCCCGCGGGTGTAACACGGCTTCAATCTGACCGCTTCGCTTTTGATTTGGCCGTCCTGAAACGGGAACGTGAAGCGGACACGGCCGGGCAGATGTATCTCACTCGTGCCGCTGGAGATCTCCGACACGCCGGACGTCTTTGCCGAGTAACACGCGCGGTGCAAGTCGAAAGAAAAAAAATTAACCCGTAAAAACAAAGTTTTTCACTATAAATCCTTTATATGCGTGGCATCGGTTTTATTTTATTATTCATTTCTGTTTTTCTTGAGTAAGAGTTTCATTTTTTATCACATTGGTATTTTAAATTAAATATGAAAAGTTTTTTTCCTAAAAAGTGGAAATTTTTTGAAAAAAATTTTTTGAAAAAAAATTTTCACGAAAATAAATTGTCACGCACAACGAGTCTGTGTGCAAAATGTCAGCTCGATTGGATCACGGGAAGTGGGTTAAAAAACGACCGAAAGATTTGCACGGTCGAAAGCGCGCAAGCAAGCAAGCAAGTGAACTTAATATAAAGGATTTAAAAATAGACACCCATCGGAGAGCTGCACAGTCAACAACAACAACAATTGGACTCCAAAGTCCGTCAACTCATCTGCACCCCCCCCGCCCCCCCAAATAGTCCCCCTGCCAAAGCAGTCCGTTCACGTTCGTACGAAACGTGGAGGCGTAATTGGTGAGGGAACTCTATGAAGTTGCGAGAGAGAGAAAACTAAAGCTGCCCCACCCCACCTCCTGCCACCTGCAACGCGACATTAAGTTGCAGCTTTACACCACCCCCTACCCCCCGCCCCCAAATGATTGTTGTTTATAATCAACGTTTTTGGGTTTAGATCGCGTTACTGTATTTATAAATGTGTCGTAACCCTCCACCACCCGACACGGCCAATCAGTAAAAAAGTGTCACGTTGACAAAAGACAAGTAGTTCACTGCTTTAGCCCACCGGTGTGTTGAAGCGTGAGTGGTGGAGGGTTACGACACATTTATAAATAACGCGATCTAAACCCAAAAACGTTGATCATGAATAATATTGGTCGCGAAAGCCCTACGTGTTAAACTGATTGTTGTTTACTTAAACGATACCTCGCCTGGATTTTCTCCGCGAGGGTCTTGCGTGGCATTTCACGCAGCGCTGGTTATTTTGGATAGGCGGCCAGAGTGGGGGGGGGGGTGGAGAAGGGGGGGGGAGGAAGAGGGGGAGGAAGGGGGGGGGCACCCGTCAATCGACGGGTAACGACGACGCTGTCGTCGACGTGCCGAATACCGCGTGTTGTTCGGCATGATGTCCGACGTTTCGTTCCACGAACCTAAAAATATGATTACATACCTGCCAACCCCCTTATCAGTGCCCTACCTTGTTACAGACCAATTCAGATATTATTGGTCATCCCCGTGCCCTTATAAATCTCCACGTTCATCCTACAACGTTCCATCACAGAGGAGAGAAACCCACAAACAAATGAGACGTTTTTTCCTTTACTCAATTTCCTTGTACGCGAATACGGGTAACCCGTACGGGTTGACAGGTACGTGATTAGTTCGATGCAGTGTCTATAGTCTCCTTCATGCAAATTGATTCTCACAGTCTCCGTGGAATCACAGGCACGAGCTGGAAGGCTGTGGCAGGCGGTGGGGCCGGCGTCAACAAACGCTCTGCGTTTCTCCACATATTCAGATGTTTTTGTTTCAGCCAATCAGTGATTATTTATTATACACGTGGTCAGAAAAGCGGAGCGCCTAGAGAAAACCCACGCATGCGAGAGGGGGCAACGCTATATCTCATACGGAAGGAGCAGATGCTACCAGTCCACACTTTGCTGTACTGCATTCTGATGGCGAGCCAGGGGCACGACGTCGCCTCCACGTCCCCCGCGTGAAAGGGGAGTTTCGCAACATTTGTGCGACCCACCAACCCTCGCTGCCTCGTCCACAGCGCTGGAATACAGGCAACCACGCGCGGAGCCACCATCACCTTGTGGCGGCGGTGGCGGTGATTGTGGTGATTGTGGTGATTGTAGTGGTGGCGGTGGTGGCGGTGATTGTGGTGGTGGCGGTGATTATGGTGGTGATTGTGGTGGTGGCGGTGGTGGCGGTGATTGTGGTGGTGGCGGTGGTAGCGGTGGTGGTGGCGGTGATTGTGGTGGTGGCGGTGGTGGTGGCGGTGGTGGCGGTGATTGTGGTGGTGGCGGTGGTAGCGGTGGTGGTGGCGGTGGTGGCGGTGATTGTGGTGGTGGCGGTGATTGTGGTGGTGATTGTGGTGGTGGCGGTGGTGGCGGTGATTGTGGTGATTGTGGTGATTGTAGTGGTGGCGGTGGTGGCGGTGGTGGCGGTGATTGTGGTGATTGTGGTGGTGGCGGTGGTGGCGGTGATTGTGGTGGTGGCGGTGATTATGGTGGTGATTGTGGTGGTGGCGGTGGTGGCGGTGATTGTGGTGGTGGCGGTGGTAGCGGTGGTGGTGGCGGTGATTGTGGTGGTGGCAGTGGTGGCGGTGGTGGTGGTGGCGGTGATTGTGGTGGTGGCGGTGGTAGCGGTGGTGGTGGCGGTGATTGTGGTGGTGATTGTGGTGGTGGCGGTGATTGTGGTGGTGATTGTGGTGGTGGCGGTGGTGGCTACGCAAGCCCGGGAGTTTCTTCAGGAGCTTAATTCTATTATTCAAGAACTGAACTAAAATTATCTTCTGCAGCCATTCTCTTGATGCCTGAGGCACACCGCTCTGATTCCGTTGGCACGTTTGGGGCGCCGGTATGGAAAGATGTTAACTACCTCGCCTGGTGTGCAGGAGTTAGTGGGCTCGATCCCGACACTGACGCCTGCTGCTGCATATTTGGAGTTTGCACGTTTTCCCGATGGTCGCGTGGATTTGTCTCCAGGTCCTCCGGTATTTCTCTCCACATTTAGAAACACGCGCTTCGAGAGTATTTTGGCAGAATGTAAATTTTCCCGCGATGAGCCACTTCGTTGAGCTATCATTTGTGGCCAGGTCGCTTCTGCAAAAAGAGCTACGTAGCTCAATAAAAAAATATTGTAACATTCAAAATAAATTTGGACGGGAAAAAAAAAACACGAATACATTCCACGGGTTTGTCCTTCCCCGGGCGACTTTTCGCTCGCCTAACTGTCTGCAGCGGAGGAGGCTCCTTGCCAAGGATCGCCGGTGGATTCCGCAAAGGATGGAGATGGACAGCCAGTTTTGTTTTACCAGGTTTAGCTTTCTACCAGGTTTAGTTTTCTTTTTTCACACTTTTGTTATGTAGGCTAGGCGTAGTCACAAACCGAACCTCTCCATAGTAAAGGCTCGGTCTTTTGTTATGAAGTCTATTCATAGTCTCAAGCCGCACCTTACCATAATAATACAAAAGTGGGCCATTCCTGCCCCCCCCCCCCTCAACCATTAACCATTATATATACGGAGTGGTATCTCCTGTAATCTCTCATTTACTTGATACAGCTGTCGGGCTGTGACGGTTCCACCTGAAGACGGAAGCTTGTGTTGCCTCCGAAACGTCGTGATTTTTATTTTATTTTACTTTTATTAATTTTTATTTTTTACCTACGTGACTTTACCGAAAAAACATAAGAAGATGGCGAGGGCGTCAACAGCGGTAGCGTTAATTGGCTTCGCTCGCTCGGTCGAGGGACTCGCTGCCTCCTACCACACCACCCCCAGCCTCCCCCCCCCCCCCAGGTTAACGCGACCCAGAATGTGGGCACATGCCCCCGATAATTCTGGAGCTCGGAGCGAACGCAGGCGGGCATGTGTTTACTATTGCGCAGCTGTTCTCATGCAGCTGCATTAGATTTTGTTGTTTTCGTTTAAATTGGAAGCTGCTGAGCACCTGCCCACAGGTGGAAGCTGCCAGGACGGCCAGAAAGAAACATCGCGTACGAAGGTGTTGTAATAATGGGGATTGGTTTCGAGCCGGTGGTGATTCATGAGTGAAGTTGAGTGCGCGTTGTGTAGGCAAAAATGTCAATTGCTCTCGGCGTGGATGATTTACACGACAATGCTGCAGTAAGTGTACTGTCATCGACCAATGAGTGAATCGTGTTGTCCCAGAAAACAACACAGAACTAAAAGGCGATGAGACGAACTGAGTGTGCAAAAGGTTAATGACGAGGAATGTGCAAGCATCCTGTGTTGAAAGGGGGAATGAGACGTGTCCAGGCAAATGGTGTACAGCTTTGATCATCCGCAACATATACGTGTGGTTCCTGTGAACCATACGGTAGTGAGTTGCTAACTACCTCGCCTGGTATACAGGAGGTCGTAGGTTCGATCCCGACCCTGACGCCTGCTGTGTATTTGGAGTTTTCACGTTCTCCTCGTGGTCGCGTGGATTATTTTCCGGCTCCTCCGGGGTTTCCCTCCACATTACGAATCATCAGCAACGTGCGTTGAGATAATTTGGCTGCCATGAATTTACACGTGATGAGCCAACTTCGTTGAGCTATCATTTATGATCGCCAGGTCGCTCCTGAAAACGAGCTGGGTGTTTGAAAAAGGTGGATCCAATTTCAAAGCAGTATATTTCACGATGGCAACGGGTAACAATTACACGACAAGTTACAAACGGTTTAATGAGTTATAAAGTTTTATTAACCATTTTATAAATGGTCTATGTGTCCTCCACCTGCTGTACGGACAACATCGAGACGATAGTTGAATTCGTCCCAAACGCCTCTCAAAGTGTCTTCTTCCACTGAAGTCATCGCTGCCGTGATTCTGTTTTTGAGGTCATCCAGATTAGTCGCTAATGGTGGCACAAACCCACGGTCTTTGACGTATCCCCACAAGAAAAAGTCGCAGGGAGTGATGTCTGGGGGGGATCTTGGGGGACAGGAGTGTAGCACCAAGTCTTGGGGTCGCGTGCGACCTATCCAACGTTGAGGCAGCGTGTCTTGTGAATGACTGAGGCTAGGGGCTGTTTGTGCGCTGGGAGAGGCATCGAGCGGTAATCATTTGAAACTCTATGCCCCGCCCTTTCAAGTGGTAAGAGTTTCATTCATGGGCGGTTCGTGGTTGCAGAGATATAGCGATTTCAAATCGGGTAAATCTTTTTTAAACACCCTATATATCTGAGTGGGCCCTACCTGGCAAAATAACAGAAACATTGTTTAGTTTAGACTCCTGCCACACCGTGCAGCGGGGTGCCTGGCTCGCGCTGGTAAAAAAAAAACGCAGCGTGGACACCGCGTGCCGAAATCTCCATCAAGCTCGACGAGAAGAGAAAAAAAAAACCCCCGAGGCGCCTCGGCGAGGAAGCTGCGGTGTAACCGGACGTCGCGACGCGCTACGATTCTTACGCTCGTTCTCGTGTCCTTCACCGGCACGCCGCCGCGTCGCCCGTGCCCAACGTGTAGCGAATTAACGTTTAATTTATTGATGGGCCGAGGCTCACGACGCTCCGACAAAGGCGCCTCTCGCCCGCTCGGCTGCATCTCCAGACGACAGTTGCTGCTGCCGCGGGGAGCTCGGGTCGCAGCTGACAAGATCCCAGGCTCGCCTTCGGATAGAATCTCATCGGATTTGACCTTTAAGGTGTGGAGACGGTGGTGTGTGTGTTCGGGGGGGGGGGGTTAACCAGTGATTTCCTGCTCTAAAATTAGTGCAGGGCAGTGGCTCATCTCCGCGTTTTCGGTCTCGAACCACTAATGGAAATGACACAAGGAGGCAAGTCGTCCCACGTGACATTCGACTGTCTACTTCCTACAAAGTAGTCATCATAGGCTACGATCAGCTTCATGAAAGCCTCCCGAAACTGTTGACATCTCGTACTCATTACTCAAAAAAATGCGAGTGAAATGTTTGATCGCGATCTGAATGCAAGCCACGTGTTCGCTCACTGCTGCGCCAACTACAACGCGCAATCGTCATTAGATACAGTGAACGAACGTCATCGAAAATCATCGTCATCGCCATCATCATCGTCGAGTGTCGCCTCCAAGCGGGGAGGTTGACAGACTTGGATCCCCATCTGTCAGCTGTCGCATGTTTCTTGTAACTTAGCGCAGACAAACCACTTCGGCTTAAATTTGAGCACGGGGGGGGGGAGGGGGGGACATTTTGCGGCTGCGCAACGTTTTGCCGTGGTGTTAGACGATGCCGTGGTATAACGCGGTCAGCACGCTGGACTTGGTAATTCAAACATCACCACTCCGTTGTGGCAGGTGAAACAGGTGAAACAATGGTGCAGGTTTATGAAATCACGCCCCCCCCCCCTCCGCTCCCCGCCTCTGTCTATCCAGCAGCAGTATAAATGGGTACAAGCGCATGAATGCAAATTCATGGCAGCCAAATTATCTAAACGCACGATGTTTCTAAATGTGGAGGGAAAGAAACTGGAGGGCCCGGAGAAAAATCCACGCGATCACGGGGAGAACGTGCAAACTCCAAATAGACCGTTGTCAGTCCGGGATCGAACCCACGACCTCCTGTATACCAGGCGAGGTAGTTAACATAACGCCACCGTGTCGCGTAGCCCTGAAATTGCCTACTCAAGAAGTGTGAGGAACCACGTTGAATTTTTTCACACGGTACGTAGCAAACCGTGCTGATCGGAGGTGCGGGGAAAAAGACAACAAACTAAACATAAAAAAAGCAGTTCTAAAGAAATGAGTTTTCAATATAGATGTAAAATTGTTTATCTCCAGTGGCGTCCTAATATCGGAAGGAAGAGCGTTCCAGACGGCCGCAGAAACGCATTTGAAGGCGCGCAATGCAGCGATCGTCTGTGGTCGATGGCAAGCAGATAGCTGCTGTACGGATGGGCCGGAGTTCGCGTGATGGTTTATGCTCCTTGCCGAGATCAGCGAGGTATCGTGTATTCTATTATTTAATTTAATTTATTATTTTATCTTTAGACGTGATTTAACCGAAAGAAACAAATAATAATTCCTGCAGTCACGAAAGTTCTAAAATTAAGATCGAGGTATCGTGGTTCGTTTGCGGCAAGCTACTTTGTGTGCAATGAGTAGCCAATGGGAAGGTCACTTCCGGTGGGATAAGGTGTGGTTCCTCCCACCTGTTGGAGGCCATTTTGCCCACAGTGGCTTGAGTAGGCAATTTCAGGGCTGCGCGATACGGTAGCGTTATGTTAACTACCTCGCCTGGTGTACAGGAGGTCGTGGGTTCGATCCCGAATTGACGACGGTATATTTGGAGTTTGCACGTTCTCCCCGTGATCGCGTGGATTTTTCTCCAGGCCCTCCGGCTTTTTTCCCCTCCACATTTAGAAACAACGTGCGTTTAAATCATTTGGCTGCCATGAATTTACACATAATGAGCCAACTTCGTTGAGCTATCACTTGTGATGACCTGGTCGCTTCTGAGAAAGATCTCAGTGGGTTTTACCTGGTAAAACAAAATAACAAAAATAGTTGAAATAGTTTTCAATCGTTTGTTTGTTCGTTACTGCCGTGTACGTGTCACCAGCGCACTGGCGGTGTCAAGCATCCTCTTCGCAGAAGCGGAGTCACGTGGACATGGCACCTCAATTTCATGGTTGAATTCCGGAGCCTCGGTCACGATCGGCCTGCCGCAGAAACATGTTCATCGCCGAGATTAAATGAGTGCACAGCGGTGATGTCGTACAAATTGAAAGGAATTTGAGGTTGAAAGCTTTTTGAATGGTGCATTAAGCGATGGTACAGTTTGACAGTACGCTCGCTGTTAAATCGTACATTGTCACTTGCACACTTTATGTTTTTTCAGTATTATTCATATTTTATAATTACATCTTGAAAGGGTTTTTTTTTTGTGAAGTTAAGATTTGAATCGTGCTTGTTACCGATGAAATCTTTACGATCTGTGTCTGCCGAAATGTGTGAAGTTGAACCAAATGTTACAACGAGTGTAAAGATTCAATCTCGCATTGAAAGTGCGCGTGTCCTATCAGACGTAACGCCGCACGTCTGCAAGAGGCGCAAAGCCCGTTAACGTCTCGGTCATCTCCAAGAAACACAACGTGCACGTGGGTCGACCCCATGATCTCAATTGGAGCCTCGTTGAATGCTGTGAGAGAAAACAAATCACGCCGGCAGCGTCGGACAAAGTGCATCAGGAGAGCGATGAAGAATGCGATAAGGGTATCGCCATTGGTGCGAGATAATGCGTAAATTTTCCTCGATCATTTATCCGTATTGTTTTGAGCGGGGGTGTCCATAAATGGGGCCACTGTGTTTTGTTTTTGCCCGCTGAAACAATATTGCTCCAGCAAGACAACGCGCTGATGGGGCTAATAGAAATGTGGAGAGACAGCGGAGTCCTGTTGATGTTTTGCTCTATAAAAACAAGACTCACTAACACCGGCGCAAAGACAACCATTCCCAGTACAGCCTTAAAACACTGCTGGGGGCAAGTGCTGTTAGCGAGCGCCTATTAAGGCCGGCACGGCACACCAGGGGGTTGGTGGCCCGCACTACGACAGGCCGCCTTTGTACCCCGAGTGCCAATGTTTTTACACGTCGCACCAGGTACTCATTTGAGGCTGGGTCGACCCAAGGGAGGCCCAGGACCGGTTCAAATAATTGTCACTGGTGTTGACTGTGAGCGGGAATCGAACCCGCTACGGTGCAGCCGTTAGCCCGCCGCACTACGAACCCGGTAACCGGGACAAGAGAGCACACGCTATACGGTGCCGCTTGAGATTGAAGTGTGTTCATTTCAAGGTCACGCCGTCTGTTTTCATTCATTTGCCCGTCACAACTGAAGCACTGTGAATTCGATGACGATCCCTCGATATTTACCGGTTGCTCGGCGGAGTCAAGGAGTGCATCCGCAGTGAACTTACACACGCCGCAGGGGAAAGAAGGAGGAGATTTTTAGCTGTTGGATTTCACAACAAAGTTAACACACTTAGTGCGGGGCGGTGGGTGATGCAAAACACGGAGAATCAACTTTTTTTCCATGTGTATATTGAGAGTGGCACTCTAATACACGCTCGCATCGAGCATACAAAGATCAGCCCTTTCATCGTGTTTGTGACTCAGAAAACACAAAACAAAGAACACTGGTGCGACCATTGTTTATGGGTTATAGAGCCTGAGAATTTTTGAGGGTTATGAGCACTTGACACAGATGTTCAGTGTGAAGAGGGCTGATGAGTCATGCCCCGCCACGTTTTGAATGTTGTTCATGTTGCCGAGCAGAGGCTCAAATGCCCCAAACACCAAACCGCCAGCCACAAGCAGCACTACTACAGGCCCAAAAGACAAAAAGGCTCAATCTTAATTTTGGAGCTTTCGTGACTGCAGGAATTATTCTTTGGTTCTTTCGGTTAAGTCACGTCTAAAGATAAAATAATAAATTAAATTATTTCTGATTCTGACAACTGTTTTTTTATTGCACCTTCGATAGTACTGCTTGTTTGTGACGAGCCTTTTTTTTCTTTTTTTCTTTTTAATTATTTTATAATTTAATTTATTATTTTATCTTTAGACGTGACTTAACCGAAAGAACCAAAGAAAAAAAAGGCTCGTCACAAACAAGCAGTACTATCGAAGGTGCAATAAAAATAACAGTTGTCAGAATCAGAATTTGTATTTGTTCTGGAGAAATCCGATGAGCTATGAAGTGCTTTTCCACCGATTTCCAGTAGGCGCGGGTCTGAAAGTTACAGCAAATAACGATAGACAACAAAACGATTGTATCTTGATTTTAAGCTTTCGTGACTGCAGGAATCCATGCTCTTTGCTTCTTTCGGTAAAGTCACGTAGGTAGAAAATATAATAGATCACGACGTTTCGATCGCAACGCAAGCAATGGTCATCAGGCGGAAGATTGCGTTGCGATCGAAACATCCTGATCTATTTTTTTTTCTAGCTACGTGACATTACCGAAAGAACCAAAGAGTATAAAACGATTGTAGTGTAAAGTATAGGGAAGATAAGCAAGTCACTATGAATAAATGAAATAAAACGAACCCTTTTTTTATTTGTCCAAGTAAAAACCAACTGAGCTATTCGTTTTTTTTTTTCAGAAGCCACCTGACCACACACGACAGCTCAACGAAGTGGCTCATCGTCACGTGGACATTTACCCGAAACGTCTGTTGACTTGAGCAACGTAACGGCGAACTTGGGGAGGGTCAAAAAGAGAAAACGAGAGGGAATTCCAGAGCCGAGCGGCGTGCGGAGAGAAGCGTAGAGCAAAATGTTTTTGACTTGCGAGCAACGGTGGGGTGGTGGTCCGGGTGGGAGAGCCTTGTGAGAGACAATACGGTCAGAGCGACATGGACTGCGTCCTCGACGTTACATTTGGGATGAAATTAAAGCATCGTGGCGGCTTTTCGCAAAAAAAAGGGAGCCTCTTTTTCGGTGTCCCCCCCACCCCCCCCGACACTTTTTTTTGTCAAACGGCTTTTTTTTTACTTTGCGTGGAGGGAATAAAAAAAAACCTAAAATGTAAAATGAATGCGCCGCTGTGATACGACGCCGTCATAAGGCGCTTAAAGTCTTTGGAGCGTCGGGCGCCGCAAGCATTAGCGCGCGGCATTTTTGTCTTCTCCACGCCTTCCTTTCACAAAGGTCACTCTTTCATTACGAAGTAAAATAAATAGCCCTCCCTTTGGGCGTTGACATTGAAGTTACTTCGTATGCAGGAATGCAGATAAGCACGAATTGAATTCCACGCGTGTGCCATCGCCAATTCTGATAACATTCTCCCACATCCCCTGTGGATTTATTTCCCCCCCCCTCCACCCCTTGTTCTAACATTTATGTGTCCTTTGGTTTCATCAACTTGTGCGAAGCAGCTGTGTCGGGTGGTGGCGGGTTTAACGACACATTTATATGTACGCGATCTAACCCAAAAAAACAAACCCGCATCATGGATTGTGCGAAGCAGTTTGCCATGCCGCGTGTACCGTGTGTGTTAGAAATTGTTTATGTGTTTTGCTGTTGACACTTTGTGGGGATGAGTGAGCGCGGAATTGACCCCCGCTGGAGGATGAAAATGTCCCGGCGCTTGGCAGACAGGGGGAGGCTATCGGAGTTGTGCATCGCAGATTGGTGGAAGCGACTGCCCACGAACTTACATTTCGGCTGCGATCAAGATCGCCCCGTGGCTGCTCCCGAGCGAGCAGCAGCAGAAGCAGCAGAAGCTGCAGAAGATAGCGAAGTATGTGTGTGGGCGGAGGGGGGGGTTCGTGACTTTTAAAAGTGGTGTCACCAGGGGCTGGTATCGAGAGGGCGATGCGTGAGACAGCGGATTTTTTTTTGAGCTCCGTGGTGCTTTCTCGCCATCGTTAAAATAGACACGGGACAAGAGATCGTGGTTCTCATTATGAGTGGTATCATCGTCGTCGTTGTCAGTATCAATTGGGGCATCCACATACCTGTGAACCCATACGGTTTACCCGTATACTTGCCCAGGGAAATTGAGTAAAAAATTAAAAAAAATTGTTTATTTTGTTCGTGTTTCTCCCTTGTGATGGGACTTTGTAGAATGAACGTTGAGATTTATAAAGGGGGCACTGGGTGGCCAATGATGTCTGAATTTGTCTTTAACAAGGTAGGGCGCTGATGAGGGTTTGACAGGTATGCATCCGCTGCGGGATGAATTATCTTGAAATGACAGGGGAATGTCTGCTTTACACACCGTCTGTTTTCCGAAATGGATGTGAAAGCTGCATAATTACAACGACCCTCCAAAGAAAACTAGGAGCAAGATGCGCGTTAAGCGTAAATGCTTCACCCCGAGCTTTCAATACTCTGATAGTGCGCTGTCTTTGAGTTGTACGCCTTTGGGCGTTATCTGGTCCAACACCAATGGAGACTAGGCTCTAAGAAAAGCTGTCTCAGGTGTGGACCAATCAACTTCAAGGATAGTGCTAATCATTATCATTATCAGAGTTGTTTCTTTTTGTTTGCATTTTGACTGCTTGTGTTGTGGTTATTGCAAACATGATCCCTTGTATAAAGGTGTCAGTTTTGTACCAGTTGAAAGGGTAAAACCATACTACTAAGATGCGCGTTGTTTTTTTTAAGGATGTTAAAAATGTCACGGCCAAACAAGACAAGCGACGTAAACGTATTGCGGACAGCGGGTCCAGAAATAAAATTAGAAAACCATTTATATGAGAAAGGAAAGTTAGATTGATTGGACGTGTAATGCGAAGACAAGAACGTTAATATAATGTTCTGCCTGGGGAAAATCATAGGTACATGAAGCTGAGGATGGCGGTGAATTAAGCGGACGCGCAATTTAAATAATTGGATGCAACTGGGGGAATCCAATGGAAAGTTCCCGAGTAAATATGATGAAGAGAGCAAAGATGGAAGGAAGTCCACGATCGCCGGGGTGCTTGAGAAAGACACGGCACATTGAGGGGAGAGCGTGTTTGCTTGCTGTCAACAACAAAAACAACAACCTTAATTTTGGAGCTTTCGTGACTGTAGGAATTATTCTTTGGTTCTTTCGGTAAAGTCACGTATATTATTTTATCTTTATACGTGACTTTACCGAAAGAACCAAAGAATAAAAACAACAACAACAATGTTTACTCTTTCAATTGAATGCATCGGCACTGTTGTTTTGCTATGTAGAGCATTTTGACACGTTGAGTTTTACGGTCAGTGCACTGCCGGACGAAAGCCACCACCGTCTCTGATGACGCCGCGGTTAAACAACCGGCAGAGCACCGTGCACTCGAGCTGACACCTCGAGCTGTCGATCGGCGCGGAATGGGGCCACGTGAAGAGTGCCTTGCGGTTGGTGTAGAGGGACGTGAAAGGGACGTGCACGGTACAACCACTGCCCCACAGACCTCCAGGCCGTACTTAGCACCCCCGATGTGAAAGACACCCGTGTCACTCGATTATGCACAACCCCTGCCAAGCCCTTGACCCACCCCCCCTCCGCCCCCCCCCCCCCCAGGACATGCTCCCTGGACAGAAGCTCACTTCCTCATTCTGCTGTCCGGATATAAAAATAATTTTCGATTTAAAGCTTTCGTGACTGCAGGGATTCATCTTCTTGGTTCTTTCGGTCAAGTCACGTAGAAGGGAAATAATAAAAATAAAACATTACATTTTTCTTTTTCGATTTAAAGCTTTCGTGGCTGCAGGGATTCATCTTCTTGGTTCTTTCGGTAAAGTCACGTAGAAGGGAAATAATAAAATAATAAAAATAAAACATAATAAAATAATTCTCACGACGTTTCGGCCACAACGCATGCAGCCGTCCTCCTAATAATAATAATATTAATGATAATAATATTAATATATAAAGCGCCCTTAATCGTTCTCATGGTGCAATTGTCTTTCTTTAATCAAGAAAAAAAATGCGGATATGAAAACAAAAACAACTAAATAAAAGAGCCGAACAAGAGGGGGGAAGGAGAGGCATCGGAAGAAGGCGGGGAGGGGGGTGGGGGCATGAGCGGGGAGACGAGACGGCGGCGTTGCCTGGAACGACCTCCCGTGATGAACACATTGTCAGCGAAATCACCTTCAAATGCCGAGCTCACACACGGACGTCTGCTAGGTTCACCACGCGCCTTGTAGGGACGACCGAGTCTTTGAGCTGCAGGGAAACCAATGACGGTGCCGATTAAAGTGAACCCAATGAGCAAAAATAAATCTGGGACACTTTACTGAGTAGCCCGTCGAAACTTGAATTCGTAGCGAGGTGTGTGGTGTATGTTAATATAGGGTGTGAGCCAAAGCCGTAATTATAATATATATTGGGGGGACACATCCCCCCCCCCCCCCAATATTCAAATATGCTCAAAATGTCCCCCCCCCCCAATCTATTGCTATAAAATAGATTTCTGTTCATATGATTGTGGTTATGGTTGTACATTATTAATCCCGAATCTCTGCCATTACATACAATGAAACAAGAAAAGGTGAAAAAACGAAATGTAATACAATACACTATTAGACATTATTGTAAAAAACAAAGAAAAAGTCCATCCCATGTGTTAGTGCATTTTTGGAAATATTTTAGGCAGGAAATGGCAGGAAATTACTTTTCAAATTTAGATTTTTTTTTTTCTGAGGGGGAGACCCCCAGACCCCCTGTAAGATTTGGTCCCCCCCAATGTTGACTCCATGGCTACGGTGTAAGCCATCGCGTAATGTCTTTACGATCAGGATCATTTCATGCAAAACTCTCTCGTCCACGCACGCCAGAGTGGGAGTGACACAGACAATGGCTATCTGCGGGGGTTCTGTCGGTGACAACTTGAAATACGTACACGCATTTTTTTTTTATTAACTGATGCGCTAAAGCCTGCCAACGATGACAAACCCTGCCGGTGATTTAATACGAAATTGTAAGAAGCAAAAAGAAGGGGGGGGAAAACGAGGGTGTTCAATCTCGAGCCCCCTCCCCTCCCACTCCCACTCCGTGACCTATGGAACTGGAAGCTGGAGGCGCGCCGTTGAGTGCCGGGTAGTAAATTCCTGGCATGCGCTGCCATGCATTGCTCGGAAATGCCAGGGTACCCACCCTGTATCACCGGTAATTTAGCCATTGAGCCAGAAAATGATACGCCACGTTAATGGTTGAAAAATATATATTGTATAAAAAATATATATTGTATATATAAAATATTTATTTCAACCATTAGGGGACGCCGCAGTGGCGAGATGTTAACTCCCTCGCCTGGTATACAGGAGGTCGTGGATTCAATGCCGATCCTGACGCCTGCTGTATATTTGGAGTTTGCGTGTCTCTCTCCCCGTGGTCGCGTGGATTTTTCTCGGGGTCCTTCGGTTTTCCCCTCCACACTTAGAATGAACATCACGCGTTTAGAGAATTGGGCTTCTGCTATACATTTCCACACGATAAGCCCACGACTCTTGCCCGATTGAGTGGAAGTCGCGATCTAGCTGCGAAAGGGGGAAACATGAGGGCACACACGCGTAACAGCCCTGCGCCGAGTCGCATATCGCACGCTTGGATAACACTGGTCAACAAAAAAAAAAATTCTGGCCTGGACTTTTGCAGCTGTTCTAGACTAATTTCAGGGTGCTGATTCCAAATCTGATCTCAGATTTGCTCTATCGCATCTCATTTTTATGCTATCGGCATACCCCATTTTCATTGATTTTACCCGAAATTAACTCTGTCACTTATGATTGCAAGTTGTTGCGAGTCAGTGACTGCTTTAGTGTTAAAATAGGGTGCTGTATTTTTAGGATAGTGTGTTTATAATATAATTTTATGTAGATATCCACATTTATTAATATCATCTTCTTGGTTCTTTCGGTAAAGTCACGTAGAAGGGAAGTTATAATGTATTATGTTTTATTTGTATTATTTTATTACTTCCCTTCTACGTGACTTTACCGAAAGAACCAAGAAGATGAATCCCTGCAGTCACGAAAGCTTTAAATCGAAATTTATTATTATGTTTCTTCTGCAGTTTTTATTGAAAATGCAATATTTGATATCTCAAAAACCTGATGTGATAGACAAAAACTGATGCCAGATTTGGAATCAGCACCCCAAAATCACCGATAAACCGTTGGAATATCTTATGCCAGAAAAAGTGTGTTGACCAGTGTAATTAAACCGGCCAATAATCACCCGACAAACAACCCCTTGCCTGCTCAACAATCACCCGCACGTGAGCTCGGCGACTCTTCAGTTTCAGTTTTCAGTTGTATTTATTAGGTATAGCCCTGTGAGCCATTCGGCTCCTGAATCGGGTACAACCGCAACAAACAAAAAACTAAAACATGAACAAGAAAACATCTTAAAGTGACTATGTGACTAAGTGCAAACAGAAAATTCAAGAAAAGACAGCAAATATTGCAGAAAAAGCACCGTTACACACCAACGCTGTGTGCAAAAATCCCAGTGGGATGCAAGTCAAAGAACAACAACAACCACAAGACAACTTAGATTAAGGCCATCAGCCTAACTCCGTACTACAACAAACAAACAGGGGCAAACCAAACAACGTTTTCGAAATCACCAAAATAAAGCCATAAAAGCAATGTAACAGTGATCATAGGAACTGTGACCGAATATTCACAATAAACGCGTCAACAACATGTACCATAGCTGGCTGCATGAGTCACTCCACAGACTCTTGAAATTTTACCGAGTGAGGGCGAAATGATGCTGGCCGTTTCTACCAACAAATAGGTTAAAGTAAAAGGTGCGGTCCTGCAAATGTCTGGTTCACGCCACCTGCTCGCTGAAGGGCCTCTGCTTAGAAGGAGCTTTCTAAAGGGTATTTGACCTACTCTTCCAGCCTGGGTGTGTGGCCAGCGGGCAGTAACCACACTTTTATCAATCGACTGTGGTGTATCTGTAGGGGTCTTACGGAGGAAATATGTGTCGAGCTGATATGTATGGGATCCTACGGGAAACTAGCACAGTGGGCGGGGCTACGTCAGTGCACGGGCAGGTGCCCTCTACGACGTCCGCGCTTCGGACGTTACGATCCCCCGGGGCCCCACCCCTCAGGGAGGGGGATGTATAAAAGGGGAATGTATCGGGGGGCTGGAGAAAGTTGGGTTAGCTAAGAAGAGAAGACGGAAGACGTCCGAGATAGAGCCCTGGTCTCCCCCTGCTACGCCGTCCTTGTCAGGACCGCGCAGGCTCGAGCCAGTGGCGTGGTGCCAGAGCCAGAGCCAGTGTTGGTCTGGACTCTGAGTACCGGGCCCGACTGACCAGTGTCGGGCCAAGATAGCCTCCCATAGTCCACGAGAGGAGGACTCTGAGGCAGGCTAGGGTTAGCTAGGAGGTGTGTCCTCAGATAGACGGGTGAGGGGGCCGATACCCCCTCAAGTGTGTATGTCACAACGTTTGTTGTAATAAACCTCAGTGTGCCTCAACCCCGGGTGTCGACCTGTATTCGACGGTACTACATATCCATCAATACTGCTGGGTAGACAGAGGCGTGGGGGAAGGGGTGAGAATTGGTTCAACTGCCGCAACGGGAAATCGAATTGACCACCTCTAAATTGTGATTTAAAGCTTTCGTGACTGCAGGGATTCATATTCTTAGTTCTTTCGGTAAAGTCACGTAGAAGGGAAACAATAAAATAATAAAAATAATAAAAATATTTAAAAAATATTGTTTCCCTTCTACGTGACGTTACCGAAAGAACCAAGAATACACCTCTATATTGTTGAGGTGCATTGCAGATTCCTAACCTCATTGGCCACGATGGCGCATTTCCCTTACAAGCTGGTGATGGTTTTTCTCGATCACCCCGTATCGTCTGAAACGGCAGGTGAGCGGTGCCCCCCTTTAATTATCAGCCCAATCGCGTGCCAAAGAAAGCAATTATTATCCTAGCTAATAAGTAGGCTGGGTAATTAGCAGTCCGTGTAATTAGCAGCGCTGCCGCGTATCAGTTTTCCTGCGATAGGGGCACGAGGGGAAGGTGGGAGAGAGAGAGGGAGGGAGGGAGGGGAGGGAGGGGAGGGAAGGGAGCGAGCGGGGAGTTGGAGGGGGGGTGGCAGAGTGGTGGAGCGAGTCCACGCAGCTGTGTCCCCGCGTGATCACTGACCGCCACGCGCGCACACGCACGCACACGCACGCACACGCGCACACTCAACTTTGTTCCTGAGATAATTCTGCCACCACGGACACATGCATCCGAGCAGATGACGCGGCCGCAAAGCGAGCGGCTCGCAATGTGAAGGTTGTCCGTTACAAATCCTGGTTCGGGGTGTGGCTCGTCATCTCTCTGTGCTGTTTGTTTCTCTGGGGTCGATAAAGTGAGTACCATTTTGTGGGCAAGTCAACAGTGGTTGTCGCGTGTGGTAAGTGGTGATACCAGCGACTGCAGCGGGTACACAGATACAAAGACAAAGATACCCCTATAGGCTTATCAGAATGTTGGGGCAAGTGCTGTTAGCGAGCACCTATGAAGGCCAACACGGAACACGAGGGAGTGGGTGGCCAGCACCATGCCTGGCCACCTTTATCTACCCAGTGGCACCAGGTACTCGTTTGAGGCCGAGTTGACCTAGATACACACACATGGATAAACACACACACACATGGGGTACACAGACACACACAAATGAGAAGGAAGTGGATACAGAAAATGGGATAAAATCACGCTGAGATGAAAGTGATGAAAGCAATGGATAAAAAAAAACTGTCTGCGGAAAGAAAAAGAGAGTGGAGAGGAGATAAAACAAGAGAGGTGCATAAAAGAAGGGTGCGTGTGATGTAGAGAGGACCCGGCAGGCATTCGAGAGCGGAGGATGTTTAATGTATGAGAGTAAAGACAGGCAGGGTGGGAAGACGGGCAACATGAGAGAGAAGGAACAAGGCCAAAAACCAGGAGACAGAAGGGAGAAAGGGATCGCATTAGCGCGAGGAGCGGCAGAGCTAGAAGGAGACAAAATAGGATGGGGGGCAGGTGGGTAGGGGGTGGATTTTAAAAAGTGTGAATTCTGTGCCACTTTCCCATCACGCGTTTCTTTTCGGGGGGTATTTAATTCGCGGCGGCACGGATGTCGACGGGGGTTTGGGAAGTCGGGGCAACGCAAAACAAAGCAGAATAAGAAGAGAGTAAACGCGTCCTGCGCATTTGCGCTCAGCCCTTTTGGCGCGAGCCTTCCAAATTCAGGGGTCGACCGCTTGGCATTCGGCGATGAGTGTGGCCCCTCCTCCCAGAATAAGCAAACGCGCGCGTTGATGCGAAGGCTTCGCTCACAGCGAAACGATCATTCGCTGAGAGTTACCGCGCCCGCCTTCAGTTGCAGACGGACAGATGTTGCTGCTAATGGAGGTAAACGCGTTCAACCTTTAGTTGGAAGGCGTTTAAAATAAAAAATGAAACGTTAATGAAGTATCTTCTTGGTTTATGAGACCTCCTTTACCAGTGGCAAAATATAGTAGTAGGTTTTTACCCTTTAAACTGGTACAAAACTGACCATTATCAGAGTTGTTTCTTTTTGTTTGCATTTTGACTGCTTGTGTTGCAGTTATTGCAAACATGATGCCTTGTATAAAGGTGTCAGTTTTGTACCAGTTTAAAGGGTAAAAACCTAACACTATCTTCTTGGTTCTTTCGGTAAAGTCGCGTATGTTTTATTTTTAATATGTTTAATTGTTATTATTGTATTATTTATTATTGTATTATTATTTCCCTTCTACGTGACTTTACCAAAAGAACCAAGAAGATGAATCCCTGCAGTCACGAAAGCTTTAAATCGAAATTGAATTATTTTATTATGTTTTATTTTTATTATTTTATTATTTCCCTTCTACGTGACTTTACCGAAAGAACCAAGACGATGAATCCCTGCAGTCACGAAAGCTTTAAATCGAAAGTTAATGAAGTAGACAAAGGACGAGAGGGGGGGGGGGGCGATGAAATCGAGGAGAGACTCCGATTGGTTTCGTGGTTAGCGCGTAATTCCTCGGTGGGTCGCCACGCACAAAAGAGGGGATTTTTTTAATGGGACACCCTGGCATCAGGCGCTCGGCTTGAGTCTATTCAGCAGGACGCGCAAGGAAGGTTCGGATACCGCTTGCCGCTTGACGTTAGTCGTGGCCGGGAGTCGAACTCAGGTCGTCGAGTTTTGCGTGTTCAGCACGGCACGCCCCACCGCTTCCCCTCCCAAACAACGGCGTGTGATAGTAGACCTGTCGTGTATAGTGTAGTGTATAGTGTAGTGTATAGTGTATAGTGCAGTGTATAGTAGTGTATAGTGTAGTGTATAGTGTAGTGTATAGTGTAGTGTATAGTAGTGTATAGTGTAGTGTAGAGTAGTGTATAGTAGTGTATAGTGTGTAGTGTATAGTGTAGTGTATAGTGTAGTGTATAGTGTAGTGTATAGTGTAGTGTATAGTGTAGTATATAGTGTAGTGTAATAGCGCCGGCTGGTGGACAGCAGCGGCAACTGTGGTGGACAGACAGCACACACGCCGGTGAGGGTGTGTTGGCAGAGCAGAGGAACTGGGGCAAGGGTCACGGAGGACCCCATCTGGAAGCCCCTGGAACCTGCTGGCGGGTTCGAGAAGGGAGGCGTGGTCAGGGCGGAGCCAGGCCACGCTGGGGGGATAAAAGGAGCCGAGAGCGGGGGACTCGAGGCTGCCGGTTCTGGGAGTGGACTGCAAATATTATCAGAGGATGTTTATTGTTTGCATTCTGACCACAAGTATCGTGGTTAATGCAGACATTATTCTTTGTTAAACGTTTCAGTTTGGTGTTTTAACATCGTAACACCTGTTTTGTTGCCAGAAAAAAGGGGAAAACCTATTCTCATATTCTGGTACTGGCAAAGGAGGTCCCATGATGTAAATCTACGCTGGTTCGCGTGATAGCATTGCTACGGTGCCCCCCCCCCTACCCACACACACAAGCACAGATCTATTGCTCCCGCCATGTATGCATGTCGGACGTCTTTCGCCACCCTACGTAGACAACCGTGCTCACCGCAGGGCGCGATTGGCACGAGAGGAGCTGCTCGACGCCACGTGCCTCATTCGAAGTGCCCGCCTCTTCACGTCCTTCGAGTTAATCGGCGGCTTTCACGGATGTGGTTTTGCCCAGGGCCGGGTTGCATCAAACACTTTATCGTAAACTCGAACTTAATTTGCAACCTTGGCCCAAGTGTCCAATGGTTTCTTGGCGAGTAGCGATGTCAATAACGGTTATTGAAATAAGAGAAAAAAATCCACAGATTATTGGGTTAATTAAATAAACCGAAAACATTGCGTTCAATATTCACGTATCATTTGCATAAATAAACGCATTTGGCACAACAGGTTAAGTGACGTCGTTTAAACACGGGAGTTAACGTTGTTTATGACGTCATCGATGTCGTCATTTTCAGGTCAACGCGTCACGGCATTGTGGTGAGTTCCCTGCGTTTTGGGATTCGGGAATGAAGCCTTCATCCAGCAGTGGTTTGATGATGGACAACGATTATGATGTAGGTTGGTTGCCCAGCCTCCTTAGTATTTTAAATCGCTGCTGATCAATCGATTATTAAGATATTTTGCTTTGTTGATTATGAAATTCGTTATTCAGCACTGAAAAAAAAACACGTGTGATGGGAATGAGGTTAGGAGGGTCAGTGGTCGAGTCTGGTGGCTAGTCTAACACGCAGGCTTTCGCGACCAATATCCTTAATAAAATATATCTGTTTGGGTTCAATCGCGTTTAATATAAATGTAATGATACGTTTATATTTTTGGGGTTATTCGGTAAAGTCACATAGAACAAAAATAATTACTAGTTTTTTGTTAATATTTTTTACTAGAATAACTACTAGTTTTTTGTTATTTTTTTTTTCTACGTGACTTTACCGAAAGACCCAAAGAATATGAATTCCTGCAGTCACAAAAGCTTTAAGTCAAGATACATTTATATGTACGCGATCTTCACCCAAAAAGCCTTGACGCTGGTAGCTATCTTGCTGGAGGAGATGCTTTGCTCTGGTTGAATAGTTTGTGGCGCTTCGTAGCAGTTTGCCCCCCCCCTCCCCCTCCAATCCATTACCAAATGTAGCACATCAACTATGCGCTATGAAGAAGATGGGCCATTAACTGAAATGCCACCTATTGTACGTGCCTCCCTTTGAAGGCCACGCAGTGTTGTTGATGAACGTGTCGAAGTTGTTGTTGTTGTTGTTTGAGCTTGTTGACCACTGCCAACGCAGCAGTAACAGCAGCAGCGCCACTTTGTTTACCCAGAAGAACCATCTCACATGTTTGCGCAACTTTTGACATTTTTGTTGTTGACATGTGTCGTTGTCTTTGACAGGGAATGCAGTCGTTTTGTAGGTTTGAAGTGAGTTCTGCGTATGCTGTGACTATAATTCTTTGAATTATTCACTCTGCACTCTCATGGAAAATGTATGGGACGCGTGTTGGCTTTAAGGAAAAAAATTGCAGCAGCAACAACAACCATTTCGATTCATATAGCACCTCAAGTCAGTCGCATCCCATCATGCTTTTGTCAAATGAAAAATTAATCCACATTACGGTAGTTGGATGTGGACAGAAAAGAGAAACGCGAGAGAGGAGAGAGCTGGCATCGCGGCACGGCCCAAACGTCGTGAGAATTATTTTATTATGTTTTATTTTTTCATTATTTTATTATTTCCATTCTACGTGACTTTACCGAAAGAACCAAGAAGATGAATCCCTGCAGTCACGAAAGCTTTAAATCGAAATTTAACCAAAGAGTAATTCCTGCATTCACGAAAGCTTCAAATCAAGTTTGAGTGTATTGAGGTTTGTTTGTGTTTTTTTACATTAAAAAAACAAAGTGACCGGATGAGTTGGAGAGCAGAGCGCTGCTCGGCTGGCACTGCCTGACCCTGGGTTTGAATCGGGAAATCGGCCCCGTGATTGAACCGGGCTCCCAAGTGTAGCGGGCTGATGGTCTCAAGCCGGTCACCAATGACTGCACAAAAAAGCAACACGTCGTATTTTAAATTGGTTTTCACTTAGACTTTGCTAAATCCCAGCGTTGAGAACTGACGTTTCGGATGAACTCATCGGGGATTGTGTGTGGAAACGTGTGTGCTCGTTCCCGTGAAGATGATAAGGTCACTTGAAGGATTTTGCTGATTAATTTGTGAGAAAGAAAGAAAATCTTGCGCAGCCAAACACAAACAGTTGTCCACGAGATTTCCTCGTGGATTATTTTGCGCAAGACGCCAATATCGCACTGGGAATACAATGGGTGAGAACACGAAACATATACGTATGAACAAAAAATATTGTTCACTTGCATTCGTATTCGCTGATATCCACCTGCAACGCGATCCGATTTCATCGCTCCATCTCCCCAGAGGATGGCCTCTCGGGCGTATACATTTTTATTTTTACAAAAAGTGTTGGTGCTGCTGGTGTATTCAGTTTTAAACTAAACTGTTTCATTTACCAGTTAAAGCCCACTGAGCGTATTAGTTCTTTTTCAGAGGCCACACAAGTCAGCTCATAAAAGTGACTTATATAATATCTGCGAATGTAGAGCAGTCAAATCATCTTAACCAGGAGTGGGCAACCAAAATATCAAGAAGAGACATTTTTTTCAATATCCAAGAGCCGCAATGCACGTGCATACGAGAGAGTGGGTCATCAATAAATAACGATCACGAATCAGTCCTTAAAGAGCCGCATGCGGCTCCAGAGCCGCGGGTTGCCCTGATCTAGACACACGCTTCTAAATGTGGAGGGCAAAATCAGAGGACCCGGAGGAAAAAATCCACACGGCCACCACGCGGGGGACAGATCACGCGAACTTCAAACGTGCAGCAGGCAACGTCTGTTGCCCATTGACCTCCCGCGTACCACGGCAAGATGTTCGGCGTTAGCGGGGAAGAGCGGCGATGCCAGGAGCCGCACGCTTCATTTGCCCTCCGACCAAATTAGCGCGCTCGTCACAAGGTGGTAGTGGTGGCGGTTGCGGCAGCGGCGGCGGTGGTGGTGGAGCCTGTGCCGGAACGGGCCACGTGACCCGCACCGCTGTCCCGCTCGCTCGCTCGCTCGCTCGTTCTCTCGCTCTATCGCTCGCTCGCCTGCACCGCAGTAAAAATAAAAATAAAAAATGTAACCCCGAACGTGAAAAAGCGCTGACAAACGTTTTGCGTTGAATAAAAGCTGCCGTGAATGCCCGCTGCGAGGGAGAGACAAAGGTGGCATGGACATATTGGGCCAAATTTACGCGTTGGGGAAACGACCGAAATGCACGAGGGTTGGCGGGTTAGCACCCCCAATGTTGGTGACAGCGACACTGGCGCCCATCGCCGACGAGGACAATGAGGGACGTTTGTCAACGACACCAACCCGTTGTCCCAGTCGTGCGTGCAAAAGAGGACAGGGTCCTGCTGCTGCTGATGTGGCATCCGCGGTCAGGCAATGGCAACGTTTGTGCATTTGCTGGCGAAATGTTACACCGCGTGTCCCTTCAGTGGCGTATCGTGGTTGGTATAGGCCCCGGTGAAGGTGCAGCCCTTGCAATGTGTTGCTCGTAGCACTGCTGGCAGAAGGGGGTGCTCTAGAGAGAATCCGCTCTGGAAAGGTAGTTTGGCCTCCTCTTCCACTCTTAGACAGACGTCTTGGAAGAGGGGGTGAATAATCCGCACTTTTCTCCACGGTGTGTGATCTGCTGATCGACCAATTGTGGTGTCACCTATTTATACATCTTTGGTGGACAGGAGCGCCGTCGTTTTCCGCTGCGCCAGGACGATCGATTCGAACTGTCGACCTCTGCGCTGCAAGTGCAGTGCGCTAACCATTACGCTGTCAACACCATCCCCGGTGCAGGGAACGGGGACACCCTTTTCCAATTCCCACCCCTCTCTGCCTTGGTCCTTGCGGTCCATGTGCCCAGGTGACAGTGGGCACTGCCATTGCACCTTCGAAAGCTACGGAGTTGCCCCGGGTCCACTGCGCGCCGATTAAATGAACACGTCTTTCGGGCCCACATAAAGGCTCGGAGGTATAGGTCAATCGTGTCTATGAGGCCCTGTTATTTGTGGCAGATGTGGCACGGGAGGGGGGGGGGAGAGGAAGGAGGGGAGAGGGCGACGAGACGAGGCATGGGCGAGAGAGGAGAGAGCGGAACGACGGCGCGCGTCCCTGGCAAGATCCACCAACCGCTTTTCATCGAAATCTCTCATCCCGGTTCGCAATCTGCCGTCTCGACGGTGGTGCCAGGTCAGAAATCCACCACGTGATCCTCCATCCCATTTACGGTGACAAGTACAAAAAAAGCCAATTTTGGAAGAAAAAAAAACCTAATGACTCTTTTTTTAATTATAGAGGAAGGCGAGAGATATAATGGCACATTCTTGACAGTGCTAGTATTATCAGTTGCCCTTCTTAATTGCAATGTGACAATGTATTAGCGACAGGGGGGCGGCGGGGGGGGACGGTTCCAAAATACCAAGGGAGGCTGCTGCCTCAGCAGGAGGGGAAGAGGATTTCTTTTTTGTTACGAGCTTGTTTCACGGGGACTGATCGTGGTATTTAACCGTTTGGCAGCCACGCACGCCCGGCCGCGTTTCTTCACACCAGAGGGCTCAAGTGGGGGCCACGTGGTGGTCGGAGGCGCTCACCACGCTTGAGCTGCAATGATTCACTTGGATTTAACGGACGTAAGTACACGATGCTCATCTCCGTTATGGTGGAAATTCAGCATTCATATGGTTGGGATTATGTTCTCCGCAGCACAACAGAGACCGTGGGTTGGTTCGCCAAATCTGTTGAGCTCCTCCAGAGATCATAAGGCCTCCTTTGCCAGTACCAAATTATATTAATAGGGGTTTTCCCCTTTTTTCTGGCAACAAAACTGACACCTTTTTGCAAGGAATCTTGTTAACATTAACCACAATACTTGCAGTCAAATGCAAACAAAAAACAATACTCTGATAATTTATGCATTGTCCTTGAAACGGATTGGTCCACACCAGAGACAGCTTTTCTTAGAGCCTAGTCTCATATGGCGTTCGATCAGATGACGCCAAAAGGCGCACAGTTCAAAGACAACGCACTATCAGTGTATTGAGAGCTCGGGGTAAGCATCTACATCATGAGGCCTCCTTTGCCAGTACCAAAATACACTAATAGGGGTTTTCCAGAGACTCCTCTGCAGCGCTGTGGAAATTATAGAGTGCTGAAGAACAATCACGTGTCATGGTTATTCCACGCGGCATGAAGGATTCAACCAAAGTTGCACAATGTCACATTTCTGCTACGTTATAATCCATATCACGCCTGCGCGCGGGCTGATTTTATCGCTCCATCTCTACGGCATACGTACCCTCTCGGGGACACGTTCCATTCCTTGGCTGCCACTCCGTCACGATTCTCTGACAACCGATATCTCCCCTGTAGAATGTTGAAATAAGCTCAGGTATTAGACAGGCCAACATGGGTAGTGTGACCGAATAACAACTAGACTTGATACAGCAAGTCTAGTTGATACAGCAATCGTGCTGTGGCGGTTCCACCTGAAGACGGAAGCTTGTGTTGCCTCCGAAACGTCGTGATTTTTATTTTACTTTTATTAATTGTAATTTTAATTTTTTACCTACGTGATTTTACCGAAAAAAACCTAAGAATAACAACTTGAGCGTCTAATTATTGTGATTATGTAAGGCTAAATAATAATACAACTTATCATAATGGTCAGCTATCTCAACGAAGGCAAAAATGGGACTGTAGTGTTGCAATCTATATATGTGTTTAACACGTAGGGCTTTCGCGACCAATATTATTCATAATAAACGTTTTTGGGTTAGATCGCGTTATTTATAAATGTGTCGTAACCCTCCACCACCCGACACGGCCAATCAGTAAAAAATGTGTCACGTTGACAAAAGACAAATAGTTCACTACTTTAGCCCACCGTTGTGTTGAAGAATGAATCAAATATTTGTTTTAATGTTGTGGATTCACTCTTCAACACACCGGTGGGCTAAAGTAGTGAACTATTTGTCTTTTGTCAACGTAACACTTTTTTTTGCTGATTGGCCGTGTCGGGTGGTGGAGGGTTACGACACATTTATAAATAACGCGATCTAACCCAAAAACGTGTATTATGAACTATATATGTGTGTTGAACTTCTTTCGCACCATACATAGACAACCGAGGTGCGGTGCAAGGACAACAAACTAAACACAAAATGCAATTTTAAAGAGATGAATTTTCAATCCAGATTTAAAAAGTGCACAGGTCCAGTGTCCTAATATCGGAAGGAAAAGGATTTCAAGCAGCCGCAGGAGCGCATCTGAAAGCGCGTGATGCAGTGACCGTCTTTGTTCGATGGCCAGCCTCAAGCCGCTGCTGCAAGGATGACAGGAGTTCGCGTAATGATGGTTTATGTTCCTTGCTCCTAGTGATCGCAAGGCGACGATGACACGGATTTATATTGTCGCTGATTGGAGGGCTTTAGAACTTGAGCCGTGACAAATTGGACTCATTTTCCACTGATTTAAAAACCGGGAAAATAATAAAAAAAAACATTTCTTTTTCAAGTTTCAAATTAATTTGTGCTCATATTCCCACGTTTATTGAAAGCTCCACTTCAAGACACATTTATCGTACAGTCTGTACAAATGGAGTGCAGCATTGGAACGGTGAATCCACCAGCCTGCATAATTACCCTACAACTAATTTGTCCCCACCCCCAACAAAAAAAACAAAGACCGTGTCGGAGGGATCAATTGCATGCCTTGTGCCCCGTTAATTATGAATCCACTGATGCATTATTTATAACGCAGAACGCACGGTTGGACTCTTCACAATTCTCTGTTCTCTTCGGCCTTTAAAGCGGCCTTTACTGTTTGCTCCCCCAACGGTGAGCCCAAATCTGATTCCTGGAGCTGCTGATAAGCAAGCATGAAGTGATGCATCGATTCCTGGATAATACGCCATTCGTTCTGCTGATGGTGACATGCGTCGAATCGTGTGCGTGTGTGTGTGTGAATTAATTATAGTTGCGATTTTAAGACAATTATTAGCACATGTTATATTAAGTGCCAGTGGTGTGGACAAAATTGTACAAAGCTAGCAAAAAAAACAAAGAAACAACGTAAACCAGATGATAAACAAAGATATTAATTGTATTCATTTTGAGGAGTCAAGTAATGACTCCACATCGCTAGGGCTGGTGATGAAATGTACAGGTGCAGCCCTGCAGCAATCTTCTCACAGCACTGCTGGTGGAAAGGCCTCCGTTAAAGTTGGCTCTTTGAAACCCGCTCGGGGGGGGGGGGTATTTGGCCTCCTCTTCCACGTTGGCCAAGAGTCTTGGAAGAGATGAGAGTACACACACTTTACCCTGACACACGAGATCTGTCGAAACAACTAAATGTGGTTGGACTATTAAACCGACCAAGGTAACTCAGCGGGGCAGCTCGCAAGTGGGATGATGGATCTGCCAGGACTTCTCTCTGGCAAAAATAATGTAGAAAAAAATCAAGCGACAAGACTGCGGAATGAAGTTGGAGAGGAATCATCCCGAGTGAGGAGCTCGCGTCTGGCTCCTATTCCAAATGCCTAACATGGCGGAGTCTAAACAGACTGGAGAAATCTTCTTGGTTCTTTCGGTAAAGTCACGTAGAAGGAAAATGATAAAATAATAAAAATAAAACAAAATAAAATAATTCTCACGACGTTTCGGCCACAACGCAAGCAGCCGTCCTCAGGTGAAGACCAGGTCTGTCGGGGAGACAGCGTCTGAATGAAGCAGCACCATTCAGACGCTGTCTCCCCGACAGACCTGGTCTTCACCTGAGGACGGCTGCTTGCGTTGTGGCCGAAACATCGTGAGAATTATTTTATTATGTTTTATTTTATCATTTCCATTCTACGTGACTTTACCGAAAGAACCAAGAAGATGAATCCCTGCAGTCACGAAAGAAGCTTTAAATCGAGACTGGAGAAAGTGAGTTTCGGCAGATGCAACTCGTTCCTGAAATCATGGGAGGGCGGCGGGAGAGCTTCTACACAACAACCCAACAATGCGCTTGTCAGGAGAAACAACCCACATGAATCACCTCCTGAGATGCCCTGCAGCAGCAGCAGCGCAGTGGCACTCACTCAAGATTTGGCAGTGCCAACGCCAGAAGCGGTGGCCTGGGCAGAATATTGGGAAAACGACGACCGTGGACAGGAGACACGACACAGAAGAAGAAGTCGACTGCCTTACACGCACCTCCGTGCCAAGTTACTCCGCTGGCTTTTGATTATTTCGGTTTTAGTTTATTTTTATGTAGGTTCTAACGAATTGTGAAGTTACATTTAAAGTTGATACGGGCGACACTTTTACATTTCGGTACACAACCGGTGCCTCTTCCAAGACGTCTGGTCATCGTGGAAGAGTAGGCCAAATACCCTCTAGAGGGGCTCCCTCTCGTGGCGGCCCTCCTAGCAGAAGTGGAGTGAGCGAGCCCCTCAACCCGATACCTACGTAAGTGGTAGTAATGCAAGGATTGACATTATGGATTTAGGTCCCAAATTATTCACAGGGCTTATTACTGTGCCACAGCGTTGCATTTCCACCATCATAAAACATGATGAAGCCGTGGATATTTCGGGGGCCCTGCGTTGAATAATGGTTCTCACCGAATATAGTTTTTGTTCCCCCGGGAAATATTAAATATTTAATTAATGTTGATCATATTAATAATGATTAACATAACATAAATAATATATAATAATATTCACCGCAAATGCACACCCTCCCGCGCCCGCCATGGAAATAAAATATTTATCTTCGAGACCCAAACATCGCACACCCCCTGCGCTTTCACATTCCCCTAAAACCACCGGCGTAACCGCATGAGAACACCACCGGGCCGATGCGCACATCTCCTTCATGAATGTCAAATTAAACACGAGCCACGCACGGTAGCTCGACTGTGGTGATGCAACCCAGGAGGAGGACGAGTAGCAAAACTTACACCAACTCTCTCCTGAAGCCCTCTCGTGGACCGGCAGCCTTCGACGATGGCATTTAACCCCCGAACTTATTAGCAGCATAAACAAGACGAGAATAGAACAAGCAGGCGGGTTTCTTCCTCCCCGAAAGTGCACGCGTGGAATTACGCCGAGAAACAGAGAGAGAGAGGCGCCTGGATCAGGGAACGCGCGCAGGTGGAATACATCGTTTAAACCCAGAAGTTCGGCCACTAAAATAACAAGAAGAGCCATTTTTGTTACGAATTCGGTAAAACAAAAAAAACACCTCAATATTTCAAGAGCCGCAATGTCACGTGGCGAATACACGAGACGGTGCGGGTCCTTCAAAACATAAAGTCGGGAAGCAAGTCCTTACAGAGCCACCGCATGCGGTTACAGATCTGCAGGTTGCCGAGACCCTTATCCAAACGCACGTTTCTAAGTGTGGAGGACCCGCCCCCTACCCCCCGCATAAAAACAAATCCGCACGGACCTCACGCGGTGAGAGGTCACGCGAACTTCAAGCATACAGCGAGCACTGTCTGTTGCCCATTGACCTCCCGCGTACCATGGCAAGGATGTTCGTTTGGCGTTTGCGAGGAAGAGCGGCGATGCCGGAAGGCGATGCTTCATTTTCTTTTCTTTTTTTATTATTATTCGGTAAAACAAAATAACAACTCAATATTTCAAGAGCGGCAATGCATGTGCATGCGAGACGCCCGTTCTTAGTAAACAACAAACAAGAGCCGTTGCTGATGGCTTGGTTGTACCCTCGATTAATTGACGCTTGTTCCCACCGGCACACATTTGTTTAGAGCTTTAGAGTTCGATGTCCCGTTGCCCTTGGTCCATCGTAACGAACAAACTGATGAAAATGAAAAGTGAAACGCCGTCTACTGAGAGCAAACTGTGCAACTGTTTCCCAATATCGTTCAAAAGTTATCTTGGATTGGAGTTATTCGACACGGCGTCTGGCGTTTGCCTTTCACGCGGTACAATCGGAGCCGGTGCCACAGAGAGTTCTCCGTAGTTTTTGTTTTTCCCTTTGTCCAGAAACAATCACCCTCTCGAAATCATCTGTTTTTTTTTATGTGACTCTTGTCTCATATACTACAAATTTAGGACGAATATCTGTCGCCCGTTTCGGACGCCAGCTCGCCAAGCGTTTATCGTCGCCGCCGTGTTTGTGAATTCGCGAACATTGTGCTTATCGCTCGCGCGCGCGAAAAAAATATAATATATTTTAAAATATATCGTGCCCATAACGCAAGGGGGAGGGGGGGTACACGCCACGTTGATGACACCGTGCCCGCTAAGAGAGGGACGGACATCAACAAAGCGGGTGGCGCGGCGTTGGTGGATATGTGTGTGTGGCTGTGTGTGTGTGTGTCTGTATGTGTGTGTGTGGCTGTGTGTGTGGCTGTGTGTGTGGCTGTGTGTCTGTGTGTGTGGCTGTGTGTGTGTGTGGCTGTGTGTGTGTGGCTATGTGTGTGTGTGGCTGTGTGTGTGTGTGGCTGTGTGTGTGTGTGGCTGTGTGTGTGTGTGTGGCTGTGTGTGTGTGGCTGTGTGTGTGTGGCTGTGTGTGTGTGACTGTGTGTGTGTGTGTTGGCTGGGTCATGTAGCCCGCATGCCCAGCCACCGCATGCCTAAGCAGCTTTTGTTCGGCCGGATCGAGGGGGCTAAACGGGCGCGGCACGGGCTAGAGAAGAGATGGAGTGATGTGGTACAGGAGGACGTGGAGCTGAGTGGACTTGCCGATGACTGGTACCAGTGGTGTCAAGATCGGCCTCAGTGGAGGAGGCTCGTGAAGGACGCTACTGGGCAGTTGGAGGCAGTCGCCCTCCAACAACAACGGAGGGCGGAGGAGCGACGCTCACAACAACGAGCAGAGCGCCGGGTGGCTAAAGCACAGCAAGTTGGCACAGTAGGGGGCACAGGTGGTGCATCAGTCAGTCATCTCGGTCATCTCGGTCAGTCGACCCGTGGCACCTGGGTCTGCCCCGTGACCTCCTGCCAGCGGGTGTTCGACACTTCACGTGGCCTCAAGGTGCACATGGCCTGGCACAAGCGTCGTGGTGACGTCACCGCCACTTAGTGGCGAATGGCGGTTGTTGTTGTGTGTGTGTGTGGCTGTGTGTGTGTGGCTATGTGTGTGTGTGGCTGTGTGTGTGTGTGGCTGTGTGTGTGTGTGGCTGTGTGTGTGTGGCTGTGTATGTGTGGCTGTGTGTGTGTGTGGCTGTGTGTGTGTGGCTGTGTGTGTGTGTGGCTGTGTGGGGAGCGGTAGTGTAGCGGTTAAGCGTGCTGCGCTATGAAACTGGCGACCCGGGTTCGATTCCCGCTCAACATCAGTGGCGATTATCTGAACCGGTCCCGGGCCTCCCCTAGGTCGACTCAGCCTCAAATGAGTACCTGGTGCGATGTGGAAACATCGCCACTGGGGAGACAAAGGCAGCCGGGCATGGTGTTGGCCACCCATCCCCTCGTGTGCCGTGCTGGCCTTCATAGGTGCTCGCTAACAGCACTTGCCCCTACAGTCTGTTAAGCCTATACGGGGGATCTTTATCTTTGTGTGTGACTGTGTATGTGTTAAGCGAGGCCACCACGAGAAGAGCGGCCCGGCCTATCTCGCCCGGCAGGTTGAGCCACTGCAACAAGGGCGAGGGCCGTTTGTCATGCATCTTCACCCGTGCGATTATGGAAATGCGGAAATTTTGACCTTGGCTTGTCAGCCTAACGAGTGTGGGTCGAGATAGATTCAGGTGAGCGGTAATGGCTGGTGCGCGAGCGTGTGTGTGTGTGCGCGTGCACGTCATTTGTTTATATGATGCGGTATATTTTTAGTTGGGGTGGCGCTGTGGTGAGTGCAAGGACAACTACACGATTGTACACACACACACACGGTGGATATGTTCATTCCATTATCATCGTACTATCTAAACCCATCGCCTATTAAAACATCTCAACACATCGCACAGAACAACAATGCTCATTAATGTTTATAAATAGTTAATTAGCTGTACGAGGAATTTCATATTTTATGAACGGCTGAGACTTAGAAACGATGCAGGCTGCGTGAATGTATGCCCAGTGGAGGTATACACTCCTGGTTAACCTTTGACGAGTCCAAGCCCGCTAATTACATTCATTAGCAAGATCCACGAACAAACCATACTATCTTTGACGATGTTTTTATTTTGGAATGGACAGTTTTGGAAGGGCACATGGAACACGTACGAGCGCACACCGAAATCACGCTTCGTCCTCGTTCATAGGGGTGGCCGGGAGGCTCAGAGCGGCGAGTCGCCAACGCTAAAACAAAACAACAACAACAAAAACCTGGGTTCATATCCAGGCTGCAGCTGCCTGTGATTTAATCGACGTTCTTACGTGCAGTGACTTCATGGTTTCATCGCCAATGACCAATTAATGCCCGCGCACACACGCACGCACGCACGCACACACGCACGCACACACGCACGCACGCACGCACACACGCACGCACACACGCACTCACGCACGCACGCACACACGCACACACGCACGCACACACGCACACATGCACACACGCACGCACACATGCACACACGCACACACGCACGCACACACGCACACACGCACGCACACATGCACACACGCACGCACGCACGCACGCACACACGCACGCACGCACACACGCACGCGCTAGGCACGATATGCCCAGTTCGTTTAATCGACCCACTGCTGGATGAAAAAGACCCCCCCCCCCTCCCAAAGCCGTGCGGGTCGTGGGGGGTTACTTCACCACGCTGCTCTGGTCAGTGCGGGTTGGCGAAAGGTGCAGAGCATAGACCTGGGAGCGTAGAAGTACATTACAACGGATTATTTTGCGAACCATCTAGCCCAGCAGCAGCAGCCTACAAGCACCTACTGTGTGCATGGCACTCGACCACAGTTCGGCGTTCACTTTGCATGAGCTTCCCAAGAGCTGATGAGATTGGGCGCTTGTAGGGTGAGTTGCTCGTAGGTCACGTGCTCATAGAAGTGTCAAAGGACATGTATGGATATCCTTTTACTATATCCATTGCCTATTACGCAGGAGGCCATGGGTTCGATCCGAACCCTGACTGTGCCTGTATATTTGGAGTTTGTATGTTCTCTCCCCCGTTATCCCGTGGATTTTTCTGTTTTTTGCCCTCCACATTTAGGAAAAATGCGACTTGAATATTAGGCTTCCGCTATGAATTCCCACATTTGTTACAAGACACTTTGACGAGTTACCATGCGTGGCCTTACCGGTTAAATACTATAGTTTTTATTTGTTTTATTTTAGTATGGACCCTGCCAGGACAATATATATATTTTTTAATTATATTTTAATTATTTTGTTATTCACTTTATTTAAATTTTGTACTTGTATTTTTTTATTGTCATAATTTTTTCTTCTATATACGTGACTTTACCTAAAGAACCATGGAATATGAATAAGAAGATGCACGGGTATTGCGAGGCCAGTGTAGACAGCCGGCAGCGGTGCTTTCAGTCGCCGTTTTCATCGGAGATGTGACGCCGAATGGACGCTGCAGTTCAATTTTTTGTTGTTGTTGTTGTTGCATTCGGTGTGTGGGCACCACGAGGTGTCTCCGAGCCGTCGCAGCAACTTTCTGCTTAGCGCTGTGGGTGGCAGACGTAATTATGAAGTTCGGCGAGTAAAAATAATAATAATATCCCTCTCTTTACTCTGTCGGGCGAGCTGTTGGGAGCAATTTACACCGACGTCAATGGATCTGCCCGACCACTTTTGTTTTCATTATTTCGGCTGAAACGGGGAAACGCTTCCTTAGCCGTAGCACCTCCATCCAGACCGCTCGTGTTGGCCACCGGTGGGTTCTGTGGCCTAGGTAAAGGCCGTCGCATATTACTCCAGCACAATTAACACACAAACCTCGACTCGTTCGTCAATAATAGTTGTCGCTGTAAAGCTTTCGTGACTGCAGGGATTCATCTTCTTGGTTCTTTCGATAAAGTCACGTAGAAGGGAAGTAATAAAATAATAAAAATAAAACATAATAAAATAATTATCACGACGTTTCGGCCACAACGCAAGCAGCCGTCATCAGGTGAAGACCAGGTCTGTTTTATTTTTATTATTTCCCTTCTACGTGACTTTACCGAAAGAACCAAGAAGATGAATAGTTGTCGCCTTAAAACAAAACTAGGTGACGTTTCAGGCAATGGTCCTCGTCCATAGCACACGAGTGGTTTATTTAAGAGTTGTTTAATCATTCGAGTGCTGTGTTTATTCGCGGGCAGATAATGTTTAAAATAAACAAAAAAAATAAAATTCAAAAGTGGCCACCTGGTGGCTCAGGGATCAGAGAGTAGAGACGGTGACCACTGAGATGCTGTTGAGTTCGAATCTGTGTGCTTCTGCAACCTGTCATTAGACTGGGTTCTAAAGTGTAGCGAGTTCATATCATCCTATACTCTTAGTTTTTTCGGTAAAGTCACGTAGGTAAAAAAATGAAATTAAAATTAATAAAAAATAAAATAATACAAATCACGACGTTTCCGAGGCAACACAAGTCTCCGTCATCAGGTGGGACCGTCACAGCCAGATTTGCTGCATCTTGAATCCCTGCCTCACTTGATACAGCAAATCTGGCTGTGACGGTCCCACCTGATGACGGAGACTTGTGTTGCCTCCGAAACGTCTTGATTTTATTGTTTAATTTTTATTAATTTTTATTTCATTTTTTACCTACGTGACTTTACCGAAAGAACTAAGAGTATGCATCCTTGCAGTCACGAAAGCTTCAAATCTAGAATAGCATCCTAGTCAGCAATTGACTACACCAGTGGTTCTTAACCTTGACTGCAGCCTTGCACCCCTTTTGTTCTCAATTGTAAAACATAATTCCAATGTGAATAAATACACAGGGTTTGATGAAACAAAGTAAGCTATACTTACGTGCCCGCGGTTAATTTGTGTTCCGACGATTTACCTTCTAACAAAATGTGGCCACGTCTCGCACACCCCAGAAAGGGCATCTCGCACCCCAGGTTAAGAAGAAGAACCACTGGACTACACAGCCAGAATTTGTTTATTGTTACCGAGATTGCCTTTGGAAAATATTGCACGCGAAATTTAGCCCTGGCATAAACAAACCCCCAGCAGTAGATTCACGATGGGGCTGCCCATTTTAGTTGTTCGCGTTCATTGTTCAACGCGTACACGCATTTGCCGGATTTGTTTGCCCGCCTGTGTGTCAGTCGCCTGGCCACGTCGGAGCCGTTTGGCGCGGCTCTGCAGTCAGCCCAAGTGTCGTGCGGTGTTCGTCAGGGTACCCGGGACCCTCGGATTCGCTGCCCGAGCGAGCGAACGGGCGGGTGAGCGGGCGGGCACTCAAAGCGCATTTCACTTCTGAAACCAACGCGACAGCTTTCAGTGGTAGCGCAATCATGGCTCCATTACTGCGCTCCCCCCCTTCCCCGCCTCGCTCGATCTGCAGCGTGTAGGCTCTCCCCTCGACGAGAACGCCGCTCCACCGAGTGAGGGAGTCACCTTCAGAGCCGGGTAGAAAGCCGAGGAAGCTACATTGGAATTGGTGGGTTTTGGGGGGAGGGGCTTCCGAGGATTTCTTCTCATACCACGCTCACTTTTTTAAACCTCTCTCTCTTTCTAAGAGCGATGTAACCCTTCGTTGATTCTGTTGCTGGATCGTGGTGTTCACCAACATTCACATCGTTAGCCATGATCATTCCACTGCTGGATAGAGGCTTCCCCAAGCCGTCGCCATCTCTTAGGGTCTTGCGGTGCAGCGATCCGTCAGCGTACACTGATTTAATCGCGCCACGTTGGGGGGCAGGCGTCTTCCCTCCTTTGGCTTGCACTCCTTCACTACTCTCCACCACGGGCAATCTCATCCAGTGACGTGCCCTGCCCAATCCCACTGCTATCTGCCCCCCCCGCACACCCGATCAGCACGGTTCGCTACGTACGGTGCGAACGAAGTTCAACATACAACACACACATTTGCGGTCAATATGATGTGTCCAACTTGATGTTTGTCCTTGAACCCACGTGTTATGTTGTAATTCGTATGCTTACTTGACCCTTAGGCTCATGATATATGGCACTGTATCTGTCACACGCGTGCATGTGAGAATAGATCATTTGTGCCTCATATACATCGATACAGATTATACCAATGTGGATTATATATTCATTGCATGTATGTAAATGCATATTTTACATTCTCACACATCCGTGGAGACTCTACGCGCACCGCAGAGACTCAGAAGCGAATTGATTCATTGATCACGAAGGGGGTGACTCCTTAGATCCATATTTTCCAATTTCAAGATCGGGCTACTACTCACCGTCTTCAAAATCATCCACGGTCTTGCACCGGCCTGCCTCTCCCCTCTCATCTCACTCTGCTCCCCTCCACGCACTCTCCTGCCTCTCCCCTCTCATCTCACTCGACTCTCCTCCACGCACTCTCCTGCCTCTCCCCTCTCATCTCACTCGACTCCCCTCCACGCACTCTCCTACCTCTCCCCTCTCATCTCACTCGACTCCCCTCCACGCACTCTCCTGCCTCTCCCCTCTCATCTCGCTCTACTCCCCTCCACGCACTCTCCTACCTCTCCCCTCTCATCTCACTCGACTCTCCTCCACGCACTCTCCTACCTCTCCCCTCTCATCTCACTCGACTCCCCTCCACGCACTCTCCTACCTCTCCCCTCTCATCTCACTCGACTCTCCTCCACGCACTCTCCTGCCTCTCCCCTCTCATCTCACTCGACTCCCCTCCACGCACTCTCCTACCTCTCCCCTCTCATCTCACTCGTGTCCCCTCCACGCACTCTCCTGCCTCTCCCCTCTCATCTCACTCGACTCCCCTCCACGCACTCTCCTACCTCTCCCCTCTCATCTCACTCGACTCCCCTCCACGCACTCTCCTACCTCTCCCCTCTCATCTCACTCGACTCTCCTCCACGCACTCTCCTACCTCTCCCCTCTCATCTCACTCTACTCCCCTCCACACACTCTCCTACCTCTCCCCTCTCATCTCACTCGACTCTCCTCCACACACTCTCCTACCTCTCCCCTCTCATCTCACTCTACTCCCCTCCACACACTCTCCTACCTCTCCCCTCTCATCTCACTCTACTCCCCTCCACGCACTCTCCTACCTCTCCCCTCTTATCTCACTCTACTCCCCTCCACACACTCTCCATCTCTCCCCTCTCATCTCACTCGACTCTCCTCCACACACTCTCCTACCTCTCCCCTCTCATCTCACTCTACTCCCCTCCACACACTCTCCTACCTCTCCCCTCTCATCTCACTCTACTCCCCTCCACGCACTCTCCTACCTCTCCCCTCTTATCTCACTCTACTCCCCTCCACACACTCTCCATCTCTCCCCTCTCATCTCACTCGACTCTCCTCCACACACTCTCCTACCTCTCCCCTCTCATCTCACTCTACTCCCCTCCACACACTCTCCTACCTCTCCCCTCTCATCTCACTCGACTCTCCTCCACACACTCTCCTACCTCTCCCCTCTCATCTCACTCTACTCCCCTCCACACACTCTCCTACCTCTCCCCTCTCATCTCACTCTACTCCCCTCCACGCACTCTCCTACCTCTCCCCTCTTATCTCACTCTACTCCCCTCCACACACTCTCCTACCTCTCCCCTCTCATCTCACTCGACTCTCCTCCACACACTCTCCTACCTCTCCCCTCTCATCTCACTCTACTCCCCTCCACACACTCTCCTACCTCTCCCCTCTCATCTCACTCTACTCCCCTCCACACACTCTCCTACCTCTCCCCTCTCATCTCACTCGACTCTCCTCCACGCACTCTCCTGCCTCTCCCCTCTCATCTCACTCTACTCCCCTCCAGTTCCCTGCCCCAGTTTAGATCCAGAACCAATAGCTTCCATTTCCCATCTGCATATGACTGCCTATTTTTTTTTTCTATCATATAAACAATACACATGCCCGCTGTTTCTGTACAGAATGTTGCGGTCGTATTTGAACACCCTCGAAACCCGATATGTATTTTAAGGGCAGCGAACCGTAGGTTTGGTAAACATCCAATATTAATCCCAGAGGCGCATGGCGCGACCACTTTAACATGCGAGCGGACCGTACTAAGACTTATTCAGAGCTCCGCGGTGGTGTTAAATTCCCAAGATAACCACGGTTTTGCCTCAATTATATAGAAATTAACTCCTTTCGGCGATGTTTGGCATGTCCGATGAGCTATACGGCTGCTTCGTTTCGCAGCTCCCCAATGTTTATTGATAGGGTCGTACCGCGTGGCTGTTCGGCACGCGATGTCTGTGACGTTTTACTGCGCGTGCCGTGAGCTTCTTTCTGTATTTGTTCTACGATAACCCTCCACCACCCGACAGAGCCAGTCAAATCAAGTTGGGCGATTGTGCCACCTGATTTTTTTTTTTACAAACCGGTTACATTGAAAAGCAAAGGTACGTTTCGACAATTTTGTACAACGTTTCGCTGGACATTTACAACCACGAGGGTCATCGGGTGTGGGCGAAGCAAAGCTTTCACGTGACGCATTGTTTTCATTGGCTCCGTCAGGTGGCGGAGGGTCATAGTTTTAATTGTTTTGACAACATACGGACGCGATCTAATCCAAAATAAGCCACTGATTATGAAGCATAACATAGGTCGTGAAAGCCTACGATGAAATTGAGAAGCCGGTTTCACCATGGGGGTGGCTGCATGGATTCGAACCACGGGCCTCGGCAGTTACGGCACGGTCACTTGACGCGACAGTGGTAGCCCTCCGGGACCACTACGGTTACCGGTTACCTTCCCAAAAGGGGTAATATTCAAGAGGGGGTTAAGATGCAAACACGCTACAAATCAAAAACAATGTCGAGGGCGACAAAGAGTAGACAACCGGCCCGTCCGAGAGATCCCGAACAAACACCGGCGCGCATTTTCCTAAACGATTATAAAGCAAACGGGGCACGTAACGCACGACCTCGCAACACGGTGGTGACCCTAAGAATTGGGGGGGGGGGGGTTACTCGAACCTCGAACACGTCCCAGTAATCGTCACGTGCCTCCAAAACCAATGATCATCGTGGTACCGACGTTGTGATTTCGTGCAATTAAAACGCAACCGCGGATGCACGCAGCGGCCACGTGCAGCACCCTGTGTCAGAGAATGGCCATGGAAGATGTCACAAAGCGAGCAATAAAATCTCTTCGGAAGGTGTTTTACCCATACAAGGGGCACAATGTTAATGTCTCATGACACACCGAAAGTTGTTTGAATTCTTAAAGGCGGAATATATCCAAATTAAGTGCAGAAGCAAATTTACTGTCATGAGGTTTGTTTTTTCCTCCTCGCGCGCAGCCGTTGGTGACCGTGCCGAGACCGGCAACTCGCGACATGTGCGATGACGCCGGTTAAATGCCAGGCCACGGCTGCAGCTCGGATTCGATCCCAGGAACTCGGCGGCGTCGCCTGACCCCTGGAGCCTCCTGGCCAACGTGACGCCTCCCCCCCCGGTGGAGACGGCCGCTCTCTGCGTTGCCGGCGCTGCGTTCCGCGCCGCTGCGAACGTGATCCCGTTCGCTCCGGCCCGAGCAGGCGCTGCGCACAGCTTAACTTTGACAGCCCGGAGCAGACGACGGCGGAATTACTCTTTCGATGGGAAGCTGTGTGACGGGGTGGGGGGTGGGTGGTCGGGTTTTGTGGTAGGGGGGTGGGGGGCAGTGGGGGGGGGGGGGGGTGGAGGTGCTGGAAGGATTCGGGTTGTCACCTCGAAGTTACAAAACGCACCGGGAGATATTGGATATTGAACGAATAACAGTGGCAGATACAAGGGGGGAGAGATCGAGTTGATTTCCCATAAAAAAAATGTTGTTGCTGATATTTACCACGGAAAATTCATTATAACGTATTTTTATTGTCAAGGGCCCTGTTTGAAAGCTTGAAATTAACTTTGGGGACGACCCCCCCCCCCCCCACACTTCCACCACCCCTCCCCCACCCCCTGCCCGGGAAGTCTTCTAAATATCCACCTCTCAAGACAGACAACGATCTCGCGATGGTGGAAGAGGGGAGAGCTACGTGCAAAAAGCATCGTCTTGAGAGGCGCTCCGCATCGCTTTACACTCCCGACCAATTTTGGGAGCGTCACCGTCACGGCCGGAGACTCACGGATGTCCTCGGGACAGCTACCCACGGCGGCGGGGACGGGACGATCATGGGGGCATCGACGACAGTTTGGCAAAACACTGGGGGAGGATCTTGACAAAGGGGTAAACGTGGAGTGGAGATACGGGGATGGCGGTGGGGCAGTCGGGGGAGGGAGACGATGTGAACGATCGAGGGAGGAATGAGTAGCGGGAGGAGGGGGAGGGAGGGAGGGAAAGGGGAAAGCGAGAGAGGATAAGGGGAGAGCGGAGGAAACAAGACGGATGCGGAAATTGGTTGAAGTAAGGAATACGGGCCAACAGACGTGTGAACGTCTGATAGGAGGCGATGAAAGAGGGGGAGGTAGTGGAGTTCACAGAGGGGCAAGGAAACCGATAAACAGCTGTTGACAAAGGCAGGGGGAGGTGAAGAGAGGTGGTCGTGTGAGGTGGCTTAGTGGGGGGGGGGGGGGGTAGAAGCACAGAGCGCTGGGGAGCGGTGCAGGCAGCGACCCGGGGGGTGGAGGTGACTGACCCTATTTTTGTTGGCTCCGTTACCCCGGAGGATGGGGGAGCCCGATTGGGAGCCCAGAGATCAGGGAGCCAGAGCAGCGCCATCAATTATGACGGTGGTGCTGCCCAGACGCGGCGCGGCCGCCTACTCGCCTGGACTTCGCTTAACCCCGAACGTACCACCAGCAGCAGCGGCTGCGGCGGCGGCACCGTAGGGGTGGGCAAACGGGGGACGCCGCCAGGATGCAAAGCCGCGGGGAAGCACCGCAACCGGGTACCCGATACCCGTACCCTACCCGATACCCGTACCCGGTCGGGTACGGGTACCCGTTTGCGACCCTGGAACGGCCGGGTACGGGTAGGCCGTGAGTCACTGGTGAGTAACCGTTTGTCACTCATTTCGGGTAAGGTACGGGTAGGGAACGAGTACCCGTACCCGGCTGGGAACGGGTACCCATTTGCGACCCTGGTGCGGCCGGGTACGGGTAAGGAATCAAAACCCGTTTGCGACCTCTGCCGCGCGCCGGTTGGGTTGAGAGCGGTGAAAAGACGTTACCCGTTCATGAGTATGAATGTGTCGTAACCCTCCACCACCCGACACAGCCGATTAGTAAGTTAGATACTAACTTCAGCCCACCGGTGTGTTGGGAGAGCAAATCCACAACATTTACAATTTGAGTAGCACGACGTTTCGCCGGTAATTATATCCAGCATCATCGGGCGATTTGACAAATCCCTTACTAATTGGCTGTGTCGGGTGGTGGAGGGTTACGACACATTCATATTTACGCGATCTAACCCAAATACCTTTATTATGAGTAATATTGGTTATGAAAGCCTACCACGTGTTAAACAGACGTTACCCGATTTGCATCATAAAGCGCTCACACGTGATTGAGTCACGTGGTGGGTAACAAACGATGACGAATTGCGGCGTTATTACTAGAGTACGACTTTACAGAGGCTCGAGGTTTTTTTTTGTGCGTTCGAACCCAAGGGCGATATTTCGGTGACCTCTGGGGCGTGACCACCTCTGCCACCATCGCCGCCATCACCACGACCTCCACCAATAATGAACAAAGAACAGAGATCCCCCGTGTAGCCTTAACAGACTGTTGGGACAAGTGCTGTTAGCGAGCGTCTATGAAGGCCGGCACGGCACACGAGGGGGTGGGTGGCCAACACCACGCCCGGCCGCCTTTGTCTCCCGAGTGGAAATGTTTTTAGACAACGTACTCGGCACTCATTTAAGGCCGAGTCGACCTAGGGTAAGTCCAGGACCGGTTCAGATAATTGTCACTGGTGTTGACTGTGAGCGGGAATCGAACCCGGGTCGCCGGGTTCGTAGCGCAGCGCGCTAACCGCTACACCACCGCTCCCCACAACGCAATACCACGACCATCATCACCTCCACAGGCTTGTCCACCAACTGCCACCATCACCATCGTCATCACCAACCACCACAACCAAATTATCGGATTACATTGGCATTTAAATCGGGCACCTTTATACGCGAGTCATGGCGTGGGTCGGTGGTTATCAACACACCACCACTCCCGGTGTATATTTTACTAACCGGCACCTGGGATGGTGAAGTGGCCCTAGCATGGTGCCGGCCTCCCCATGGTTCTGGCCTCACCACGGTGCCTCGCCATGCCGGCGTCAGAGACTACAAACTACGACCAAATTGATCCCCAGGCATGATTATTCTTCCCCCCACCTCCCCCCACCAAAAGCCAACATTCGTCGATATCTGTATGTATGTTGAACTTCTTTCGCACCGTACATAGCCAACCGTGCTAATCGGAGGTGCGTGTGTATGTTGATTCCCCTTCTGAACATTTGTACCTGTTTATTTTTTATGTATAACTCTCATTTTTCTTTTAGAAAATAGAAAGTCTCTAACCCATGTTAAGTTCAACTCAAACCTGAGTGTTACGACCACTTTCCGCAGTTATTGGGAAATAGTTGCTTAGTCCAGGTTCAGTAAAATTTTATTTTTTGATTCCCGTCATGGTGTGGCATTTGCCAATAACCTGGAAACCCAACGGCATTTGTTCAACCCAGAAGGTTGAAACCCGTCAACAGTTTTTGCTTAAACATGCTGCTGGATAACAATATTGGTTTGGAATACCAATGGGCTAATGCAATAACATATACTCTTATCACATGTGGGAGTCTTCTTATATTATGAATGCTGATCTTAACTTAGTCCTAATCATTGACCCTGACCACGAGGTTACAGACGTCACTGTTGGCGACAAATATTTTCTGAAAATTTATCGGGGTGAACAAATCTTGGAGCGGACCGGTATTCATTTACACACCAGTCAACAGAGCTCTATAAAAATTTTATTTTATTTTACCAGGTAAGGCCCACTGAGCTACGTAGCTCTTTTTCAGAAGCGACTTGGCCACAAATGATAGCTCAACGAAGTGGCTTATCATGTAGAAATGTACAGCAGCCAAATACTCAAACGAATGTTTCTAAACTTGGAGGGAAAAACCGGGAGAGCCCGAAGAAAATCCACACGACCACGGGGAGACGTGCAAACTCAAAATACAGACAGGCGTCAGGGTTTGGATCAAACCCACGACCTCCTGTATACCAGGCGAGGTAGTTAACATCTCCTAGCCACTGCGATGATGATGACAAGGCAAACTCCAAATATACAGCAGGCGTCAGGGTCTGGATCGAGCCCACGACCTCCTGCATACCAGGCGAGGTAGTCAACATCTCCTAGTCACTGCGATGATGACACCGCAAACTCCAAATATACAGCAGGCGTCAGGATCGGGATCGAGCCCACGTCCTCCTGCATACCCGGCGAGGTAGTTAAGATCTCCTCGCCACCGTGGCGGCCTGATGACACCATCTCTGAAGTCAAACCGGGCTAATGAGGAAAGTCGGCGAATGAATATAAATACGGCCACCCTTTTTACCACTTACCCCATAACCTTATTATAAAGATTTAAGATGCCACGTATCCTATTATTATTACGAGAAGCGAGCATTGCATTATATTTCCATTCAGGGATGACCTTTACCAAATGAAAGCATCAGGGCAGAGAATCGCTAAACAGTTACCTCTTTAGATCAAGCAGGCGGCTCCTGCTGAGAGCGAGAGCTGGTGCTGAGAGATTCACACAAGGCGCTTAATACTCCCTATAAAATATGTCAATTCCACAGTCGAGTGAAATGGGACCACCTGCACACCAAAAATATAGTCAGAACAATAATGCCCTTATATGCTTGGTTATTTCGGGAAAGTCACGTAGAAGGGAAACTATAAAATAATAAAAATATAAAACAATACAATTCTCACGACGTTTCGACTGCAACACAAGCAATCGTCATCAGGTGTGTTTTTCACACCTGATGGCGATTGCTTGTGTTGCAGTCGAAACGTCGTGAGAATTTTATTTTTTATATTTTATTATGTATTATTTTTATTATTTTGTTGTTTCCCTTCTACGTGACTTTACCGAAAGAACCAAGAATATGAATCCCTGCAGTCACGAAAGCTTTAAATCAAAATAATGCCCTTTATTACGTGCGAGTTCTCGCCCCTTCAACTTTTGCCAAACCTCAGTGGCCAGCGCGGTGAAGTGTGGTCTGATAACCCCCAATGGACCACATAGCATGTGGAAGCCAGAGAACGCCAAAAGGTCAACAGCACAATACCAATGCACGTATCAGAGCATGTCTAGCTCGGGGTGAGCAGGTATATAATGGGACCTTTTTTGCCAGTATCAAAGAAGGACAACTAAGAATCGGTTTTACCCTTTCTGGCATTAAAGCACGAGGTGTCAAGGTGCTCTAGGCCATAAAGAAAGCTGTCTCTGGTGTGGGCCAATCAGTTGCAAAGACAATGCATACATTGTGGTGAACATGCAGACTTGATTCCTTGCAAAAGGTTTCTATTTGGTGTTTGAACATCTTAACACCACCTGTTTCATTGCCACAAAGGGTCAAATCTATTCAGATTTTTCATTCTTTGATACTGGCAAGAAAATATCCCATGATATGCGGAGGTCGTCATCCATCAGCACATTGATAAAGGGCTGCACATGTAGAATATTTGCCATTTCTTTTTCAACTAAATCCCGAGTCTCTTTGACTTTTGTCAGGAGCGTCCTTCCACGTTTGGATGTTTGGTGAAATCCATGAAGGAGCGTTTTGGCTTCGTGTGGGAGGAAACTGGAGTGTCCAGAATAAAACCCGTGCATTTGAGGCAGTAACGCTCAAAACTCCGTAACAAATAGATTGACTATTCCATTGCAACCTTCCAGGCCATCGCAACAAAACCCAATTATTCCCAGGCAGTCTTCCTGTTCCAATTAGTAAGCAGGCTCAACCGTGCTCGAGATATTCCGAGATCGGACAGATGATTAATTTACTTCGACTTGGTAATCATAGGCAAAAAGATGATATAGATGATTTCGGTGTACCTGTTATATACCTGGCGCTGTGCGCTCATTTCAAGCCGAGCGAGGGCGATAGGTGCAACTCAAAACGCGTGAGTGATGACTTTAAAAAAAAAAATCAGAAAAATAGTTTGTAGACAAAGTATATTTTAAAATCACGTGCTATATTTACAGAATTTCACGGCTTGCGGTAAAGCATTAAACAAAGACACCCACCACGGATAAACGAATGCACGTTAGATACAGACACTTCTGCGATAAATCAAGTCTTGTTTTTACGTGGCGCCTTCTTTCCACTGGGATACCAGAAGAATTTACGATCATTACACACAGAAATTGTGCCCGTACACCAACGTAAAACACATTTATGGTCATTTATAAGCACACAAATCACACGTTTTATAATAACCTAATGGTCAATAATGCATGCATCTCTGCCTCTTGGTTAAAATATACACACTACATATAGTTGTCAGAGACACACGGCGGTGGAGTGGGGGAGGGTGGAAACTTTATTGGTGTCAGGTTCTGCAATTTCCAACAATAAAGGGACAAGGCCCCCCAAAGCCTGCGGCTCAAATGCCCAGACACCACCACCGCCCTCATTATGGAACAATGACCTCGGGAGCTTGTGAAAGCTTGGAATTAGAGATGGGATGATGAGCCAATTGAGTCCATGAATGGATTAAAATTAGAATGGTCAATTACTTTGGGGGGCCCCCTCCCCCGCTTTAAAATTGGCGGTGACCCAGACGTCCCCCCCCCCGCCCCCCAAGGCTGATAATGCCGACATCGCCTTCACCACTAAGCCCCGACCCATCACCTCCCGTCCAGCGGCACATGTGGGAACGAGACTTTTTTTTCCCCCCCAACCATCTCGTAGTGTCCGCTTGGTCAAATAATTGGTAGAGGAATCGATTTGCTATTGTATCTAACTGACCCCGTGCTCATACTGGACATCTGTGAACAAGAGCTTCATAAGATCATCGGATTCCTCCATCTCCTGCAGTCTACAAATACAGATTCTGACGATTCTGAAATAATGGGAGAGCCAAGCTCTACCTGCAAATGGACCGGGACAGAAAGAGGAGCACATCGTGGATGAGAGAAGATAAGCCAGGTTAGAGACATCGCATCGCACTTAAGCGTTAAGCGAGTGTGACCAGGACGTGTCCGCCGGAGGGGAATGATGACCGGCGGTCGAGAGCGATTCTAGAGTGGCAGCCAAAGGTGAGGGGGGGGAAACCTGACCAAGAGGTAGGGTTGCAATCTTTTGAAGTACAAAAGCAAACGTTACCACGGGAATAAGAAGAATATCTCACAACACTGGCAGGGAAGGGGATAACTTAATGTTAACGGGTTTACTTAAGTGCTGCTGTAACCAGGACATTTAACGTCGTGGGAAGACTTTACAGATCTCCCAGGATGGCCACCTCATGAAGAGGATGATCCTGGGACACCAAGGACACGTGGCAATCCTAACGAGAGGGAGTCCACCGCAGTGATGAAGGAAGCGATGAAGGAAGCGATGGGAATCGACCGCGTGCGTGCACGAGCCGGAGCCGGACTCCGCCCGATCATCGCGACGCCGCGACAGATGGCGACGGCCCCAGAGAGGCCTCCATCCAGCAGTGGATAGATCATGGCTGATGACGACGACGACGATGACCGTGCCCATCTACACCTCGGCCCGGCGGGCGCTCAGAGACTCGCCTGCATGGTCTCGGCGGCGTGGGGATTTCTGGGGGATCCCCGCAGGGGCATCGTGGTTCGACTGTAGGGCAGTGGAGCATGGGCCAGAACCAGGTCTCCTCTCGTCATCTCCTGCCTCCGCAGGCTCTGACGCAGTTCCAGGTTCTCCTTGCTCATTGTGCTCAGCTGTACGTGGGAGCGTGCGTGTGTTTGCATGGAGGTGGGTACGTGTAAGTGTGTGAGATCGTGCGAGCGCGAGTGCATATGCGTGAGAGAGTGTGTGTGTGTGCGCGAGTACGATTGCGTGGGTGTTCGCGTATGCGTGTGTGCGTACATATGTACGAGGGTGTGTGATTTTGTGCGAGTGTTCATGTGTGTGCGAGTGCGTGCGAGTGTCGTGTGTGTGTGAGAAAATACAAATGAGAAGGTAAAATCGCACAACAATAAATGCATTCTTGAATCAAATGTCCAACCCTGATTGTGAAAATTCATCAAAGCAACGGAATGATGTATCTGTTTTCATTGGCCACAATTTGATTTTTTTTGCCATCAATATTTATGTGAGTGTGTGCCAAATGTATAGCGCTACGAACCCAATAACCCGAGTTCAAAACCAACTCGCAGCCAACACATCTGAAGGCGATAGGGGGATGTGCGTCTTTGCTGTCTTTGTGAGTCTACGCGAGTATGTTCGTACGTGTTTGGGGAGCGGTGACGCAGTGGTTAGCGCACTGTGCTTTGTACCCGGCAAGTCGAGTTCGATTACCGCTCACAACCAATGTCAGTGGTAAACATATGAACTGGTCCTGGGCTTCCCCACGGTTGAACGGAGCCTTGAATGAGTACCTGGTGCTGCTGTGTGTAAACATTAGCACTGGAGAGACAAGGGCAGCCAGGCGTGGTGTTGGTCACCCACCCACCCCTCCTTTATTAGGTGCTCGCTAACAGCCCTCATCTCAACATTTTATTAAACTACAGCTCTAAGGGAGACCTTTGTTGTGGCTGTCTTTGCGAGCGTACATATGCGTGTGTGTTAGTAAGTGTGCGATTTCAACGCAGGTTTCTTTTCATTCCATAACCGGGACGATCTGAACGAATTGACAAAATAAGACAGGTTTTTTTTTTCTCCAGCAGTCATCGGTGATCGGGCTGCCAAGACCGTCAACTCGCGACGCTTGTGAACCCCACTGAATCGTGGGCTCAATCCACCGAAACACCCCCATAATTCACGCCCAGCCATCTCTCCCACTCACCTCCCAAAAGGCACTTAACAAGCTGAATCAAGTGTCCCTGACCTAAAGCATCCAACGCGGAGACGGAGCGATGGGCTCGCCCCATGTGGTCCGTTATGTCGCGTGACCCTCGGAGGGGGGGGAGGGGGTGGCGACGGCTGGGGGTGGCTTCCATCCGGCAGTGGATCGACCATGGCTGATGATGATTACGTAAATACCGGGCGTAGGGCTGGGTGGCGCAGTGGATAGCGCACCGCACGAGGAGCCTGGTGAACCCGAGTTAAATTCGAAGACAGGGCTAACATCGGTGGAGCGATATATGAAGAGAGGTTATGGGTCCCTCCTCTTGCTAACACACACTCGACCACCGTGGTGAAGTATAGTCAAAACAAGTCTGATGACTGTCACGGTGTGGTGCGAGACCTTTACCCGGCAGTGGGTTGACAAAGGTCCGCGCATTTATTTTAAAAATGTCGATAGCAACATAGTTAGGACACAAACGTCACGTGCCTCTCAGCTGCCCCCACACGCACCTGCTCGTTGAGCTGCTGGGTGACCTGGATGTGAGACCTCAGCCGCCCGTGCATGTCCGTCGCTACGGCTGCCTTCTCAGCCAACTCCAGCTCCTGCTCGTGCCTGAGCAGACACACCGTAGCACCGCACCGCTCAGAATATTGTTTTCATGCTGAAGGAATCCGATGAGCTATAAAGCTCTTCTTAACAGACATCTAGTAGTTCCACAGGTGGCGGCGGGGCTCAGATGAACAACTCGCAACCGCGAACCCGATTTATAATTGGTTTCTTTTGGGTTACAACAAACGATACAAAAGCGCAATAGGATTGCTGGCCCAGGGCACGGCACGGCTCAACACCAAAGCTTAATAAACTTATGAGGCTCAACTCGGCACACGGCGGAGTGAGCTGTCAGCTGCACCTGCTGTTGCAAAGCCACAGCGAGTGCCAACTCTGGCAGTGACTCCACCCAATACTCATAGGCTCCGCCCACAGCTCAGGTAGCTCCGCCCACAGCTCAGGTATCCCTGCCCACTGCTGCAGTTCTGCCCACCACTCGGGTAGCTCCGCCCACTATTCAGGTAGCCCCGCCCACCACTCAGGTAGCCACACCCACTTCCCATGTAGCCCCACCCACTACTCATGTAGCCCCGCCCACTATTCAGGTAACCCCGCCCACTACTCATGTAGCCACACCCACTACCCAGGTAGCCCCGCCCACTACCAAGGTAGCCACACCCACTACCCAGGTAGCCCCACCCACTACTCATGTAGCCCCGCCCACTACTCATGTAGCCCCGCCCACTACTCAGGTAGCCACACCCACAACCCAGGTAGCCACACCCACTACCCAGGTAGCCCCGCCCACTACCCAGGGAGCTCCGCTACCTTTGCTTTGCATCATGAGTCGAGGGGACAAAATGCACCCCTCGACTCGTGCGGCACACTGGAACGGACTCTCCGAAATCACCGCCAGCTGCGACGTCTGTCGACTGGAGTGACGACGCGACGCACCGCCAGCCTGCGCCGCCGTACGGCAGCCGCCCGCCAGCTGCTTGGGACGGACGCGGCGCTTGCACGCCACGTCAACGCGCGTTTGCAAACGCGCGCGTGTCGCAGCGGTAAAACGAAGTTTCCAATGGTAGGATTTGACGCGATATTGTTTGCCTGTAAAATGGGGGCATTTTAACGAGCGGGCTACTCATTGCATTTCAGATTTTATGCTCACCGCGTATCATCAAATTCATCATCATTATTTTTACAACGCCTGTCAAAAAGAACGCAGCGTTCAACAGCTAATAGGCTCATTTGCTAGACGACTGGGCACTTTAGAGCGGCAATTGTTTCAGGGCAAATCTTCAGTTTGCACACTTAGGGTAATTTGTGCCTTCAAGGGCTGACTTGCAGAGCTGTGCTGCTATGTGATGGCCTTATGTCTTTCGGTTTTTTTTTTGCGCGTCCCCATGTGGCACACTGGGCGTGCCGTTGGACCTGTCAGACTCTGTGCTTTCGTCTTTCGCATTTGGCCGATCTGCGTGTTTCTTTTGCATTGAACGCACCCCCGGAATTTGCACGGAGTGCTCTTGCCAATAACATCTGGTAATCCAGCAACCTTTGTTTAACAAGCCTGACTCTGCTGACGAGACACGGGAGGTTGAAACCCATCCAGAGTGTGATCTCGTAAACAAATGCCGCGTGATGATACTGTTTCGGAAAGCGAAATAGACTGATGGACTAAAACATATCTTTACAAGCAGACACACAATGGAGTTCTGCTTATATGTGCGGCAGCCTATGTGTGACCTCGTGAGATCTTGGAAGCTAAGCAGGATTTGAGTCCGGTTAGTGCTTGGATGGGTGACCTCCATGCACAGTAGGCAACAGCCTGTCACCTGCTGGGCCATGTTGCGGGCAGCAGCGGATAGTGTGGCAAAAATCTATCGCTGTCCTGTACGTCTACGCTCTCCGCCTTCACCAACCTGCAGTGCCCGTGGCGTACGTATGTATGTTGAACTCTTTCGCAGCGTACATAGCCAACCCTGCTAATCGAAGGTGCGCCGTAATGATCAAACAACCCCCACGACCCGCATGGCGGTAGGGGAGGCCCTTATCCAGCAGTGGATCGGCAAAGGGTTGCATAGACAAACGTGGCCTGCGGCCACACTTAATAAGATTTGGCTTTGATGGGCCGGGCTCGATGAGAGACGGCACCAGGGCGCTGCGGAAGGGACCCACTCTTGTTTGTGAAGTCGCGAGCGAAGCTGCGTCACCACGGTCTCCTGCCGCTCCACCTCGGCCTGCGGACGCACGCACACACGGACGGACGCACGTGCGCACGCACGTCAGACTCGGAAGTAGTCACCTGACGATTGCGTGCCCTCTTGCTTTGGCGAAATCGGCCGTTTATCAGGATCTGAGGGTGAAGCGTTCCAGCGATTTGAAATGCACGGATTGCGTCGGGCTCGCCGCTCTCCCCGGCGGTGGAGGGGCAGCCGGTATCGACAAATCTTTCAGCCGGGCGGCATCATTGGCAATCGATCGATCAATAAAAAAAAACATTTATTTATAGAGAGCCTCTTCATGGGCAATCTCGCATACAAAAAAAAACAAAGTGCCGCACTCACAAACGCAGCAAATATGAAAGCATCGGCCAGTCTGGATATGGCTCGCTAAGAACAAAGTGTTCCCTAATAATGAAGGTCAATAAGAACCCGGGGCCAATTGCAATCAATTGCACAGCACTCGTGCAGCGATTAAAGGACACAAAGAAACTTTTTGTTGTCGTTGTTGTTGTACCTCTGCGGTCAACAAACCCATCGACTGTTCTTTCGCAACTCGGGTTGCTATTTCTCCCAATTTAATCAAACTCAATTAATTTCCCGGTCACCCGCCAGCGCGTTGTTCAAACGGCCCGCGATGTGTCAACGTCGTGAATCGTTACGTTTTGCAAACCCACCGATGTGATTTATTGTCTGGCGAGCGGACGGGCGCCAGAGAGGGACGCGTTTTTTGCCTTGGGAACCGGGCCGCGGTGAGACGGGCCGTGGCGGTGGATTGTGGGTAAACATGCAAGGCTACGGTTGTGGCACGGTAACGTTTTGAGCAAGGGAAGAAAATATATTTCAACGGAAAGATCGTGGAATAAGGCGCGGTTGGTGCCACCACCAAAAAACTACCTTAAATATACATAAACTACGTAAATATATTTTTAAAACCGTTCAAATAACCCTTTAAGAGTTAAAGACAAATAATTTAAAGCAGGAGCTAATGAAGTAATGTTATGTACATTTGAAATTTTAAAGATAAAAATAAAGCAAGCACCTAATGTAGTGCATTTCTACGGCCATATCCGATCTGGTTTTATCCAGTAACTTTATTCAAATTCGTGATTGTCATAATCACAATGACCTCTGTGCCTCTGTGTCAAAACGGTAGCGCCCATTAGCGATGCGTCACCACCACCACCACCTTTGCTCGCTCCAGGTCGGCCCTACAGCTCTCCAGCTCGCCACTCAGAGCGGCGTTCTTCTGCGCCAGCAACTGCACGGTGTCCTGTAGGTGGCTGTGGTCGGGACGGGGAGGGGAAAGGTCGCAAGGGGGTGGGGGGTGAGGGGAGGACAGGAGGCAGAGGTGAGAATGTGCAAGCAGGTGTTGTGAGCATACAGGAACGCATGCGCGGAGTTGGCGAAGCACACTTGGGCGGGTTTTTGTAAAGTTGTGGGCGCTGCGATAAGGAAATCGCTTAACAGATACGCTTCTGTGGCCGTCTGGAATGCTCTTCCTTCCGATATTGCCACTGGAGCTGTGCACTTTTAAATCATCTAGAATGAAAACTAATTTCTTTGGAACTGCTTTTTGGTTTTTGGTTTAGTTTGTTGTCCTTCCCCCGCAGCTCCGGTTAGCATGGTTGGCGAACGTACGATGCGAAAAAAGTTGAACATACAACCATGGCTAGCCATCGAACAAAGACGGTCAGAGCATCGCGCGCTTTCACATGTGTCTGCGGCCGTCTGGAACGCTCTTCCTTCTGATATTAGGAAGCCACTGCAGCTATGCACTTTTAAATCTAGATCGAAAACTCATTTCTTTAGAACAATTTTGATGTTTCGTTTGTTGTCCTTCCCCCCCCGCACCTCCAAGTAGCATGGTTGGCTACGTATGGTGCGAAAAAAGTTCAACATACATGCATAACATCAACATTTAAAAGTTTGCCGTGAAATTTAAACAGGCCCGCTCTAGTCGCCCCACCCGTGGAACAGTAGCGTTAATTGTTCAGCGACGGAGTTAGCGATGGTGTGCAAGCATAACTGAAAATTAAACTCGCCATGTTTTTTCGTTAACTCTACCTTACAGTGAATATTATGCAATAGGCTGATAAGGCTCAATTAATTAATTGTTAGCAAGAAGAGCTTTTGCCCATAAACGTGAGCCTGTTGTGTATTTTGTTCCATCCCGTTGTGAGCAGGCGTGAGTGAAAAATACTATTTGTCAGTTCTACAGTCCCCACATATGTATGGGAAAATAAGAGTTTATTTTGACCTATTTATTATCTATCTATCTATCCAATCGTGGACCAGATTGCTGTTCAATCACAGAGCTTCTTTAAGTTTCAGTTGATGAAATTCTAAGGAGCTTTGCTACTTTACTTTTCCTGCAGGGTTAAGGTGTTCGGGGTTAGGTAGAGTGTTAGGCTTTTCCTGTCTGCAATCTGTCAGTGCAGTAGTCTTGGCCCTTTTTTTTTTAAAGATAGAGCAGAGAGAACACGTGTCGATTTGAGGTGGCCCACGAGCTTCAATTGCAACCCAACGGCCGCCCAGGCCTGCGACGATAACGGTTAATAACGGCGGGCGGCAATAATAACGATGATGCCCATTAACGATGACACTGATTGAGCACGATTAGGGTGGCCGACTATGACATCCGATGGCACAGAGGCGGGGGGGGGAGCGGCGGGGGAGGTGCAGGGGACACCGCTCCTGATTGATGCCGTTGACATTGGCGAAGGTCACCGAGCGGTACGGTACGGTGGTGGTGGTGGCGGTGGCGGCGGTGGATGCATGGCTGCCACGGACCCCGCGCTGCGGTGAGAGATAACCGCGGGGTGACCGTGTGGCGCCGAGCGACGGGGGGGGGGGGATTGGGCTTCTTACTCCCTCTGTGCCGTCAGCGCGGAGATCTCGCGGCCCTGCTGCTTGACTTGGCCGCACAGTTGCTCGTGAGCGCTCCTAGGGAGACACGCGCGAAGCCCGGCGCAGGCCACACCAGGATGGGCAACCCCTTCTCGCAAAGCATCCGGTGCCACCCACGTGCCTGGCCTAGGCATCATCACAATGCACCGATGTGTATTCGCATAGCCCGTCGGTCAAACCACTGCTGGATGAGGCTCGCCACAGAGCCGCGTGGATTAACTTGAGCACGTTTCGCCACGCTGGTCGGTTAGGGCGATTGATTTGGCTGTGACTGGCCTCTGTTCGGTAGCGCCTGGCAACATCTGGTGTGCACGGCGATCGCCCGTCCAAGCACCGTCCAGGCACAACCCTGCTTATGTGATCTGAGAAGATCGGGTGGATCGAGGGTGACATTGACATATCGGCAATGACACGTACAATCGCACTGTATCTATACCCCAACCTAACCATGCAAGCATGCACACAATACTACTGCTGCGTCGATGTTCAAGATCGTGCTCTATAGCTGTCGGATGTGTGTTCGGGTCATACCGCGCGTTGTTCGGCATGTCCGACGTTTCGCTCCTCGTGCTGGGAGCCTCTTAAGGAACCAGCTTAGTTGCCCAATAACCAACCAAAGCTCCCAGCACGTGGGAAGAAACGTGGCACATGGTGTTGAAGCAGCAGGCGAGGTACATTCGGGACCCCAGGGTCCCGCCATAAGGTTCACATGCAGCCACCTGGTAATCTCTCCATCTCCCGAGGATTGTTACGCAATAACGCCGCACACCCATCTATCGGAAGCTTTGAACCTGGGTGGGAGTGTACGAAGGCGAGATCACGATTCTCAATGTCCCCCCAATAGGACGAGTCACGTGGCAGGTCGCTCACGTGTGTCCGTAAGACTGGCTCACAAAGGCGCGCTTATGCACACACACACACACACTGGGGAAAATGGCCAAATCGGATTTGCGAGGCATGCCAGCGTCCGGCGTGGCCAAAGCGAATCACCAAGTGATTAATAGTCTCCTGCGCATCTTGGACACATGCACACAAAGACAAATATCCCCCGTATAGCCTTAACAGATTGGTGGGGCAAGTGATGTTAGCGAGCACCTATGAAGGTGGCGGCTGGCCAGCAATACGTCCGGCCGCCTTTGTCTCATCGGTAGCGATGCTAACAAATCGCACCAGGTACTCACTTGAGGCTGAGTCGGCCTAGGGGAGACCCGGACCAGTTTGAATGTTCGCCACGTATGGCGAGTTAGTGCTGACCGAGTGATGCGCTAAGCGTGGCGAGTTAGTGCTGACCTCTGCTGGCTTTGCTCCACACTGCGAGCGCCTGGCAGTTCGAGTGCACAACACTCCGTACATATGAATACGCTGAACTGAGGGTGGCGTTTAATAGGCGTGCATCTATTCACCGCCCCGTCAGCCGTTCTCGATACCATGAAGGCCGGCGACAGTGTGGGGAGGCCTTCACCCAGCAGTGGAAAGCACAAGTGAGCAGACACGGCATTTAGCCGGTGCTGGATGCTCGCAACAGATGGGCCCACAACGCGGACGCGTATCTGACATCCAGTCGCGAGCAGGCGCGCGACCGTTTGCCCACGGCAAGAGATGGAGGCGACTTCCGAGCGTCGATCCTGCTCGGCGATCTGCAGCGCCGTTGCGACCCCGAACGCGCCACTCGTCCGGACACGGGCACAGAGTTTGGAGGCGGCCGCGTCGTGCGACATTCAACAGACACTCGCTTTGCACGACCGACGGCTCGGGCGCGGCGGACACGGCGTCTTGCCGTCGGGTGTCCGCGTCAGTGCGCGCGTACTTTGCGTGTGTGCGCACAGGGAAGTTTGGTGGGGGGGGGGGGGAGGTTGGGGGGGGGCACGTGATGCGACGCCGAGAGAGCGCCGAGCGACGCGCTCACCTCTGCTGCGACAGCCAGCCCTGCACGCTCGAGATGACCTGCTCGCTCTCCTGGTGGAGCCGAGACCCGTCGCTCCGTGCCGCCAACAGCTGCAAGAGTCCGCACGCATCGCAGGCACCCGGCGGTCAACCTTCACGGGCACCGGTCAATTACCGCCACCCACCTTCACTTTCACCCCCCCCACCGTCAATCAATCAATCAATCAGCACGAGCCAATGCGGTGCCGTCAATCGAACGTCATTATCCCCATCATCCTTCAGCGCGCATCCATCGCCTTCGCAACGAGCATCAATCATCATCGACCGCCGGCCGTTATTTTCACTGTCGCCCACCCTTGAGTTAATTCGTCAGCGTTAATTTTTTTTTTCGGTGACGGCGGTGACACCCAGAAGACGACCGTCGGATATTTGTCAAAACAAAATTTTTGCCCTCGCCAGCATCGGCTTGACACGTTTGTCTAAACGTAGAGGGCGCGGAGAAATTGGGTTGCGCCAAATAAAAACAATGATAATAAACTCGGTTTTCCACCATAGTGCAATTCGCACAAAGCCCCAAAGCATTTTACGCAAAGCTTAAGTGACGGAGAAAGCCTGTTGTGAAGACAGGTGAGTTTTAGGACGTGGTTTAAAAAGTGTAACAGACTCGGAGATTTCCCTAACGCACCGAGGAAGGAAATTCCACAATCGTGGAGCCTGACTGCAAAAAGCTGTCTCCCATCGGGGGGGGGGGGGGCGTGAGAGGGGAAGAGCGTGGGGGATGGGGGGGAGCAGCATGGGGGGGGGGGGGGGGAGCGTGGGGGATGGGGGGGAGCAGCATGGGGGGGGGGGGGAGCGTGGGGGATGGGGGGGAGCAGCAAGGGGGGGGGGGGGGGAGCGTGGGGTGGTCACCTCCGCCTCCTGCACGCGGAGCTGCTCCCGGGCCCCCTCCAGTTCGGCCCTCGACGCCTCCAGGCGGCCTTCCCTGCTCGCCAGCTCCTGCGCGACTCAAGCGAGAGCGAGAGTGGCCTAAGGCCGGGTTTCACCGCGGGCCGAGCGGTCGTTTGGCGTCCGAGCGAGCCGTAGCGCGACGGGGAAATGACGCGTGGTCAGGATCGTGACGACGCAGCTCGCAAGTGCGCGACGCGCGACGAAACGCGTCGCTACAAATCGCTGGGCGGGTCGACGCTTGAAAGTGGCGGACGTCTCGGCTGCTATCAAACGGTTGAGGAGACGTTGCAAGTGATCTGGTCGCACGCAACTCTGTTGCGCGACTGGTCGCTCAGGTGTGAACCTGGCTTAAGACGAAATAATCGATTCAGGGATGAAAAATCCTAAGAGGCAGAAATTCATAATCGAGTTTTGTTTTGGGTTAGATCGCGTAAATATATAAATGTGTCGTTAAAACCCGTCACCACCCGACACAGCCAACTAGTAAGGGTTGTCACCTAAACAGAACATGCAATTCGTCACAGGCAGGCATTCACAACGAAACTCAAAAATGCTTATTCATTAAGTCCGAATAAAAGATGTAACAAAATCAACTCTTGATAACCCGTGGTAACGGATGGGGGGGCTCAGATAAAAAGGAAACACGGGTGATGCAAAACAAAAATTAGGCTTTAAAAACGTATTTACTGTTTACCGATGAATAATCGGGGCGCAAACGTGGAATGTGTCGTCTGTTTTCATTGCTTCTTAAAGTAATCTGCCTGCCGACCGCTGTGCGGCGGTGAGCGAGGAGCAACGAATAAAAATGAAAGCGGTGTGCGAGAAAAAACACTCGCCAATATTGACCAAGGACGGTAAAACCCTCAATCCAGATAACCGGGCCACGGATAATCGGGGTTAACCGCAGCTCGTTCGATATCGGTTCGGCAAAGGGAGCAGGTTGAACTACGAACGGTACGCCTGTGTGGGTGAGGGCGAGAAGGCGATTGCTGTTTGGAGACCCCTCACCTGCAAGCTTCCCTGCTTTGCCTTTTCCAGTTGACTTTCCAGCGCTGATATTTGCTCTTTACAGCTGGAAACCTGCGTGGGGTCGCGAGAAGGGAAAACATAAGGGAAAACAAGTAAACCCGTAAAAACAAAGTTTTTCACTATAAATCCTTTATATGCGTGGCGGCTAGAGTCTTCTCGTCCTCTGGCTTGAGATGGCTACCACCTATGGGTCAGATGATTGTCTGCCAGTATTAAGCAATTGGTAATTAAATATTTAATTTGTTTTCCCTAAACAGTGTAACATTTTGGGAATTATTTTTCACGAACATTAATTGTCTCGCACAACGAGTCTGTGTGGAAAATGTCAGCTCGATTGGATCACGGAAAGTGGGTTCAAAAACGACCGAAAGATTTGCACGGTCGTAAGCAAGCAAGCACGCAAGCAAGCAAGCGAACTTAATATAAAGGATTTAAAAAACGGCTAATTAAAATCGCTGCATTCGTCAACGTGAAGCGCCTCCGTGAAGCTCTCCCGTAGTTCGTGCCCAGGGACTAGGTGGATTGTGGCGTCACACGACCGGGAACGATGGTGACATCGTGGGAAGGCCTAAATCCAGCAGTGGATAGCAAACCGCATGATGATTCAACGCGCCAGCAATCTGATACAACTTGCATGTCGGTGTGTGTATGCATGTGTGGGGATTGATAGTATAGTGGCTAGCGCACTGCACTGCAAACCTTGCGATCGCGAGTTCGACTCCCGCTCACGACCAACATCGGTGCCGAATGTATGAGCCGGTCCCGGGCCCTCCCCAAATTCGGCTCAACCTCAAACGAGCGATATGTAAACACCGGCATTGTGGGAGACTGAGGCGGCCAGGCGTGGCGCTGGTCACACACCACCTCGCGGCGCGCCGTACCGGTCACAACTGGCGCTCGCCAACGGCACTTGTCCCAACAAGAATCATTTCAAGGCTACACGGGGTGGGGGGGGGGGGATCTTTGACTTGCGAGTGTGTGGTCGCGCACCTCCTCCTGCTGCTGCTGCGCCTGCGAGCGGCACTTCTTGAGCTCCACCTTGTAGCGCTTCACCTTCTTGTCGTGCGCCGCCACCTCCGTCTCCAGCTGCACGAGCCTCTCGACGGCCTGACACAGCTCGGCGCGAGTCGACTCCGCCTCCGCCTCCTTGCGCTCGAGCTGCGGGAGAGCGAGAAGGGGAGGGGGGCACCGCAATAGAAATCTTTATACCGGAGAGGAATCCGATGAGCCGTAAAGCTCTTTCTTCACAGGTGTCGAGTAGGGGCACGGGGTCAGAACGTTACAACGGCAAACGGTATAAAAAGCCAATAGGAATTGCAAAGTATACGTAAGCAAATCACAAAAAAAATACAAATAAAGGTAAAAAAATGTTTTATTTTACCACGTAAAGCCCACGGGCCTGGCTACAAACGATAGCTCAACGAAGTGGCTTATCGCACGTAAATTTATCGCGGCCAAATAATATAAATATTCGAAATGCATGTTCATAAATGTGGCGGAAAGGAAAACGGAGGACCGGGAGAAAAAAATCCACGCAACCACAGGGAGAACATGCAAACTCCAATTGTACAGCAGGCATCAGGCTCGGGATCAAACCCACGACATCCTGCATACCAGGCGAGGAAGATGACATCACGCCGGCGTGGTGCCCCTTCAATAATTAGATAAAAACCAGAGAAAGAGGTCACCGAGAGTAGGCTTGCCACCTGTCCTAGTTTTTGTGACCCTAATCGAGCATCATACTGGAGTCGGTGGCGATTGACAGCGAAGTCATCTGCGCGCTGGGCAGCATGCCTGCCTTGGTTTTCCCAGAAACGTCCGCTTGTTACATCACAGAGCGCCCTCTGAGATGCCTTGACGTGACGTCTGTTCCCCACTGATGAGGCGGACATCACTTCCGCCACTTTCCAACAACGCCCCCTACCACACTGGGCATCTGTGAAAAGGCGCTTGATCGCTCATCGGATTCCTCCAGTACAATTAAATACTCTGATTCTGGAATAATGGGAGAGCCGAGCTGTACTTGCAAATGCACGGATGCAGAAAGAGGAGCACGTGGATGGGAGGCGCTACCCAGGTGAGAGACATCGCATTGACTGAAGCAGTGCTCAGCTAAAGACAGTAATGACAGTCAATCCGATATCTTTCAGTCTCAGAGCTTGAATTTATCCCAGCGAGCACAAACGCACCCTTAATTTGGAGACAAACAGAAGGGCAACATCAAGAACCGGTGCCGCTAAGTCGGCATGCGTGCGTGCTTCACGTGGTACCTGGTGACCTGGGAGAGACACGTGACGCCAGGGCACGCCGCTCCGTGAAGGAGCACAAGGAAGAGCGGAGGGGACACGGGGAGGCGTGGAGAGGGGAGGTGGACAGAAGTGGGCGGTGGTGGGGGGGGGGGAAAGACGGGAGGAAGAAGGGAGAGAGCCCAACTGGACGGGGGGGGCGGGGTGGAGTAAGGGCAGGACGGGTGCAGCAAGGTCAACACGAGGTGGGAAAACAAATTAAGAGGCACAGAAAGGAAGGGCGTATAGATTAAGACTTTAAGCTGTGTTCATGAAGACAAATCAATCCGCAGAAATTATATCAACAAGGATCAAAGCGCGTGCGTTATTGAACAGAGGCCCCCGTGAAATGAAAAAGTCCGGGCGGGGTGGAGTACGCCCGCGCCTGTACGGTGCGTTGAACTTCTTTCGCGCCGTACGCAGCCGACCGTGCTAATCGGGGGATGCGGGCAAACTCGGCGCTTTTAGAGAGATGACGTTTGGCGGATCGCGTCAAGATTTGCGGGCCCTCTCAAAAACCAGCGTGGATGCGAGGTGACCGAGGAGTGCAAGCGAGTTAATGTACCCCTCTGTGCAGACCTGTGTTATACCCCCTTGGTATGCATGATGTACTCGGATTTCCTCCCACATGCAAAGATACTTTTTATAATGGAAATGGCAAAATATCCAAACTTAGGACTCTCCTGAAAAAAAGTCTTGAGGCTCGGTGAGACTCGTCTGGATAGACAAATGGCAATATTGATTCTAAATGTGGAGGGAAAAACCGGAGGACCCGGAGAAAATTCCACGCGGCCACGGGGAGAGACACGCAAACTCAGGGTCAGGATCGAATCCACGACCTCCTGCATACCAGGTGAGGTGGTTAACATCTCCTAGCCACCGTACGCGTGGAGGTGACGCGGCCTGGCGGCAGCGCGTTGACCGCTCGTTGCAGAGGTTCGAAGTTCAATTCCAGCGGCCGTCCTGGTTAATACCGCGGGTGCACCAGCCGTTATAATACGACACGCCACCTGCCTTACAGTGGCCGTCTTCACGGTGGACGTTGAAGATCACGCGACGCTGTTCACGCAAGAGTCACCTCTTGGTGTGCTGGCATTGTTGTCCAAATTTGAAATATTCTTCCGCAAATTACTCAATTGGAATTTAGGCTCGCAGATCCAACAAAGGGCTACAGAGCACGGTGCTGGAATAAAAAAAAGCATATCTTAGTCTAGCTAACATATCCAAGTAGCTTATTAGTTTATTTCTGAAATGGGAGAATCTCAGCGATCGGGCAGAGTTCTTCAGGCATAGAGCGGTCCAAATCTCAGGGGCAAGGATCGAAAAACCCCGAGCTCCGAAATGTTTTTGCCGAAATCGATCATCGCTCCCGACTGGGAAAACTTGGCACCACCCGTAAATAAGCAAATTAATAATAACAAATTATTAGATCTCATCTCTCCCCCCCCACCCACCGCCCACCTGCTGCTGCGTGTCGCGCTGCACGCCGCGCACGCCGGAGAGCTCGCTCAGCAGCCGCTGGAGCTGCCCCTCGCCCGCGTGGAGCTCCCGGCTCCTGTCCCGCTCGGCCGCTAGCTCCAGCTCCAGCCGCGTGACCTGCGAGTGGACAGCGACGACGCTCGCGGGGTTTCTACGCTGTCCCGGCCCCCCCATGGGTCAAAAAGGTCAAAACGTCAAAAGCGATTTCTTCCTCCGCCGGCCGTTGAGGAGGGTTGCTCATCTCCTGTCTTGCAGCCGTCAGCCAGTGCTGGGAAAATTCCACATTCCCATGGCAGGGACGGGGCCCTCGACAGGACAAATGCTCCATTGGAACCTCATTTGCCAGTAAAAATATGATAATTGTTTTTTTACCCTTCTATCTGGCAACAAAACTGACACCTTTTTTACGCCTTTTGCGCCTTTTGGCGTCATCTGGTCCAACCCATGTGAGACTAGGCTCTAAGGAAAGCTGTCTCGGGTGTGGACCAATCAACTTCAAGGACAGTGCACATTATCAGAGTTATGTTTTTTGTTTGCATTATGACTGCAGGTATTGTGGTCTATGTAAACATGACTCCTTGTAAAAAAGGTGTCAGTTTTGTTGCCAGATAGAAGGGTAAAAAAACAATTATCAGGACAAATGCTGTTGAGTTCCCCCACGAAGCGGTGGGTGCTGTGCCCATGCCTGAAGGGAGGGTCGGCAGGCTGAGTCGACACCCCCCCCCCACCGCAGACCTTCCGATTGCGAGCCGCTCGCTCTATCGCCGAGCCACTTGGCTGGCGGCCGGGCAGCGGTGGCGCGGGAAATAAACAAACGGAGCAAAGAGCTTAGGGCCCCCAAAGAAACACGAGGGCCCCTCAGGATTCATTATCAAAAATTGGATTCTTTCAAATGTCAGCTCAAATTGAAATCCTAATGAACGGAACAGAATCGTTAAAAAAAAAAGACAATTAACTTCTCTCTTCTGTACGTTGTCTGCATTCAACGTCTCTTGTTCTCACCACATCTTTGTTTTGTTAACATGTCTCTTACCTATTCCATCATCTCGCTAGGATTTTATCAACTGAAGGAGGGGGCCCCAAAAATAACTTCTGCTTCGGAGCCCCAATGGGTTAACACCGCAAAATGCTATTTGAATGTCACCACCAGTTGTGTACGGATTGTGTTATTTATAAAGTAATATACTTACATTTAACAGAGCATCATGACAATCATCATACAAATTCATTATCTTGTCATCGTCATCATCAGCATCAGCCATGATTGTTCCATAAGCCATCATCATCTCTCGCGGTCATGCGACTTGACAATCTCTCTACCACCTGCTTCCAAGCTGATTTCATCGTTCCATCTCTGCAGTGGACATCCTCACCATTCTAAATGTATTACAAGATTTGTGTCACTCCGTCACTATGCTTACACCTCAACAACAAAACGTAGTGCAAGGATGAGCAATTTGTGGAAAAAAAAATCGAAAAAAAAAACTTCTTTCCAACTTTTAAGAAACAGCTCTGTGACATCCACTTCTGTGGACCCTACTTTAACAACAGTGGCAGAACAGGTGGGACAGTGCTGCCCCCTACCGTGCGAAACAGCGTCACGTGTAGTGATCTCAGAGGTAGCTCTGTCATACCCCGCCCGCTTCTGCGTGCCGTCCTCTTAAACACGAAGTGGCGCCCCGCTCTTACGACACCGGTGGCGCGCGAACCGGGACGAGGGTTTGTGCGGAAAGAGAGAGGGGAGAGGTTCGTCACGGCGCTGACCTCGTGCAGCCGCCGCTCGGCCAGCGCCTGCGCCTCGTCGACGCGGGACCGAGCTCGTCGCAGCTCCGTCTGGGAGCCGTCCAGCGCCCGCCGCGCGTCTCGCCCCTCGCCTTGGGCCCTCTCCAGCTGGGGCGGCGCGGGACGGGCAGGGGACGAGAACGCGGCCGTCATTACACGGCACCGTGTTTCAAACTATCGTAACGGTCGTTACTGATCAGCGCGATCGTTGCGGATCAACGCGATCGTTGCTGATCTATACAGTTATCATTACACGGCACCGTGTTTCAAACAATCGTAACGGTCGCTACTGATCAGCGGGATCGTTGCTTATCAGAGCAGTTATCACTAAGCAGCACGATCATTACTGATGGGCACAATCGTAACTTATAACTTATCAACGTAACAGCATGTTCACATCAACATACACGTTGATGTTACGTTCAATCACGAAAAGTCTTAAGCCACTCGTGATGAGCTTTCTCGGTCAGAATGTGATCAATACATGTGCACATGCAAATATGTTTCATGATTTTTCCATAAATCTACCACTACGTGACCGAAACCAAAAGCCAATTTGGACAAATTAAATATCACGATCATTACTGAACACAATTTCACCAAACAACAAGAGTCTGTGCACAACCACTGTGGACTTCCAACAAAGCGGTACTTATTTTATCAATCCCAGTGAAATGATGGACAATTAATCTTCACAACCTACGTGTTTAAAATATTCCAGCATTTCGGCAGCCATGGTCTCTCTCCTCCCGACTTCTTCAGAACTTCCTGGGGCGCTTAATTCCACTGGGGGTACCACTTTGTGATTTCCCCAGGGAGGCATTCGCAGACGACGCGATAATGTTGCTTGTAAATTGGAAACGCTGGCATATTTTTGAAGCGAGTCCCAATCCCGCGACACTCTACAGCACTCGAAGTGACCTGGGAAATCGGTAAAGTTGTTCGTGGGAAAATGGTTTCGTGGGGGCTGTTAGTTGGTGGAAACATGACCTGAAATTTCACGGCGCGCAAGGGGTCAGGAGTTGTTATTTGTCAGAGGGCCTCGGCAAGGACCTTCGGGCAGGTCTGGCCAGACATGTCGGTGCGCTCGTGAGCGACAACGGCACCGAGTACGAGCGTCTGTCATATCATTTATTTATCCAGGGAAGTTTCAGTCTTGCCCAAGCACGCTAACTTTTACCAACAGTCTATGTGTCTCTAGTTTGGGGATCCTCCGATCCATGTTCTCCTCTCACTATCCCCACCATCACTACTCTCAGCAGTGGTGGTAGTGGTCGCAGCGGGCCTGGTGATGGTGTTGGCTGTGATGGTGGTGATGGTGGTGGCGGCAGTGGTGATGGTGGTTATGGTGGTGATGATGGGGAAAGGCATGGTGGTGGTGGCGGTGGTGGCAGTGGTGCAGGGAAGGTGGCATTGGCTCTTTTGCTGGTGGCAGTAGTGGTGGTGATGGCAGATACCGTGGTCGTGGCAGTAATTGGTGTGGTAGTGGCAGATATGGAAGTGGTGGCAGTAATGGGTGTGGTGGTGGCGGTAGGTGTGGTGGTAGCGGTGGGTGTGGACTAAGTGGTGGCGGTAGGTGTGGTGGTGGTAGTGGAGGTGCCAGGTGTGGTGGTGGTGTTGCTGCGCTACGAATCCTGTCCCCTGGGTTCGATTCCCGCTCACAGCCAACACCAGTGACGATTATCTGAACCGGTGCTGGGCCTTCCCTAGATCGACTCAGTCTCAAATGAGTACCTGGTGCGGTGCGTAAAAAAACATCGCCACTCGGGAGTCAAAGGCGGCCGGGCCCGGTGCTGGCCACCAACCCCTTCACGTGCCGTGCCGGCCTGACGGCACTTGCCCCAAAAAAGTCCTTTTAAGACTACACGGGGGGATCTTTGTCTTTGTTTCGGCGGTGGGGCGATGGCGATGACGGTGGCACCTGCTTGCCGGCGTCCTGCAGGCGGGCCGCGAGCGCCTGCGCGTCACCTTCGTGCCGCGACGCCGTCTCCCGCGCGACCCCCAGCTCCGCCTGGAGGCCGGAGCTCCGCTCGCGCTGCCGCTCCAGCTCCTCCCGAAGGGACGCGATCGCCTCCGCCTCCGCCGCCAGCTGAAGGTGGAGGAACGAAAGCGCACGGACGGTGGCCGTGAAGGGTCACGTTTTGCCGAGGAGGCCGGATGTGCTATGCACGTACGTATGTTTAAATTATTTAGCACCGTACGTAGCCAGCCACGACCGTCGCTGCCGAGTGTGGTGATGGTGGCGATAGTGGGAAGAGCACATGAATAAGAGGACCCAAACTAGAGACATATTAATTGTTGTGAAAAGTTAGTGTGCTTGGGCAGGACTGAAACTTCCCTAGATGAATGAACGATGTTATAGACGCTCGTGCTAAGTGCGGTTGGCGCTCACATTGGAGGACAGAGCGCTGATCTTGGCGACGCTGAGATTCTGGGTTTGAATCCAGGTAGCTGCCTGTGTTTAAACTGGGTCCTCAAGTGGAGTAAGTTGATGGTCTCACCAATGAATGCACCAATTTTTTTAATATATTCCGCCTAATTTGGCTAAATTCCCACTCTAAAAATAAATAAATATATGTTGGTTTGGATGCCATGCGACCAACGTTTTCTCAGTTGCAGGGTGCATAACAAAGTGTGGCTTCCTACTGTGTTAACCAGAGGTCACCTGGAGGAATCTCGGAGGTAGCTCTGTGGTATCCGCTTCTGCGTACCGTTCTCTAACACATGTGCGAGATGTGCGAGTGCGCGAGATGTGCGAGGTGAGTGCGTGCGTGAGATATGTCTGAGGTGAGTACGTGCGTGAGGTGAGTGCGTACGTGAGGTGAGTGCGTACGTGAGGTGAGGTGCGTGCGTGCGTAAGGTAGCGCGCGGACCTGCTGGTGCAGGGCGGAGAGCTGCTCACGCGTCTCCTCCAGCGCCGCCCCGCGTCGCGCCAGCTCGTCCTGCAGTCGCTCCGACTCGGCCAGCGCGGTGCGGCACGCGGACAGATCCCCCTCGAGGGCCTGCGCTCGCAGCCTGCGGGCGAGCCGTGACGGCGTCAACGCTCTCGCCGCCGTCGCCGTCGCCGTAGATTTAACAACACACAAAGGTGTGTGCAGGTGGAACGGAAGCTCAGACTTATCCCGAACACCAGCTCAAAAGAACTGAATTGTGTGGCCATCTTGTCAGTTAGACCACCGACTCGAAACAGTTGAGAAAGCCGTGGCCATCCCGAGCCAGCAGCAGTGAAACGGACATGACTGTAGACCAGTTTCATCATCATTGGGGCTCATCAATACAATGCAGTCACCAATGTTGACTGTTGCCGTATGCCTTGTCCACATGACAAAATAGTAACAAATTTATGTATTTTGAGTTGGTGTTCTCGTTAAGGCTGTTGTACACACCATACTGCACACTTTTTTGCGCTGTTAAATATATTTATTTCCATCCGCCATTCATTTTTCTGTTGCGATGGGTTTTCTCATCATTTACAGATTCGAGTCATCAACAGCCTCACTGATTTCTTGTTGCGATCGCTTCCTGATTCGGATCCCCAGCCGCAAAAGGTAAGGAAAGGGTGGGGATTGGGGCAGAGTGGGCAGAACGTAGCCCAGCAAAAGCCTCAAGGCTCGTGGAGTGTGGGGACACGGACCCAGGCCACGGTGCCATTCCTGGGCCATTCCTAGGCTGTGGCAGCCAGTTCCCAGTGGTCATTGAAACAAGGCCCCGTGTGTGCGTGCGTATGTGTAAGAGACTCAAATGAGCACCCGGTGCGGTGAGTCAACATCGCCACTTAGGGGTGACAAATATGACCGGGCGTGGTGCCGTGCCGGCCTTCGTAAGTACACGCTGACGGCACTTGCCCCAACAGTCTGTTCAGGCTACCGGGCGGGGGCGGGGGAATCTTTGTGAGAAATGGCGAGGCGCTAGACGGACGCGGTGGTCACCTCAGGGCCTGGGCCTCCTTCTGGCCGGTGGCGAGGCTCTCGAGGGCGGAGCGCAGCTCAGCCTGCAGGCGGCGCTGAGCCTTCTCGTGGCGCACGGCCTCGGCGACGCGCTCGCCCAGCTTGTCCTGCGCCGCCTGCAGGCCCGCCTCCATGAGCGCCCCGCGCTCCTGCTCGCGAGCCATCTCCTGAGCTGGGAGGGTCAGACAACGACGACGACAACGATAAAAACTTGATTCAAGATGGTGAAAAAAGAAAAGGCCTTTTTACCCTTTCCGGCGATAATACAGTAGGTGTTAGGGCCTTTCGCGACTAATATTGGGTTAGACATTGTATCACCACGGGTAATCAAGAGTTGATTTTGTTACATCTTTTATTCGGACTTCATGAATGAGCATTTTTGAGTTACGTTATGAATGCCTGCATGTGACGAATTAGCATGTTTTGTTTACGTGACAAACCTTACTAATTGGCTGTGTCGGGTGGTGGCGGGTTTAACGACACATTTATATTCAAGCGATCTAACCAAAAAAAAAACCTATATTATTAAGGTGTTGAGATGTTCGGACACCAAATAGGCACAAAGTGCAAGGCATCAAGTCTGCATTAATGACAGCTGCTTGTGGTGTAACATTGACCTTTAAACTGATTGGCCAACATCAGACCCCCCCTCTCCTTTCTGGCCTTGGCTCTCCACCAGTGTTAGACCAGAGAAAGGCAAAATGCAAACAGCACAAAGGCGATGCAAATATCAAATCATTAATAACTCGGGATGAGCAGCTATTTAACTTGACTCAACTTTGCTTGGTTTAATGCCTTGACGACGCTGACAAGTCAGTGCGTGGTGGCGTCCCGATCATTACCCGCACCTCCGATTATCCCGCAACCTCCGATTAGCACGGCTGGCTACGTACGGTGCTAAAGAAGTTCAAGGTACGTACACAAATGGTTTCCAACGGTCCCCCGCTGTTCGTGGCAAGCCTCTTGTCCGCTTCGGGTAAAAACAAGGCCTGGACCCAAGCAGCGTGTGCAGCATTCGCGTCGCAAGCGAGCTACTCACCCATCTCGCGGTTGAGGCGCTGCGCCGCCTGCAGCTCGGAGCGTGAGCGGTCGCCGGCTGCCTTGGCGGCCTCGCTGTCGGCACGGAGCCGGGCCGCCGTCGCCCGCAGGTCCTGCGACTCGGCCTGGCGGGCGAGCGCGTCGGCGTGCAGGCCCTCGGCCTCGGCGCGCCACCCCGCCGACTCGCGCTCGGCGCGGTCCGCGCGACACAGGGCCTCCTCCGTAGCCTGGCAAAGGGAAGCGGCGGCACGCGGAGAGACGAAGGTACCGTTGTTTAGTCGCGGCTGTCGCCCGTTTGAGCAAGTGCTGTTAGCGAGCACCTATTAAGGCTGGCACAGTGCAGAAGGGAGTGAGGTGTGGCCTTACCAACGCTCACCCGACCACGTTTGTCTTTTGTTGTTTGGCACGATGCCCAATGTTCCGCTTCCTGAAGAAGTAAAGTCTCATTCTTGCTATGTTACAGTTTTTAATGGTTAGCGACTGTGCTGGGCCTCCTCACCTTCTCCTTGTGAAGGCAGAGGTTGCGAGTGTTCACGACGTCCTCTTCCAGCACGAGGATTCTGGCCACCGCCTCGGACGCCTCCATCTCCAAGCCGTGAAGCCTGGCCTCTCGCCTGTCCGCCTCCCCAGCCAGGGAGTCTCTCTCATCGGTCGCCTGTGCCAGTTTGGCCCCTTGCTCCTCCAAGGCCTTTGTTCGGGCCTGCAGTTCAGCCTTCACCAATTCCAATTCCTGCCCATCGGAGACATCCATTTGTGAAGCAAAGACAGTGTTTGGCAAGTCAAATAAATGTTGGCACAAATCTGACACTCAAAGCGCTTACACATTTGTGAAACGAAGACATGGTTACATGACATTTGGTCTTCATAGCAGGGACAATGGATCTCTCTGCTATGACGAAGTGCCATTTCCCAAAACGTCCCCTATTTTTATATATTTTTGTTCCTCTTGAGGCCATAGTGTTGTTGACGAATGTGTTGAGTTCTTATTAGGCGTGCTTGTGCACCTCTGCCAATGCAGTATGACGCGAAAAATGTTGTTCAGCGTTATATGAAAAACGAAGGTGTCATCGCTGACGATAAGTGAGCATCGCGTACATCGAATAGCTGCTGTCCTATTGACTGAAAAAAATGGTAATTGAAGACCGTAGTGCGACTAGTACTGCCGTTTATGGCGCCTTACCGGCCATCTTCCGATACGAAGCCAAGGCATGTTTGTCTCATTGCAACAGCTGTACCCATTCGTAAACGATCCCACGATCATCACACCTGTTGCCCCATTTCAGCTTCATTATTTGACGTCACCTGTGCCTACATAATCCCTCTCGACACCCTCTCAACACCGCACATGTCTCTCCACGTAAAAAAAAAAAAACTTTCAGCAGATCTGCCTTCACAGCAGCATTCGACTCGGTCGGCAAACTCCGCGCCGGCTTCGGACTTTTGGGTTCTCATCTGCGCGGCCGCGGGGGTTTTTCCGGTTGCGTTGGTCACCGTGAGCAGCTGGCGCGCACGCCCCTGCAGGGCTTCGTGCTCCGAGTCGGAGTGCGCGTGCGTCGCGCGGAACGCCTCCGCCGCCGTCCGCACCCGCAGCAGGTCCTCCTCGCACTCCGCCAGCTGGGGCCGCCGCCGGTGCCGTCCCCGGCGACAACGGAGGGGGGAGAGAGAGAGAGACGTTTGTTAGTTCCGTCCGTACGTAACGGCGGGCCGCTAGGACTCTCTTCACGACACACTCGATATGGAGGGAATCCGAGTGTGAACGTAGGACTCGTCCGATTGGAAACCGGCCAACTTGAGCTGCTGCCTGAAACTTGGACATAAAGGACTATTTGCGAATATGCAAATAGTTTTTTTGCTTAATAGTCATCTATCGAATGCCATACCGCTGATTAAATACCTAGTGCAAACGTAAGTTGGAAAGTGTTACATAACTGATAAGAAAGCATTATTTTTCATCCTCTGTTACCCCTAAATAAATAAATAACTAGATAGATAAATTGATCTACTCGCACACGTGGATTTTCTCCGGGTGCTCCGCTTTCCTCCCACATGTACTCAATAACAACTTAATACATAGAGGACCTCAGAGCTTGGGCAACTGTTGATAGCGCCGGCTCACTGCCTGGCTGCCGTCCCGCTCGTCTGCTGTTCCACGCACCTCTGAGCCGTTCTCTCTCTCGACGAGGGCGAGCGAACACCGCGCGGCCACACGAGTTGAAATTCTTCCTTCACTCGCGATTTCTTTTCGACGCGTGAAAGCCGCGCAACAGCGGGCAGAGCCGGTGGGCGCCACACCCCCGCCCCCCCCCCCCCGCCCCCGTACCTGCTGCTGGCTCTGCGCGAGGCTCTTGGAGAGCGCGATGGAAGCCGCGTCGCGCGCGCGCCCCACGTCCCGGCTCTCCGCTAGCTCGGCGCCGAGCACCTCGGCTCGCTCTCGCAGCGCCTGCGATCGCCGCTCGGCTCCGTCCAGCTCCGCCCGCGCTCGCTCCAGCTCCGCGCCCAGTCGCCGCTCCATGTCCCTGCCCCTGGCAAGCTGCGGAATCAACGCGGGGGCACGGGGCAAAGCGTTGCGACGCTTTCAAAGCGAGGTTGAAGAAAGCGTCGGTGCGACGACTCTGTCCGTCCGTGTCTGCTTAAGATAATCGTACGCGGTTGTATGCTTTTACGCCGTCGCTAACTCCGTGCCTGAACCATTAACGTTACCGTTCAGCGGGTCAGGGACTAGAGCAGCCCTGTTTAAGTTTAACGGCAGCCGTTTAAACGTTGAACTTCTATTGCACAGTACTAATCAGAGGTGCGGAACAAATATCAATAGAAAGTTCCGTGACTTTTTGTTTACAAAAGAAAAAAACGGAAACATTTATCAAAGGGTATCGCAAAACATGCCAAGGCGATAACGTCATTGTGTGTGCCACCATCTGGTTCCACAGCTTCAAGCGTACCGTTCATACTGCTAATTAAGTACTTTCAAGGACGAATGCAATTTCGAAAGCGTTCAGGAATCCACAGATATACACGATTCATCTTCCTCGTTTTCGTGTCAGCTTGTAAATATGCATCACCCGGAACGCATGCAATCTCGAGAGATATCGGAAGCAAAGCAGGCGTCGAGGCTGGACAGCGCCTAGCAGTAGGCGGGCGCGGGGTCACGTTCACCAACCCACACTGATGACGACGGTTGAGGGGGGTGGGAGGGGGGGGCGAGTTGGTCGCACCTCAGTCCCGAGTCGCTCCCTCTCCTCCTCGAGCTGGGCGAGCCGCGCCTCCAGCAGCGCCGCTCGCTGAACGACGGTGCGCTGCTCGCGCAGAAGCTCGTCGGCGTCGGCGCGGGCCGCCCGCCCGTCCTCCTCCGCCGCCTCGAGTCGCCGGCGCAGCTGCGACGACTCGGCGTCGAGCGCGGAGAGCTCGGACGCTTTGCACGACGCCTGCCGATCGGGAGGACGGCGACGTCATCATTGTCACCGTCATCAAAATCGTCACAATCGTCACCGTCGTCATCGTACAATCATGATAGAACAAGTAAGAAACATCTTCTTGGTTCTTTCGGTAAAGTCACGTAGAATGGAAATAATAAAATAATAAATAATAAAACATAATAAAATAATTCTCACGACGTTTCGGCCACAACGCAAGTAGCCGTCCTCAGGTGGAGAACAGGTCTCCTCGACAGACCTGTTCTCTACCTGAGGACGGCTGCTTGCGTTGTGGCCGAAACATCGTGAGAATTATTTTATTATGTTTTATTTTTATTATTGGTTTTATTTTTATTATTTTATTATTTCCATTCTACGTGACTTTACCGAAAGAACCAAGAAGATGAATCCCTGCACTCACGAAAGCTTTAAATCGAAATTTTAGTGAGAAACAGACCAATACAAAAAAAATATTGAATCAAATCAAGACAATAAACGATGACAATTCATCGCATCGCTTGCTGGGCGGCTCGACTCGCGCGCGCGCGTTCCCGCATGCTCTCCGCCTCTCTTGCCTGCTCCTCGGCTCTCCGCAGCCGCTCCCCGGTGGCCTCCAGCTCACGAGCCGCGGCCGCGGCCAGAGCCCTCGCGTCGGCGAGCTGCTCCGAGGCCTCATCCAGGCTGCCGCGAGTCGCCGACACCTCGGAACGCAGCTCGGCCACGCGCCGCTCACTCTGCTCCGTCTCGGTCGCGCGCTGGCGCCCCACCTCGTCCAGCGCCTCCCGCGAACGCCGCGAGGCCTCCTCTGCATCGCGCAGCTGGAGGGAGGGGGGGATCAGTGGTAGGGGGCGGGGGGGTCGGGGTGGGGAAGCAAGCGGGGAAGGCAGGAGTGCGACGATTCGTCAAGTTGACAATTGGCGTGCGTCGAAATTCACACGTGTCAGGTTCCAAATTCAACTGCGTCGCTATCACGGTCAATATCATCATCGTCTCAGTCACCGTCAATCCCTCCACAGGTTACCAATCTAATCCCAGATTAATTTCAAGATGCACCTAAACGACCGATCATCCCAGCTCGAATCCCTGCACAAGGCTCTGTGAGTCTCCAGCCACGGTGCGCGATGCACACTACGATCAGCAACCGCAGCAGAGCAGTGAGAAGGAATGGTAAGAGGGTGGGTAGAGAGTGGTGAGAGGTGAGAAAGCAGTGAGAGAGAGAGAGAGCGTCCAACCTTGTCCTCGCTCTCCGTCAGTCGCTGCTGAAGCTGTGCCACCGCTCGCCGCTCCTGGCTCAGCAGCTCGTCGAGCTCGGAGCAGCGCAATCGCGCGTCCTTCGCATCGCCACGGAGACGCGGCACCTCCTCCTGCAGCGCCAGCAGCTCCCGCTCGCGGCCCACGAGCTGCACGCACAAACACAGAGATCCCCCGTGTAGCCTTAACAGACTGTAGGAGCAAATGCTGTTAGCAAGCACCTATGAAGGCCGGAACGGTACACGAGGGGGTGGGTGGCCAGCACCACGCCCGACCGCCTTTGTCTCCCAAGTATCGATGTTTATTTACCGCACCAGGTACTCATTTGAGGCCGAGTCGACCTAGGGAAGGTCCATGACCAATTCAGATAATCATCACTGCTGTTGGCCGTGGGAGGGAATCAAACTCGGACCGCCGGGTTCATAGCGCAGCGCGCTGACCGCTACACTACCAAGCACACACACGCAGGTTGCAGTATTTGATCCGAGACCAGGAGCCACATAGCCCAGCTGACGACAAGGTATAGGCCAGGGGTCAGATAAAGTACAAAACGTTCCCTGTCAATCAAGGGAGGTTTTCACTGGCGGGGTTTTATTTAACAGGCCGAAGATCCTCCAAGCGGACTGACTCGCCACAGCAAGCAGTGGTAATGGTGGTGACATGTTAACTACCTCGCCTGGTATGCAGGAGGTCGCGGGTTCGATCCCGACCCTGACGCCTGCTGTATGTTTGGAGTTTGTATGCTCTCTCTCCCCGTGGTCGCGTGGATTTTTCTCCGGGTCCTCCGGTATTTCCCCTCCACATTTAGTATCAGGCGTGCGTTTAGAGTATTTGGCTGCTAGAAATGTCCATGTGATAAGCTATCATTTGTGATAGCTAGGTCGCTTCTTAAATAGAGCTGATCAGCTCAGTGGCCCTAACCTGGAACAATACACATTTATAAAATAGTAAAAACAATTAGAAACAAAAACTGATAAATAACACTCACTTAACGTTGATTACATTTCTTTTGGGGTGGTGGGGGGGGGGGGAAATGTAATTTAGTTTCATATCGAGCACTGTGCTTTAAATTTCGATTTAAAGCTTTCGTGACTGCAGGGATTCATCTTCTTGGTTCTTTCGGTAAAGTCACGTAGAATGGAAATAATAAAATAATAAAAATAAAACATAATAAAATAATTCTCACGACGAGAAGACAGAGTCTCGACAGACCTGTTCTCCACCTGAGGACGGCTGCTTGCGTTGTGGCCGAAACGTCGTGAGAATTATTTTATTAGGTTTTATTTCTATTATTTTATTATTTCCATTCTACGTGACTTTACCGAAAGAACCAAGAAGATGAAACACTGTGCTTTAGTTCGACACATTACGAAACACGGGGCACCCCACGGGGCGGGCGAGCGGGCGAGCGAGCGTGCCGGCACCTCCTGCTGCGCTCCGCGGTGCTTCTCCTCCGCGATGTTCAGCTCCGTCTTGAGGCTCAGGATGAGTTGGTCCCGGTGGGAAACCTGCGATAGGGTGCGAGCGGCTCACGGTCACGCCGTACGGCACCGCGCGTGCGCGTGTTACAAAAGGCGGCGCCGTAGTGTGGTCGGTGAGTGCCGGCGAAGGCGCTTGCACCCGACGCTCCGAAACGCGCCAGACGGGCGAACGTTGCCTTTGCGCTCGCGAGGCCTCCGCGCGCCGGCGGGAGCGTTGCCGCTCACCTCCTGCTGGGCGGTGCGGTGCTTCTCTCCCAGCAGCGTGAGCTCCATCCCCATGCGGTCGCGCTCGCCGCCCAAGCGCGCCACCTCGCGCGCGTGGCGCGCCATCTCCTCGCCCAGGCGACTCGCCTGGTCCTGCACCTGGCCCAGGACGCCCTCGCGGCCCTGCAGCTGTCGCGGGGCACAGCGATCGAGGGGGTTTCACGCCGCGCGGCGCGGTGTGCGCGCGTGCGATCGCATGGCACGACCTCGCCCATTGGCGCTCGTGGACACGTCGAAACGGCGTCCTTACGGGGCGGTCGCGCTAAGCAGCGTCTGCCTGCATGTCAATCTCACAATCGGAATCTTTTTTTCGATTTAAAGCTTTCGTGACTGCAGGGATTCATCTTCTTGGTTCTTTCGGTAAAGTCACGTAGAAGGGAAATAATAAAATAAGAAAAATAAAACATAATAAAATTATTCTCACGACGTTTCGGCTACAACGCAAGCAGCCGTCCTCAGGTGAAGAGGACGGCTGCTTGCGTTGTAGCCAAAACGTCGTGAGAATTATTTTATTATGTTTTATTTTTCTTATTTTATTATTTCCCTTCTACGTGACTTTACCGAAAGAACCAAGAAGATCGGAATCTTTATTCGTGCTGGAGGAATCCGATGAGCAATAAAGCTCTTTTTCACAGATGCCCAGGAGGGGCGGGTCAGAATGTTACAACAACAAACAATACAAACACACAATAGGAGTTCAAGGTATAGGAAAGGTAAACAAGTCTGCCTAGCCCATCCTGCTACTGCTACTCCCTGCCCCCGCCCCCCGGCTACAACCAGGCCTACCACTATTACTACCCCTACTCCTTTCACTACCCCTATCACTACCCTTACCACTACCCCTATCACAACCCCTATCACTACCCCTATCACTACCCCTACCCCAATCCTTATCACTACCCCTTTCACTACCCCTACCACTATCACTACCCCTATCACAACCCATATCACTACCCCTACCACTATCACTACCCCTACCCCTATCACAACCCCTATCACTACCCCTACCACAACCCCTATCACTACCCCTATCACTACCCCTACCCCAATCCCTATCACTACCCCTTTCACTACCCCTACCACTATCACTACCCCTATCACTACCCCTACCCCTATCACAACCCCTATCACTACCCCTACCCCAATTCCTATCACTACCCCAACCCCTATCACTACCCCTATCACAACCCCTATCACTACCCCAATCCCTATCACTACCCCAACCCCTATCACTACACCCTTATCACAACCCCTATCACTACCCCTACCCCTATCATTACCCCTTTCACTACCCCTACCACTATCACTACCCCTATCACAACCACTATCACTACCCCTATCACTATCCCTACCCCTATCACTACCCCTACCCCTATCACAACCCCTATCACAACCCCTACCCCAATTCCTATCACTACCCCAACCCCTATCACTACCCCTATCACAACCCCTATCACTACCCCTACCCCAATCCCTATCACTACCCCAACCCCTATCACTACACCCTTATCACAACCCCTATCACTACCCCTATCACTACCCCTATCACTACCCCTACCACTATCACTACCCCTATCACAACCCCTATCACTACCTCTATCACAACCCCTATCACTACCCCTATCACTACCCCAACCCCTATCACTACCCCAACCCCTATCACTACCCCAACCCCTATCACTACCCCTACCCCAATCCCTATCACTACCCCTATCACTACCCCTACCCCTATCACTACCCCAACCCCTCTTTAACCTCTCCCGCCTGTTCTCCTGTCACCGTCACTCCACCATCACTCGTAATAACAACAGCCCCACTCTTTATCTCAACCACTATCATCTTACGTGCAAATTTACAACTGCTGTAAAGCACCTTGAAATAGGGCGCTTTAATTTTTTTTTATAACAGATAAGACGCTGTTAGCCGCTGTAACGCTTAGCATGCCGACCTTGCAACCCAGAGGTCGCCTGTTCGACTCCATCTCCTGGCGGAGAGGCAGTCAAAAATAAATTTGGCGAGATTTTAAAATACCCCGTCACTGCCTCCGTCCTCCCAGCAGCGTAAACGGGCACACCGCAGTCGATGGGCAGGTGGCATGTGGTGGGGTAAGGTGTGGGCACTCCCACCTCTTTCAAAAGCTTTGGCCAGCGTGGGAGAGGAGGACTAAATGCCTTGTGGAGGTGCTCTCTAAAGCTCCCTCTAGTGGAGGCCCTTCTGCCAGCAGTGGCATTGGCAAGTAACTGCAGGGCTGCGCTTTTACCTTTCATGCAATTCTTATTTAACGATTGCACGACAGAATGTTGCTGCCCTACCTCCCTGTAGCAGACCTCGTGTCGCTTCTGAGCCTCTCCCAGGGCCTCCTGTAGCTGAAAGATCCTCTTGTCCTTCTGCTGGATCTGAGGACGTCACAGCCGGTGGTGGAGCATAAACACATGGTTCACAATCGTTATCCGTGAGCGGAATATCCGGATGGATGGACGGATGAAGAAACAGATGAATGAAGAGCAGGGTGGAAAAATATATGAATACATGAATGATTAGATGGATGAAGGACGAAATGGATGGATGAATACATTAATAGATAAATGAATAGACGATTGAACGGACAGATGATGAATTCATGGATGGATAAATTAAAAGACAAAATGAATGGCTTGATGCAGAAATGGATTGATGAATGGGTGGATGGATGAATTAATTAACTGAAAAACGAATAAATCAACGGATGGAACCTGCATCTGCAGCATGGGGTGTGTGGCGCACCTCTCCGCCGGAGGTCTTGTGCGCTTCCTCCAGGGCCGAGATGGTTCTCTCCAGTGCCTGCTGCAGGCGCGACACCTCCTGCTCCAGCTGACGGCTCCCGGCCACGGCCGCCTGCAGCCGAGAAACCTCCCCGGAGGCCTCGGCCGCCACCCGATGCGCCTTCTCCTCGGCCTTCGCCCGCTGGGGCCGCACGGGGAGAAAGGCCTCAACGTCACGACCCGGCGGAGGCGTCCCGCTCACGGGAGCCGCCAACTGGTCGTCCTCCTTCTGCGCGCCAGAGGTCGCAACCGGGTACCCGATACCTGTACCCTACCCGATACCCGGCTACCCGTACCCGGCCGGGTACGGGTAGCCGTTTGCGACCCTGGTGCGGCCGGGTACGGGTAAGGAATCAAAACCCGTTTGCGACCTCTGCTGCGCGCACAGCTACTTGAAACGGATGCGCTCCCCAGGTGTGTCGCTCTCACCTGGCCATGGGGTGCGTCTCTCACCTGGCCGTGCTCCTCCTCGAAGTGAGCGCGAGCCTCGTCCCGCTCGCCCCTCAGGCGCCGAAGTTCGCCCTCGCGCTCCCGCACCGTGCCCTCCGCGCCGTCGAGCGCCGAGCGCAGCGCGGAAACCTCCCCCTCCAGGCGGCTCGTCTACGTGGCCAGACAGCCGTCGACAGCGCTGCTCAGCCATCGCGACACCACCAAAGCTCCCTCGACCGCGGCCCGCGCCCTATTGCCTGGCCTGTCCCAGTCACAGGCCCGTCCCCCATCACACTTCTACCTCGCACACGGCCGAAAAGTCAAATGTGAAGCCGACATTTCGGCAGTGCCAGCTTAGTGCTCCGACCACCAAAGCTACTGGGCCACCAACACCACCAAAGTCAGGCACGATCAATCCACTGCTGGATGAAGGCCTCCAAAAGCCTCTGCCGTTTCTCATGGTCCTGCGAAGTAACACAGAGCACACCTGCTAGACGGGCCGATTTCATCGCTCGCATCTCCGGCGTGGTTCCCACCTCTTGGCTGCCACTCCCGTCTCGTTAGTCTTGACTACCGGCTATTATCCCTCCTCGTGCGGGCGTGTCCTGCCCAGGCCCACCGTCGACTCTTAACCGCGTCACCCCCGCGATTGGCCCGGCGATCCGAGGCACCGCGCCGTACCTCCTGGGCCAACGCCCTGCTTTGGGCTTCGGAGCCTCCCAGCTGCCCCGCCAGGTCACCCGCTTGGTCCTGAGCATCGCGTAAACCCATCCGCGCGGTACTCAGCTCCTGCCGCGTGTCCATCAACACCTGGTTGGACTCGGTGACCTGAGCAGTCGACGGGAGCCCGAAGCCAAAGCAAAACCGAGAATGAAATTTAGTCCCATGATCATCATCGTCGTCGTCGTCATCATCATCATCATAAGTAGCGACAGTTGCAATTGTGTACTTTTACAACAGTTACATGATAAATAACACAATAACATATGAATGTAATATTAACATATACCGCATTCTGAAAGTACGCCGTACCTCAAGCGTTAGAGTCATTTTGGAAAAAGAGTGTTTGGGAATCAGGAGAATACGGCATTGCTGTGAAGGGGCTGTCTTCCAGACGATGATTATAAATGAACAGACTGCTTAAAAGTGGCAAGAGATGTCTTCTGGAAGATTATTGTGAATGGCTACTAATGTTTTCTGTTCGCTGGGTGGTCATGTATTGCTATGGAGAACAGTCTTCCTGAAGATGATTCTCAGCGACTACATTTTTAAAGAGCCTTCTGGAAGGAAAATATGTTCTCTGCATCAAAAAAAAAAGCATCTTATCAAATCGCAAGCACATTGTGTTATTCACGCAATTGTTATAGTGCAAGGCTATCAGGAAGGGGATATGTTTCACAGACATAGTCTGGAGTAATTAAGTATACCTGGAGTAATTAAGAAAGGTAAGGAAATTACAAAAACATTTTTATCTTACCAGGTAATGCCCACTGAGTTATTAGCCACATTTTCAAAAGCGGCTAGGCCACAAATGATAGCTCAACAAAGTGGCTTATCACCACAAAAGTGGTGAACAATCTCGCCGCACGCGCACGGTCGAGAGGACCACGAAGCCATCTTGGAAACACGCGGCACGAACTCCGAGCGCGGCGATTTGAGCTTTGAAACGACGCGGAAACAACTCGTGGGATTTGAGCAACGTTCCCAGAAAACACCGGATCGGCTTACCCCCCATCCGCTGCTGCACTGTCCTGGCTGCGATCTTCCACTGGGACAAAAAGAGCAGTGCTTAACCGGAACCGCACAAACCACGGAAGATGCGGGCGGATACCTGATGCCGAATCAAAGACGTTACCCCTTGTACGCGGCTGCGAACACCAAACCGTGGACCGTATAATTTCACACCGCCCCAAAATATAAGTGTGCAGGTGTTGGTGTATCTGCAATTCACCACCTCTCAAAAAGAAACTGAACGGCCACAAAATCACAAACTGAATCTCTCATCATAGTTTGCTCATCACTGGCCGTACAAAAATCGTCGTCGTGACTGCGGAGGAGACTCGCGGGACTCGCCTGACTCCGTGCCTCCGAGAGCTCGTCCACGAGTTCCCTGTGCCGCGACTTCAGCTGGCGCACATCGCCCTCCAGCCTCGCGATCTGTGAGGGCGAGAGCCAAGGCACGAATCGGCACGAGCCTGACGTTCCTTATGAACGTTTCCCAGCAAAAAGTCAGAAGACGTGAATGCATCAGCTCTGTCCATCCGTCTGTGATGTGCGGCTATGATAACGCGCGTAAAGTTGAGACAATCTCAATTTGAATTTAGTTTAAAGTTGCGTTGTTATTCGGGACTTGAACTGTTGATAATTCATCCAAATTTATCAAAACGTTTGCCCATAACTGATGAAAACCTGACGGCCAACCGCCGACTTCCACAGTGGTGGCATCTTATTCGGCAATGGAATGAAGAAGCTCCCAGGACGTGCAGCGGAACGTCGGACAATACACGGTACAACCCGGAACCGCGTCGGAGAGCTGCACTGGGTTCCATCCACTCACCTCCGTGGTCAGGACCTCCCGCTCGCTATCCCACGTGACCCGCTGTGCCTCCAGCCTGGCCTGCAGGCGGACCGTCTCCTCCAGAGCCCCACGGTGGAGCTCACTCACACGGGCCACCTCCGCCTCTGGCCTCGACAGCGCCTGCACCGCAGGAATTACAATCATCATTAACATCATCAAACGTTGATTAATCCACTGCTGGGTGAAGGCTTCTTGCAAGCCGTCATCATCTTTCACGGTGTAACAACAGCGATGTAACAATCCACCCCAGCACCGACACACAATCTAGATTTTAAATCTAAGATTGAAAACTAATTTCTTTGAAACTGATTTTTGTGTTTGGTTTGTTGTCCTCACCCGCAACTCCGATAAGCACGGTTGGCTACGTACGGTGCGAAAGTTCAACATACATACAGTGCATACACCGGCTGAATTCATTGCTTCATCTCCTCGGTGGACATCCACTCGGACGTGTTTCATTCCGTGACGGCCACTCCGTTACTATTCCTGACCATCGGCCGTCATCCCCTCTGGCCATGACTTTGTCCTACCCAAACCCACTTTATTATAATTTATAGGCTGAGTAGCACAAATCCGACAAAAAAATGAACACGTCGCATGAACATTAATGCATAAACACAGAGATGAAATGACAATTATCCCAGAAATATATAATGAACTCAATATCAAGCAGAGATGGCATGAAATACCATGACCTGCCATAAATACATGTTTATAAATGTGGAGACAAAAACCGGAGGACCTGGAGAAAAAAAACACATGACCAACGGGACAACACGCAAAGTTCAAATACACAGCAGGCAGGCGTCAGGGATTAGGTTCAAACCCACAACCTCCTGCATACCAGGCGAGCGAGTTAACATCTCGCCACCGTGGCACCCCGGTGTACCCACCCTTAATAGGGTAAATCCCGAATGGTAACACAACTTTACACCAAAGACTAAATCGTACTGGAGCGTCTTCCCGAGCGTTCGAGTACGGCACGGCGGCAAGTGGCGGCCTACCTGCCGCGCCGGCAAGCTCGGCTGACCGGACAGGCGCGCCACCTCTTTGCGCAGGCACACGATCGTCTCCTCCCTGGACGCCAGGCGGGTCCTCATCTCCTCCAGCTCCGAGTCACGCCTGCGCACGCGGAGAGGGGGCGGCCGCCATCAGGATCCCATCGTCATCATCCTTCGGCCGGTGCGAAGTACTTCGTGGTAGAATTCTGACCCCGGGGTCTGTATACGATCATTTAAACCCCCCCCAAACATTGGCCCTCCGTCCCCCCCCCCCCCTTGCCCCCCCCACCCCCTTGCCCCCCCCGCCTTACTCCTGCCCCCCACGATAATGTAATGCCCCCAGCGAGTTTGGGCAATTTTTCTTCCTCCTGAACATCTGCGAAAAAGAGCCGTATAGCTCATCGGATTCCGCCAGTATAAATACATATTCTGTCGCACCTGCAATGATGTTGTGTGTGAGCCTATTATCCTTGTACCTTACGACATACACAATCCAATTGAAACGGTGTTGTAAGAACCCTTGGGCAGACACCCTAAACCCAACTCTAATATAATGCATGCTATTCTGACCCAGAGGGGATTTACTTTACCATGGATGGGGAGGAGGGGTGATATTGCCATAATAGAAATTGTACCGCGGGGTTGAAATTATATACACCCTTCTTCTCCGTATGGCTGGGGAAGCAGTCGTAGTTTAATGTCGAGGTTAGCAATCCATTCAATGGCTTCAGATGAGGCAGAGTGAGTGGTCGCGATGCCACCGTGCATGGATCTCCCAGGGCCACGAGTTCGGAAGGTGGGGCGATCGTCTGAGTTGTGCGGTGGCCACAGTCACCATTTGTACTGCTCCTCACGCTCCACTTGTGGAGCAAGTGGCCGCATCGTCTACCCTGGCCGTGTCCTCAAGCGGTCGAGGGTTGTCCAAGTTTTCCGTGGAAGGTCGAACCCTGGGACTTCACCACTCGGGGTCAGTTACCAGGTTTTTGGGTGACATTTGCGTTCAACGAGGAGTTACGCCATCCAGAATTAGAGCTGTCATCGGTTTGTAAGGCTTGGAGTGATTTTTTTTTATACTATTTTCATACCAGGTAAGGCCCACTGAGCTATACAGCTCTCTTTCAGAAGTGACCTGGCCACAAATGATAGCTCAACGAAATGGCTTTCTAAAACACACAACGATTTTAGAGACCCGGAGAAAAATCCACACGACCAGGCGAAGAACGTGCAAAACTCCAATTATATTATTACAGGCGTCAGGGTCGGGATCGAACCCACGACCTCCTGTATACCAGACGAGGCAGTTAACATCTCGCCACCGCGGCGAGATGTTAACTACCTCGTAGGGGCTGCGGGATTTCAGACGAGTTGCATGGACTCACCCCCATCGCTGAGTGTTTCGAGTCGATGAAGGCCACAGATCAGACACCCCCAGCTTGCCGAGCAGGGGCCCCTCCCTCTCCTCCTCCTCCAGCCGCTGGTGTCGCCACGCCAACTGCGAGCGCAGGTCCTGCCAGGAGGTGACGGGACACACCGAGACGTATAACGGAGAAAGAAAACAACACGGAAACACTCGCTCCGGGCTGCGCTGCCTGGGACACCTAGCCTGGCACAAATGGCACCGTGGGCTCGGGAATCATCGCCCTCACAAGACTTGACGGAATGCGCCCAGATGATGACGTCAGCGATCATGACGGACGCTAATAACTGTTTGGAAAGTCGATGGGATGGACTGAAAATGCTTATCTCCTCCTATGTTCGGTCAATGACATGAGTTTGGGACCAAGTGAATGATCATTCGTAATGAGCACTTCGATACACGTGGTGAAAGATTCTATCCAATTACAGACAGTTCTGAACAGTATTTTTCGATTTAAAGCTTTCGTGACTGCAGGGATCCATCTTCTTGGTTCTTTCGGTAAAGTCACGTAGAATGGAAATAATAAAATAATAAAAATAAAACATAATAAAATACAATTCTCACGACGTTTCGGCCACAACGCAAGCAGCCGTCTGCAGGTGAAGAACAGGTCTGTCGAGAAGACAGAATCTGAAACGTCGTGAGAATTATTTTATGATGTTTTATTTTTATTATTTTATTATTACCATTCTACGTGACTTTACCGAAAGAACCAAGAAGATGAGTTCTGAACAGGACGTGCTACTGTCATCAGCAAACTGCAGCGGTGGTCGTTTCAAAGAGATTTTCGCCGACCAACTTAGACGAACGGATTTAGCTTCCAACGAGCCGCGTGAACTCTCCGACTTCACGTGAAAGTGCACTGCACAATCTTGGCCGGCCGTATCTTGCGATTGGTGTGGACGTGCATCTAGTATGCGGACGTACATTTACCATGACCTCCAGGTTCCTGTTATCGGTGGCGAGCCTCTCCGCTTCCTGCTGGTTCTCCGTGGCCCTCTCGATCGCCTCCTGTGTGACGACGAAAGCCTGCCGTCAACCCTAAGTGCACCCGCGCAATGCGCCATCTTCACACGCGCGTTGGGTGCGACAATCACCGCTCATCCATCGTTTTGCCTTTTCCCCCCAACTTCGTTCCGGTTGTGCTGTCGGCGCCACGTCACGAGACCAAGAATCCGTTCGGCAATATCGCATGCACATGGAAGTGGATATCAAAGAGAGCTACTTCTGACCTTCTCTCAAGCAATCCCTGGTCCATTGAGAGTAATATTAGTCGCATGATAGTCAAGTCCATATTATTCATTCTCAGGTCAGAACCATATCTAATGCTATGGGAGGTTTCTTGAGTGCAGTTTTTGATTGCCGGGCTAAGGTTCACTCAAACCACTGGAGAACCTCACTAAATCCCAGTCAGCTGCTGGGTACAAACACAGGACCTCTGCGGTGCCAGCTCAGCACTCTGACCAGAGCCACCTGGCCAACTAGGCGATTTACTGATTTTATTTGGTGGTAGGGTGACGCAGTGGTACCACACTTGCACCTCACAGCAAGAAGGCTTGGGTTCGATTTACAACTCGGGTACCTTTCTGTGTAGAACTTGTATTATTCTTCCCCTGTTTTCAAGCCACTCCACCCTCTCCACCATCTCGAGCCACTCCACCCTCTCCACCCTCTCCAACCACTCCACCCTCCCACCCACTCCACCCACTCCAACCACTCCACCCACTCCACCCTCTCCACCCTCTCCACCCACTCCACCCTCTCCAACCACTCCACCCTCTCCACCCACTCCACCCTCTCCACCCACTCCACCCTCTCCACCCTCTCCACCCACTCCACCCTCTCCAACCACTCCACCCTCTCCACCCACTCCACCCTCTCCAACCACTCCACCCTCTCCACCATCTCCACCATCTCCACCTTCTCCAACCACTCCACCCACTCCACCCACTCCATCCTCTCCACCCACTCCACCCTCCCCACCCTCTCCACCCACTCCACCCACTCCACCCTCTCCACTCTCTCCACCTTCTCCACCCTCTCCACCCACTCCACCTTCTCCACCCTCCCCACCCTCTCCAATCACTCCACCCTCTCCAATCACTCCACCCTCTCCACCTTCTCCACCCTCTCCAATCACTCCACCCTCTCCACCCTCTCCACCCTCTCCAATCACTCCACCCACTCCACCCTCTCCACCCTCTCCACCTTCTCCACCCTCTCCAATCACTCCACCCACTCCACCCTCTCCACCCTCTCCACCTTCTCCACCCACTCCAATCACTCCACCCTCTCCACCCACTCCACCCTCTCCACCCTCTCCACCCTCTCCAATCACTCCACCCTCTCCCTCTCCAACCACTCCACCCTCTCCAACCACTCCACCATCTCCACCCACTCCACCCTCTCCAACCACTCCACCCTCTGCACCACAGTGCGCCCGCGCGTCACCTGGAGGTTGTGGTGGCCCCGCTGGTGGCGCTCGGACAGGCGCTCCACCCTGGCGCTCGCCTCCCTCTCCGCGTCCTCCGCCGCCTCCAGCAGCAGCTCGTTCTGCTCCTCCAGGTCACCCACGTACGAGCGCAGCAGCCGCTCCCGCATCTTGGGGTGACCCCCCCACCAACCAACCACGCAAGGTAGGACGTCATTGATTTACTCGCTCACTCGGCTAATAACTTTATTCAGAATAAAAAATATTTGTTTATATTGGAGAAATCCGATGAGCCATGAAGCTCTTTTTTTTCGCAGATGTCCAGTAGGGGCAGGTCACCTGGCTCCCTGGCTCATTAATACACCGGCTCATTCATTCATTGCTGCATGCTCACCAGCTTATTCATTCACTTGCATTTATTCACTCACTGGCTCATTCACTCACTCACCAGCCCATGCGCTCACGCCTTTAATCACCTCATTCATTCACTCACAGGCTCATTCATTCACAATATGAAATCATTCCTTTATTAACTGCCTCATTACTTCATTCATTCAATGCCTCATTCATTAATTCACTGGCCCATGTATGTATTCACTCGCTGGGTCATTAATTAATTGAGGTGAGTAACACTCGCTCACGCATCTGGATAGGCAGGTGGCTTATTAATTCACCATCTTGACGGCTCGCTCGCTCAGTCACTCAATCGTTAAACTTCTTCATTAACCTGTTAATTTATTGGCTCGTCTGCTCACTCCGCCGCTCATTCATTCACTAAAATGGCAATTCATTAATTGACCCAATCCCACACCTATTTAGTAACCTGTTCATTCAAATGGCTCTTCGGCTCACTCACTGGCTCATTCAATCACTCAGTGGCCCATCATTCATTCATTCATTGACCCACTCTCTCGCCTATTCAGTTAAGCGGTTAATTAAAATGGCTTTCCGGCTCACCCACTGGGTTATTCATTCACTGAATGGCACAATAATTCATTCATTGACCCACTCGCACGCCTATTCAGTAACCGGTTAATTCAAATGGCTCTTTGGCTCACTCCTCCGCTCATTCATTCACTCAATGCCACATCATTCATTTATTGACCCACTCGCACGCCTACTCAGTCAACCGGTTAATTCAAATGGCTCTTTGGCTCACCCACTGCCTCATTCACTCAATGGCACATTAATTCATTCATTGACCCACTCGTTCGCCTATTCAGTCAACCGGTTAATTCAAATGGCTCTTTGGCTCGCCAACTGCCTCATTTATTCACTCAATGGCCCATCATTAATTCATTCATTGACCCACTCGCTCGCCTATTCAGTCAACCGGTTAATTCAAATGTCTCTCCGGCTCACTTCCCCCGCTCATTAATTCATTCAATGCCCCATCATTCATTCATAGACCCACTCGCACGCCCACTGTCAACCCATCAAACAAACCGTCCTCGACTTCCCCACTGCCTCATCCATTCATTCACCAAATCCCTCGCCCACCCAACTCACTCAATCACCGACGACATCAATCCGAGCCCCAGCTCACCCTGAGCGTGTCCTGCCCCGCCAGCTCCGCCTCTTCGAGCCTCCGCAGCTTCGCCTCGTACAGCTGCCGTACCTCGGCGAGCAGAGCTCTGGTCTCGTCTCTACGCGCCACTCCTCCTCCTCCTCGCCCGGCCTCCCCCCCCGTGCATTCGACCGCCAGACTCGGCCCGCCAAGCCTCGTGGCGAGCCGTGTCCCGACGCCGGCTGGCAACTCTCCCGCCGCGCGGAGCCCATTTGCGCGCCCAGGAATCATCGTCGGCGTCGTCGTCCAAGCGAGCAGCCCCAACGCAACCAACACCTGTGCTCGCTTAAACTTTTACGAACGATTTTGAATGTGGCGCGATGTCCATTCGTAACGCATGCCACGGGTACGGGCGCTGCACTGCTAGAAGTACATCAGCTAAGCTGTAACGCCGCTGTGTTATTGATTAACTTTAGCGGCCACTGCTGTGGTGGTGGTGATGATGACGTTTGTCACCGCTTTGCCAGCAGCCTTTCCGAAGCGGACCGTTTGGATTCCCGCTTCGCGTTTCGTAAATGCCCCCTTTGTTTTGTTTGCTGGCCACACCCCCACCCTCTCGGCCACCGTTCGTGGCTTGTATGGGGCGGGAGGGCGACTTTCCCGCGATGCTATTGGTCCGTTTTGGTGCGTCACGTGGGTTGGGGGGCGGGGAAGCCTGCGCGTCACTCGCGGTGGGTGTCATGGCTGCGCCCTGAAGAGGCGTGGGTTGCGCGTGTTGCCGGGCAACGCGGAGAGGTCAGTTTGACGATTTAAATTTATTCATTATATTGTCGCGTCTTGGTTTTTTTTTACAAAAAAAACAACAATTTGTATTTACTTATTTATTTGTTTAAATGTGGAATGCGCACCGTGCGAGAGAGCGAGCAGTGCGCGGCTCACAAGTTCCGTGTCCAGTAGCGATAGCAGGGGTGTGGGGTGTACGTGTTTCTGTGTGTGTACGTGTGGTGTACGTGGGTTTCTGTGTGTGGCGGAGTGGTTAGTGCGCTGTGCGGTGGACTGACAAGGCTCTGCGCGTACTTTATGTAGTCCTGCCAAAGTCCAACTTGGTGAACTGCACGGCAGACGCCAATGCTGTGCCGATTCTATTAATATCTTTTACATTTGCCTTCATGGCTGCTTGGCTGCTCGTCCTTTCAACATTTTAATCTTTCCCACACGCGCAAGCGAGCGTATGTTTGTGCGCCTGTATGTGCGTGTGGGGAGCGGTGGTGTAGCGGTAAGCGCGGTGCGCTACGAACCCGGCGTCCCGAGTTCGATTCCAGATCACGGCCAACACCAGTGACGATTATCTGAACCGGGTCCTGGGTCTCCCCCTAGGTCGACTAAGCCTCAAATGAGTACCTGGTGCGGTGTGTCAACATCGCCATTAGGGAGACAAAGGCGGTCGGGCGTGGTGCTGGCCACCCACCCCCTCGTGTGCCGTGCCGGCCTTCATAGGCGCTCGCTAACAGCACTTGCCCCTACAGTCTGTTAAGGCTATATGGGAGATCGTGATTGGTGTACGTTTAGGCCCCGGATATCCAGAAGCTCAGTGTGGGAGAAATCGGCGGGAAGTTGTTGCCCGCGTCATAGGAATGTGGAATTTCCATCACTTGCTTGGGGTGCGCCAATGGATGTGAGCGCAGCCCCACGCGATCGCTTGAATGTGAAACTCGGAAGATCCGTCCACCCTTTTGTGAGGTGACGAGGTGATAGGAATTTTTTAAAAATGTGGGCAAAGAACCCGAGTCTCTGTCGCTATTGCTCGCGGAGATGTTCACTCAATCGCGGACTTTGACTCGGCTTTTTCTTTTCCGTTGATGCCATGTCAAAGGGCATCGCTTCATTTTCGTGTAGGCTTAACGGGGTCAGGGCAGTGCTTTCTTTCGCCTTTTCCACTCCACGGCACTCACTTTAGAACTTGCGCAACCTTTTTGCGGCACACCGAACCCAAAACAAACAATCACTGAACAATGGAGATGGGAGTGGTTTGCCGGGATCGGCTATTGAACGGCACGGAGGGTAGATCTGGCCCGAGCTTGCAAACTGCGACGTTCTTTCCTATACGGCAATTCCGAAAATAGCGCGGCACACCTGGGACTTTGATTGCGGTTATTATTCACAAACCCTTGGTTCCAAAGTTCTGGGTCACAGGCGTATGGGTTACAGCTACTACCACACTTGACTCTTATACCTCTGTTGCACTCTGCAGGCACCAGGTTGTTTTTTCACTATAGAAACAAAGCTGTACCACTGACATCGCACGCAATGAACGAGTCGAGTCATATCTAGACGATGCGTTTCGGTGAATCGTTTTCACCTGGTCCTGCTTGGCCCTGTCAGCTTATCACGATTTTGTCATGGCTCGGCACAGAAAATAGCCAGTGGAAATAAACAAAAAATCAATCCGTGATAGCCACATGCTAGCATGCTGGTACAGCACAAACGTGCCAATTGAAAATGGGGTATTAGTTGAGAGAGGAGTGTGAGTTTTAGAGGACGAATGACCTTTGTGTTCTCCGTCCACAGCTTTTCGTGACCATGTGCCCTGCCCCGAGCATATCCACTGCCAGGGTCGGGGAGGGCATGGCCTCCAAGCCGCCTGCCCCCCCGAGGCGGGTGCTGCGAGTGAGTCAGCTGGACGCACTGGAGCTGGATCGCATGCTGGAGCAGCTGCTGTGGGAGCAACTGGGTCGCTGCTTCCAGGTGAGAAGGCGTGCGAGCACCCGTGTCCAATATCCACATGGAGGGGGTAGCGTACAGTCACCCTCGCCATGGCCACATTAGCTGGTGCCCTCTTGACTGCCAGCTTGTTTATTGTGTCTTCGTTCCGTAACTCCATGGGGTTCTCGTACAATTAACAATCCAGTGAAGGTAATGACCACGAACATATTTTTAAGTATGTTCGTGTATTGGCGTTAGAATTTTTTTTTTTACTTCGACAGAATTGTGCTTATGTTTGTTGCTTAGCTCTGTTACAGGCATAACGAATCTTAATAGTAATAAATTAGGTGGTCGGGTTGCCCAGAGATCAAAATGCTGAGCTGGCACCGCTGACATCCTGGGCTTGAATCCCATCAGCCACCTGTGATTAAACCAGCTTCTCAAGTGTGGAAAGTTGATGGTCGCAAGCCCAGTCACCAATGAGCAGACAAAAAAAATAAAACCACGCAAAATTTCGGTCTGCACTGAATTTGGGTTAATTCCAATGCTGAGATTTAAAAATCATAATGGGTCGAACGTCACGTGACGAGCGTTATTGCGACGGCCGCACTTGACGTTGCAGGCGTTCCGCCCGGGCCTGCTGGTGGGCTGGGAGCCCGAGCTGCGAGCCCTTCTGCGCCTGCTGCTGTGGCGTTTCACGCTGTACTCGAGTGAGGCCACCGTCGGCCAGGCCCTGCTCAACATCCGCTACAGGTGGGCGTGGGCGGCGCTGTGTTGAGCGAGGGGGATTCCAACCACTGCTCTACGTATGTTGAACTTCTTTCGCACCGTACGTGGCCAACCATGCTAATCGACGGTGTGGGTTTAGGCTGATTGGTGGCTCCGGCTAGCTGATCGGTTAGTTAGCCGGTTCTTTTCCTGCAGGATTGACAACGTGACCACAAATGTTTTGCAGTCAATTCAACACAACGGGGGGGGGGGGGGGTCCAAGCCAGGATTTTGTGTTTTGTTATAGCAAGCACGGTTCCTTCAAGCAAACTGGCGGCACGAGGTCTGCGAAGGAAAGCCAGTGAGGCTGCAGTGGCCAACAACACAGCACGGGTTTAATGGTTCATTTTCTCGTACTTACTGCACTACAGCTTCCTTCCCATGGTCCCAACGATTTGCCGACCTACAGTGGATGCCCTTCTACCAGCAGTGGTCTATGCGAGCAATTGGAGGGCTACACCTTTACCTTACATAAGGGGTGGAACACAAAAGGGGCGGAGCACCAGGTATCCATTTGAGGCTGAGTCGACCTAGAGAAGTTCCAGGATCGGTTCAGATAATCGTCACTGGTGTGAGCGGGAATCGAACTTGGGTCGCCGGGTTCATAGCGCAGCGCGCTAACCGCTGCGCCACCATTCCCCACACACGCGTACACACACGCGCGTACACGTGTGCGTGCGAGCAGCTACAACCACGGGGGCCGCCACGTGTCCCTGAGCCGCCGGCAGAAGCTGTGGTTCGCGGCTCTCACCGTGGGCGGCGGCTGGGCCAGCGAGCGCTGGCGAGACATCTACCCGCGCGGGGCGGGCAGCGACGGCTCCTCCGCGCACCACGTCGACGGCGGTGGCAGCGGCGCGATGGGTGCCGCCGGCGGGCTCGGCTACAGATTCGTGACCGGCGGCAGTACCGCCGCGCTCTTCCCCCGGCTGAAGAAGGCGGCGGGGACGGCGCTGGGGCTGCTGGGAGCCGCGCAGCTGCTCGCCTACGTGGTGTTTCTCCGCACGGGCACCGGGCTCTCGCTCACCGAGCGCCTGCTCGGCCTGAATGCCGTGCAGGCCCGGCCGCAGGGTCTGCGGCAGGTAAGGGACGACGCGTCGGCCGCGTGACCATTCAGCCGCTTGCTCTGGGGCGTCCTGAATAGCTCCCCGATGCGTTGTGTCAGGTTGAATCGCGTGCTGTTCGACGTGATGTCTTGACTTTTTCATCAACGTGCCGGGAGCTTCTTCAGGAACTCGATAGTTCCTGGAGATTTGCCTAAGAAGCTACCAGCAGAGGGAGTGAAACATTACACATCATGTTGACCAACAGCACGCGGTACAACCAGAGAACAACATCGGAGAACGATTCAACGCAAACGCGCAAACCTACGCAAGTGCAAATCCTTCACCTGTCCCAGATCTGTACGCGCTCGTTAATATTAAATTGTCTCCGTGGTGGCCGAACGTCCCTCCTCATCCCCCCCGAACTCGTGTGCGGCTCTGCCAGGTCGGCTTCGAGTACATGAACCGCGAGCTGCTGTGGCACGGCTTCGCCGAGTTCCTGCTCTTCGTGCTGCCATTGGTCAACGCCGCGCGCCTGCGCTTCTCGCCGACGGCGCACGGTCGCGCCGCCGGTGGCGCCAAGGACCCGGCGGAGACCGGCACAGCGTGCGTGGCGTGCGGCGAGTGGCCCTGCCTCCCGCACACGGCCGGCGGCTGCGCCCACGTCTTCTGCTACTACTGCCTGGCCAGCCGGCAGGCGGCCAGCGCCGATCTCGCGTGCCCGCGGTGCGGCTCGCCGGCCCGCCGCATGCTGCCGCTCAGAGTCGCGGCGCTGGAGCGGGGCAGAGTGGAGGGCGAGACGGGCGAGAGCTTCGGATAATGAATGATTAAGTAACGATTAAAAGGAACAAAGTTCGTCTTCAAGTTCGTTCGTCAAGTGCGGTAGCGTGCGCTGTGACAGCGCGAAGCAGCATCGCCACGCTCCGTCATCAAAACCGAGAGGTCGCAGCTGACGAAATACCGCCTATTAAGCGCCCTTCCTTGGGGTCCCTCCTGTCATAACATCTTGACAGAGGCAACTCAACGATGGGAAGAAACTAAACGGATCGCCCACATGTGAGAGGGGTTAAGGTGCGCCCCGTGTGTTTATCGGAAAATGTTGCAGAATGGGCATCTAACATTGCATTGATTATCAATAATATCAATATATACAGTGAATTGTGCTTGAAGATTTGATTATTCACAATTTATAAAAATATATATTTGCTACGGTTACATTTCGGCCAATGATCCGAACAAAACTCGCTACAGAAAAAAACAAGATACAATAAAACGAGACAAAATTCATAGATTTTTGAGTTGCATCGCAATCCTCAATCGTGATTTGTATAATCGCCAGTGCGGTGTGGATAGTTAAATGGGTAGCATGCAGTGGGGGGGGGCATTGGCTCTGGTGCCAGAAATGAAATGGACACCCCCCCTTCCCCACTCCAATCTCGTCCCATTCCGTAGCCCGGCACCTGGGTCGCTCCGGGGCACCCGTGGACCAGAGGTCTCAAACGGGTTTTGATTCCTTACCCGTACCCGGCCGCACCAGGGTCGCAAACGGGTACCCGTACCCGGCCGGGTAGGGTACGGGTACCCGTACCCGATACCCGGCTGGGTACGGGTAGCCGGGTATTGGGTAGGGTACGGGTATCCAGTACCCGATTGCGACCTCTGGGATGAAGCCATGTTGCAGGCGCGGGTGGGTTGATTCTAGGAAATTGAATTGTGAGAAGAGACAAGACGTTGGGAAATGAGTGACAAACAGTTACTCACCAGTGACTCACGGCCTACCCGTACCCGGCCGCACCAGGGTCGCAAACGGGTACCCGTTACCGGCCGGGTACGGGTAGCCGGGTACGGGTATCGGGTACCCGATTGCGACCTCTGCCGTGGACCCCCGGAGTATTGTACTGCCTGCCTACTTAGGAGCCACTACTCCCCTGCTGAAGGTTACTATTCGGTTAATGGAGCGAACAAAACTGTGCAAACAAGGGCAGAGAAAACCTATTTAATCCTGCATCGTATTGTAATCCCGAACGGCCACATGCCGAGTACGGAGCGCTTCTGACCACTCATCAGTCGACCGAGGCGACGCGCAGAGCGCTTGCGTTCTTGTGACATTGTGGACCATCGGCATGGAATTCACGTTAATCCCCTTTTATTTTCTCTGCTCGCGAATGCTCGGATAGTCTCCTAGACACACCGCACACACAGCTCGTGTTTGTACAAACGCAGGCATGGGGTTTGGCCAAACTGTGTGTGTGTGTTTATGAACGCACGTTTTTAGTCCCCATCGATTGCCAAGATGTCAGGGGCTGTGAGGTGGGCAGGAGGTGGCGGTACAGCAATTGTTTAGTCCACATGAGATTCGGTGTGTTGGATCTGCTTTGTGGATGTACATCTCAATTGCAGGACCCTTCTGAAAGAGAGTTACCGAGGCTCGGGTCGAGGTTTTCCCTGGTGCATGTGCATCTCCACTGCCAGATGAGGGCCTCGCCACGTATGCCATGGCGGTTATTTCACCTAGTTCGGGTCGGTGAAGGTGGCGAACGTGAACGTGGGAGCATACAAGTACAGTCCAACAACAATTGTCTGCACTGCCCTCCGCTGACAACCAAGTAGCTCCATAGCTGCCTTTGACCAATTATTTGTGCATGGTTATCACTTATCGAAGTGATTGGTCGTAGGCTGTGGAAATGATTAAGAATGTATTATTGTTGTGAACATTACTGCCTTGCTACCACCCACCAGCAGAGGGTGCTGTGGGTGTATGTGCCGGTGCAGGTGCCTTTATTGTGCAGTATTGCTGTGCCACCTGGTCTGGTGAAAATGCAAGATGAAGTCTCACAATGAACTTCATTAAATCTATATTTGGAGAAGCTGTTAAAAATGTAATTAGCAGAAAATGAGTACAATTTCGTCCGAATTAAGACCTACTTAGGAGGTGTTAATTTAGTTAAATAATTTAAATATCAACAGAATATTGCACCGTGTTAGTTTCACGGCTGCGTTACTGGATCATGATATATCTTTTTTAAAAGCTTGAAATAATTGTTTTTCTCAATGCACTTTTTTGGTAATTCTTATTTTTCGTTTCAGGGGAAGTTTGCACGGAGGGGATTGATTAACATGTGATGTTTAAAGGGCATAAACTTAAATCGAAAATTACTTTAAAATAAAAAAATAATTTGCAGCTCATTGTCAGTCGACTGCTGGATGAATGCCTCACCATGCCCAACGGTCACGGGAGCTGTTTGACTATACTTCACCACACTGGTCATTTCGAGTGAGCGAAGAAGGTAGGATCCAGGACCCGTTATACTGGACATCTGTGAAAAGAGCTTTATAGCTCATCAGATTCCTTCAGTATAAATAAATATTCAGATTCTGGTTCAGATATTACTCGTAACTGGTGTTATCCATCGCCGGCAATTGAATTCAAGTCACCAGATTCATAGGGTAGTGCGCTAACCGCTGCACCACCGCTCCGCTCCAAAGAACAGTATTCCTAATTGATCAAATTTAGTGCACAAATTGTTTTTAACTTATCGACGAATTATATTGTGACACGTGAATAGGCTGAAATCTGAACAGACCTGCAGGTCTCTACGGCCCACGCCGCTCCGTGTTGCGCTGCTAAAACTCTTTATGCAACGGGAAGCAATGACACATTGCTCCATTGTCCTCACGTCTTCGCCCTCCGCTGGCCAATTTTACCGACCACTTTGTAAGTCCCTTTGCCAAGAGGGCGTTGTTGCGGAGACGAGACAAATCCATCAGCGCGATCCTTAATGGCCGCTTTCATTGTGCCGATGTATACTGCTGCACTGCCACGAATAGCGCCCTATTTTTCACATTGACGCCACTTGTGTCTTCCACGTGCCTGGTTATGAGGCCGTTACGAGACCAAGAACCGTGGCTTCCAAGCGAACGGCAGGCCATCAATCCGTCCACGCCATCGTTTCCACACAATAGGTTTTTTTCGCGGTTGTGCTGCGATTTTTTTTATTTGTAACGACCGTTTCATGCTTCTACAAATCCTCAACGTACATTTCTTAAGAGCTGCGTGTGTGTTTTTGTTTGTTTATTGTTGCTGAAGTCCTCCGCGAAGCGTGCAACGGAGTAAGCGCCGCGATCTGCGTGCGTGCCGCGTTTGCGCGCCCGCCCGCTCGAATGGATATGGCGACTAAAACCAAATCGACGCGAAAAACCGTGCTCCCCAATTCTACCGCGGGGGTATTCACGGTTGCGCCGTATAGCTGTAAAGCCCTCCCAACGCGTCTTCTCAGGTTGTCACCGTGCCGCGCGGTTTATGGCATCTCAATATACCACCGGTTGTTGCTGGCCTTGTGACGTTTTGAGTATTTGGGTTTGTGCAGGGCTATTTTGATGTGTGAGAACGAAAACAAATTTACTTCGCCTGAAGTTTCGGTTTCATGTGCTGGGAGAGTATCTGGCTCGGTTCAGAAGGCTCTCCGGTTTTTCCCTCCAGATTTAGAATCGGAATGCGTTTAGATTACTTTTGCTGCTATAAATTCCACATGATAAGCCACTTCGTTGAGCTCTCATTTGTGGCCAGGTCGCTTCTGAAAAAGAAGCTTAATAGCTCAGTGGGCTTGACCTTGTAAGATAAAAACATTTTAGTTTTATTGATTTGTTTACCTTTTCTATATTTTGCACTCTCATCATATTTGCGTAGTGTTGTACCATTCTAACCTGCCCCTACTGGACATCTGTGAAAAATAACTTCATAGCTCATCGGACCCCACCAGCATAAATACATATTCTGATTGCGAATATTCTAGAATCAAATCACAATCCTCGCTGTGGTGGGTCATGAAGACTTTGATGAGGTTTGGAAATGCCTGCACCATAGGACGACCACTCAACAATGACTTTGATGAGGTTTGGAAATGCCTGCACCATAGGACGACCACTCAACAATGACTTTGATGAGGTTTGGAAATGCCTGCACCATAGGACGACCACTCAACAATGACTTTGATGAGGTTTGGAAATGCCTGCACCATAGGACGACCACTCAACAATGACTTTGATGAGGTTTGGAAATGCCTTACCGTAGGACGGCCACTCAACAATGTTTCCACATGGATGTATGCTCATCGGATTCTTCCAGTGTAAATAAATATTCTGATTCAGCTCCTGAAGAAGCTCCCGGCACGCTGAACGAAACTTCGGAGTTGTTGCCAAGCGATGCGAGAGCCCGCGCTGCGATGACTCGTACGCCGCTATGCAGAAGAGAGAACAAAAAACAACAATCTGCGTGACGCGCTGTTGCCATCTGTCGTAAACAAACCCCCCAGTACGCTCACACATTGGCATAAAAAAACAAGACAAAGCCAACCGCGTGTAAGTGTAACGTGGCTTAACGTGCATCTGTCGGCCGGCGACACGGAGCACTTGTGACAGATCACACCCCTGGGTTTGCGAGTTGGAGAGGCCTCCCCGCTCGCCAAAACATCGGCGGCACTTTAATTATAACGTCGGTTCTTTTAAACAAACACACCGATGGCATTGTCTCTATCCGCATTGCAACTGTCATGCTCGTGGCGTGCCTGGGATGCCAGATGTCATCGGTTTGGGCTGTGAGGCATCGGGGAGGTCTCAGCTGAGCGGGATTTTAACCTGGTTCGTACTTAATTTTATTTAGAGAGGCGTAGCGCCGTTTTAAAATAAATTGTCCTCACCGCAGAGAACTGAAGCGACACGACCGCACTCTGTGATAGCTGGTGTCAAATTGGGCCACATGCCCTCCCGCATAGCCTTGTGGGAGCTTCGGGACTGATACAGTTATTTAATTCTAGTTTTTTTTATTCGGTTCGTGTACGTCATCGGACTGGGTGGGGAGGGGCTGGGTGGGGAGGGTGGGGTGGGGCTGGGTGGGGAGGGGCTGGGTGGGGAAGGGGTGGGAGGGGTGGGGCTGGGTGGGGAGGGGCTAGTCACCCCGTGGTGCCCTTATAAAACTCAACGTTTAACCTACTCACGCCGGCTTGTGCCCGCCCTCACAGTCGGGCGTATTTGCGGAATACACCACGCCGCCGTTGACCCTGGCCATTGACCGAGCAACCCAACGTTCCTACCAGCTCCCTCCTCCGCAGGACAATGTGTTTAGTACCCACTCTCACGGGTGATGTCCAGCGAATGGGAACTATCGGTGTTCTCTTTTGAAAATGACACGGAGTTGGGCAAAGTGGCTCGTCCAGGTGCCGTGACGGGATTCGATGGGAACCGGTGTAATTTGATTTTAATACACATATATAATAATAATACAATCGGAGACTCGCAATTAGCGTCGGGAACACGCCTGGGCCGCGCGTTAATGGGTTCTCTCGCCGTGACCCATTTCTAGGTGGGTGGGTGGGGTGGGAGCGACGCTTTGAGGATGGGATGCAGCTCTTGTTAAGCCCCTGTCGCGATTATCGCTCCACTTCCAGAATACACGCCCCCTCTCCGTGACACCAACGTGAGAGCCAATCGAGATTCATAGTCTCCGATGTGATGATGGTTACACGGGAACGTCATCGGTTAATTGCCATGTTTAAGTTGCAGGCATTTAGCTCTCCGATGGGATTTCGGAATTTGTACAACGAGTATCGTTCGGCATCGTGTCCCGTATTTTCCCCTCTGCCCTGGGAGCTTCTTCCGAAAATGAAACAGTCAGGACAATACGCACAATGTATGTTCAACTTATTTCGCACCACGTACGTAGCCAACTGTGCTAATCGGAGGTGCAGGGGATGGACTACAAACTAAACACACACAAAAACAGTTCTAAAGAAATTGGTTTTCTTTAGAAGTGCTACAACCTGAAAGCACATCAGAAAGCTAACCACCGCCTGTCATATATTTTTCCTGCTATTGACGAATGTGTTGAGTAGGTTTTTATTTACCAGGGTGGTGTTCAGGGGTTGAACTGTGATGATGATGTTGTTGTTGATGATGAAGCAGTCGGTTTGTGCATTCTACGAACTCGTGAGCCTACCAACCCACATTTCCCTCCACTTGCTGAGAGCTTCAATTAAAACACACACAAACGTGCTACTGCATTTACAAACTCACGATATTGGCTCAGAGACAAATCATAACTCGGGAGAAGCTTCCGGCGCGTGGAGCTAAACATCGGACATTCGACCCGAAAACGCATAGAACTCCACATGTGACCGATCATGAGACCTAATGATGATGTAAACACTTTGATGGGATGGCTGAGCTGTCGCTATCAGCGCTTTTATTCACTCCCGTGCATGAATAATAAATGGGCGGACTGTACGCACGATGTGTGAATGTAACATTGTACAGATGCATGGTTGTGTGTGCGTGTAGGGAGCGGGAGTGAAGTGGTTAGCGCACTGCACTACGGACCCGACTTCCCCGAGTTCGATGTCCGTCCACAGCCAACATCAGTGACGAATATTTCAAAAGTTCGTGGGCTTCCCCGAGGTGAGCTCGGCAGCAATGTGTGAACATCGGCACTGGGGAGACAAAAGGCGAAGCAGGTATTGCGTTCCCGCACCTACGATACGTACGGTTGGCTACGTGCAGTGCGAAAGAAGTTCAACATTCATGCATACATTGGACATCTGTGAAAACGAGTTTCGTGGCTCATGAGACTCCTCCATAGGTGCTCGCTAACAGCACTTGCCCCGTCAGCCTGGCAAAGGCTACACGGGGGATCTTGTGCGCCCGTGTGTTACAGAGGCTACAATCTATCATCGTAAAATATTAATTTGAATCCAATGAAGCCAGGACCTTGACTCTTGGTTATAATTCGTGTTTTTTTAATCAATGTTAAGCTTGTAAGTACAAGTTTTTTTTATTGTTTATAAGCTGATTTATGGGTGGGGAAGTAATGCTCGCGCCACTAACCCGTGGCTTGAATTAGTTGAATAGACTATAATGGACGGGCACGTGGCCCAGGTGGCTTAACGTGCGAAGCGTCGCTTAAAGCGTGACTCTTCAACGGGGCCGCATCTGGCAAACGAAAGTCATTGCAGTGGCCGGGCCAGGCTAAGAGATACGGCTCATCGGAGGGGGGGGGTCAAAGTTCATTTATTAGGTATAGCCCTGTGAGCCATTCGGCTCTTGAATCGGGCGCAACCGCAACAAGCAAAAAACTAAAACATGAACAAGAAAACATCTTAAAGTGACTAAGTGCAAACAGAAAATCCAAGAAAAATATTGCAGAAAAAGCACCGTACACCAACCCTGTGCAAATATCCCAGTGGGATGCAAGTCAAACAACAACCACAAGACAACTTAGATTAAGGCCATCAGTCTAACTCTGTACTACAACAAACAAACATGGCCAAACCAAAAAACTTATCGAAAATCACCAAAATAAAGCCATAAAAGCGATGAAACAGTGATCATAGGAACTGTGACCGAATTTTCACAATAAACGACGTAAACAACATGTACTACCAAACTCTGCAGCCATAGTTGGCTGCATGAGTCACTCATGCAGCCAGCAATGAGTGTCACAAAGAGATGCCATTTAGTGCGCTACAGAGAGAGAGACGAGAGAGAGAGAGTCGTAGGCAAGATATTTACACATCGGCGAGATGGAAGACAAACGAGAAGTCGAGATTAGCGGTCGCTTATGTGACGCTGATTGACCGATGTGTCCCGCAGGAGAATGTAGTTGAAGAACCTTGGGTTAAATCTTTCTCCTCATGTGATCCAGATGTCTTGCGACCTTCAATTAATTGACCCCTAAAATTGTTTTTGTTCTTTTCGATGTAAAGCTTTCGTGACTGCAGGGATTCATCTTCTTGGTTCTTTCGGTAATGTCACGTAAAAGGGAAATAATAAAATAATAAAAATAAACATACTAAAATATTTCTCTATTTTATTATGTTTAATTTTTAATAATTCTCTATGTTATTATGTTTTATTTTTATTATTTTATTATTTCCCTTCTACGTGACTTTACCGAAAGAACCAATAAGTTGTTGTTGTTCCTTTGCATATTCATTTTTTTTTAAATCAACAAAATATTACGTTTGGTTTACGTGGATTCGACCGGGTTTCCCAAAAGGGTCAGTCCCTCGCGACCCACCATGAATCCAGCTTTTGCAAGTTTACCCAAAATCTCCGTTCATGTGCGGTACCGGTCCACTGCGTCACACGCTGCACGGGCCCGATGCTTGGTGAAGTGCAACGCCGTTTCACGATGGACGTCGGCTGCTCACGTGCGTGCTCGTTCATGCGCGTCGCCTACAGCGACAAATCTCAAATTGAGATTCGCTGCCTCATCAACGAAACCATCACCGCTCGCTCGACCATTCCACCTCGTGTGTTTTCAGATCGGCTACTTCTCGCCACACGTGGCACTGCAGGAAACGTAATCAAACATCTGCAATTGATACGACAGCGTACAGGGTGGGCGAGAAGTCTTATACACGCCGCTTTTTAAATCCTTTATATTAAGTTCGCTTGCTTGCTTAGGACCGTGCAAATTTTTCGGTCGTTTTTTAACCCACTTCCCGTGATCCAATCGAGCTGACATTTTGCACACAGACTCGTTGTTCGTGACAACGCATTTTCGTGAAAAGATTTTTTCCAAAATTTTACACTGTTTAGGGAAATTGTTTTAAATATTTAATTACCAATTGTTTAATGCTGCCAGACAATCATCTGACCCATAGGTGGCAGCCATCTCAAGCCAGAGGACGAGAGGACTCTAGCCGCCACGCATATAAAGGATTTATAGTGAAAAACTTTGTTTTTACGGGTTATACTTGTTAACCTCTCTACGTTAATAACTTAATACAGGGGTGGGGGTATAGCGACTTCCCGCCCGCCCTGTACACTTACGTGCATTTATATGCAAGGTGATGCAATGCACGCGACCGTGCCATCTCACATTACAAAGACAAAGATCACCCGTATAGCCTGAACAGACTTTTGGGGCAAGTGCTGTTAGCGAGCGCCTTTGAAGGCCGGCACGGCACACGAGGGGATGGATGGGTGGCCAACTCCACGTCCGGCCGAGATATGAATTTGAGGCCGAGTCGACCTAGCGGATGCCCAGGACCGGTTCAGATATAATCGTCCACCGGTGTTGGCCATGAGCGGGAATCGAACACACGTGGCACACACAACACACGCACCGATTTGTATGCCCGCATGTTGCGGCAAAGTGTGTCCGTGCGTTGGTTCTGTTTTATGTAGCGGGGCAGGTACCAAAAAAAGCATGAGCTGAGCAAACAGAAAAGAGTGAGAGAGAAAGAGCCTGGCCCCCCTCGGCACATCGCAAGGCGGAGCGGGGGGGGGAGCTCTCTCGTTAATAATTCACGCACGTGGCCATGGCTCTTCCCAACACGGCCTCTGCGAGAACCGTGGGGGGGCCTTGTAGTCGCGTGGTGGGGTTTGTCGCCGACGTTACACGCAGCAGCCAACAGCCACAGCTGCGGCTGCCTTGAAAACTTGATGAGTAGAAATTAAACAAATTTGTTGGTGCTGCTGCTGCTATTGACAGTCATCCACAAATATAACACTGCAAGATGATTTTTGTCCCTGGGTAGTAAGTGTTCTTTTTAATTGCCTATGTCTAAAAAGTAGAGAAATGGATATTATTCCCCACAAACTTTGCTTTTGTGACCAGGACTTTATGTGAAGGAATTGCACAAATGCACAGGTTTTCTCATTGAAAATAGGTAAATCTCAAAATATCACTGTCCGTGTCACAAAGTTTGTGGGGAATAAGAGCCATTTTCTGTACCTTTGAGGCATAAGCAATTAGGAAATAACACTTACTACCCATGGACAAAACAAAACACACACGCGCGCGCATGAAGCCCAGACACACATGTCTCTAAAATTATAGTAGGCGACGTTTCGGGCAATGACCCTACTTCATGACAAAATATTGTTTCGCGTGCTATAATGCACCATTGCCCTTAACGTCGCCTATTATTATACATGTATCATTTCAAGGCAAAACCTCAACAGATGTGTTGAGGTTTTTTTGGTGTAAATTAGGTCCGCTGTTGGCGCGCACAAAAGCGGCCGCGTGTGCAGGCGGTGCAACTGCGTCACAATCACCCACGGGCCACAAAGGTCCCAGGCTGACGGGCTTTTAAGAAATGAGGGGTGTGGGCGGCGAAATTGAACGGGGATTGGTCCCATTTCGTTCCTTACACGAGGGCACATGCCAACCTATATAACTTGGAGCGCCACGGTGGTGAAATGTTAACTTCCTCGCCTGGTATGCAGGAGTTCGTGGGTGCGATACTGATCCTGACGCATGCTGTATATTTGGAGTTTGCGTGTCTCACTCAACGTGGTCGTGTGGGTTGTTCTCCGGGTCCTGCGCGCACAAGCCGGCGTGAGTAGGTTAAACGTTGAGTTTTATAAGGGCACCAAAGGGTGACCAGCCCCTCCCCACCCAACCCCACCCCTCCCACCCCCCACCCAGCCCCACCCTCCCCACCCAGCCCCTCCCCACCCTCCCCACCCAGCCCCTCTCTCCCCTCCCCACCCAGCCCCTCCCTACACGACGGACAGACACAATAATCCCCTATGGGCTGGTGTAACCAGGAGGTTCCTACCAGTATAACGTCTCAAACTGGGCATTTACAAAGAAAACGGAACAAAGGCTGAAATGTGTCACAAGGAACGCGTTGGAGTTCCACTGGTAAGGCACTGTTAGTTGTAGAGTGAAACGCATGGATTCCATTGCATTCTGGGAACAACTATTACATTATCGTGTGCTTTTTTAATATTGTGTCTAACTAAATTGCAAGTAGATATCACCGATAAAATGTGTCTTACTAAACATAGCAAGATTCCCAGCATGCTTCGCTTGTCAAGATGACTTCATTCCATCGCACATTCCGCACACAGACTTCGTCGCCATGTGAAAATAAACGTTTACATTTTCGTCATTCAGCCTTTATATGGGTCTTTCTGGAAGCAATGTGTAGTTGCTGGCTCGCCTTGCCTCGACAACTTCCGCGGGAAGCACACAAACAAGCAGAGAGTAATGTTTCCAAACTTCCAATTGGAACGTCATTCATCGTGATTTGGCTGTTGGCCAACATTCGAGATCTGGTGGTGCCTAATTGCCAATCATTATGGTTTACACTTGAGAAAAACGGTGGCATCATCATCACCATCATCACATTTTCCAGGCTGGGGGTCTCTGCCCCTGTTTGTTTGTTTGTTTTTACCAGCTCAGTCAAGTACTGTACTGCTCTTGTGAATAGTTGTTGCGAACACAAAACGACAAAGATCCCCTGTAATAGCCTTAGAATACTGTTGGGGCAAGTGCTGTTAGCGAGCACCTATGAAAACTGGCACGCACACGAAGGGGTGGGTGGCCAGCACCGCACACGGTCGCCTTTGTCTCTCTAGTGGCGATGTTTACACACCGCACCAGATACTCGTTTGAGGTCGAGTCGACCTAGGTGAGGCCCAGACCCAGACGTATACAAAGACAAAGTTTCCCCCGTGTAGCCCTAACAGACTGCAGGGGCAAGTGCTGTTAGCGAGCACCTACGAAGGCCGGCACGGCACACGAGGGGGTGGGTGGCCAACACTACGCCCGGCCGCCTTTGTCTCTCTAGTGTCGATGCTCACACATCACACCAGGTACTCATTTGAGGCTGAGTCGACCTAGGGGAGGCCCAGGACCGGTTCAAATATTCGTCACTGGTGTTGGCCGTGAGCGAGGATCGAACCCGGGTGGCCAGGTTCGTAGCGCAGCGCGCTAACCGCAGCACCACCGCTCCCCACCACGCACACGCTCACGCTGCGTATCGCCATGAACACGACATTTGGAGAGACTAGCCCCACTGCCTGCTTATTTGTTTGAGTCATTTTACATTTGAACGGAGGAAAAGCGTGACGGCTGAGCGGTGGCTCGCACAGACACTGGAGTCTGGCAAATAATGACGGGGGGCCCGGCCCCCCCCCCCCTCCCTCCCCCAGTTCTCTGTTGTCGCCACTTCCACACGCGGCTGCTCGGCCAAGCTCGCTGCGTTGCCAATTAGCGGAGCTCGTCAACTAATTGGCACGCGGAGTCATCCTCTTCCGAAGTGCAATAACCTAGGCGACGGCGGGTTTGTTTATCGCTTCCGCCGCGGTGTAACAATCCGCGGGCAAAATTGCAGCCCTCCCCCTCCTCTCCCCCTCTTGAAATGTTAAAGAGGGCTTTTCGTAATCATACTGCTGGGTCACAACAGACGCGGCATCGTTGCATCGCCGAAGGTGGCCCCATGGCTCGTGGGTTGCTCGTAATGGCCGTGTTCGAGAGATGTGGGCCAGCACCACCCTGTGTCGATGTGGATTTCAAATCCGGATTGTGGTCACCTGTGATTCAACCGGGGGGGGGGGGTGGGGGGTTCAAGACCCTGATTTTTTTTTATTACAAAAACAAGCCCCCATCATATTATTGGTTCTTTCGGTAAAGTCGCGTAGAAGGGAAATAATAAAATAATAAAAATAAAATATTTAAACATATTTTTTTATTATTATATTATGTGGATAACGACGCGAAATAAACACATTCCTGCGGAGGGAGCTGGTAGGAACGTTGGGTTGCTCGGTCAATGGCCAGGGTCAACGGCGGCGTGGTGTATTCCGCAAATATGGCCGACTGTGAGGGCGGGCACAAGCCGGCGTGAGTAGGTTAAACGTTGAGTTTTATAAGGGCACCACGGGGTGACCAGCCCCTCCCCACCCAGCCCCACCCTCCCCACCCAGCCCCTCCACACCCTCCCCTCCCCACCCAGCCCCTCCCTCCCCATCCAGCCCCTCCCTGCACGACGGACACAATAATCCCCTGTGGGCTGGTGTATCCAGGAGGTTCGTACCAGTATCATGTCCTCTATTTACCAGTGTATTTACAAAGCTGCTTCGAGAGACGTTTCGGGCGCAATACAAGCGTCCATCATCAGGTGGGATGATAGTCGTTAGGCTGCATGTTGGCTTGGGGTTATTTGTCGGTCATTACACATATCAGCGTATTTGTTTACACAGCCCATGTGGGCACCACGGCTCAGAACAAACTGTGTCAAAGTGCGAAGCAAACTCAGTTTTGCTTGTTCCGAATCGATGCCGTTGATATTCTACGCTTGCAGAGAACTGTGCGTCCGATGGGTTCCGTAAACAATTACTTTGATTTTCACGTGGAGAGATAGATCTGTGAAGGAGACGTATTCTACCTATCTGTACAAAGGCAAAGTTCCACCGTATAGTCGTGATCAGACTGTAGGGGCAAGTGCTGTGAGCGAGCACCTATGAAGGTCAGCACGGCACAGGAAGGTGTTAGCACACTGCGTTACGAACCCGGCGACCCGAGTTCGATTCCCGCTCACGGCCACCCAACTCCGGTGACGATTACCTGAACCGGGTCTGGGCCTCCGCGAGGTCGACTCAGCCTTAATAAATGAGTAGCTAGCTGGTGCGGTGTGTAAACGTCGCCACTCGTAATACGAAGGCGGCCGTACGTGGTGCTGGCCACCCAGCCCGACCGTGTGCCGTGCCGGCCTTCGTAGGCGCTACTCGCCAACAGCACTTGCCCCAACCGCCTGTGAAAGGCGAGATGAGGGGAGATTTGTATTTGCCGTAAGGGGCCGTCCATAAATGACGTCACGTGATTTTGGACGAGTTTTGACCCCCCCCCCTCGTCACACGGCGTCACAAAAAGTCAGACCCCCCCCCCCCTCAAATATGACGTCACAAAGCTCTGCCCCCCCCCCCCAAAACCATATTTCCAGTTTTTAAAATAAATATAAAAGGGCCCTAAATAAAAACACGTACATATTAAAACACGCATTTTTTTACTTGCATAGTAAAGTAATTGTATTTTTTCATTTGCTATACAGCCAGATAATAAGACAAATCGATAACCTTAAACACCCAGTCGTTCGTAAAAGCTGAAGGCGGTATAGTACTACAGTAATAGAGCAAGTGCAGAATCACTGAACCGGAATTGGTGCGGGGCCCTTGAAAGTGCGGGGCCCGTAGCTACTACACACGTAGCTACTTTCGCTCCTGGGATAATCCGGCACTCGGTTCACCCATCCAGGTGACCAAACCAGGCTCTGCTTCGCTTGCGACGCACATCCCAACTCATCGCGTTCAATCCTCCCCCCCCACTTATATATAGCCTCAGTAATGAACATTTAATTGCATTCTAAGCGGGAGCTGTAAAGTTTTAACAAGCAGCAGGGTTGTATTTTGCCCTCTCAGCTGGGGGGGGGGGGGGGCGTGGGGCTGAATGGGGAGTAGGGGAGTGGGAGCCGGTGCGGTGGGGGGGTTGTTGAGGCTGAGTTACACCAACGGGCTCTCAAGCCGTGGGGTCAAAGCCCTATTTGTGCGGTGGTATCGAAGCACAGGCTTCGTCGTGGATGCCGTGCAGGATAGCTTTTGAATTGTGCTGGGTGGGGGGGGAGAAGGTCAGTGCCACGTCGTGACGACAAGGTACGCTGATCCTCGACCGTGAGACAAACGTCCAATTCCGCGGGTGTGATGTGTCTGTGTTGTGGCCTCCAGTAGCCTGAGGTGTGTTGTTGGGGCTGGTGGTGGGAAGCGGGCGGGGGGGGAGGGACCAGTGGTCTTGATTGGGGGCCCTATCCTAAAAAAGATGATGGAAAATCCCTGGGCCAGGTGTTTTTGGTAAAGCGATTGGTGGCGAGTTCAGATCCTCGTTCGGGTTTTGACTCAGCTCATCGTGAACTCGGGGTCGATAAGAAAAATAATCAGCACGTTGTGAAGCCGTTAACAGTTGTTATTCTATGGATAGACTCGCCACAGGAATGTGGACTTTCCGCCACTGACTCACAAATGTTTGTGGAGAGCGAGAGAAAAGCGTAACGAAATTGTTGCTTTGTGGAACATTGGGGGGAACAAGCAACAGCAGAGAGGAGGGGACTGGAGGAGAGAGAGCGAGAGGGGGGGGGTGGAGAGAGGAGGATGAGCAGGGGCAGAGAGGCAGAGAGAGAGAGACGCGGCTTAGGTTATTTTTGGTGGCATTGCCCGGGTGCTCACATAGCCTTGTTAGGCTCGGCTCGGCACACAGCGCAACCCAACTGAGCGTCTGGGAAGCCAAACTGACCGTGCATCCAAACGGAGGCAGGCAGGCGGGGCTCGGAGCTGTGCGCATCTCCATGCGTGTTACCCACCCCCTCTCTCTCTCTTCCTCTCTCCCACTCCCCTCCCTCTCTCTCTCTGTTCCTGCTTCATCCGCTCAGCCGTTCAGGTGAACGCTGCTGCTGCTGCCGCTGCTGCTGCTAAGCGGAGCCTTCGCAAGAGAACGGAGCATCGGGTGCGTGTGGGTTGTTGAGACACCGCGAGGCAACCTGAAGCGACGCAACCACGACCGCTGGATTTATGTAGACGATATAACAAGAGAAAATATTATTTGGAAAACCAGCAGCGGCGATAATCAAGAACAACAACACACGACGAACCAGACACGCCAGCGAGGCAAGCCTTGGAATCGCGTCCGAATTAGCATCGACATTGTCTGCACCACAGCAACAGCATCACCGCAGCAGCAGCAGCAGCAACAGAACGTCTCCTTCTCGTGTGCTATCTCCAGCTCTGCACGGGTGCAGATCACCATCATACGCGCCAAGAATGAAAAGGATAAAGACGTTCCCGGTGACTATCTCACAATGATTGTATTATAATAATTATTTTTTTTAAGGCTGCGCTGCTAGGGACATTTTTTTCTCCCCTGAACACCGGCTGGACGTTGCTGCGGTGGTTGGTGGTGGTGGTGACACCAAAAGGCGGATTCAGGTGGAAACGATCTCCGTCGACCATTGTTGGGAGAGGTGAACATTCCTTTTTCGTCACCGCATTGAGAAGACTTCCCTTTCCACCATCACAATCATCATCATCAGCAGCACCATCACCACTCTTGAGAGAGCTGTGGGAGGGGGTGGGGGCATATCTCTTCATCGCGAGTGACACTCCTTCCACCACCAATATCACGACAACCGCAACCATCACCACCACCTCCTCCTCCACCACCACCTTCATCTCCTTCGCGGGCGTGAGGCTGCGCTCGCTCGGGCGCAGAGGAACGCTTCATGCATGAGTGGGGGACGCTTTGATTTTGATGACGGCGGCACTTATTGCGGTGGCTGGGAGGACGGCAAAGCTCACGGGCACGGAGTGTGCACGGGGCCGCGAGGCCAGGGCGAGTTCTCGGGCAACTGGAGCCATGGCTTCGAGGTGGTCGGTGTCTACACGTGGCCGAGCGGCAACGCGTACGAAGGTCACTGGGCGCAGGGCAAGAGGCATGGTCTGGGCGTGGAGAACAAGGGGCGATGGGTGTACGCGGGCGAGTGGACGCACGGATTCAAGGGACGCTACGGGGGCAGGCACAGCATGAGCAGCGGGGCGAGGTACGAGGGCACGTGGAGCAATGGGCTGCAGGACGGGTACGGCACGGAGACCTACTCAGATGGAGGTGGGTTCGTCGTTTGTGTGTGTGTGCGTGAGTGTGTGTGTAACTTGGCATTGATCGTGCGCCGTGATTCATCGTGTTGACAACTGTTAGCGATTTGACAGTTTTCGTTTTGCCAAGTATAGGCTCTTTGTCAGGATCGACCTGGGTATCACAAATGATAGCTCGGCAAAGTCGCTTGTCACGTGGACATTTATAGCAGCTAGACACTCTAAAGACACGTTTCTGAATATGGAGGGAGGGAAAAGAAACCGAAGGACCCGGAGAAAAATTCAGGCGACCACGGGGAGAACATCCAAATAGGGTGGGGATCTTACCCACGGCCTTCTGCATACCGGGCGAGGTAGTTAACATCTCGCGAGTGAGAGCGCTGCGCTACGAATCCCGCGATGCACCCGAGGTCGATTTCTCGCTCGCGGTCACCACCAACAGCGGTGATGATTTTCTGAACCGGTGCTGGACCGCCCCTAGGTCGACTCAGCCTCAAATGAGTACCAGCTGCGGCGTGTAAGACATCGCTGCTTGGGGAGGCAAATGCGGTCGGGCGTGGTGCTGGCCACCCACCCCCTCGTGTGCCGTGCCAGCCTCTTCATAGGCGCTCGTTAACAGCACTTGCCCCAAGTCTGCCAAAGGCTATACGGGGGATATTTGTCTTTGCATGTGTGTTTTTTTCTTCCTTTGATCAGATCTCGAACACGAAGCAGGCTAGCTGTAGCCTGCTCAGTGCGTGAAATGGGTGACCACCAGGGCTTGGCAGATGTTCAGAATCAGAATAAGTTTATTTCCCGAGTGACACGCATGTTAACACGCATGAAGATGCGAGGTGTGGGCCACTTGATCGAACCGTTGTCACCACGTCTCGTGCGTGCGCGTTTAATTAATAATGTCGCCGCCATCGTGTTGTCACAGACGTCATTCTCACCATCATCATCATCATTCATCATCGAGATTTTGGGTAGATCGCATTCTCGAATTGTAAATGTTGTGGGTTTACTCGACAACACACCGGTTTGCTGTACTCGTGACGAATGGGCACGTTTTGGTCACGTGACAAACCTTACTAATTGGCTGTGTCGGGTGGTGGCGGGTTTAACGACGCATTTATATTTACCCAAAAACCTCTATTATGGACAATATTGGTCGCGAAAGCCTTCGTGTTAAATCATCATCATCATTGTTGTCATCACTGCCAACATCCTTGCATCATAGTCATTACCTGGGCAATGACCCCTCTACCCTGAATACACGGGAACTCTTCGATTTAAAGCTTTCGTGACTGCAGGGATTCATCTTCTTGGTTCTTTCGGTAAAGTCACGTAGAATGGAAATAATAAAAATAATAAAATAATAAGATAATTCTCACGACGTTTCGGCCACAACGCAAGCAGCCGTCCTCAGGTGGAGAACAGGTCTGTCGAGAAGACAGAGGCTGCTTGCGTTGCGGCCGAAACGTCGTGAGAATAATTTTATTATGTTTTATTTTTATTATTTTATTATTTTCATTCTACGTGACTTTACCGAAAGAACCAAGAAGACACGGGAACTCGTCGGATCTCGGATGAAGATGGTTAGTCCTCGAACGGTTGACCGTCCGGGTTTCGCCAGGTAGTCGTAGTTGTGTAGAATCGGGGGGTGGGGTGGGGGCTCGAGGTGTGGCCAGCAAGGAGATCGGCCTATCCCAGGGTGTGACCCCCCCCCCCTGCACACGTGGGGAGCGTTTTCTCCGGGCTACTTTCCGTTTCCTACCACTCAAGGAAGTCTCAAATCGCTCATTCAATGGCATTGGTCAGACTTCACATTGTAGCAAGGACTATTTTAAGGCCCCCTTTTGTTTTTTTCTTTGCTCGTTACACAAAACGGAATTGTTATTGCCGGGTACTTGGACAGGGTGACCCACCAGGGGTTTTTCCAGGTGTTGTCCAGGTGCGGGGATGTGACGTGTTTCGTGGCCATAACCCGGGATGTGGAACTGTTGAACGTCGTCACCTCTCCCGTGTTAAATTTCATAATCTTCGTCAACACGCTCATTCATTGTCGCCATCATTTTGTCATCGTTTTCGTTTTGCTGCTGTTGTTGTTGTTGTCCTTTCCCCGCACGACCTCCGATTAGCAAGGTCGGCTACGTACGACGTGACAGAAGTTCAACATACCGTACATAAATTTCGATTTATAAATAATTCTCACGACGTTTCGGCCACAACGCAAGCAGCTGTCTTTCCGACAGACCTGTTCTTCACCTGAGGACGGCTGCTTGCGTTGTGGCGGAAACGTCGTGAGAATTATTTTATTATGTTTAATTTTATTATTTTATTATTTCCCTTCTACGTGACTTTACCGAAAGAACCAAGAAGATGAATACCGTACATACATCGCTGCCATTGCCATCATTGATCAGTACTGAAGTGGGTGACCATCAGCGCTTGCCAGCTGTGGGTCGGTTTGCTGAGCAGGAGATGGCAGTACAGCATTGGCTTTTGGTCGACGGAGAGATTCAGTCCACATTTGGATTCAGTTTGTTGACTGAATGCGTGCACAGAGATACCGCGAGTGTCTCACAGCCCCTGGTGTTATTCCATGGGGTTTTCTCCGGGTGTTCCGGATTTTTCGTCGCACGTGCCGCTTATATTCGTGCGATTGGTCAAACAATTCGCACGCGAGGCCCTCGAGAGAAAGAAAAAACAGTTTTGAGGCTCACGGAGGCTTTCCTAGGTGAATATATACTATATTGTATTGTAATATTAGCTAACTGTTGCTGCCTTGGCCCTAGCTGATGATGATAAACAATCCATTATCTTAGCATTCGTGTACAATACAAACACTGGATAAACTTTTATCATAACACTTCCTTATAAGAGGAAAGTATACAGTACGAGGACAACGATTTGGGACATCTACAGTTTTGGATGATGATGATGATAACCATGAGGATCGCCTTTTTCCGTGACGTATTTCCCAGGGTAACTCTATTGCATGGCGGAGCGGTGGCACGGTGGTTAGCGCACTGCAGATTAAGAACCCCGTGACCTGTGCTTCATTCCTGGCCAGGGCTAGCATCAGCGGCTAGTGAAATCTGAACCAGTCCTGCCCCCCCCCCACCAGCTCCATCCTACCACCCTTTCACTAACCCTCACTGACCACCACGGTGAAGTATGGCAGACGGAGGTCTTGATCCAGAAGTGAATTGACAATGCAATGTAAATAATGTATCCGATTCAAGTTGATAATCCTGACTGCCCCGTTGATTAGTGTCAACTCTAATGATGTTCCAGAGGAGCTAGAGAGCTGACATTGTGCGCAATGGGTTTGAATATCTTAAAATCAGTCATTGCAACGATTTCGTCCTCCCAGACATTGAGGCCATCAGCTTGCTTGGTTTCATTCGTAGGGCCTACACCTCGACACCACGTGAAGTCCCTCGTGGAAGATCACCACCATCGGTGAATCGAGTAATGCGCCTTCCTTGGAGTGTAACGCTGCATTTTAACAGGGAATAAATTAACCCGTAAAAACAAAGTTTTTCACTATAAATCCTTTATATGCGTGGCATCGGTTTTATTTTATTATTCATTTCTGTTTTTCTTGAGTAAGAGTTTCATTTTTATCACATTGGTATTTTAAATTAAATATGAAATTTCTTTTTTCCTAAAAAGTGGAAAATTTGGGAATATTTTTTTCACGAAAATAAATTGTCACGCACAACGAGTCTGTGTGCAAAATGTCAGCTCGATTGGATCACGGGAAGTGGGTTAAAAAACGACCGTAAGATTTGCACGGTCGTAAGCGCGCAAGCAAGTGAACTTAATATAAAGGATTTAAAAAAATTAACCCGTAAAAACAAAGTTTTTCACTATAAATCCTTTATATGCGTGGCATCGGGGCGGCTAGAGTCCTCTCGTCCTCTGGCTTGAGATGGCTGCCACCTATGGGTCAGATGATTGTCTGCCACCATTAAGCAATTGGTAATTAAATATTTAAAAAAATTCCATAAACAGTGTAAAATTTGGGAATTTTTTTCACGAAAATTAATTGTCACGCACAACGAGTCTGTGTGCAAAATGTCAGCTCGATTGGATCACGGGAAGTGGGTTAAAAAACGACCGAAATATTTGCACGGTTGTAAGCAAGCAAGCAAGCACGCAATCACGCAAGCAAGCAAGCAAGTGAACTTAATATAAAATATTTAAAAATAATAAATCGAGATCGCCGCACTTATATAACGCGCGGTCCTCAGATTATGTCGGCGACTCCGTCTTCTGGTGTTGCGTTATTTTCCCCGGTCTACGTTATTTATTCAGTGTCCTGTACAGTATTTACACTTGTAATGCGGCGGCGGCGGTGGTGGTGGTGGCAAGTTTCTCTTCACGTCTCCCAGCACTCCATCGCCGGCTTTGCCGTCAATCCTCCTCATGTCTCGTTTGCTGTGCTCACCGATGGCTGCCTGCTCAGTAACGGCGCGCCGTCTATGAACGCACGCGTTTTAATCTTTCACGTCGAGAGCCGCTGCTCGTCTCGTGAATCTTGACAGCTCCCCGTGTCAGGCTTCCGCCCGGCAGTAATTGGTATCCGAATCACGGAGTTGTTTTGTGGTGATGCTGATGAGAATAGTAATAATTGGGGGGGGGGGTGATGAACACTGTGGAAATATTGATGATGGTGTCGATGATGAGTGTCAATGCTTCGGGTTATTATAACAATGACGTTAGAGATCATGATGATGATTAATCAATACGATCGTCGTTTTGAGAATGGTGGAATCACACGGATAATTATGCTGGTGATGATGATGATGGTGGCAGCCATTCTAATTGTTATCACAGTGATGATGGCCATAACGGTGGCGGTGGTGATGACTGGTTAGGGCAATAACTCTGCTGACGACGAGGAATGCGATCGCGGTGATGGTGGAAAGTGGTGAATGCGGGCACGGAAACGCCAACGCCGTCGACAATGATCGTGGTGATGATTGATCAGCCGATTGCAGTTATGAGAACGACGCTTTGGCGACAATGACGACGACGATCGTTTAGGCATCTAATTACTCGGTAAACGATCACGATTCAATTCGAGGTCACGCTTATTTTCAACGATAAAATAAATCATGTTAAACTAGTATTTTCCATCTCATCGGCATTATTTCACGTTTCTTATTTTATTTTTAGTGGGTTTTGTTCACTACCCCGTTGACCTAAACATAACACTCACATTTTATTTGCATTATTCGCAAAGGATTAATGCACACGTGCACGAATCAATGCAAAAACAAATCAATTGTAATCAGTGAATCGATGCGTTGTTACATACTTGATGACAGTGGTGGTGGTGGTGGTGGCGATGATAATGGGAGTGAGAGCCTCACCGAGTCTCAGGGCTCGTGTTCAGGAGGATCCTGCACTGGAATATTCCACCAATTACCTTCGTGAGACTTTGGCTTCATGCGGGAGGAATCACAGAGAACTCGGGGAAAGCCCAACTCGGAGCTCTGTCCAGGTGGATTCCATCCATTACTCTACTGCCATCGTCTGGCCACCTAGCATCCTACAACAACCTGACAGGCCCTGTCAGTCACCAGCAAGTATTAACCAGGCTCAAAACCTGCTTGGCTTATGAGACAAGGCAATGGCGTTTTTAGGCAATAATGATGATGATGATGATCATCATCCTCGCACTGGCTTTTCATCCTCGCAGTTGCGGCTTTCCGCTGACCATCGAAAAAATACGGTCACCACATCGCGCGCTTTCAGATGAGCTTCTGCGGCCGTCTGGAACACTCTTCCTTCCAATGTTAGGAAGCCACTGGAGCTATGCACTTGTAAATCATCTAATTTTAATTCTCATTAGAACAGTTTTTTTTGTGTTTGGTTAGCTGTCCTTCCCCCGCACCTCCGATTGGCATGGTTGGCTACGTACGGTGTGAAGGAAGTTCAACATACATACATGATTATAATGAGGTTAATAATTATGGCGGTGGTAATGGTATTGACAATGATGGCAGCACTAACCATGATAAAACATGATTGTAATAATGACCGTAATAACAATGGTAGTGGTAGCAGTAATGATGATAACAGCGACAACGATGACCCCATGATGGCAATGATCATGACGACGATGATAATGATGACAGTGTCACCAACACATGATGGCAGCGCTGACGATGATGATGTTTGATGATGATCGTGACTGTGACGACATAGACACAACACCGAATGTGGTGGTGGTGATGATGAAAATTAATTATGGTGGCAATGATAAGAGTGGTGACAGCTTTGACAAACTAATGCCACGTTGATGATGATGATGATAACGGTGCCAATAGTGGCAGTGATGACACCACTGGCAACTGTGATACAACTATGGCCACAGTGACAACGTTGACAATGAGAGTGGCGGTGATGATAACGGCGATGGTATATATATATATACGTTGAACTTCTTGCGCACCGTACGTAGCCGACCGTGCTCATCGGAGGTGCGCGACGACGACAACCGACCCGACGAGAACGCCGGCCGATCACGACGACTGCAGCGAATGACGACGACGCTTCGGCAGCGGCTTCGGCGTGTTCCGTGCCACAATCGCGATCCGATCCGATCCCAACCCCCCCCGCCCCTCCCCTCCGGCAGGCACCTTCCTGGGCCAGTGGATCAACGGCATACGGCAAGGCTACGGCGTGCGGCAAAGCGTGCCGTTCGGCATGGCGGCGCCCGTGTGCTCCCCGCTGGGCACGTCGCTCACGTCGCTGCGCAGCGAGCACGCCAACGGCGCCGCGTTGCTCCTCAACAGCGACGGCACCCCGCTGCCCGGCTCTCCGCCCGCCTTCGGCGGAGACAAGGGCTCCCCTCTGCCCTCGCCCACCTCGCCCATGTCGCCCATCTCGCTCGGCGGCGTCGGCGGCCTCACCCTGGGGCCCGGACTCGCCACCCGCATGGGCTTCGCGCTCAGCCTCAGGCCCGACCCGGACACGGACCACAAGAAAGGTGAGCGCCCATTGGCCGCGTCACGACGTGGCGGGGTAAAACCGCACTCGAATACGGCGCGGAGAGAAATACGTAATGGGGGGCCGAGGGGGGGGGGGGGCTTCTGGCAGGACTTATAATAATAATGATAGAACAAAAATTCACGTCCCTCTCCTATTGGACGCCGACGCGTTGCACTGGGCCCCCGGCGTTTTTTAGCGCAATAAAAACGTAACAAAAAAGAACAAATAATTATTTTATCTTGCAACACACCGTACGGTTATTCACTCGCTCACGTAGAGGCGCAAGGAGGAACCACAGGCAAGCAGAAAAGAGATGCACGCAATTGCCCGAGCTTCCGTGATCCTCTATATATTCAGGTGTAATCGGCAGAGGTGGGACAAAGTCATTGTTATGCAAGTCCAAGTCGAGTCGCAAGTCATCAAATTCATGACTCGAGTCTGACTCGAGTCCAAGTCACATGACTCGAGTCCACACCTCTGGTAATCGGCCAAGTCGTGAGTGTTTCCACGTGGCTAAAAGTGGTGAGACTATCGCCGGAGCGGATCAGCACCAGAGGACATCGTCCTCTTTGCAGCCTCCACGTCGACTTGGCAACGCCGGCAGATTGGCGCACGCTGCCAGCCCACTCGTGGCTGACTGCCAGCTCCGTCTGTCGCCGGCTGAAGCCCCGTCCACCTCCACGAGTGTCCGCCCCCCATCTCCGTGCAATCCTCATTTTTGCCTTTGACTTCGATGGAATGTCTCAAATATTAGAACCACGATGCACCTCCCATGCTCTCGGCGGTGGCTCCCCCTTGATGCGCGCATTCTGCACTTTCGTACGGCAGCCGCGTTTTGATGCTTCATCGTCAAGTTCATCAACGTCATCAACAGCATCATCAACATCGTCAGCCACGATCAATCCACTGCGCCGCGGTGGCAATATGTTAAATCCCTCGCCTCGTATGCAGGAGGTCGTGGGTTCGATCCCGACCCTGACGCCTGTTGTATATTTGGAGTTTGCGTGTCTCTCTCCCCGTGGTCACGTGGATTTTTCTCCGAGTCGTCTTGTTTTTCCCTCCACATTTAGAATTAACGTGCATTTTGAGAATTTAGCTACCACAAATTTCCACGCCATAAGCCACTTCGTTGAGCTTTCATTGGTAGCTTCTGAAAAAGAGCTATATAGCTCAGTGGGCCTGTCCTGGTAAAATAAAAAATAGTTTCGTTTAATAATTAAATAAGAAGGCCTCCACCAAGCTGTCCGTCGCCATGTCTCTTGGTACTGCTGTGTAAACATCCTCCTGGCATCTTCCCTTCGCACGCGGGCCGTTCTCAGAGCCCACGAACACAACTGGAAAAACGAAATACTTAAAAGCAAAAATAAATAGTTTCGTCATCGGCAACAGCGGCAGCAAGGCTCGGACTCCTAGACGAAGAAGTGGACTGGACGTGGCAGGCACCCGCACCGGTGGAGCGGTGGTGCCGACGCGCACCCACAAAGACAAAGGTGCCCCATATAGCCTTAACAGACTGTTGGGGCAAGTGCTGTTAGCAAGCACCTATGACGGTGGGCACATCACACGAGGGGGTGTCTGGATAGCACCACGCCCGGCCGCCTTTGTCTCCATAGTGGCAATATTCACACACAGCACCAGGTATTCATTTGATGCTGAATCGACCTAGGAGAGGAGGCCCAGGACCGGTCCAGATAATCGTCACCGGTGTTGGCCGTGATCGGGAATCGAACTCGGGCCGCCGGGTTCGTAGCGCAGCGCGCTCACCGCTGCACCACCGCTCCCCACACGCACTTACAGGCGCACAAACATACGCTCGCGTGCGCGTGTGGGAAATATTTTAATGCTGAAAGGACGAGCAGCCATGGGAGCAAATGTAGCGGATATTAATAGAACTGGCACAGCATTTGCTTCTGCCGTGCAGTTCGCCAAGTTGGACTTTGGCAGGACTACATAAAGTACGCGCAGAGCCTTTTGTCAGTCCACCGCTGGACGAGATCCTCCGAACACCTTGCCGGTCGTTTGACCATACTTCACCACGCCCGTCAGCGCAGGCTGGCGAAGGCGGGGAGCGTGGATGTGAAATTATGGAAGCGCATTTCACCGATGGATTGTTTCGCTGCACAAGCCCACAAGAGATTGCCTTTACCGGAGCAACTAGAAACAAATAATATGATTGGCTCTGAGCACAGGTGTCACGGGCAGGAGAGGGCAAGCAGGGCGATGGAATGTGGAAGGAAAACCCTGGAGATGTGATCAGGAGGAGGAGAGGCTGTGACGGGTGGGACACACGTGCAGGGTGGTGGAGGGCTGGTCACGGGGAGACATTGCGGTGGTACCCAGAGATCGGTGACCAAAAGGAAGACCTCTAAAGCCCCGCTTGGTGGTGGTCGTGGTGAGACTGTAAGAGCAAGTCCTTGAAGGTCGGCTACGGGGGGACGTAGCGGACCGAGGCGATGGTGGGATGTGGTGGTATCAAATGTATCGGCCTCTCTGATGACCTCCCTTGACCTTTGTCGGTCAAGAAGTTTGAGGTTCAGTCGTTTGCACCGCCCCACCGTCATCGACCACCGATGACCAAGAGTGGATCTTGAGTGTCTGTTGCTGCTGCTGCTGCTGCTGTGTCGGGTCAGGGGTGGAAAGTGAGAGATGGGTCATGGTGACCGGTGAAATTGACCAATGGCTGCCTGCCACGAGTGGCCAGGTCGCTTCTGAAAAAGAAGCTATTAACTCAGTGGGCTTTACCCGGTAAAATATACAGAGTTTAATTAGTTTTTTTAGTGATTTACTTACCTTTACTATACTTTGCACTCCCATCGTGTGTTTGTATTGTTTGTTGTTGTAACTTACTGGACATCTGTCGAAAAGAGCTTTGAAGCTCATCGGATTCCTCCAGGATAAATAAAGATTCTGATCCCGAGTGCTCAGGGGGGTGGCGACTGCTTCAGGCCCCACGAACCCTGAGGGGCACAGCCACGGCCGTGGGGGGTGTGGGGGGTGTACAATTGGACAGGGGGGGGGGGGGCCCATTGCGTTCCTTGCACCAAGGCCCACTGCCGGGCGCAGACAGCATCCGAATGCGGCCAACGCCCCTTTCCCGAACAGCATTCCCGTTCTTCCGATAACCACATCCCGGGAGCTGCGTTCTCCCGATGCGCGAGGGGGCCCCTCGCTGACGGACGCCGTTCAAATGGCTCGCTCGCACGGGTTTGGCAACGCGCTGAGTGAGCCTGATGCGCGCGGAGGGAAGGGGAACCGGCGCGGGCAACCCGATACCCGACTCGGCGCTGCAACCGAGACTTTTCCTAGGAGCCGCGGGAGGGGGGGAGGCAGCTTGAGTCACTCTCGCGACGCGCCCCCGCGCTTTGTGCGGTGGCGGTGCGCTCACCACTGAGGTGGCCTGCGATGCCCGCACGCGTCCCACTTGGCAGCCGTGTGGAGCGTGTGTGCGTGCCGGGTGGAGCGTGTGTGCGTGCCGGGTGGAGCGTGTGTGCGTACGTGTCTGTGCTGTTTCGCCCAACGCCCCGTCACCTCTCACCCCGATGCCACCCCTCCCATGTGACTGTCTCCATATCTCCCTCCATGTCACCTTCCTACTTCCTGAATGTGGCCACGTGTCCCTAACCTGCCCTTCGTTCCTCTCTCAATGGCTCATCCACGTGTAGTCACGTCCTCTTTCGCTGCCTGAATGTATCCCTACCTACTTGCACTCCGGCCTTCCTTGCCTCCCATCCCTCCCCTACCTCCATGTTCTCTCAAGCGACCTCTCTTTCTCCTCCATCCATTCATCCCCAACTCCCCATCCACCTCTCCTCTCTCATCCCTCAGCTCGGGGCGGCTCCTTCCTGGGCGTGCTGGGCCTCCGCCGCTCGTCGTCACGCTCCAGCCTCGCGTCGCAGCAGAGCAAGCGCAGCTCGTTCCGCAGCGCCACCCCCGTGAGCGTGGGCAGTTCGGCCGCCAGCGATACGGCCTCCGAGGCGGCCGACCGGCGCTCGGACGCAGCGGGCGGCGGCGCCGACGAGGGCCCCGAGGAGGAGGCGGTTGACGCCACCGCCACCGAGGCCTTCGCCGGCGAGTGGAAGGGCGACCGGCGCAGCGGCTTCGGCGTGGCCGAGCGGTCCGACGGCCTCAAGTACGAGGGCGAGTGGCTTGACAACCGTCGCCACGGCTACGGGCGAACCACGCTCCCCGACGGGCGCAAGCAGGAGGGCAAGTTTCGGCGCAACGCCCTGGCGCGGCCGGCTCGCAAGCGCACGCTCATCCCGCTGCGCGCGAGGAAGATGCGCGAGAAGGTGGAGCGCGCCGTGGAGGGCGCCCAGAGGGCGGCCGCCATCGCCAAGCAGAAGGCCGACATCGCCCTGTCCAGGTGAGGCCCACCTCGGATTTGTATTGTCGCCATCATCGCCATCATGGCCGTCATCGTCGTCGGCCACGAGCAATCCGATGCCGGATGTTGGCCTCAACAATCCGTCGTCAAATCTCACGGTCATGCGATGCGTCCATCAATCCTGCGCCCGTGCCGCGGGGCCGATCCCAAGGATCTCAAACTTGCCCCGAGGTGGATCGTGCACCGGGATGTTTGACCAACGTGATATTTACGTGTTTGACGTTTGGGAGGAAACCGGAGTGTCCGGAGAAATCCCCAACACGCATGCTCAGGAGAGGATAGCACTTAGAGCTCCGCGCGGACAGATTCGGTCAGGCGCACGGAACTATTTGCGGACGGAATCCATTTTAACAGTGCCATATCCTCTCCACCTCGCAGCTGGCAAGCCCTGGTAGCCTCCAGTATTAGTGCTAAACATGGTCAGCCTTGCTTAGCTTCCGAGATTCTGCGAGTTCGGACACATTCCGGGCGGTTTGGTCGTAGGCAAATTAAGCGAGCACCGATATATCCGCACCTCCGATTAGCACGGTTGTCTACGTGTGGTGCGAAAGAAGTTCAACATACACACGGTGATTGTTCTACGCAACGCATATGCAAGTGAAAAGCGGGAGAGGCAATCACGTGGTGTTCCAGCGCCGACAATTGCCCAATCTCTGCGGTCCTCTATTTATTAAGGTGTTGCCGGCCAATAATTATCGAGTGTACACAGGTGGGAGGAAACCGGAGCGCTCGGAGAAAACCTACGCGTGTGCAAGGGTGACACGCTCGATCCCAGTCGTTCTTCTTCTTAACCTGGGGTGCACGGTTGCACCACCTGTGGGTGCGAGATGCCCTTTTTGGGGGGGGCGGGGGGGTGCGAGACACGGCCAGATTTTTTTTAGGAGGTAAATCATCGAAACGCAAATGAAGCAAGGGCACGTAAGTACAACTTACTTTGTTTCATCACACCCTGTGTAGTTATCAACATTGTGCATTTTTTGACGATTGAGATGCAAAGGGGTGCAAGGCTGCAGTCAAGGAACCGCTGCCCTATCCCATACCTCCGGAACTTGTGGTGTCCACATTTGACGGGGTACCGCGTTCCCCACGCGAGCCAGGCTCCTCCTCGACTCACCACGGGGGAGTTTCACAACATGTGTGCGATCCGCCAACCCTCGCTGCCTCAGGCAGTGCCTGATTACAGGCTCCCCGTGCGGCATTAACCGCCACCACCGCCGCTCAGCTACATTACAGGCAGCACTGCACAGGGGGGCCCCTACCTGGCAGCTTCGATGATCCTACGCGTGGCCGTCCTGGCTGCCAAGCCTCTTCGCTTTCCCTTGGTCGTGCCGGCCAGGCTAAGTTAACTGCTGATGACGACGCGGAGAAGGTTTCAACACGCTTGCATGTCTTATGCAATGCGATACAACGCGCGTTCCTATTTGCGGCCAAATGCGACCCCGTCTCAAGACACCTTGCAGAAACGGTGGGCGTAAGTGATTTTATATATAAACTGTTTTTCTAACTGAACTTGATATCACTTGATACAGCTATCGTGCTGTGACGGTTCCACCTGAAGACGGAAGCTTGTGTTTCCTCCGAAACGTCGTGATTTTTATTTTTATTTTACTTTTATTAATTTTAATTTTATTTTTTTACCTACGTGACTTTACTGGGAAACATCTAAGAATATGAATCCTTGCAGTCACGAAAGCTTCAAATCTAGAATATGACCCCCCCCGCCAGCCCGCCGCCAGCTGGGGACATGGTAGCACCCGTGGGTGGTCTCCACTTGAAGCCAGAGGCACAGCTCGTCTGCTGGAGCCTTCTTCCCTGGAGACGCAGAACATTTGTGCAGCCCAAACAGCTCGCGTTGACGTCCTTCTCACTCTCCCACCACCCCCCCCCCCACCACCCCCCCGATCTCATCATCCAACTCAGTGTCAGAGGAATTATTTTCTCTCTCTCTCTGTGAGAATGGGTAGTGAGAAGCTGACGTAAAGACCGCTTCGATAATGTTGCTAATAGTGTTTGTAGCGATGGTAATGATGGCCATCATCATGAGTGTGCAACTTTTGCCCGAGTGTGTCACCTCAAGTAAAAATCTGAAATTTGTATTTGGGCCGGAGGAATCCGATGAGCTGTGAAGCTCTTTTTTCCCAGACGTCCAGTCGGGGTGGGTCAGTAAAAAATTGATTCATTTTTTAAGAGTGTTTCATGGAAACAACCACCGCATTATAATCGGGGTCTATGCGGAGCGCTCACAGTTTCCATGTGGAGCGCTTGTGTCAATCCTACTTTAAATTACACGCTTAAAATCTCATCATTAATTCTTATACCGCGGCGTTCAGGCAAATTGCATCTCCCAATCGCTGAACGGGAGCCAGAAAGCTGGAAGGCTGCCAGGCGGCGAGCCGGTCCAACAATCGCTCTGCAGTTCTCCACATATTGAGATGTTTTCAACCAATTAATGAGCGTTTATTATACACGTGCAAGGAAAGCGGAACACCCGGAGAAGCCCCATGCATGCGAGGGGGCAACCCTCTATTCCATACAGAAGTGACAGACGATATCAGTCCACACTTTTGCTGTACTGCTTTCTGCCAGCGCGCCAGGGTATTGCCAGGGCATGCCACCTGGCTCCCCATTGCTGCAGCACAGGAGTGCGAAGCCACCTCCGCTGCTGGATGTGAGACTCCACGTCTTGCGGGTCATGGCGGATATTTGACCGTGCACGTTGGTGGAGGGGCCGTTGATAATGGCGATGTTGGTTTCGGTGGTAACCTGGTGATGAAGGTGGTTGCGGTGATGGGTTTTAGAAATGTTTCGCGTGACATTAGTGGCGGTGGCGACGATGGCGGTGGCGGCGGTGGCGGCAGCGGCGGTTGTGGTAACAGCAGTGATGGCGATGGATTAAATTACAATGCCGTCAGCTGAGGCTAAATTTTGGCAAGCCATGTGGCATCACTGTACGGCAAACATTCCGCCCGATGGACATGTGGTGGCTTCATATTTCTCCATTGAGTGGCTTCGTGTGTTTAAGCTGAGTCCAGAGCTAACGGCAGTGTCATGTTCGTGTGGTGTCTGTGTGTCTCTGACTGTGTGGTTTGTGCGCGTTTCAACTGTGTGCGTGTGTCCCTGATTTTGTGATGTGCGTGGCATCCGTGTGTGTATGTATATCTGTCATCTGTGTGTGGGGAGCGGTGGTGGAGCGATTAGCACGCTGCGCTACGAACCCGGTGTGCCGAGTTCGATTCCCGCTCACAGCCATGAACACTGGTGATGATTATCTGAACCGGTCCTGGGCCTCTCCTAGGTCGACTCAGCCTCAAATTAGTACATACCTAATGTGGTGTGTAAATATCACCACTTAAAGAGTTGCTCGCCAACTGCACTTGCTCCAGCATTCGAAAGGCCAAATATGGAGAATTTGTGGGTGTCCGTTTGGTTGTGTGATATATCGTAACGTAAGGAATGCGTGTTTGGGATATTACGTACTCTATGTGTGTGTGAGATATTGTACTGCGTGCATTCAAGTCCATGTTCAATGACTGACTGCCTCCTCCATGAAAGAAACAAGCCCACTGCCTCCGTATAACTTCTTGAAATGTGATCATATGTTATGCAATAACAAATTAACATTGTATTCTATCACGTGCATGTGTGAGATAGTCTGTTCCACGTGTGTGTGTGTGTACGAGATAATTCTGTTTTCTCTGTGTATGTGAGATTCTGTGTGTGAGAACGAGTCTGTACTCTTGGGGCCTCGGTAGTGCAGCGGTTAGCGCGCTGAGCTATGAACTCAGCTACCCGAGTTTAATTCTTGCTCACGGCCAACACCGGTGACGATTATCTGAACGGGTCCTGGGCCTCCCCTAGATTGACCCAGCCTCAAATGAGTACCTGGTGTGGTGTGTAAACGTGGCCACACGGAGACAAAGGCACCCTGAGCGTGGTTCTGGGCACCCTCCCCCCCTCGTGTACCTTGCCGACCTTCATAGTTGCTCGCCAACAGCACTTTCCCCAAAAGTCCCTAAAGGCTATACAGGGGAGCTTTGCATTTGTACTGCGTATGTGTGTGTACACAAATACACAACTTCACACTCTGAGCAATAATACCTTCCCTGTTTATACCTCGATGTAATAGGACCCATGATACTAATCCGCCAGGGAACGCCTTTGCCAAGCTAATGCCACTGGCACATTTTTCACGTTGCCGATCGTTAGTGGCGTTGCCGTATTGTCTCTGTGTGTGCAGGCTCAGGTGCGTGGCGCAGCTGCATGCGCAGATGAAGGGTGTCCACTGGCGTACGGAGGTCACGCCCCGGGTCATTTTAATTTACATCGTACGAAAGTTCCATTTTGTTTTTGCAATGCTCAGGAGTCGAGTATCGTTTTGCACTGCGAGTTGTAATTTGATTCTGCATGCCTCGGCAGTTGCCAAAATTGAAAGGTGATTAGGGTTGTAATTGAATTGGTTTTTACTTATTCGCTTTTAGTTGTTTTTGTTCGCAGTTTTTAATGAAACTGCGTCGTTGTTGTGAGAGGCAGGCATTTGTGAGCCGTGACCCTTATCTGAATCAATTCAGAATTCACGCTCCCCCCTCCCCCCCCCCCCCACCATTGGCCATTGGACCGTGGGTTGCGCTGACCTCGGCCTTCGCTTGACCTCTTCAGATGTTGACGTAAATGTTTGGCCCACGCTGTGAAATTGACCCAGAGCCAGAGGTCGCAAACGGGTTTTGATTCCTTACCCATGCCCGTACCCGGCCGCACCAGGGTCGCAAACGGGTACCCGTACCCGTACCCGGCCGTACCCGTACCCTACCCGTACCCGGCTGGCTACGGGAATCGGGTACCTGATTGCGACCTCTGGGATCAAGCCATGTTGCAGGCGCGGGTGGGTTGATTCTAGGAACTTGAATTGTGAGAAGAGACAAGACGTTGGGAATGAGTGACAAGCAGTTACTCACCAGTGACTCACGGCCTACCCGTACCCGTACCCGGCCGCACCAGGGTCGCAAACGGGTACCCGTACCCGGCCGGGTACGGGTAGCCGGGTATCGTGTAGGGTACGGGTATCGGGTACCCGGTTGCGACCTCTGCCCAGAGCCCACGCGTGCTGGGGTCAGGCCGGGTTACGCGCTCGCCTTTACTCTGCCCCCTGCGGAGGATGATAACTCATCCAGCGCAGGAGCTGCCACACCTGGGGCCGTTTTGGCAGCGAGGGAAGACGGTGAGGATGGCTAAGTGACTGAACGTCAAGTCTCGTCGCCGCTATCCAAACTCGAACGGGGGACATCGCGTGTGCGGTTCGCGCAAGGTGGCGGCAACCCAAAATAACAAGAAGAGCCAATTTTTTTCCAATTCGGTAAAAAAATATATATAATAAAAACTCAATAATTTCAAGAGCCGCAATGCAAGGGGTGAATCCGAGACGGTGACAGTCCTCAATAAATAACGTGACGGAGCTGCAGGTCGCCGACCCCGGGTTAGCGGCACGGAGAGGATGGGACCACCCCCCTCCCCCTTCCCCCTGCTCCCTCTCCTTTCGCGGCCTCTTCTCCACCCCACATCCCAAAGCGGTTTCAGAAGGTTTCCTCGGCACCTTAAAAGGAGCCTCGGCAGCGAGTAGCCTCGGCGCTGGCCAAAAAGGCAGCGCCCAAACGAACGGCGCTCGCTCGGGCGGGTCGCAGACCCTCGCTGTGTTTACACTGGATACAGTAGTGTGTGCGGGCTAGAGAGCAAACACTGATTCACCGGTCTGTGGACACCGTTGCGTCTAACTGCCGCCGAACAAGAGTTTAGAGCTGGCGCATGTTTTCTTTGTAAAATTGTCGCAGTTTTATCGCGAGCGCGCTATCGACGACCAATCGGAATTGGGGTCTCTCTTGCAGAACGGGGCAATGTTTTGTCTGTGGGAATAGCCCGCAGAAGTGGACGTTACAGAGTTTCCTTCGAGATCCCTTCATGTGATATCTAGCACTTGCCCACCTGCCTGCCGTATGATGGCAATCTTCGGCACATGAGTCAAAGCTGAGATACCCTGGACACCCTTGTTAATGAGATTTTTTCCACGTACCACATTTCAATTAAAAACGAATAGGGAATTGTTTCATTCCCAGTGCAGACCCAAATTGCGTGAGGTTTTTTTAATGTTTCGTCACGGGCGACTGAATCATGGATTTGAACCCAGGATCTCTGTGGTGCCAGCTCGGCACTCTGACCTCTGAGCCACCTGGCCACCCCAAATCGTTGCACTTAAATCAGCGCTCGAGTTGATATCAAATCCCGTCTTACGCTGATGTTGAAGGTTCTAAGTAATAAAATAAATACAAAATCTGTCCGATATTACATGTAAAAAAGGATGTATATTTTTTTCGTTAATCTATCAGCCCATTGGCCTCCTAGGTTTAATAGTAACCAGTGCGATGTTTTTGGAAAAAGAAAAGCCAACTCTGGCCCCTTTTGGAACTTTTGGGTCAGAATTAGGCTGAAATAACAAAAAGTACTGCTGGTTTTTCAGATGTTACAAAATCACTCCCTCTAAACAACTGAGTCCTGTCCGCATACTAAATAAATACATCCTACCCTCCTTATGCACTATTGCTGAGCAATGTTGGGAATACAATAAATAAACTGACGTCTGTTGCGATCACGATGATGGTCGTGATGCCGGTGAACTTTGCGGTTTAACACAAGCTCGCTTGGACTTGCTGTACGGATCAGCGGCAGAATAACACACGACGCGAGGATTTTGAATGTTCTCCTTTCAATTCCTGATGCCTGTCTCTCCCCGTTTCTCTCAAGGTCCTGAGCCCCAAGCAAGCATTGATTTCCGCCTTTCATTTACCCCCTGGTGCATAACATGAAGCTTGGACGTCTGTCCGCGCTTTCTTGTATTCTAAAATCTAAGGCCGAGGTTCAGAAATTGTACTCAAATTGCCCTTTAGGCTCTCCCCGGTGAATTCTCGGTCTGATTAGGTGCATAATCCACGCACTCGTTCTCCACGCAATCTGCTTCCATCTCGGTGGGGGGATTCGTTTCCCCGTCTCCGGTGATTCTTGTTTTCGTGGGTCCTCTGTGTGTCACGTGCAAGAACGTGACAATCTGCCCGTGTCCGCTCGCTCTCCTGGCCGACTGCGTCCGTGCGTGCGTGATGTTTGTCGGTGTTTCGTGCGTTTGTTTGTGGATTTTTATACGAAGGTCTCATTTGCCGATGGGCGTGGCATTTCCTGTAAGCTGAAGTCCTGCGAGACCTCGTTTTAATTTCAGGCAATAACCCACGTACGTGCGTGTGCTCATGTGTGTGTTCGTGTGTGTACATGCGTGGAGCAGTGGCGCAGTGGTTAGTGCACTGCGTAACGAACCCTGCTCATGAGCAATAACAGTGACGAATATTTTAATCAGCTCTGGGCCTTCTCTAGGTCGACTCAGCCTCAAATGCATACCTGGTACGGTGTGAAAAAATTGCCACTGGGGAAGCAAAAGCTGCCGGGCCTGGTCCTGGCTACCCACCCCCTCGTGTTCCGTGCCGGACTTCATAGGTGCTCGCTAACAGCACTTACCCCAACAGTCTGTTACAGGCTTTATGGAGGATCTTGTCTTTTTTTGTGTTCGTGTAAGACAAAGTAAAATAAATAATATGCATTTTAGAGTTCCCAATCTTCTCTATCTCTCTCTGTCCTTCCTTTTCTCTGTGCCCAATCCCGTTTTCGGTCCATCACCCTCGTCGCACCCCTCCAGGGGACTAACATTCCCATGTCCATTGAGCAGTCTCCCTCCTCAACCTCCTTCTGTTCCTCTCTTAAAGCCTCACCTCTTATCCATTGCCCATTCTCTTCCCTCCCCTCGCCTCTCCACTCCTTCCTTTCCCTCCCCTTTCATGATCCCTCAGTACCCTCTATCACCGTTTGCTCATTCCTCAATACCTGTACGCCCCTGCTATCAAAATTATTGTATTCTGTCACTGTTTTGTAAGCTATGCCGAGCACTTTGAGTGAAGGCGCTGCATTTGAAATGCGAATTAGATTAGATTCTAGCGGAGGCCCTTCCACCAACAGTGAAGAGCAAGAAATTGCAGAGCTGCACTTTTGCCGTTATTCTCCACATCTTGCGTTCATAGTGATCAAGCAATGAGCAACGTTTTCCCTGCGTTGTGTAGTCAAGGCCTGACTCAATACACTGACACAGAGGCTGTGTCCAAGTCCTGCCCATGTTATCCTAACCACCGAGAGCAAATTCTTTCCTCTGGGATTCTTGGCCTTTATGTTGATCTCTACATAATTCGCTACAACTTTCCTGTGCCACTGCCCAACACAAACAAACACCGGGGCGGCCCTGTGCCCTCCGCAGTTGAAGGCAGCAAACATGTGCATCACCACTTCGTGGGTATTTGCAGCTGCGCGGCCGCGTACGCATCCGATGCGTGTTCGGGGGTCGCGCCACGTGACGTCGTTAGGCGCGACGTCCGACGTTTCACGAGAAGGTCCCCGCACCGTGCGTCGAAACGCATAAAAAATCCTGCGACATCGTGCCGAGCGGTACATTTCTCATCCCCCCGGGAAGAGACAAGGCGAGGCAAACGCGCTTGGCCCCACTGACTCAGATGTTCCTCGCCGCCCCACACGCGAATCTTCGGAAGTCGTTGTTGTAAACGTTCGCTAAATGGTGATGGAGCGGCAGCGGTGGGTGGCGCTTCATAACGATCGTTGAGATTTATAATTGCATCTTTGTACGGCGAGCGTCTCTCTGGACACCGTACAGGGAATAATTGTTTACATTGAATGATCTTGGAGGAAACGTCAAAGAACGTGGAAACTTTCCACAACCACCGAGCACACATCACAAGATGACAGGAATTTAAGAGAGTAAAATATTGGTTAAAATCGTAAAAAAAAAACACAAGTTCTATTTATTTCGGTAAAGTCACGTAGGTATGAAATAAAATAAATCACGACGTTTCGGGCGCAACACAAGCGTCCATCATCAGGTGGGAAAGAGTATGGATTCCTGCAGTCACGAAAGCTTAAAATCAAGATTCTATTTATTTGTTTAACCATGTGAGAATTCACCAGGATTAATCCGATTTGCAAGACTGCCCTGGGTCACTAAAAGGACGGAACTGAAACGTACCATGTGACCGGGCATACGAAATCCTACCATATAAGGAGGAATCTATTTACACCCGTCCCTTACATTACTTGCATAGTTGATAAAAAATAATAATAATACACTTTGCCAGGCAGCATACGCTTTGCACTCGGGGACCAGAAAGATTTGACGACTCCAAGAATAAGCGTTGGAATGACTCTCTTATTAGCCACTGCCACGGATTCAACAGCCATCATTGACAGTTTAACGCGTAGGAGGCTTTTCGTGGCATACCACAGGTTTTTTTCGGTTAGATCGCGTAAATATATAAATGTGTCGTTAAACCCGCCACCACCCGACACAGCCAACTAGTAAGGTGTGTCACGTAAACAGAACGTGCCAATTCGTCACTAGTACAGCACACGTCGTGAGAATTATTTTATTATGTTTTATTTTTATTATTTTATTATTTCCATTCTACTTTACTTTACCGAAAGAACCAAGAAGAGCATTCCTCATCTCTGTGTGGTTCTACCGAACAACACGTGCATTTGGCACTCTTTTCAAATAAGGCTAGGCATTGGCATTAAGCAATGGCCAGCGTGTCAACAAGGCTGCAGAGTGGCACAGTGTGACTGGCACGACGTCTGTAAGAATTTCCACTGACACACAGTGTGCGATTGGCACGACATCGATAAGACTGCCCTTTGACACGACGAACGACTTTCCGCCTCTTGTTGGCGTCGAGCCATTTGGACGGCGTCTAAACGTAAAAAAAAACTAATTTCATTTCAAATAATTATTTTCTGGAAGCCCGCGCCACAGCCTCGGCTCTCCGATGCATTTTCGGGCGCCCGTGTCACGGTTCAGTTTCTCGAAGAAGCCCGCAGCACCCTGGAGCGGAACAAACCCAGCCCGTGCGACCCACGTGGACATTCTGACGCGACATCGCTTCACGAGAGAAGCCCCCACGAGCAAAACGGGCCTCGAATGGGGGGCACTGGTGGGCAGACTTGAGCCGCAGCACCCCCCCCCCTACCCCCCCAGCTCGCAGACTTTGCAGACGTCGTAATTGATTTCTGCTGGTGTAAACAGAACGTATACCGGCTGTAAATGAATCTTGCACAGGCTATTGGAAAAATTAATTACCGTACTAATCTTGCTGCCACGACCCGCCTCTTGCCAGGGCTTATTTGTGGTAATTCTAGCCGGGAGTTTGGTTCCGCTGCTGTGGTGGTGTTGCCACGCGCTCATTTCGAGCGAGACTTTCCTAGCAGGTGCACGCCCGCAATCTCTCCTCGTCAAAATCCGTTGTTGTGTTTAACGGCGTTTGGTTTTATTTTTCGGTACACGGGACGGACGGAGGATATTCTGCTGACAAAGTTCTTGGGCACGGACCGACCCGTTGCCAGGCAATGGGAGGTACCTGATTGCAAACGTCGGTGACCTGAAATTTTCGATTTAAAGCTTTCGTGACTGCAGGGATTCATATTCTTGGTTCTTTCGGTAAAGTCACGTAGAAGGGAAATAATAAAATAATATTAATATTAAACAATAACAATTCTCACGACGTTTCGACTGCAACACAAGCAATCATCATCAGGTGTGAAATCCACAGCAAGAAAATTGACCTGGCCGAGTGGTTAGCACGTTTCATTGAGGGACTGTATTGTCTTGGTGTAAGTCTGCGACTTTTTTGCCGTTCTTTTTGTCTTACCCAAGCTGGGAAATTGGTGTACTTATGCAATTTGAACTTACGTACCTTATTTACGCAATTATAATTTAGTAATTTACTTACCTTTTCTATGCATTGCACTCCGAAGTTTTTGTTTTTATTGTTTGTCGTTGTAACTTTCTGACCCACCCCTTCTGGGCATCTGTGAAAAAGAACTTCATAGCTCATCGGATTTCTCCAGGATAAATAAAGATTCTGATTCCGACGTCCGTTACTTGTTGCAGAGGCTTTCACGGTTCGCACCCTGCGGCTGCCCCGGTTAGCGTGAGGTTAACCTCGCTGGCGAGATGTTAACTACCTCGCCTGGTATACAGAAGGTCGTGGGTTCAATTCCGATCCTGCCGCCTACATATTTGGATTTTTCTCCGTGTCCTCCCTTTTTTCCCTCCACATTTATAATGAACATGCGTTTAGAGTATTCGGCCGCAATAAACTTACACGTGTTAAGCCCAATTCGTTGAGCTATCATTTGTGATAGCCAGATCGCTTCAGAAAAAGAGCTATTTAGCTAAGTGATAAAATAAAAAAAATTGGTTAGTTTTAGTGAACCATAAGTATTCGCTGTCTGCTTCACAGTGACATCATTCGCAAAAGAGGAAGTGACGTGTCAGCGTCAACGGTTCAAATTTGTAAAATGACTCGCAAGTTTACTGACTTTGGTAAAACCACAAAGCAGCGTTGACCCTTAAGAGCCAGACTTACCTGCCGGTGAAGCACACTGCCCACGGATTTATCCTCGCACTTTGAGAATGGCACGAAAGAGCACAATCTGCTCGTTATGATGACGATGACGATGATGATCAAATGCAACCACACGGAGTTGTGTAATTAGACTTCGCCGTCGCCAGTGCGATCGGTGGCGGCATAAATTACGAAGCTTTCTGTCAATTCTTGCCCCTTATACTCGGGCACATTATGGAAACGAATGCTATGAGCAGCCAGGCTTTCTGGGGGGGGGGGTTAAATTATGAAGAAAAGCATTCATATGAATGCTTACCTTGCAGGCTAATGGGGGGGAGGGAGGGGTGGAACAAAAAATGCCATTAATATTTAAAAAGGCGAGAATAATTGAAGCCTTTATTTCCAGCCATGAGAGGGACAGTGACTGTCCTGCAAGGGAGGCCCGGCCTCAGGTACCGGAGACAAAATGACACAAGAGGTGCCACTAATGTGACACCGTTGGTTGGCAACCAATGAAATTGAGTAATGAGTGCAGCAGCAGCAGTAGCAGCAGCGCGTTTGCACAAGCAAATGAAGTGTATTTTTTGTTTGCGGAATTAATTTGTTGTTGTTCTTGCTTTGCTCTCCTATCTTATTAACGAGCTCTCCGGTACTCCTTCTCATAACGCCGGCCGGTGCTTGTGTCGCTGTTGCGCCCGCCGCTAATGAGGACAGAGAGGCAGCCTTGAGCCTCGGCCCGGCGAGCTTGGAGGCTTCGTCAAATCCGGCGTCATTGTCCACGTGGCAGTGGCTACATTAAGTAGATAAATGTACACCTCCATAAGAGAGGTTTTTTTGGGTTAGATCGCGTAAATATCTAAATGTGTCGTTAAAACCCGCCACCACCCGACACAGCCAACTAGTAAGGGTTGTCACGTGAACAGAACGTGGCCAATTCGTCACTAGTACAGCACTAACCGGTGTGTTGGAGAGCCAAGCCACAACATTTACAATCTGAGTACGACGTTTCGCCAGAAATTACAACCAGCTTCATCTTACTAGTTGGCTGTGTCGGGTGGTGGCAGGTTTAACGACACATTTATTTACGCGCTCTAACCCCAGAAAAACCTCTATTATGGATCATATTGGTCGCGAAAGCCTCCTGCGTGTTAAACTGTTCACCTGTAACGGTGGAGGAGGATGGAGGGGAAGGTGAGGAGCAAACAATCAAATTAGACAATTGGCTCCTTTTTATGTTTTCCTCAGCGGGACGCAGTTGCCCGCAACTTTGGTTTCTCTTGCGAGTGCCGTTTCGCAGCAACGGTCACAGTTGCCACCTCTGAGGTGCAAATAAAATCGGGACATCACAATGTCACGGGAGGAAGACTCACGTCACAATTTGAAGATTGGAGAACGTCTACACGAGTTGCGCATGATTACACGATGCTGTCGGTCGCCTCGGTAGACGGAACGATGCTGGGATATATCCAGGATGGGTGGCGGCTCCGGCGACGGTGGGGGTAACGTCGTCCTCAAATTGTAAATGTTGTGGATTTACTCTCCAACACACACCGGTGTGCTGTACCGGTGACGCATTTGGCACGTTCTGGTAACGTGACAAACCTTGCCAATTGGCTGTGTCGGGTGGTGGCGGGTTTAGCGACGCGTTTATATTTACGCGATCTAATCTAAAAAAATAACCCCTCGTCTGTGATGAATAATATCGGTGGCGAAAGCCTACTGTGAAACTAACAGTGGGGAATGTTGACCATTGGCCCTACCAGGCCACAGGCCTTATCGTTGCTAGGTAACGGCACCCGGAGGAGCAGCTGCTGCTGATGTAGCCGAGAGAAAAAGAGGCCTTTAGCTCGCGGAGGTCACATTGTATGAATACAATAATGAGCCCTTAAGCCAAGAAAAGCCTCAACGAGTCGCAAGGCTCGTTTTTTCTTTTTCTTCTCAGTAATAAGTCTTAACACGATGGGTTTTGGTCGGTTCTGTATGAACGATTGTTTGGCTGATGGGACTAAACTTACAGTGCCCCGAGAAAACCCAAACTCATAAGGGAGTAACGCCCGGAGCTCTGCACGGTAACATTCGGCAGCATTACTACACACGAGGTGATTTGTAGACGGCATACCTGTCAACCCCATATCGGTGCCTACCTTATTACAGACAAATTCAGGCCTTATTGTTCGCCCCGTGTGCTTATAAATCTTAACGTTCATCCTACAAAGTCCCATCACAAGGGAGAAACACAAACAAATCGGCAAAACATTTATATTTTGCCCGTATTGGAACGGCTGTGCGCCGTATGGACCTGAAAACTAAATTTCCCTGTACAAAAATACTGGGTAAAACGTGTGGGTTGACAGTTATGAGACAGAAAAAATGTGCAATTGTCAATCACGTGAAGCTTGGTCTCCTCTCAGTGCTCCCTTGCACATCACATGACCAAAACAAACCACACTGCACGAGTTTTAATCTACCAAAATTCATCATTGTGGCCGAAGAGTAAAATCGAGGTTCCTATGACAAACCAAACCAAGCTCATTAACGTGGCTGCCCGCTTCCAAACCCTCGCCCAGGAAGAAGATCAGCCTTTCAAGGGAAAGTGACACAAACCACCGGCAAAAAAAAAAAAATCTATCCGTAAAAGACACACTGTGAATAATTCATCGCAGCGCTTTGAGTGTCACCATCATCCCGGCCTTATCGTCTCCAGAGCCCACTCGATCCTCCCGTGTCTACTCTTTCCGAGACCACCACACGCAGACAGACACTGGACTTTATCGTTCGAATTCCTTGACCCCATTTTCTTGTAAGTTATCGGCCGTTCGTTGACTAGTGGAGTAAACGTGCTGCCCAAATTATTACGCCGCTGTAATATCCCCTGGATTATAAGACGCTCCAAAACGTGTTTTTTTACGCTCACGACACCTTTGGCATCGTTTTGAGGAATTTTTATTTTTAAAACCTTGATTATACGATATAGGGGGAAAGTGGGAATTTTTTTAAAATAAATATAAATTTATTAAACCAATCTAGTGGAGTCTGGGAATAAAAGTTCATCTTATAATCGTGAGAATATGATACACGTCCGACAGAAATAAATATATTGGTTAGAATTCACGGAGACATTTAAATGGGATATCTTTATAAGTTGAATATATGATAATAATAATTCACACCCCATCCACGATAATCCAATGAATTGTTGTGATTAGGGGTCATGATTCGATTCAAGAATGGATTCTTGTTTGTCTCATTTCCCCCCATTTCGATTATGTTATTTTCCATTTGTTTTGTCTCGCATGACTAAATGTAGCATTGGCATGAACTGTAGATAATCCATCCTTACACGCACGGTTCAAAGCAAGTATCAGGAGTATTACGGTTTAAACACTTTAAATGAATACATTGATTTGTTGCTACCTGCCTATAAACCTAATAACAATGGAACATCATTTTTTTATTTCATCTCTTTGTCAATTGACTGTTGGATGAAGTCCTCCCAAATCTCTTGTCAGTCTTCGGAGTTGTTTGGCCTCACTTCACCACGCTGGTCAAGGCAGATCGACAAAAAGCGAGGCACTGTGTCATTTTCTTTATGTGGAGCAGAGGTGGAGTTATTCAGGAGTTAGCGCACTGGGCCACAATCCCAGAAACTCTGGGTTCATTTGCTAGTTATGATACACAACATCGGTGCCAACTAGAATATGACCTTGTCTGAGTCTCCATTAGATCGAGTCAGCATGAATGACCGCCGGTTGTTATCGCGTTGCTATCGTTGTGCCCCGAGGTTGGCCTTAACAGGTGCTCACTCGCAGCTATGTAGGGTTTGCCACCTCTGAAATAAAAAAAAGAAACGGGACATATCATGGGAAGAACATTTCAGAATACCGGAAGAGGTGACAACCACCTATAAGCAAATCATCTTGAGTGGCGTGTTATTACTACGCAACTGTCAAAAACCGTGGCTTTTAGTGTTGTGAGAAGATGTATAGACTTCCCTGGACAGCAACTACTTCAATAACAAGAGGTCCGAGGAAAACCAGGACAGGTGGCAACACCCAACCGAGAGAAGTGAGAGTTTGCTAATGGGCACTTTGCTGTTGTTGTTGTCGTCGTTGTCTGAACCCAGGACCCAGCACGCGCGCGGGAAGATGGAGGCGGCAGACGCAGCAGCACACGCAGCCCAGGAGGCGTCGAAACTGGCGCGGATGATCTCCAAGGAGCTCGCGCCCACGTTCCACCAGCCAGGTACAGCAACAACAACAACAACAACGACGCATCGTGTACGGATTGTCGCTCGCACACACAGTACCATCACGTGCAGAGTACAATGCTGCAACATACACGCGGCGTGACGGATAGAGCGTCTCACACAGCAATGCGCACAGATCATGACACGCACGCTGACAGCTTCACATACATCACGCACAACAATAACAACGAAGATTCCCCCGTATAGCCTTAATAGACTTTTTGGAAAGGTGCTGTTAAGAAGCACATGTGAAGGCCGGCACGGCACACGAGGAGGTGGGTGTCCAGCACCACGCCCGGCCGCCTTAATCTCCCGAGTGGCGATGTTTACACACCGCACCAGGTACTCATTTGAGGCTGAGTCAACATAGGGGAGGCCCAGGACCGGTTCTGATAATCATCACCAGTGTTGGCCGTGAGCGGGAATCAAACCCGGGTAGCACTTGACACCACACACACACACAGATCTGCACGACAACATCGACGTGGTGCCATGTGCAATTGCGCATCCTCCGACGGTGCAGCAAAAGCGGCGTTGTCATGGCAAATAATCAGTGATTGACGGCGCAGGCTCTAATTGGTGCCCTAAGCCGTCACGGGTGATGCACGTTTAACGTATCGACCGCGTTTTAACAATGCGGCACCACATTGTTCTCGACCGATGTCTCACGAATTTATTTATAAAGCAAAACTACCCCGGGGGATATTCTCTTCCTATCGAAACGCGCGCTTGACACCCAGCCATCTCGCTTGGGCAAGGGCGAGATGAGAGGACCTCGAACGGGAAGGAAGTAAAAACAAAAACACAAACAACCCACGGTGCGTCCGCGTTTACCGAGCGGCAGAACGCGAGCGAATGGCCTCGCGGCTGGGTGCGGATCAAAGGTCCTCGCGCTGAGCGGAATTTTGATCCGGGAGCCTGAGGCTGTTTAATAAACGAGCAGCGCGTTGACCCGGCTCGTTAAAACTCGTCCTTAATTGGAGCGTTTAGCACTCGCCCGGCAAGTGCCGGCGGTGGCCCGCGTGTTTTCTACCCCTTCGCACGTTGCGCGTAATTTTGGACGGAGAATTGGCGACGGGAATTTCGAGCAGAGGTCGTGCCACGTCATCGCAAGGGGCCCCCAAATCCGTTCCACGGTCACGGTGTCGGTATTGATTACGGCGCCAGGCGACGCACCTGCCCTCGTGCGCCCCCCCCCCCTCCCCCAGCCTTGCTCGCGCGACAAGACATCAAAGGGCAGCTTCGTTCTCACAAACGTCGCATCCTGTCCTGGTGGGCAGGAGACCCTTTTGGAATGTAATAATGATGCCATTCATTTATCCAGGAAGGCCTCACTGTATGTATGTATCCAGCAAACACTTGATTTGGCTTTCTCTTTCTCCAAATAACTCAGGAGGTTCCTAATCGTTGTGTTCAGACACTGAGCGAGGCCAGCACCACTGAGATGGTGCGCTTGAATCCAAGGCCGTAATTATAATATATATTGGGGGGGGGGGACACATCCCCCCCCCCCCCCAATATTCAAATATGCTCAAAATGTCCCCCGCCAACATATTGCTATAAAATAGATTTCTGTTTTTATGCTTGTGGTTATGGTTGTACTTTATTTATCCATAATCTCTGCCATTACATACAATGAAACAAGAAAAGGTAAAAAAATTAACAGAGCAATGTAATACAATACACTATTAGATATAAATAAAAAGTCCATCCTGTGTGTTAGTGATTTTTTAAAATATTTTAGGCAGGAAATGGCAGGAAATTCGTTTGAAATTTGATATTTTTTTCTGGGGGGGGGACCCCCAGACCCCCTGGAACTTTGGGTCCCCCCCCAATGTTGACTCCATGGCTACGGCCTTACTTGAATCTAACAATAGGGCGTGTGGGTCTATCTTTGACCTGGCTCACAATCGCCGCATCAGTGACACTGACCGACCGAGCCCACTGCCGACAATCCCTGAGTTTGCCTGGCGTTCTGATGCCGAAATGTGTGGGGCCGAGACGGACAGGCGTGCATCTAATAACACCTCAGCGGGGCGCCCTGAGTATCTCACGCTCCTGTTCCATCAACCGCTTCAGCACGCCGCCCAACTGTGCCGTGAGTCGCGGCCACGTCGAACCAGACAGCGCGCCGTATCGTTCAACCACCTGCATCATTGGCCCGGCCCCGCTCTCCGGCAGACCGGATTGGTCGCGCAACTCCCGAAGCTGTTATCGCGCGGCTCACAAACTAAAAACCGGGATGTGTAAAGTCCACGTACTTGCCATTCGCGGGAAGAAGAAGAATAGGGTGCTCGTTGCCAAATTGAGCGAGGCACAGCTCCGGGAAGGGTGGCCTGTGTGGCGCACGTGCCAGGCAGACATTTAATGAACCAACGGAGAGGCACGCGCAACTGTGTCAATGATTTTAAAAAGATCATTCTCATGTAATTGTCTTATATATTTTTTAAAAACCTCTTACGATTTTCACCGCGCGTGGCAGCCGTGATGTTTACACTCGAGCCTGCCAGAAAACGCTTTAAAACTGGGCCGGAATTGAAAAGAGCCGGGAGGGGGAACGTGGGGGGGGTAGGAGGTGGGAGCAGGGGAGGTGGTGGGGGGATGGTACTAGAATGCTCCGTGAGCTCGACTATTTTAGTTTCGTTGTGCTAGCCCCCGTGATATATGTTATAAACGGTAACCAAAAACACGGAGGCTGCGTGGCAAAATGCTTGTAAAGTGAGTTACTGCGGCTGTTCCTGCTGCTGCTTCTGCTGCCACCGCTGGTGCTGTTGCCGCTGCTGCACGTGGCTGTAAGCAGGCCCGGTGACCGAGCTCCCAGCAGCGTGTGCCACGTGTCTGTCCCAGATTTAGTCCGTGGGCCAGAGGATACATTGGTCACCAGCTTTAGTAGCGCCTGTTTATTTATACGGCTAATGAGGCTGCATTAGAGAACCAGCGAATCAACGAATAACCCACTCACTTCAAGTGGTTATCGCGTAATTCACTGTTATCGGTCACGTAAAAAAATTGAAACCGCGAGAGTCATGTCATCTCAGGTGGTACCAACGAGTGAAGTGTCTGGTGTGGGGCTCATAAACTAATACAAGAGAGTATTGTGTGGAGGAGAAGCTGCCATGGTGTTACTGCAGGGGTCGGGAACCTTTTTGACTGGGAGAGCCATAAAAGCCAAATATTTCTAAATATATTGCATTGAGAGCCATATAGTATTTTTAATGTATAATAAATTAAATGTCTTACTTTTAATGCGACTTCTGGTGCTGCATGGTTTTGCTGATGGCCTTGTAGTCTGGTTCGTACGTGGTGAGGTTGAGCTTCATGCAGGCGTTGAGGCCCCGTGACCCGTGAAATTTATCTTCAAAACGAATTTCTGTTTACTTTAAAATGACACAGTATTTTTCGATTTAAAGCTTTCGTGACTGCAGGGATTCATCTTCTTGGTTCTTTCGGTAAAGTCACGTAAAAATAAAACGTAATATTATGTTTTATTTTTATTATTTTATTACTTCCCTTCTACGTGACTTTACCGAAAGAACCAAGAAGATGACACAGTATTATTAAGCAATATCACACGTATTTTAAAATTAGTTCCAAACTGATTTTTTTTCAACTCAAAATTGTCTGGGAGCCATATGCTGTCACCGGAAGAGCCATATATGGCTCGCGAGCCATAGGTTCCCGACCGCTGTGTTACTGTGTTCTCTGGATGTTTCGATGCTCCAGAAAGTAAGACTCACCCCGAACCTCTTCCTGGTGTCAACGCAGTTGTACAAATCTGGCCTCACACGCACACACATGAAGCATTTACTGCATCACAATACGCACCCCCAACAGTGGGTCTTATATTGCTGAGAATACGGTATTGGACTTGCAGTCCATTGAGCACAATGGACTTGCAATCCAGAGGTTCACCGGTTCGATTAGATCTTTGGATGGGGCAGTTCAAACGGTGGTGCGAATTTCTCAAATCCCCCATCGCCCCTGTCCACCCAGCGGTGTAGATGATTGCACCGTGATTGATCTCCAGGCTGCGTGTGGTGGGGTACGAGTACTGACACCTCAAGCCAGCTCGAATTGTTACCACTTTGTGGGCAGTGGACAGTCGCTGTGGTCATCATCATCGTCATATGGTAGGAACGTGGAATTCCTACCAACCACCGCCGGCTCTGGGCTGCAAACAGGAGAAGAGTATCGCCTAATGAAGACACTCTGACGTTCTAAATCATCATCACCACCGTCATCACGATCATCATCGTCATCACTGTGCCCACGTTTTCGCCCACGTGCTCGTGCGGGCGGTGGCCGGGCACCGCGGCCGGGAGAGAGATGCCCCCGCGCCTCGCCCCCGGGCTCGTCTCCCGGTGACCTTTCCTTCGCGACGTAGGCACCTGCCACCGGGCACCGCGCATGCCGACCGTGACGAGTCTGCTCCTCTCCCCGGCGTTTCGCGTGACCCCTTTCTGCCACGTGCCGCTCATTCCCGGCGCGACGTCTCGCCGGGTCCCTGCAGAGAATTCTGCTGCTGCTGCTGTGTGTTGTCGTATACTCCACGCTGCAGGGACGCGAGTGGTTTTGCGGTCACGTGGCTTTGTCGTATACTCCACGCTGCAGGGACGCGAGTGGTTTTGCGGTCACGTGGCTTTGTCGTATACTCCGCGCTACAGGGACGCGAGTGGTTTTGAGGACACGTGGCAGATATTGCAGGTGTCAAGGAAAGCAATCGCTCGCACTCTAAACTCCCGCGAGAAATAAAAAACACACACACACACACAACACTGGCACAGATGATACAATATCCAGCAGTGTGTGTATGTATGGATGTTGAACTTCTTTCATCTCAGTCAGTCGACCCGTGGCACCTGGGTCTGACCCGTGACCTACTGGCAGCGGGCGTTCGACACTTCACGTGGCCTCAACGTGCACATAGCCTGGCACAAGCGCCGTGGTGATGCCACTGCCACTTAGTGGCGAATGGCGGTGGTTGTTGTTGAACTTCTTTTGCACCGTACTGTGCAAATTGGAGGTTGCGGGGAAATGGGCTGCGCGTATACATTCACCGTGGAAATGGTTTAACTCTCTCCTCGGTAGATGAGAATTTATTTTCTCTTGCGGAAAGACTCCCTGCACCCATGGCAATGCGCAATTTTTGGGGGCTGCGACCGTGGTGACTAGAGACTTTGGCTCGACAATTAAAACCAAGCCTGTATGTTTGTATGTTGAACTTCTTTCGCACCGCACATAGCCACCCGTGCTAACCGGAGGCGCTGCTTTGATCCCTTCTTAGACCAGCACTAATAACGCAGATGCTCATCGCATGACAGTGTCAAATGAAATGGTTGTCGCAAGTGGGTTGATGGATTCACGACAGACCGAGATGATTGATGTGGTTTTTTTTTTACTTATGAACCAAGTGTGTTCATGGATTAAATTTTGATGAGTTGGCATAAACAATGTCTGTGCAACATAATGCAGATATCAAACTCCCGAACACAACCCATTATAAAACATCAGTGCTTTGAACTTATTCAAACGCAACATCAATGTAAAGCCTGCAAGGACAACAACAAAACAAATTGTGCATTGTATAAAAACAGGCGTAAACAGTGAGAGTGGAATTCAACTAAATAGACGCGTACAAACATTTCAATTAATTCGCCTTTTTAATAGCCGAACAATCTACTGCGCCAGATGCTCGCGGTGGCGTCGTGTTGGTCTCCGACGTGTTTTTGGGTTTCGCCGAAAATAATTCGCCCGAAGCTCTCAGGACGCGGAGCAAAACGTCGGACAACCCCCTATCCACAATGCGCACTGCACTGCCCGAACACGCTTGAGGGGGGAACGATCCGAGCGGGGCTCAGCGTATGCCACGGGTGAACACAACTGGTTATTGGGGGTGCTGTGTTTTTCTTTTTGACGTCGGTCAACAAAAACAAAAACTAATGACGGAAAGGGTGAAGGGAACAATAAAAAGATGAAAAGGCTGGCGGTGTAACTGACAAAGTGCCCCTTCCCAGATTCCGTTTCATGTTCGACTGTAAAAAGTTGCGCGGCTAAAACTGAGCACTGATCAAAAGCGGGCCGAGTAGGAGATGGGGTAGGGAGCTGGGAGATGGGTGGGAGGCAGTGAGTGTGGGGAGGTGGGTGAGAGGCGGTGAGTGTGGGGAGGTGGGTGGGAGGCGGTGAGTGTGGGGAGGTGGGTGGGAGGCGGTGAGTGTGGGGAGGTGGGTGGGAGGCGGTGAGTGTGGGGAGGTGGGTGAGAGGTGGTGAGTGTGGGGAGGTGGGTGGCAGGCGGTGAGTGTGGGGAGGTGGGTGGCAGGCGGTGAGTGGGGGGAGGTGGGTGAGAGGCGGTGAGTGTGGGGAGGTGGGTGAGAGGTGGTGAGTGTGGGGAGGTGGGTGAGAGGCGGTGAGTGTGGGGAGGTGGGTGAGAGGCGGTGAGTGTGGGGAGGTGGGTGAGAGGCGGTGAGTGTGGGGAGGTGGGTGGCAGGCGGTGAGTGTGGGGAGGTGGGTGAGAGGCGGTGAGTGTGGGGAGGTGGGTGAGAGGCGGTGAGTGTGGGGAGGTGGGTGAGAGGCGGTGAGTGTGGGGAGGTGGGTGGCAGGCGGTGAGTGTGGGGAGGGGGGTGAGAGGCGGTGAGTGTGGGGAGGTGGGTGAGAGGTGGTGAGTGTGGGGAGGTGGGTGGCAGGCGGTGAGTGTGGGGAGGTGGGTGAGAGGTGGTGAGTGTGGGGAGGTGGGTGGGAGGCGGTGAGTGTGGGGAGGTGGGTGGCAGGCGGTGAGTGTGGGGAGGGGGGTGAGAGGCGGTGAGTGTGGGGAGGGGGGGGGCTCAGTGCCAGAGCCCAGACTGAGGAATCTGCCGAGCGGTCGCAACTTGAGACTTCTCTCTCTCTGTCTCTCTCTGCGGACGATCCTCCCGCCTAATTAAGAGCCCTGCGGCAGATTGGACCGACTCAGAGGGGCTAATTTGACGCACTTCGCGACTGCCGGAGCTGCGCCCGTCCCGGCGGGCGCAGCGCCAGGCCGCCCTCTGCTCTCGTTAAAATCACGAAAGCGGGCTGCATCGTCTGACATTTGTTTAAAGTTTGTTTAACGTAGACTGTTGTGCCCACCGCCGCCGCCGCTCGCCACAGAGTTTTTGTAAGCCGCCCCCCCCCCCCGCACTTTTAACAAGGTCGCCGCACTACAGAGCTGGCAGTGAGGTGCGCAGGTGGCTTTGGAGGTCAGAGTTCTGATCCGGCAAACGCTGAGATTCCAGATTCCCAGGTTCCAGCCACCTCCCGTTGTAAAGCCGGGGCTCTCAAGGTGCAGCGAGTCGATGGTCTCAGCTCGGTCGTCGGTGTGACTGCACCTAAGAAAAGCGCCGAAACATTCAATTAGGAATTTCAATCGGGTTAATTTCAAGTGCCAAGGATTAAAAAAACAAAAATCGGCTCGACTGTCACGTGGCGAACATTTGTCTCGTAGCACGCAGGGCTTGTGGGGGAAGCATGCCCGAGCATGTGGATGGAAAATAAAGGGTGACTTGATGGTATCTCAGAAGCAGTTTCGTGAAATCTGCTTCCAACGGTTCCATTCTCTAAACCCAGTGTGATGACGCCGGCACTGCTCGAGACCCGAAGGGACACTTGGTCTCCTGACAGGACACTGAGAGCCCAATGTGAGTAGAAGGGCACGGGCACTGCCACGTGGCTTAGCAGTGACCCATGACCTTTCAGATCCACAGTTAAACGGCAAAACATTCACGGTCGTCATCGCCACCATCAGCATCCCACCTCCTCCCGAGTCCATCATCATCATTAACATCACCTCGGAAATTGCCAAAACACGTCTCAACATTGGCACCACATTGTGGAGAGTCAACAAGTGTGAGAACGAGTCCCCACCAGGACGTCGAATTCCCGCGTCTGGCTCAGAGCCCCCAACAGTGTCGCTCCGCTGCCCCAAGATTTAATTCGAGCATGCAGGCAGTGTCACTTCAGCTCTTCATATATGGCCTGGATAGTACTTGGATGCGTGACCACCGCCACCACCACCACCACCACCGCCATGCACTTGAGGTATCATAGGCATTCGCATGGCTACGTCGTGGGCAACAGAGGGCAGTGCAGCTAAATATATTGCTGTACTGCACTTCTGTGTTCTCTCGTCGTTCATCCATCCCATTCGTCAACGCACACCTGCCAGCGTGGTAAAGTACGGTCAAAAAACCCTCATTACCGCGTGGTATGGAGAGGCCCTCGGCCAGCAGTGTGCTGACTTCTGGACATGTGAAAAAGATCTTTACAGCTCATCAGATTCCTCCGGCATAAATAAATATTCTGATTCGGCCTGGCACACATGATACAATATCCAGCAGTGTATGTTTGTATGTTGAACTTCTTTTGCACCGTACTTGGCCAACCGTGCAAATGGGAGGTTGCGGTGGAAATGGGCTGCGCGTGTACATCCACCGTGGAAATGGTTTACTCCTCTCCTCGGTAAATGAGACTTTATTCTCTCGTGCGGACAGACTCGCTGCAGCGATGGAAATGCGCAATTTGCATCTCTGTCTCGGCGCTGCCACCACGGTGACTGGGGCTTTAAAATTAAAACCCGTCCTCACTCCCGCGGCTCTCTCTGCCTGCACGCCAGGACTGGAGTACCACAAGCAGCGGATCATGCGCGACGCCGCGGACAGCGACGACCACCTTCCGGCGCTGCCCGAGCACGCCGACGAGCATCACGGCGGCGGCGGCGGCAGTCACCACGACGAGCAGTCCAGCCCTCGCTTCTGCCGCCAAGACGTGACGGCCGACGGCACGCCGGTCCACACGCCCCCGCCCAGTCCCAGGTCGGCCGCTCGCGCCGTCGGCGGCGGCGCCGGCAAGCGGCGGCTCGGCTCCGGCTGGAAGGAGGGCCGCAGCCACCACCTGACGGCGTACGAGTCGGCCACGCAGGGCCTCCAGCGGCGCGCCGGCGGCGCCGAAATGTTCGCCGACTTCCACAGCTACCCCGTCGCCACGGTGACCGGACCGCTGCCCGACGACTTCGAGCAGGAGGAGGAGACGCCGTCGCCGGTGTCGCCGTTCGCGATGCGGCGGACCCCGTCGCCCGTCCCGCCGCCCATCGCCGCCAGCACCCCGAAGCAGGACGACGAGGACGAGGAGGAGGGAGCCAACGAGGTCGGGGTGGGCGCGCCGGACGAGGAGGGAGCGCGGGAGGACGGAGGATCGCCCGCGGAGCAGGGAGCGGCGACGGCGAACGGAGCGCAGCGCCAGCTGCAGCGGCGGCAGCAGCAGCAGCAGCAGGCCGAGGTGGTGACCCCGGATGGGTCTGTGGAGCCGGAGGTGGTGGTGGAGGAGGTGGTTGAGTACGTGCAGTCGGACCAGGTGAGCGAGCGAGCGAGCGGGCGGGGGGGGAGCGAGCGTGTGCCCGAGTCGGGAGCTGTTTTTCTGTTTCAATTCTCACGTGCATGGCAGTGGTGCTTACCTCCTTCCAATCGTCGCCCAGAGTCAGTCGTGGAAATTGCACGTTCCTATGGCGAGGGGTCAGTTTATCCATAGAACCACGGTTGACCTTCAACAGAACGGTACTCGTTGATGCAAGTTCAAATCCCGAGCGGGAATTGAACTTGCATCCTTCCAATTGAAGGCCACATTTTCTGCCTGACCTCGAGTTTCTCTTACTCGGTTCCTCTCAACCTACCGCGGTGCGTCCCAGCGAGTTTACTCGCTCACCTCCTATCACGTGCTCATTAGGTCGTTGCACGCTGCACGCGCCTGCTGATTGCTAAACACATCCCAAGTGATGTAGAGAGTGCCGATTGAAATTAAGATAGAGGATGTTGCGTACGCGTGCATGCGTCCGTGTGCACACGTGTGTGTGAGGCCCGTGTGATGTGGGATGTGTTTAACAATCATCAGGCACGTGTGGCATGTAATGACTTTGTATTTGAATGGGGGCAAATTGGTGAAGTCGGGAAGATGAATGAGGTTCGAGAAGGCCACTGTGCCACCCAGTCAGTTAGCTCATAAGAGACGGTTATTGAAAATGTTTGACAGCTGCTTGAGATGCAGTCACGTTTAGACGTTACATAAATCCCGCACTTGTGTAATTGTATGAAGTCGCCAATGCTCAAACGAGCACTGGGCGGTGTTCATCACAACAGACAGCGTTGACACTGGTGGTGGAAATTCCACATTCCTATGAATTATCATGACCCCCCTCTCTTTCTTAATATAAACAAGATAAAGGTGCAATCCTGCAATTGCCTGCTCACGCCACTGCTGCCAGTAAGACCTCCACTCCTGGAGGGAGCTCTGCAGAGTCTCTGTGGTGTATTTGGCCTATTCTTCCACACTGTCCGGACGTCTTGGAAGAGATTGGAGCGACCCACACTTTTGCCCACCGCATGCGATCTGCTGATTGGCCAACTCTGGTATACCTGCTGGGTGGACACATGCGGTAGGGCGGGCGGAGGTGGGGGGTGATTAAAATTAAGTTGCACAATTGTTTTCACTTCCGCGCCGGTAAATCGAACAAGCGAAAACCTCCGGATCGCAAGTCCAATGTGCTAACCATGGTAACCGACGGCAGCATCTGTCTCTCTGTCGCGTTAATTTTGTTCTGTGGTGCCCTCGCTGCTTCTCTGCCGTGGCTTTGGGCTCACACGCAAAGTGAAAGCCCCTACTAATCGGGAAGTCTGTAAAACTCACAGCAGGACTGGCAGACGTCGAAGGAAACAAAAGCGACCCCGCCTCAACCTGCTCGCACGTGGCACCATGGCTAGCTTACGTCTTTGAACAGATCCGAATTGTCGTGATCTATCCACTGCTGAATGAAGGCCTCCCCAAAGCCGTTTGGCCACCTCGCACGATTGGATGGTTCAGTCTTGCCGGTTTCATTGTCCAGCCTTAAACTTTCAAAATAAATTGTCATCAATCTTTCCATCATTGGTTGGATGGCAAGGGAAGCGGGCAACGGACGATACAAGAACAATTCTTTTTTTTTCGGACCGAATTTTTAATTCAGCGACGGGAAATTTGTCGCCCCGGTTTTTATTGCAGTCTACGCATCTGGAAATCAAAATGTGTATTTAGACTGGAGGAATTCGTTGAGCTATGAAGATCTTTTGTCCACAGATGTCCAGTATGGTTGGGTAAGCATCCTTTTTTGCTCACTGGCGGAGACCTTAAAATAATTCTAACCTGCACCGCTTCAAAAAGATTACTTCTCTTCATGGAGTGAATATATCAGTGTAGATTATTTGATGGGCTTTACTAAAACGGGCCGAAATTTTTCTCATTCATCTCTTTGTAAAACAGTGAGCAATTTAATATATGAATACTCATTTTGAATATACTGTACATGGCAATTTTACATTTCCCTGGGAAAACCTGGCAAGATCCTCAGGCAAAAGTCATGAGACTCGGTGAGTCTTACCCTGGGCAAACACGCATAATTATAGTGATAACACTGCTACGATACTAAATAAATGAATAGGCGCATGTGAGCCTCTCTCCTTTTCTAGTGCCTAGCAAACTACTTGCTCCAGCTGCATCTTCTGTAGGTGAACCACCACTGCCCCGGTGCCCAAGTGCCCCAGCGAGTCCGGATTTCAGTGATAGACGATGCGAGGTCTGCGAGTGGTCTTCGTCGAGAGGGGGGCGACAGAGCTGAACTCGCTCCGGCGATCTCTCGCCGCCAGATGATTAATAATAATAATAGTTCAATTTGTAATGCGCGCAAATTTGCGGCCGCAACTCAGAGGCGCGGAGTCAAGCTCCGAGTCGCTCGAAAGCGAAGAAGATATCAGAAACAGAAGAAAAAAAAAAATCGAAAAACCTCCCACCATCTTTCATTGCCCGGAAAAAGTAAAAAAAACTAAAAATTTCGTTAACCGGTTTACGGCTGTGTCTCGTTCACCGGGTGTGTCCGCTCGCAGGGTCCCGCGCCGCTTGTACCGCCCTGGCTTATGAGTGTAGCATCTGGGCTCAGCTCAGGACCCCTAGGTGGCCTGGGCAGGATGGCAAGGCGCCTGCACAGAGGGGTGGCCTCAGAGGTAACGTCGTGGGTCTGGAGGGGGGGGGACACCTTGCACCAAAGGAACTCCCCACCCCTTCCCCCCCACTGTGAAATTTATTTATTTCGCGAATGTCTCATTTTAATTTTCTATCCCCACCGCCACCACTCCCCCCCCCCCCCACCACCGCCACTTCCATTGAACGTAATTTAATTTTGATATTTATTCGAGACATCCCATTGCTTTAGCTGATGCCTCCACCTCATCCGTCCGGTGCCATTAAGTCAATGCACAAGCCACCCATGTCACGGTTACACCGGCCAGAGTTGGCAAACGTAAGTTATTTAATATTCTTAGGTTTTTTCGGTAAAGTCACGTAGGTAAAAAATTTAAATTAATAAAAGTTAAATAAAAATAAAATAAAAATCACGACGTTTCGGAGGCAACACAAGCTTCCGTCTTCAGGTGGAACTGTCACAGCACGATAGCACGATATCTGTATCAAGTAGGTTACTTGATACAGCTGTCGTGCTGTGACGGTTCCACCTGAAGACGGAAGCTTGTGTTGCCTCCGAAACGTCGTGATTTTTATTTTATTTTTATTTTACTTTATTAATTTTAATTTTAATTTTTTACCTACGTGACTTTACCAAAAAAACCAAAGAATATGAATCCTTGCAGTCACGAAAGCTTCAAATCTAGAAGTAAATTATTTGACTTTACTTTTGCCGGCCGAGTATGTTTCGGTGAGCAATTGCTGCGTCGAAACAACGGCGGCAGGCATTGCTCGTGAATACAATGAGTTAGTTTGAATTAAAAACTATATATATAATCAAAAAGAAACATTGGCTGTTGAAATAGCTGCTTGTGTAGATATGCACATTCCCTTTCTTCCGCATCATTGGCGTTACATTTTAATTATCCCTCTATTGCAAAACTCATTGGTAATGGTAATTATTCCGAAATTGATCGTTCTCCTGGGCCCATCTTAAGTGCAATGCTAGAGGGTGGGGACTTCCTGTTTTATTTTTTTACGTACGCAGCATAAACTGAGAAAGAAAATTCCGAATCTTGTCGCGTAACATCTGCAATTGATTTGAGAAAACATAATATCCACCGTTTATTTAATGAATGCAGACATTGAATCATTCCCTCACGGAGTTGGCACTTCAGATTTTGGGACGACGATTCAAACGCTCTCCGCCGTGGTTAAATTCCACATTGGCCAATTAATTGACTGCCTGGTGATGAGATTCGCAGGGATGGGGCGGCGAGCAACGACCGAACGAAATAGCCGGCGTAATTAATGCCCCTCGACGAGACGCCAGTCCTTGCGTGTCACGGCCGTGCTTTGGCTCAGGCGAGCGTTGGTTACCGCTGCGGCTTAGGGATTGCGCCCCGATTTTTGGACGAATCCAAAACAAATTAATTCTCAAAAATCGGGGCCTAGGCATGACATTTCGAATTATTTTATATTTTTTTGTTCGTTTCTTGTTTCCGATTTCAGCACGAGGTCACAGGAAATTACACAATTTGTACGATACCGCTTCTGCGCTTTTCCCTGCTGATGGAAGCGTCGCGTGGATGTCGCGTGACGTCACTATTGTTAGCACAAAGACACGTTAAATCATTATTACTGAAGGTAAACATTCTTAAAATCGCGCCTACGTACGAAATTTCCAAAATCCTCCCAAAAATCCCTCCCCGCAAAAAATATCCCAAAAATGTTCCTGAAAAAAATATCTAAATTAAAAAAACTGGCATTTTACATCCGAAACTCATCCCTAAGCATGGCGCTACCCAGGGCCACAGACTCTGTGGCGACGACGATGCCTGAGCGTGCGTACGTGCGTACACGTTCACACCACGCGCTCACCCACTCTCTGTCTCTCTCTCTGGTGCTCTAACCCGCACGGCACTGCGTCTCGCCCATTGCCGCTCGTGCTAAACATTTTGCATGCCGGCTGACACCGCCCGCTACTACCACCATCGCCACCGTGTGTGTGTGGTTCGCTTGCGCGCTGGTACGCACGCACGCACGCGCGCGCGCTTGCAGTGTGAAGCTGTGCGTGGGCGCGCGTGTGATTCGCGTGCGGTTCGAAAGGAACGCGACGACGTTTTCTCTGGTCGCGATTCGCGTGGCCCGTTGCCAAGTGCTCGTCGTTTGTTTTTCTGGTCCAATTTTGGCCGAAACGTGCCGATCGCCGCGACACATCAACAGCGGTACCAAATTGCCGAGCCGGTGCGTTTCAGCCGTTCTGCTGACGCGTCAATCCGTCGCTTCGGTTTTTCCGCGCGACGTTAATTGATGACCTGATACGTGGTTACGTAACAGGTGATGGTTGACCTGTAATATTTCAGTTAGAATTCGTCTGCTCCGTTGCATTTGTATGTGTGGGAGGTGGGGGGGGGGTGGTTCATTTTGAGGATATTGTGGTTGCGTCAAACAGCATTTGCTCACCTCCCAAATCTGAGATAAAAGCATCTCTCTGTATATGTGTGTGCGCAAGTGTCTTGGACCTCCCCTAGGTCGACTCGGCCTAAAATTAGTACCTGGTGCGATGTGTAAAAATCATCGCCACTGGGGAGACAAAGGCGGTCGGGCGCGGTGCTGGCCACCCACCCCCCCCCCTCGTGTAACGTGCCAGCCTCACTGACAGCACTTGCCCCAACAGGCCGTTCAGGCTATACGGGGGATCTTTGCTTTTGTCTGCAAGTGTGTATGTGTAATTGTATACACGAGTCTGTGTTTGCGTGTGTATTCATGTATTTGTTTATCTACCCACATATATATCTGTGTTTGCATATTTATGTGTAGGTCTGCATATGTGTGTGTTTGTACGTATGCACGTGTGAGTGAGAATGTGTATGCGTGCGTCTCTTTATTTCCACTCGTAGCCACATGCATACGAACTCTGAATCTGACGAACCCTCTAATGGGATCACCCACGATTATAATAATGGGTTTTGCAATGCATGGGGACGGCTCACTTGGAAGGGGTCACGTAAGCTCCGTGAGCGATTAACGCCACTGATGGGATCGCTTTCTCGCCATCGCCGTTTCACGACAAGGGGGAATGAACGAACGAAAGAATGAAATCTATTTTTTTTTGTTAAACCCAAGCCGGCCATTGGCTCGCTCGCCGGCGAGCATCCGCCCTCTGCCCCAAGTGGCGGATGCGGGGTTGCCATGACGACCGCTCTCGGTTGCTGTGGATACGCGAGAGCAGTGATAACTCGTGGCGGCGGCGGCGGCTAATGGGAAGCGACGAGCCGGGGAGCAATGCTCAGAACCACGTGCAGCAACCGCTCCCTCCAGCACTGCTCCTTAGCACCCACCCCCTCCCCTCCAGCGCCCTCTCCCCTCTAGCGCCCACTCTCTCTCTCTCCAGCACTCTCCCTGTCTCTCTCTCCAGTATTCCCTCTCTCTCCAGCACTCTCCCTCTCTCTCCACTACTCCCTCTCTCTCTCTCCAGCACTCTCCCTGTCTCTCTCTCCAGTACTCTCTCTCTCCAGCACTCTCCCTGTCTCTCCACTACTCTCTCTCTCTCCAGCACTCTCCCTGTCTCTCTCTCCACTACTCCCTCTCCCTCCAGCACCCTCTTGTTTTTACGATCAGAGGAAACAAGAAGATGCTCGGTGTAGTCGGCACTTTGATTCGTTCATCATTTCGTTATTTTTTAATGCTTTCATTTATGTTCTCCCCCCCTTCTCACTCTCTCGCTCGCTCTCTCACTCACACTCTCGCTCGCTCTCTCGCTCGCTCTCTCGCTCGCTCTCTCGCTCTCTCGCTCGCTCTCTCGCTCGCTCTCTCGCTCTCTCGCTCGCTCTCTCGCTCACTCTCTCGCTCACTCTCTCGCTCTCTCGCTCTCTCTCGTTCTCCCTGTCGCTACAACAAGTGTTGCATCTGCACGCAGCCCTTCTCGCAGTCCAACGACCTCCGACAGGTAGCTCATATCTGCATTCAGAGCTCTCCATCATCTGCCACTAAGCACACGGCCTCCTCCAGCGCCCACTGCTCCCTCTCGGTCTCTCCACTACTCTCCCTCTCTTTCAAGACGCCCCCCCCACCCTTTCTCCCACCAGCACTTTCCCTCCCTCTCTCTCTCTCTTTCTCTCCAGCACTTTTCCCTCTCTCCTCTGCACTCTCTCTCCAGTGCCCACGTTGTTGAATCCTCCGCCTGCCAGCCCTGGCCACCGCACGCCGTGCCCCTCTCGCCCGGGGGTGGTGAAGCGAAGGTTCGCGTGCGACAAACCAACCTGACAATTAACTTTGCACGGCCCGTGGCCGTGCGGGCGAGGCCTACCGCTCAGGAAAGGGCCCGCAAGCAAACTATATTTATCCATCAGCACTCGCGTCCTAGCCGCACTAATCAGGTACCGGGGGGCGGACTATGGTCGACCTGGCAACACCACCACTGTTTCTGTTTTTAGCACGCTCGGTCACCTGTTGTCTTTCACGAGCAGTTCTGAGCCCCGCTCAGTGGACGCTCACGAGTCCTAGCCGGATCAAATTTTAATGTCAACTAATGCGTGGTCGCCCGCCAAAGGCGTGCGAAAGTGTGACTCGCCCCCCTCCCCCAGTAATGAAAAAAAGGGGGCTGCCCACCTTGGCCAGATCAAACTCAATATCCGCCGGGCACGGACTCAGAACCGTCAGAAAATAAAATGCAATTCAATTTGTTTAAACACGCGAGGGTTCAGCGGTCAAGAGAGATGCCAATCACGGTGTGGTCGACGATAAGCAGGTGGCAGCCCGCTGGTGCGTTGTCATTCGGCTCCGGCTCCGCGACACCGCCACCCCCAAACCGACCCAAAGTCACCGTGGCCACGCCGGCCTTATTTAGGGGCAGGGACGGCGCGCGAGTCCGGGACCCATGGCGTCAGCGGCGGCTCGGGTTGCCGCTGAAAATAACTGGACGTTGTGTCCCGCCCCCCCCCGTCCCCCCCCCCCCCCGACCGGCAGCAGAATGTTCCCTCTCTCACAGTGGCACAGAACCGGCCTCCGGGACCCCCACGGGAGGAGGGGCGGGAAGGGGGGCCGCGGGCGATCAGAGATCCCTTGCGGCAATTAAATTATTCTAATGAGATGTGTGCCGTGATGTTTTTTTTACCAAGTAGATGGGTTAACTAATAGCGAGGGGTTATAATTGATCGGTCGTTAAGTGGTCGATTGATCAGTAATCGCACAATAAATGCTTCAAAAGAGCAATCGGCAAAACCCCTCCTTAAGTGAATCTCCTGAAAGCCGCCGGTGGCTTTCTTGGAGAGAATTCTGTCATAAACGAATAGATTCGTCAATTAAACTTGCACGTGACAACACTAGCTTCCTGCCTTGGCCAGACGCGACTGAATGCCGCGTCGGTCACGAGAGTTATTTGACCATACTTCACCAGTGTGGGTTGGTGACGTGAGGAGCGGTGGTGGGAGACGGTGGCCAGGACAGGACCTGTTCAGATGCCACTCACCACTGACGTTAACCACGTGACAGGAATTAAACTAAGGTCGCCATGGCCTTGGAGGAGTGCGCTTCACCAATGCGCCACCGCTTCACCCAACCCAATTCATATAAATACGAAAATTATTAAGTTTCGCACGCACAATTCGATGTATATATGTATGTTGAACTGTTTTGGGAGTGGTAGTGTAATGGTAAGCTCGCTGCGCTATGAACCCAGCGACCCGAGTTCGATTCCCATTCACGGCCAACGCCGATGACGGTTATCTGAACCGGTCCTGGGACGACTCAGCCTCAAATGCGTACCTAGTGTCACGTGTAAATACTTCACCACTAGGGAGACAAAGGCGACCGGGCGTGTTGCTGGCTGGCCACCCCCTCGTGTGCCATGCTGGCCTTCATAGATGCTCGCTAACAGCACTTTCCCCAACAGTCTGTAAAGCCTATACGGGGAATCTTTGTCTTTTTAACTGCTTTTGCCACCGTACATAGACAACCGTGCTACTCAGAGGTGCAGAGAGATGCACTGTGCGTGTACATTCACCATGGAAATGGTATGCCCATATCCTCGGTACACGAGAGTGTATTCTCTCATGTGGAAATACTGGCTGCAGCCACGGTGTCACGAGCGTAAGAAATCGATTGGAATTGAGAAACCGAATACTTGATCAATTGACCCGGCCACCCCATGAGAAGATCAGCTGGGCCGCGTTCTCCCCGGGCCTCAGATCTGATGGGGCCCTCAGCGGGGACCTTATCTGGCATTTTGCCCCAGGCCTCCAAAAAAATTCCTTGACCCTGCTGTAAGGGGTCACATTTTAGTCGCTGATCTTCGCCACTCTCTTTGATTCCACGAGGCTGTTGGAAGAGGCTGTTCTCACAGTGTCTGTTGTGAGCCGCTGTGTCTACACCGGTGTTCGTGATTATAAAACAAATAAATTATGCAACAGAAAATGTGAGCTCAGTCACTTTGGCAGAAGGCAGCGGGTGGGGGGGGGCAGAGCAGGCAGACGAAAACAAAGACCCAAGTGAATCATGTGACGCTCATGAATGCCGGCCCATGTCACCTCGAATGCACCCAACCTCATCATATCTTGGAATCTAAGCATATTCTAGCTTGGATAATGTTAAACGGGAGACCACCATGCGCCACCGATTATTACGGTTGGCTACGTTCAACATACGTACAGTGCATAGGCAGCTGATGGGGCCTGCTATGTTGATTCATCCTTTGTGCAAACGTCGCTGACCGGAACGGCACTGCCCGACTTAAAACGTCTCTGTACTCCTACAGGCGGGGGGGGGGATTCCTCCACCTTTGATCTTGGAGCCACGAAGTCGAATTCAGCAACTTGTGCTTAAAGCTCAGCGAATGCCTGACGATTGCAAACCCCAGCGGCACCGACCGCCCCCCCCCCCACCTCGAGCTAAATTTGTGGCTCGCAGAATGTGGCCCTTGTCTCGTCGAGAGCCCCCAAATGCCGCAGAGCCCGAGTTGACACGGCTGAGTGGTCGCGCCTTTCACCGCTTGTCGTCAGATGTTCACGGATCGAATGCGGCTGGCCACCCTGGTAAATACTGTGGGTTTGGCGCATTAATTGTTAAAACAGCGGGTATTGAAGGTCTCGGTGTGCAATCCTGAAATGGTGTAGGTCATGTTTGCCAACTACATTTATCCACATTTTACGATATAGCCACGAATTACCTTGATTACTGAAAAAAAATCGGTTAAAAGCACGTGGCAATATCGCCCCTTACTCGCGGATTATACCCACCTGTGAAGCACAGGCTAGTGCAGGTCGGTCAAGGGGGGTTGCCCAGGACCAGGCCAGATATCGACCGCCGCTGATGTTAGTCATTTCCGGGAATCGAACTCGGCTTGGGTTGGCTACGCGGCACATTGCGCAATCCGCTCCGTCACCGCTCCACGTACGCCACACCTAACACCTCGGGCTCATTGAAACGGAGCAGTGCCAGTGGGCAATGTGAGAGTATCACAATAAACCGTGACGCTGCAAGTAAAACCAACGTTGCAGGCTGTGGTGCTGACCCCTGGCACGTGTGCGGCACGGTGCGGTTCTGTCCTCAGCAGGCACCGGACGCGGTGCTCGTCGCGCTGGTGGGGCTGCTGGTTCTGGGCCTCGCCATCCTCTTCGTTCACCTCCTCACGTGAGCTCCCCTCTTTGCCGACGAGGTGAGGGAAGCGGCGGTGAGGAGGGCGGCGCCTACTCCCGAGCTCGACACTCCGTGGGCGATGGCACCTGCTGAGGAGGGTCGCCACCTCGAATTTCGCCGCCTCGCCACCACCATCACCATCACCAAGTTCCCCCCCGCCGCCTTCCCACAATGCCCTCATATCCCACGAGCCGACTTGCCGTGGTTGGCGGCGCTAGGGTAACGAGGTGTGAACTTTGACCTCTGCGATCACCGGTGCAACGGAGTGGAGTAACAAGCGTGGACTTTGTCGAGACAGCGAACAAAAAAGTGCTTTTGTCTTATCACGTTGTTTGCTCTCTCGTTTAATTTCTTTTCTGCGTGTGGTTGGGGAAAAAAGTTAATTGGGCATGGCGTGGGTGCTTGGGGGTGGTGGGAAAGCACACATCTTAACAACAAAAACGAAACGGTCTTTCCCGTTTAAAAATCGTGGTAATATTTTTGCAGGATGGATAAAGATGAAAAAAAAGAAAAAAATTGAAAAAATAAATGTTGGTTGGTTGAAAGAAAATTTGAAGAAAAATGAAAAGTCGCGAGCAAATCTGATGTCTCAAAACAGCATCGGCCATTTCACACATAGGTACAGTTTCCCAACAGAGACGTTTTCTTCCATTTTCTTACAACTTTCTGCTAAAGTCTATTTTTTTGGAACGAAGAAGTTTAAATATATAAACGATTGCAAATTGATTTCGTATCTACACCGCGTGGCATTTCGGCATGTGCATTTAGTATTTATACAGTGTCCGTGGCGAAGGGACTCTTAGCCGATGTTGTTGTCGGAGCGTGCTCGGTGTTATTCACGTATTATGCATGATGCAAGTGCCCTCCCGAAGCAACCAGCAAAGTTCACGCGTCGATTTACATGAAGTGCCAGTTGTGTGCACCCACGTGCAGTCACTGCTTCACGAGTGCCACCTCCCTCGGTGGTGGCGCCGCCGCAGAACCGGCGGCGCGCTCCTTGTGCTCGGGGTTGCCTCGATGGAGCCGTGCGGGGTGAGGTGGGGGAGCAGAGGGGTGGCCGAGAGGTAGCGCCGGACGGAAAACGTTTTGGGCCAGGCGACACACGTCACGACAAACAGAGATGCGTTCGTGCCTCGCGCGAACCTCTTAATCCTCCCGAGGAGGAAAGTTTCCGAGCTATCAGGGCATGTAACAATTCACCAGCCCCCCTCCCCCCGACCCCCTTACACCAACACCTACCACTAATTCTGCTCCTCCACTAATCCGATCAATTGTCACGATGCAGGGTAGGCGAATTGATTGAACAAATCAATTAATCATTCTCCCCGTTCGTATCGTCCCAACGTTTCGTGATTTCACCGGCGTACTTTTATTTTTGCCGCGATAGGCTAAATACACTACGCGTGCTACTTGCATAAATTTCACGCGGTCGATTTGTTGACGCATGTACCACGAGTGTGAGGATCGACGTTGGCAATCGACTGATCGATGCGTCGTTACGTGCCAGTGTCAATTCACCTCCTCTGCATGCCTGCATTGGCCCTGGCAACAAACGCCCACAGAGTGGTCGGCTCAGTTTTGAATCCTTTCCGTGTTGTTTTGTTGGGTTGTTTTTCTAATCCACGCTCAAAAAAACAACGGGAGAACATTCGAGAGCAGAATTATTGGGATTCTTAGGGCTTCTAAGTGGTTGTGGCGCAGAGTGCCAGGTACCCAAATAGAGCAATAAACAAAACAATACGCATTGTAATGACACAGCATCTGAACTTGTAACTTTACATTCGTGTCAACGTGTATTATTTTAACGGTGCATGTCTATCCGTGTCCCTTGCTCGATTCCAATGTCTGAGTTTTATATTTGAAGGGGCCCTTTCACACTGAATCCTGAGACCAGGTGTTGCCAATTGGACTTCACAATTAAAATCCAAAGTGCCTTCGTGGATGTAGGCGCCACGGTGGCGAGATGTTAAATACCTCGCCTGGTATACAGGAGGTGATGGACTCGATCCTGACCCTGACGCCTGTATATTTGGAACTTGCATGTTCTTCCCGTGGTCGCGTGGACATTACTCCCAGGTCCTCCGGTGAATCTCTCCACATTTATAATCAGTATCACACGTTTAGAGTATTTGGCTGCTATAAATTTCCACATGACATCGTTTGTGGCCAGGTCGCTTCAGAAGAAGAGCTACACAGCATCAGTCTGGCCTTACCTGATCAAAAACAAGTTGACCCCATACCCCTAATCCGGAGCCGCCGGAGGCTTCGTACTGATCCTCCCGGGCCCAGGCCGTCACGAGGCACAGCCGCTGTTCTGCGACAGGGCACCAGGGGAACACGAGACACCGCCCGCGTCCTGCCGTGTCAAATGCCACGGCCTCCACGCTAGTGATGAACGTACCGCAATGTGTGTCCAGAGTTGGAGGCAGCCAGCAGCTGCGAAGAGGAGTGTGGTCGCGGGGGGGGGGCAGACGATGATATGAGGTGATTGGGCAGAGAGGTGAGGCAGATCGACGAGATTGTTCTTAAGAAAGTGGCCATTGGCAGTGGGGAGGAGGAAGGTCTTCAGTCTGGACTTGAAGATGCGGTGGGAATCGTCGGCAGTGTAGTTGGCACAGCCAGGGAGATGGAGTCACGGGAGCCACCATCCTCTCTCTCTCTCTAGGCAGCGTTGTTCCATGAGGTCGCGCGATCTCTCAGGGCCTGGAAAAACAACGTTGCGTGGTTCTTGATCGCAAAACGAGAGCCCCACCGGGTCTCAGGACTCTTTTTCAGGGTCTGTTTGGTCATTTATTTGTATTTGTTATTTTTTGTTTCGATCGAAAGGTGCCAATGAGAGACGTACGTCGCGGTTCGCAACACTAATCTGGCAGCGGTGCGTGTGTCAGTACCGTATTTGAAACAAAACAACAACAAAATCTCTTTGTCCGGGACTGTAAAACGATATCCAGCGCGGACATTTCCGCAGCCACGCGTGGTGCAAGTGTTGGTTTTCTGGATCGGGCTACCGTCTTGCGGGCATCTTCAACGAATCGTGTGCTGAAGTCGCCAGCAGCGGGCAGGTGGTGTTAGCCCGAGAGGAGATTTAGGCTCGACGCGTGGCCTAACCCAGAAGGCTCGCACTTGGGTGAGCGTTTGGCTTTGCGATGCCTACGGCCTCGCCGGGTGTTTCGATGGCACTGCAGTTTGTTGCGCCGGGAGCTCTCGTGCAACTTGCGCCAGTAGGATTCTCCTGCCTTGTGCAATCGCGACCCCTGCCCTTCACGATCGCCGACCTCGGTCTGGCTCTGTCATCCCGAGGCACGGCCACTGGTCCCGAAACACCCGTAAGAAAGCGGCGGTCAAGCCGCAAGGTACGGACTCTTCTGGCCCTCGTCGGCCCGTTGGCAAATTTGCTTTCATCCCTCGGTATTCGGTATTGCTGACGGATCGCTCGTACGTACGTACGTACGCGTGTGGGTACGAGCGAGGCGTGTGTTTTGTTGGCGCCGCCCGCGCGTCGAGACTTTCGCCCGCTATGTCTGAACCGCAACAATCACGCGGTTTTGTCGGCGCGGCTGTGCCATCCTCACCGGCTGCACGTGAAGAGCACGTTTGGGTTAACGAGACGCCGGGAAGCGCGGTGTTTCGCCCGTTGCGCGAGCCATCACCTTTTCGGCTGCGTGGCACGTCGGCGCGGAGAGAATAGTGCCAAATTACCGGTGTGCTGCAAGCTGTTTAACACCAAGGTAGCTTTACGGACGGTCGAATTTCCGGCGTTTCGCGTCGGACGTTTAGTCGCACGACAAATTGCATGCTTAGTGCCGCGCCGCGCGGCCAAGAGGACGCGGCGGGTGGTGGCTTTTAAACCGGCGGCGCCCGTCGGCACGCCGCTCTGCGGGCCCGTGAGAAGACGAGGACGTCGCGGTACTAACCCCACGTGCCGCACGCTGCCCTCTAAACGTGTCGCTGCGCACTGGAAGTTGCGGTGGGGCGGGGGGGGTGGCGATGTCTTGCGTTTGAACCGTGCGAAGTGCGAATGAACCTGTGCCAAGACTATTTTGGTAATTGTCACCGGTGGTACAGACGCAACGTTCCGTAGGCGTTCCCCCCCCTCCCTTTTTAAAACGAAGCGTTGCCGCACATCCCGCCAAAAAAAAATGTCACCCGCGCCGTGACGTCCGTTCAGGTCTGTACCGGTTTATATTTTTCACTGCAAGTCGAATTTTATCGAATGCTTGCATCCGTGTTGCTTCTGCTTCGGTTAATATCGCACAGATGCTCACGCGTTAAATTTGATATAGAAACCTTTGCACCGTTAACGAGTTCATGTTAGCTTAAGCAAGTTTTATTATTTAGTGTATGCTCCAGATTATTCTTTTAAATACTGTATATTGGTCATATTTTGACTGACTTCCTCTTAATTGCGAGTAATTAAGGGAGGGCACTACGTGAGCCGAGTATTTGACCTATTTTCCGAGCATTGTTCGTGTAAGTTACATTTTCGCTAAATAAGTGAGCGGTTTCTGACGACGCCTCTGCCTGAACGCGTAATTTTACATCACGCTCCTTGCAATTCGCTAAACTGTTGTAACATTTTTATTTTCCACGTGTTTTTCACGTGGTATTTCCAGACGGTCATGTAAACGCTGGATAAAATGAACGATTTTTTTTTCGTCTTGAATTTATGGAGTTGGAAACAGCATGAAATGTGTTTAAACAAGAGGAAACATACATTTTACATGTACGGTTCACAGAACTAATGAAGTAAAAAAACGCATGGCCTCCTGTCAATCTATTTAATAATTTATGTAATTTAAATATGTACGGACAAAATTATTTAATGCATGCATTATAAATAATAACTATATTTGCACCCCCACTAACCCAATTGGATTGTGATTTGATGGTGTTGGAAATATCGTTGCATTTTGTGCTTAAGTCATTGAAACCCTGCGACTAACAAAAAATAGTTCAGCTGAATTCGTTTTTTGTAAACGCTCATCTGCACCGCACGATATTATATTAGAGAAGTGAGCGTCCCAACTCGCATGGAATTTTCCCCGTAGTAGAAATTCGAATGTGGTCGAAAGCCGGTGACCAAGATTATTTTAGTAATGCTACTTTTTGTTAAATCAAAACTTAGTTTGGCAGTAGCGTATATTCTACTTTTAGAACAAATGTTGTTAAATGAAGGAAATATATTTGAAAAAAATCCAAAAGTTATTTGCTTTTCTTTTAATCTTTTTTTTAAGGAAAGCCCGCGCTATTCTTGACATGATCGTACCCGAGGTGTAATGCACACCTGGGTTTCGTGCGTATTTTACGATTACAATATCTCTCGACTGTCACTTACATTGTCTCCATCGTGACATGCCTTAAATAATTTTCCCCGAATCGCAATGCTTACGCACACACCTCTGAGATCGGTGCCAGCAGTACAGCTTCTGCTTACGATCCAGTTGGTCTACATCGTCATCATCATCGTTGTCGTCGTCATCTCTCTCCAGAGGTCGCAAACGGGTTTTGATTCCTTACCCGTACCCGGCCGCACCAGGGTCGCAAACGGGTACCCGTACCCGTACCCGGCCGTACCCGTACCCTACCTGTACCCGGCCGGGTACGGGTAGGGTACGGGTATCGGGTAGTACCTGATTGCGACCTCTGGGATGAAGCCATGTTGCAGGCGCGGGTGGGTTGATTCTAGGAACTTGAATTGTGAGAAGAAACAAGACGTTGGGAAATGAGTGACAAACAGTTACTCACCAGTGACTCACGGTCTACCCGTACCCGTACCCGGCCGGGTACGGGTAGCCGGGTATCGGGTAGGGTACAGGTATCGGGTACCCGGTTGCGACCTCTGTCTTTCTCTCTCTCTCCGTTAACATTTTGTCCATTCCACGATAACGGAACGACAAGCACGTCGCGGGCAATATCGGACATCACTAGCCGTGGACATTTTCAGCGTCGCACCGTTCTGCTGTATCAGCACTTTGAGACTTCACGAGACACGGCCAAAAGGCCACGCCAACGGTAACATTTCCCTCTCGTCAAAACTTACGCGCCGCCCTGTGCTGTATTGTCGCTTTTATACGCCCGTTTGTGCATGTCAATTTGACCCAGATAATAATCAGTGACACGGACGAATTTTCTAATATTATGATTACAATCACCGGTTTATAAACATTCATATTTAGTGCAGTTGTGCATGGTTTGTTTAACACGTAGGGCTTTCGCGACCAATATTATTCATAATCAACGTTTTTGGGTTTAGATCGCGTTATTTATAAATGTGTCGTAACCCTCCACCACCCGACACGGCCAATCAGTAAAAAAAAAAAGTGTCACGTTGACAAAAGACAAAATAGTTCACTGCTTTAGCCCACCGGTGTGTTGAAGCGTGAAACCAATCTGGCGAATTGCCCGATGATGCTGGATGCAATTACCAGCGAAACGTCGTACTCAAAAAAAAAATTTGTAAATGTTATGGTTTCACGCTTCAACACACCAGTGGGCTAAATCAGTGAACTATCAACGTGACACTTTTTTTTTACTGATTGGCTGTGTCGGGTGGTGGAGGGTTACGACACATTTATAAATAACGCGATCTAAACCCAAAAACGTTGATTATGTGCATGGTTTATGATGCAAGCCAATGTGGGGTTTTCGTTCCCCCTGACGGTTTTACTAATATCTTGATTAAATAATGTTTCGCAGCCCTTTGTCGATCCATCGCTGAATTAAGGCCCTTCCACGACACGTTGTTCGTCGGGAGTTGTTTGACCATACTTCACCATGCTGGTCAGTGCGGGTTGGTGAAGTCGGGGTCGGGGAGGGGGGGGGGGCGGTGTGGGGGTTGGGGTGGTGGGGGCGGGGTGGAGTGGGGGGTGCCGAGGACCGGTTCGTATGACGGTAGCCACCCACGTGAGTTAGCCGTGGCCCACGAATGGAACTCAGGTGGCCGGGTCACGTCGCGCGAAAAGCGTAACTCACCGCGCCGCCACCGCCGCCGCCGCTGCTGTGCCACGTCAATAATTATCGAGGCGTCCATCACTATCAGGGACACGTCTTTTGGAAACATGTGATTTAAGTGAACTTGTGTTTTTTTTTTACCTTTGACAGCGTAAATAAGTAACATCAATTTTTACACTTTTGAGGAGCGGGGGGGGGGGGCAAGAAAACGACCTGAAATTTGAAATTTACCTTAATGTTTTTTTATCTTTCCAAGATAATTTCCACGATAATTTCACCCAACATTTAAAAAAAATATTTCAAAGAAGTCACTGTCAGTCCAATGGCTAAAAGTACTGTTAGGTTTCATGAAACTTGTAAGTGACTCTCTTCAAACTTGAAAAACATAACCCCACCCCCGCCCCTTTTGCATGCAAGATTTGGCCCACAAGGCATACCATAAAATGCCTGTTTCAGGGTTAAATTATTTATTGAACATATGAAACGTTGAAATGTGATTTCTGCAACTCCGTGACGAAACTCTCATTGAGAAGGATGAGGAGGCGTTGTGTGTGATGCGTTTTATAGCCGCGTCAGTAAAAACGAGTGATGACATTGAAACACAATGTACAAACGAAAGGGCTTTTTTTCTAAGTTGGGTCTTGAAGAAACCGTAACATGCATATCGCTAAGCTGTGCGGAGTGGGTCGGAGGGAGAAGCTTTCTTTTTTTTTTACGATCAGTGGAAACAAGAAGATGCTCGGTGTAGTCGGCACTTTGCTTCGTTCATCATTTCGTAATTTTTTTTTATAATAACTTTGCTTTATGTAAACCCCCACCTCTCGCTCACTCTCTCGCTCTCTCTCGCTCTGCACGCAGCCCTTCTCGCAGTCCGACGGCCTCCGACGGGTAGCTCATATCAGCATGCAGAGCTCCCCAGTCATCTGCCACCGAGCACACGGCCTCCTCCATCGCCCACTGCTCCTTGAAGGCCGGCACAGCGTGGGTCAGCTTTCAGTTTCTCGGCGACGTTTGGATTGTTGTTGTACGCGTTGTTATCTTGGGTTGTGATGGGGAAGTTGAGGTAGGTTGCCTGATGATCGGAAAGCGAATAGATTGTTTGGGGAAAAGTTATTTTAAAAAATGTCCACCCGCCGATATACATTGTATAAGCGTGGGGGGGGATAAAATAGTACTTTAAAAAATGTCTCCGGAGGTGATTGAAACCAGTGCCATTTACGGAAATGTTTTGGGTGTGGAGGGGGGGGGGGGAAATGGTTCGTCATGGTGAAGAGACCAGGCAGAAAAATCACAATCGTTTTTTTGTTTTTTTTGCGTGAATGTAAAAGAACGCAACTGCGAGCGGGGCGACAAAAAAAATCTTGCAAAAAAACAACAACAACGACGCTCGACGGCAAAGGACGCTGCGGCGGGCAAATGCCAAACGCGTCGGTGAGCAAGGTCCTTGTGGGCGACGCGTGGGCAACGTGGGCGAGGTTTGGTTTCACCCTCGTCACACGGGGTGAGCGGGGAGAGGGATCGAATCTCACCGTTTCAATTCCAGAGTTCAGTTCGCTCCTGTCAAATATAGTAGAACCAACCCTGCGCATTCTATCTGCTCGCCCCCTTAACCCCCTGCACGCCCCGTATCCCCCACACCGCACGACGCTAGGCCCTGTCGACGCGTGGCCCCCTGGGTGAGCGTCGTGACCCTTGACCCAAAGGCCCCCCCCCCCCCGCCCATCTCGAGCCGGTCCTTGTCGCCAGCGGCCGCGGCAGGCCACTCTCTCGTTGGAAGATGAACGCGACAGCTGAATCGTGGGGAATGCCGACGGGGCGAAATAAACAACGCCTCCTCTTCTCACAGTTGTCTCTCTGCGCGTAAACAGTAACGGTGGTTGTTTTTGTAACGCAACCCCATCGGCCGCACGGTTAAAATGCCAACTTGTTTACCTTTTGATAACTTTTTTTTTTACAAGCGGAAATTATTAAAAGAGAGAGAGAGAGAGAAAAAATGCCCCTTCATGTGGATCATTAAACTTTTTACGAAACCTCCGTACGCGTAAATGCTTTTCGACTACGCCAAGGGCTTGCGGTTCTAATGACTGTGACTCAGAGGATCAGGGTTGTACTGTACTGCCAGAAAAATTAAAACCATGCGACATTTCTTTATCAATGCAAGTGTACACGGAAGAGTTATTGCCCGGAAACCCCACCCCCCTCCCCCCCCCCTTTTTTTTGTTGCTGTATACCAATGTAAACGACATTTTAAAAATACAAAACAAAACAATTATTGTTTTAACCGAGTAACCTTTTTTCTTCTTCTTCCTCTGTATCATATCTGCCATGAATTGTCTCTGTGGTTGTGCGGCGTGAAGCGGGCGGCTCGTCTTCTGGCTGTCACCAGACGGTTTTGGTGCCGAGTGCGAGGATTCTGCACCACGTCGACTGCTCCCGGCACCTGGCTAGCGTTTGCGCGCAGCCAGAGCGGATATCGCGAGCGCTTGCTGTGGTTTGGCCACCTGTTCTGGTTTCCCCGGGCTCTGTGCGAGGTCGCCATCGCTTAGAAATCTGTATGTTCCCGCAGGACATGAAAAGACTCATATTTTTTTTCTTGGTTCTTTCGGTAAAGTCATGTAGAAGGGAAATAATTAAATAATAAAAATGAAACGTAATAAAATAATTCTCACGACGTTTCGGCTACAACGCAAGCAGCCGTGCTCAGGTGAAGAACAGGTCTGTCGGAAAGACAACGTCTGAATGAAACACCACCAGGCTTGAAGCGTATATTTAAGCTGGGTTGGAGGGGGAAGAGCGCCTTGACAAAATATCAAGAGGAATTTAGCATATTTATGGGAAATGCAAATATGGGATTAGTCATTACTTGTGGAATGCGTAGGAGGTGGGCGGGGGGTTTCAAAGTCATAATATGCCCGTGCATTGTGCAGGATTAGCAGCATCAAAGACCTGTTCTTCACCTGAGGACGGCTGCTTACGTTGTAGCCGAAACGTCATGAGAATTATTTTATTATGTTTTATTTTTATTATTTTATTATTTACCTTCTACGTGACTTTACCGAAAGAACCAAGAAGATGAATCCCTGCAGTCACGAAAGCTTTAAATCGAAATTTGACTCATATTTTGTCAATTGAGTTGTCGTAGTAGCAGTAGTAATAATAACAATACACCACTCAAGACATGCATCTACGCACGGTGGCGAGATGGTAACTACCTCGCCTGGTATACCCCCGATGCCTGTATATTTGGAGTTTGCATGTTCTCTCTGCGTGTGGTCGCGATTAATTTTTTTTGGCTGCCATGGTTTTTGCCTCCACATTTAGAATCAACATGACACGTTTAGAGTATTTGGCTGCTATACATTTTTCCACACGGTAAGCCACTTCGTTGACCCGCCATTTGTGGCCAGGTCGCTTCTGAAAAATACCTATATGGCTCAGTGGGCCTTACCTAGTAAAAGCAAAAATAGCTTAGTTTTTTTGTTGTTTTTTTGTCTTCTACCCACGGCACGTCTGAGTTTAGTTTTTGTTTTGTACCTGAGAAGTGGCAACCCCAGTGGTGGCGGTGTTGTGTTTGCCAGCGTGGCTCTGTCCCGGCCGCAGGTCTCTCGCCCGTTGTGGCTGCGCGCAGCCAGAGGGCCGGGTTTTTATTTGGGTTTACAGAAGTGCTGCGATGGAGCGGTTGGTGCTGGTGGTGCCGCCTGCAGTTTTGCTTTTTCTCACGCCCCTGCCAGCGAATGGGCCTCCCTTGGAGGGAACTCGAGAGAGCCTCTACACGGTGATTTTGGACTACTCTTCCACACTGGTCAGACGTATTGGAAGACGTGGAAGTACCCACACTTCACCCCCACAACACGTCACCTGCCAATCACAAGTGTGATGAACACACGCAGCTGGGTGGACAGATGCGGTGGTGGTGGGACGGATTTAAGAAACTTGCACCGTCATTTAGAATCGAACCCTCGGCCCCTGGAATGCAAGTCCAGTGTGCTGACCATTTCATCGCTGTGACAGCTTTCCACTGAAACTTCCCACTGAAGATGTCACAACACGCGAATACCGATGCCAAGTCTCGACAAGAGTCCTTCGATTGATGGCCATTGCGTGGCCCCTGAGTTATGGCCCACTGCGAGATATGTCTCACCAAGACATCAAAGATGCAGATTCGTGAGATGAAAGCGAGGTGAAGGAGATAGATTAGACAACTGTATAGACGAGAGGTAAATATTAGTGGTCTCAAGTTACAGACGTTACGATCTTAGGACCCTATGCCACGGTGTCATCGTGGCCTGCCGGGAAATATAGCCGAAGCTCCCTGGTTGACACAACAGTCCTGCAAACCACGTGACTTGATTTATGAATATAATTTTTGTGCGTGGAAAATCCACTCTCCCTATACTGGCAGATTTAATGGCCCAGATCACCCTTGCAAGTGAGACACATCCTGACCCCCTGATAAACTCGAAACCCGCAACGGTAACACGGCGGTCCTGCGATCGCTAACCCACTTCGGGAGATGGAGCGCGTGAAGCTCTCAAAAGTGTCCTCCTTCGATCCTGTGGGGCTCGGCGGAAAGGAGCGGAGGGCGACGCTGGGGGTCATCACCTCCAGCAGCCACGAAGAGCTCGGAGTCGCCAACCTCACGGCAGAACCTCCTGGAAGCGACGGTCACCTGTCGGGACCTCGGGGGGGGGGGGGGGGGGTTCTGATCCGACCGACGGAGACGTTCGCAACTCAAAGTGGCGACCGGGGACCGACGGGTTCCCATGTCGTCGTTTGTTTATTTATTTAATTGCCCCTACACACAAAAACAAAAGAGAATTCCGCGCCCCCTTGGCGATCACACCTGGCTGCGCTCGTCCATGCGGCGCGCACGGCACCTGGCGCTGCCGATCAGTGGAAGTGTCACGTGACCCCCCCCTCCCCGCGGCGATCGACGCCAAAGCCCAGGTCATGTAACCGAACCCCCCCCACCCCCCCCCACAGCTTCTCCCAAAAATAGTCGGGAGCACCGGCGAGGAGGAGGAGCACGAGGAGGAGGTCGCTGAGAAGCGTCGCAGAGGGGGTCGCCCCGGCGAATTTCGCTCCGTCAAGAAAAAAGAGCGGCCACGGGCTGACCGCTGCGATGGAGCTATCGCTCGCTCGCTCGCTCGCTCGCGCAGCGGTCGTGGCGAGGATCGTGATCACATGCGCGCAGCCGCGTCTGAATGCCAACCCGACGAGTGCAGCGACGCGTCGCGCGTAAAACGCGTCCTCCTCGATTCCCCGCACCGTGTGCCAACGTTATCGTCGCGAACGGGAAGAATTGGTTTCCCGCTCACGTGTGCATGGGGCGACTGGTAAAGCCGCAACATTTGTTTTAAACAATTTTAAACAATTACACACTACTTTTTTTTTTTATTTTACCAGGTAAGGTCCACCGGTCTACAAATGACAGCTCAACGAAGTGGCTTATCACGTGGAAAATTATAGCAGCCAAATAGTCTTAATGCGTGTTACTGAATGGAAAAGACCGGAGGAAAAAACCACGCCACCACGGGGAGAACATTCACACGACAAATACACAAGCGGCAGGGTCGGGATGGAGCCCACGACCTCCTGTAAACCAGGCGAGGTAGTTAACATCTCGCTAGTTGGCTCTGCTGATGAGCCCTGAAAGGGTGAAACGTGTCTAGAGTTCTGCTTAAACTAAAGTCCCTCGTTAATGTGGTTCGAGCGTGCAACATTTGCAAAACATTAAACTGTACTGAACATTTCTCAAGTGGGATTCACACACAGCGGCATCGTCCACGAATGTGAAACGGCTGCAGGTTGTGTTCGGAGAAACGCAACGCCATTCCCTTCGCGATAACCCTGCGTTGTTAACAATGACAGCGCCACAATGGCAAATGGACTCAATTATCATCAGCCTGAAATTGCCACGAGGCCGATAGACTGAGAGGCATATTTTTTTCACGTGGCGATACAGAGCGACCCTTTGATTTGTTTTTTTCTCTAGAGGTTTCAACTAGCGAATAAGTCATTTTCTACGAGTGGATGTTGAGTGTCAATTAAATACTAGCAATGAGGCAATGCCCATCTCCAATGGCAATCCCAAGCCCGTGATTAACAAGTCCACACTACTATACCAGGTGCCAGGCACGGAAGACATTGAACAATGACATAATTGTTTTACAGGTAGGAACAACACTGCCCACCAGGGATTATTTGTCTGTCGTGCATAGCCTCTCCCAAACATGTAGTACACTCCCGGATTGGTTAAAGTGCATCACGTGACCGCGAGCTTTCTGTCGTGCACGAATGCGCTGTCCAACCAAGTTCCTACCTGCCCACTTTGAAGGAACGTGTTTTTATATCCACCGCTAATGGCCTTTTCCCACACCCTGCGATTCGTTATTTGAACCATACTTCACCGCGGTGGTCAGGGAAGCATGAACACGGCAGAGTGGAATACAGTCCTGGCAGTATTTTGTTACACTGCCCTCTGCTGGCCAACGCTGCCCACTGCTCATAATACAGGTTTTTGGGTCAGATCGCGTTATTTATAAATGTGTCATAACCCTCCATCACCCGACACGGCCAAACAGTAAAAAATGTGTCACGTTTTCAAAGGACAAATTAATTGACTTCTTTAGCCCACCGGTGTGCTGGTGGGCTGCCCGATGAAGCTGATTGTAATTATCAGCGAAACGTCGGACTACTCAAATTTTAAAATGCTGTTGATTCTCTCTTCAGCACAACGGTGGGCTAAAGAAGTCAATTAATTTGTCCTTTGAAAACGTGACACATTTTTTACTGTTTGGCCGTGTCGGGTGGTGGAGGGTTACGACACATTTATAAATAACGCGATCTGACCCAAAAACCTATATTATGAATTATATTGGTCGCGAAAGCCTACGTGTTAAGCTGCCCACTGAGTAAGCCCTGGGACAAGCTGTTTGTGCATGGCAATCGCCCATCCAAACACAGGACCATTTTCAGCAGGCTCAATCCATTGCATAGCTTCTGAGATCTGATGTGCGTACGTTGAACTTCTTTCTCACCGTACGTAGCCAACCGTGCTAATCGGAGGTACGGGGGAAAGACGAACAAACTAAACGCAAAATGCAGTTGTTAAGAAATTCATTTTCAATCTAGATGATTTAGAAGCGTACAGCTCCAGTGGCTTCCTAGTATCGGATGGAAGAGCGTTCCAGATGGCCGCAGAAGCGCATCTGAAAGCGCGCGATCCGATGGCCACCTTTGTTCGATGTCCAGCCAAAAGCTGCGAGGATGACCGCAGTTTGCGTCATGGTGGTTCACGCTCCTCGACGAGGTCAGGGCGCATTCGGGGTGATCTGGTCACGGGGCGCAAATGCGTGGGGTGACGCTGAATATTTGCAGGCTGGAGTGGAAGAGAGAGAGTGACGGAGAGACGTCGCGAGTGACAGACGCAGGTGGTGACATCGTCAGGTCGTGATGCCGCGACACTCGGTTGCCGATATTTCGTCTACGCGACCGGTCGGAAAGTTCAACGATTACATTGGCCACGTAGAACGAATCGCTTCTTTGTAAACGTGACACTCTCCTCGGGTGGTGGAGGGGTTCACGACAATGATTTTGACATAAAAATACCACCTCGTGTCCCAACCCCCCCAAAAAAAACGAATATGGATCGGTATGGTTATGGGTTCAACAACAAAAACAACAAAGGCATTAAATGCAAATATTAATCCGGTGTCAACGTCTCAGCACTTTTCCCCCAAGACACACACATTCCCCTGGTACGTGTGATTAAATAGAAAGTGCTGAGCGTCGTGAGGAGGAGAGCGTCCGAGAGAGTGAGTGAGTGAGAGAGGGCACACGGAGCGTGCGAGTATTTTCGTACGAGCAGCCCTCGTGCGCAACACGCCAGCTGCCAGCTGCAAGCGGTGCCCCCCTCAGCCCCCCTCACTCGTCCCGAGTGACCCCCACACACACACAAGACAAAGATGAAGATCCCCCGGTGTAGCCTTAACAGACTTTTGGGACAAGTGCTGTTAGCGAGCATTGCCGATGAAGGCTGGAACCGGCACACGATGGGTGTTGGGTGGACCAGTACCACGCACCAGAGGTGTGGACTCGAGTCATGTGACTTGGACTCGAGTCAGACTCGAGTCATGAATTTGATGACTTGCGACTCGACTTGGACTTGCATAACAATGACTTTGTCCCACCTATGAGATGTGGACTCGAGTCATGTGACTTGGACTCGAGTCAGACTCGAGTCATGAATTTGATGACTTGCGACTCGACTTGGACTTGCATAACAATGACTTTGTCCCACCTCTGCCACGCACGGCCGCGTTTGTTCCCCCAGTGGCGATGTTTACTTACACACCGCACCAGTTACTCATTTGAGGCCGAGTCGACCTAGGGGAGGAGGCCCAGGACCGGTTCAGATAATCGTCACCGGTGTTCCGTGGCTGTGAGCGGGAATCGAACTTGGGTCACCGGGTTCGTAGCGGAACACGCTCACCGCTGTGCCACCGCTTCCACCACGCACGCACACACACGCACGCATACACACACGCGCACGCACACACACACACGCACACACACACGCACGCACACGCACGCACGCACACACACGCACGCACGCACACATGCGCAAACACACACACGCACGCACACACACACACGCACGCACACGCACGCACGCACACACACGCACGCACGCACACACGCGCACACACGCGCGCGCACACACGCACGCACACACACGCGCACACACACGCACACGCACGCACACACGCACACATACACACACACGCACGCACACACGCACACACACACGCGCACACACACGCACACGCACGCACACACGCACACATACACACACACGCACGCACACACGCACGCACACACACGCACACACACACATGCGCATACACGCAAACTCTTCTCTCGCAGCCACGCAACCGCACTCCTCCCGTGGGAGCCGGGGCCAGAGCAACAATGCCGACGTGGACTCGGGCAGCGGAGTCGTCGGTGCCTGCGGCTGTGGTGGGATTTAGTCTCGGTGGGCCGTGATTGCGCTGAGACCCCGGGGAGGGGGGGGGGTCGGCAGCAGAGGTCGCAACCGGGTACCCGATACCCGTACCCTACCCGTACCCGGCCAGGTATGGGTACGGGTACCCGTTTGCAACCCTGGTGCGGCCGGGTACGGGTACGGGTAGGCCGTGAGTCACTGGTGAGTAACCGTTTGTCACTCATTTCGGGTAGGGTACGGGTAGGGAACGGGTACCCGTTTGCGACCCTGGTGCGGCCGGGTACGGGTACGGGTAGGCCGTGAGTCACTGGTGAGTAACCGTTTGTCACTCGTTTCGGGTAAGGTACGGGTACCCGTACCCTGGTGCGGCCGGGTACGGGTAAGGAATCAAAACCCGTTAGCGACCTCTGGTCGGCAGCCTGCGTCTCTTTAAGCGCCACTCTGTGCCGTTATTTATTAAGGACCAGCACCGTCTGATATTTACCACGCAGTGCATTGCGGCACTTGATATGTTGAGGTGGGGGGGGGGTTGTTTTACCGAATTCGAGCAATAAAAAACAAATGTCTCGTCTTGTTATTTTTGGTTGTCGACACCCCTGGCTTCGACTGACTGAGATGGACAGAGCTGCCCTCTAGGGTACGACGAATATGGGCGACCGCCCCGGGCCCCACGCTTTGGGGGGGGGGGGGGGGTGGCGGTGGACCACCACGCTTCAACGTCACGGTATCAGATGTAATAGTTTGAAGGCGTGGGTTGTGATAGTTTGAAGGCGACGGCCCTCTGGGCGGTATAAACGGATCGTCTCAGAGATTGCCACGAGAAGTCTGCGACGTTCTACGCATTCCAACCACTCGCAATCCTCGTCGGAGCGTTCGCGTAGCGCAAGACCAGCCGCGACGGCGAGTGCCGTGTCGTCTGCGGTTGATTTCACAGTAGGGGGGTGATGCTGCTACTGCCGCTGTGTGGTTTTACCCATAGGGGGAGTTTGACTTCTATATTGGGGCGGGGGGGGCATGTCATTTATTTGAATATTGATTTGCATGGCCATAATCGCACTGTTTCTTGTCTTAAATGTATCTCTATGGGTCACTATATATCTGAGTCTCTTTATACATCTATGAATCTCTTTATGTGTCTGAACGAGGCTCTATATATCTCTGTGTCTCGATACGTTTCCTATAGGGCCCATAGTTTGTGTTTCACGGTCACAATCGCATTCCTGTGACTTGGAATTTTCAATTTACGGAATATGAGATGCGCACGTCTGCCTGTTAATGTACCGTATGTATGTTGTATGTGTGTTTTATGTATGTTGTCGCCGCCGTAATTCAGGGTCACGGTTTGATTCAGAGAATCAATCAATTACCTTAAAACTGCCGAGTGTTAGCGGCCTCTAAAGGAGCCAGCAAGCGGCACATATGAACCCATTAAAAGTGTAGTGACATATAATGGGTCACTACCGCTCCTAGCGCCATCTACCGACAGATAAATGGTGGGTATAGTCGCTCTCTCTGCCAGCAGAGTATATGATGTCATGGAAGAGGTCTCTGGGGCTGGCAGCGTAGGGGGCCATTGAGGACGTAGTAGCCCGATTGGCCGGCAGGGGCACGTGACGGGATGTAGGCCAAAGGTGGCAGAGGGGACACCGTGATGTAGGGCCCAGAACCTTCTAGTGAGTTCCCGAAGGGGGCGTTGCCGAGGGCGGAGCCAGGCAGGGGACACGTAGAGTACAATACAATGGTCATGGTATAAAAAAAACACTTTGAAAACAATTCTCATTAACCACAAACGTAAAAAATATATTACACTCAAGTTTCTCATAACTTTAAATGCATGCACCATGAGCGATAAACAGACCAATTTTTGCAATTGAAGCTATAGATGTTGCTACACTTTATAACAGCTGGTTTATAAACCAAAAATAAACACACTAAGCCCTTACTGTGAGATTTATAGAAAGTATTTTAAAATCATTGTCATAATTCTGAGAGCAATATGTTATTATCGAGTTGTAAATTTAGTTTTCCAAAAATTGACTAAAACTGGTATAATCGGTCTGTTTTAAAGGTATGCAAAGGTGCAGCGCTGAAATTGCCTGCTCACGCCACTGCTGAGCGCAAGAGCCACCAGTCGAGAAGGAGCTCTTGCGAGGGCCCGTCCTCTAGTGGGTAAATTCTCTTCCACGCTGCCCAAACGTCTTGGAAGAGTAACACGTTAGACCTGCCAATGAATTGTGGTGTTATTCATACTGCTGGGCGGACAGAGGCGGAAGCATCCCTTAATCAAACTAATACGGCAACAACATTTATTCAGCATTCTCCTCTCCTCTCTCCCTCTTTTTTTTTTCAGGATCAGAAGAAACAAGAAGATGCTCGGTGTAATCGGCACTTTGCTTCGTTCATCATTTTGTAATATTTTTTTTTTTAAATAATAACTTTGTTTTATGTAAACCCCCACCTCTCGGTCACTCTCTCGGTCACTCTCTCGCTCACTCTCTCGGTCACTCTCTCGCTCGCTCACTCTCTCTCTCGCTCTCTCTCGTTCTGCACGCAGCCCTTCTCGCAGTCCGACGGCCTCCGACGGGTAGCTCATATCTGCGTGTAGAGCTCCAAAAATATGGAACGCTTCACGAATTTGCATGTCATCTCTCCCTCTCCTCTCGTCTCTCTCTTTTTTTTAGGATCAGAGGAAACAAGAAGATGCTCGGTGTAGTCGGCACTTTGCTTCGTTTATCATTTCGTTTTTTTTATGCTTTGCTTGATGTACCCCCCCCCCCCCCTCTCAATCCTCTCTCTCTCCTCTTTCCCTCTCTCTCTCTCTCTGGGCAGTAAGAGGAGGTCGGAACCCCCCTTCGTTCCGCGCGTTCCCCTCGACGCGACCGCCGCCTGTCCCCAGCCCACGCCCGACGCGTCCCGGCGCGTGGCACGCCGAGCACCCCAACTGCGTCGTGACACCAAAAAAAAACATTATCTAAACGAGGGATGGCGAGAGAGAGTGAGCGGGAGGGAGGTAGGGAGGGGGAGCGGAGGGAGAACGCTGCTTTCTGCATTCTGCTGCTACTGCTCGGGTCAGGCCATGAAGAGTGACGCCGTCGTCTGCGACAAATTGACGGACGCTATGAGACCTCCTTTACCAGTGGCAAAATATAGTAGTAGGTTTTTACCCTTTCAACTGGTACAAAACTGACACCTTTATACAAGGGATCATGTTTGCAATAACCACAACACAAGCAGTCAAAATGCAAACAAAAAGAAAACAACTCTGATGATGATGATATGCACTGTCCTTGAAGTTGATTGGTCCACACCCGAGACAGCTTTTCTTAGAGCCTAGTCTCCATTGGTGTTTGACCAGATGACGCCCAAAGGCGTACATGTCATTATCATTATCAGAGTTGTTTAATTTTTGTTTGCATTTTGACTGCTTGTGTTGTGGTTATTGCAAACATGATCCCTTGTTATAAAGGTGTCAGTTTTGTACCAGTTGAAAGGGTAAAAACCTGCTACTATAAATTGACGGACGTTATTTATGCGTGCCGTCCTTGTGGTGCGGGAAGCCAACCCGGCACCGCGGATTCCGCTTCCATCTGGGACAAGCGTGCAACCCAGTGCCCACAGATCTGCAGATCCAGAATTGGGACCACCTCACGAGCCACCACCAAACCTGACGGACGCCCTCCTCGACGACGATCTTTGGTGACAACGCAAATGAAATTGAGGGCATCCAAAAAAACAAGAACAAAAAACAACGCCGCATTGATATTTAATTACGTTACCGTTCCCACCGATTGCGTTCCTACCGTGCTGTCGATAAATCGTTGTCGCGTCGCGAGGCGGAATACTCCATTGGGGTATCTCGCAAACGAGTGGAGTGCAAATATCTCGGCGTTAGAGAACGGTCCGCGGAAGTGGATATAACGGAGCTGCATCTGAGACTGTGCGAGAGCCCCGTGCCCGCAAATGATCGTAACTGGTCCCGACTACATTGGTTTGCTGGGTGATGACCTCGCATTTATAATCTCCGTACTCGCAGTAAGAAGCAGCACGTCTCAATAAAGTAATTTTTAGTTTTTTTATTCGCAGTGTGTGTCATTTCGCCATATTTCCTGCCGAATCAAATTATCATGTGATAGGGGTTTTGTGCGTGTGCATTAATTGTTTACCAGGCTGGTACCACCAACTCACGACGCTTAGAGAACCCTAGGTTCGAACCCAGGAGCTCAGCAGTGTCAGCTCAGCGCTCTGACTTCTGAGCCGTGGCAGCTACCTGCATTATATTTCTAGATTTGAAGCTTTCGTGACTGCAAGGATTCATATTCTTAGGTTTTTTCGGTAAAGTCACGTAGGTAAAACGTTAAAAAAGTAAAATAAAATAAAAATCACGACGTTTACTTGATACAGCTGTCGTGGCTGTGACGGTTCCACCTGAAGACGGAAGCTTGTGTTGCCTCCGAAACGTCGTGATTTTTATTTTATTTTACTTTTTTTATGTTTTACCTACGTGACTTTACCGAAAAAACCTAAGAATACCTGCATTATATTTCTCAAACTAATACATAACAGCTTCACTGGAACAAACTCTCCACAATTCACTTTTGATCGTGAAGAGTTGTTTTCGTATCATGTCCCCAAGGATGGCTGCACAATGAACTTAATAACTCGGCCTTTTAAACCATTTAATCTGCCCACTCTCAGCTGAAAAGCCTACTTTCTGGACAATGGTATTTTTCCACGACGCCCCCTCAATAGCATAGGATTGGCTTTTTTTCTTCCTGAGAGCTATGGGTGAAGCGGGGGACGGCGCTGGAAGGGATGATGACCAATGGTCATGGGATAATAATAATAATAACTGAGTGGCAGCCAAAGAATGCAACGCATCTGAGTGGAGTCTATCGTGGAGACGGAACGAGGAATCGGGTCACGTACAGATCCTTGGTGTGGTTTAATCATGGGGGGGGGGGGGTGCCGTTCTTGGGGGATGCCTTCATCCAGCAGTGGAGTGACCATGGCTGATGGGGATTTCGTGAAGGAAAAGCAATGCCGCTCATCCTATTAAAATAAATACACTTAAAAGTACCAATGCAAACAAGATGCTTTTATTATGCTTTCACTTAAGCATATCATTCATATTAATAACACTGGTGTACATATGTATATGCAAAATATAATGTATATATGCTGAACTCCTTTAGCACCGTACGTATCCAACCGTGCTAATCGGAGGTGCGGGGGGGAAGAACAACGAACGAAAACACGACTACTTTAGAGATAGAATGGATGATGCCTTCCGGCAACGTGCAATAAATACAGCAGAATCTCACCGACTCGGCCCACAACGCCTCATCACCGCCACCACCACCACCAACCAAACCAGCGTCGCAGCAAAATCGGTGAATGGTCACAATTTGAGGTCACGGTTTGATTCGGAAAATCGATGAAAACCCGTGGCGAGTTTTAGGCGTCTAAAGGAGCCTGCAGGCGGTCCATATGAACCTATTACAAGCAGATGCATGCGAATCGATGCACGCATCTGAAGCTTGGAGGATCGATAGTATGTATGTACGGTGTGTTGAACTTCTTTCGCATCGTACGTAGCCAACCGTGATAATCAGAGGTGCAGTGTTGAGTCTATGGGTAGTGTTGAGTCTATGGGCAGTGTTGAGTCTATGGTTAGTGTTAGTCTATGGGCAGTGTTGAGTCTATAGTTAATGTTAGTCTAAGGGAAGTGTTGAGTCTATGGGTAGTGTTGAGTCTATAGTTAATGTTAGTCTAAGGGAAGTGTTGAGTCTATGGGTAGTGTTGAGTCTATGGGCAGTGTTGAGTCTATGGTTAGTGTTAGTCTATGGGCAGTGTTGAGTCTATAGTTAATGTTAGTCTAAGGGAAGTGTTGAGTCTATGGGTAGTGTTGAGTCTATGGGCAGTGTTGAGTCTATAGTTAGTGTTAGTCTATGGGCAGTGTTGAGTCTATAGTGAATGTTAGTCTAAGGGAAGTGTTGAGTCTATGGGTAGTGTTAGTCTATGGGCAGTGTTGAGTCTATGGGTAGTGTTAGTCTATGGGCAGTGTTGAGTCTATAGTTAGTGTTAGTCTATGGCTAGTGTTAGTCTATGGGCAGTGTTGAGTCTATAGTTAGTGTTAGTCTATGGGCAGTGTTGAGTCTATAGTTAGTGTTAGTCTATGGGCAGTGTTGAGTCTATAGTTAGTGTTAGTCTATGGGCAGTGTGCATTCATCTTGAACTTCTTTCGCACCGAACGTAGCCAACCGTGCTAATCGGAGTTGCGAGGGAAGGACAACAAACTGAATCGATGCATCACCCCCACGACCATCGCCAAAAGAGAAATGCCACCTACTCAAATGAGCGTTGAGTGGATGCTGATCCGATGACGAGGTTCCTGACCCATTGGTTGAAATTCCACGTTCCTGTGGCAGGGATCCATTCTCCGCATAGGACAACCGCTGTTGACCTCCTGCCGAAGCGGTGGTAATATTTGTTGTCAACTCTGGATGGCTGCTGGTGATGCTGAGAACACGAGTGAGGCTTCTGAGACTCAACTAACCGAAGTTGCCTTCAACATCTGACGCAACGGAATAAAAAAAAAAGTGTAACAAGTATAACCCGTAAAAACAAAGTTTTTCACTATATATCCTTTATATGCGTGGCGGCTAGCGTCCTCTCGTCCTCTGGCTTGAGATGGCTGCCACCTATGGGTCAGATGATTGCATGGCAGCATTAAGCAATTGGTAATTAAATATTATATTTTTGTCCTAAAAAGTGTAAAATTTTGGAAAAAAATTTTACACGAACATTAATTGTCACGCACAACGAGTCTGTGTGGAAAATGTCAGCTCGATTTGATCACGGGAAGTGGGTTAAAAAACGACCGCAAGATTTTCACGGTCGTAAGCAAGCAAGCGCGCAAGTGAACTTAATATAAAGGATTTAAAAAGGCTGTGGACCGATGGCAACTTTCCCACAACTAGCGCACAACCAAGGACAGAAGCGTCCAGTGCGGTGTACGGTTAAGGCGCAGCCCTGCAATTTCTTGCTCTCGCTCACTGCCGGTGGAAGGGACTCCTCAAAGAGAGGCATTCGAGAGGGGATTTTGACTCGTACACACTCGCCACATGTTTTCGAAGAGGTGGGGTGGGGGGGTACGCACACTTTACTTCACCGCGCGCGAGCTGCTGATGGCTTTAGTGAATGTGGTGAACCAATTGATGCTGCTGGGTGGAGACAGAGGTGGGTGGGGGGGGTGGAGAGAGACTTGAGACACCGGTGACCTCTAAATTGCAAGTTCAACGTACTAATAGTTACACAGTGGCATCTTCCAATGTACAAAGCATAAAAAAATAAGCGGAACAACATCAACAATAATAATAAAACGACGGCGATGGCGAGCATCATCCAACTTCTCACGCTGGGCGCGAATCGGCTGGCGTCCATCGGCGAAGGCAAAAAAAAACTCCAAAAAAGTCCTCGGTGTTGAAAAAAATCAAAAGCGACGGCACGGAGAGGTACAAAAAAACCGACGGTGGAGGATTCGCAGGGTGGTGGGGGAGTGATGATGGTGGGTGGGTGGTGATGGTGGGTGGTGATGGTGGGTGGTGATGGTGGGTGGGTGGTGATGGTGGGTGGGTGGTGATGGTGGGTGGGTGGTGATGGGGGGGTGATGGTGGGGGGTGGGGGGTGGTGATGGTGGGGGGGGGTGGTGGTGGGGGGGGTGGTGATGGTGGGTGGGTGGTGGTGGTGGTGGGTGGGTGGTGATGGTGGGTGGGTGGCGATGGTGGGTGGGTGGGGGCTTCACTCTCCAGCCCTCCGCGCCACCTGCAGCCCCAGCAGCAGCACGCAGCACAGCACGGCCGCTTCGGCGGAGGTCGTGGACCTGGCGGTGCCCCCGTTGGGCTCCGAGCTCCGGGCGCCCCCCAGCGAGTTGGAGCCCGCGGCGCCGGCTCCGGCAACGGCGGCGGCGGCAGCGGGGAGCTGGGACACCTCGTGCAGGAAGGCGGCGAACAGCTTGATGCCGTTGATGTAGTTCGCCCTGCGTTGTGTTGGGGCGGGGGGGGGCACAGCGGCGCTCGGCTGTTAAAGCGTCACGATTTGGGTTTTTTGTGGGTCGGTGTGGGGGCACGGGGGGTGGGGTGGATGGGAGGGGGTGGGTGGGTAGACGAGGGGGGTGGGGGGGTAGACGGGGGGAGTGGGGTGGGGTACACGGGGGGGAGTGGGGGGTAGACGGGGGGGAGTGGGGGGGATACACGGGGGGATGTGGGGGGGGAGTCGGGTGGGGTAGACTGAGGGGGAGTTGGGGGGAGTAGACGGGGGGTAGTGGGGTGGGGTAGAGGGGTGGGAGTGGGTGGGAGTGGGGGTAGACGGGGGGGGGGTACACGATGGGGAGTGGGGAGGATAGATCGGTGGGGGGGGGTCAATGGAAGGGGTGGCGGGATAGGTGGGGACAAATGCAAATTTCTCTTTAGACTTCAAGAATATATTAAAATATCCTCCACATGATCACAGCTAAGCTTAAGCACTGGGGCCCTCTGCTGGCTGGTGACCGCAGTCCTATGACTCGTGGGAATGGCTCTGAGCTCATTGCCGTGCAACGACTTAACACAGTGAATGGGGCAAATCAATGGGATGAGCTTGGAGAGACACCCAATCTGGAGGGAGTGGCATCACACGAATCCTTGCAAAACACGATCCCGCAGTGAGCTGTGATATCCGCAGAAGAGGCTTTCTCCCGGAATCATCGCACCCATGGGTTACCGTGTGGGTTAGACGAGTATGAGCCTATACGGGTCTCTATGTGAGACTATGGGTCTCCATGTGAGTCTGTGGGTCTTTGTGCGAGTCTATGGGGTTCTCTATGTGAGCTTTAGAGAATCGAGCTAACCTCACACCATGGGTCTCTGTGTTAGTCTATGGGTGTCTATGCGATCCTGTGGGTCTGTGTGAGATTCTATATGGGTGTCTATGTCAGTCTGCGTAGGTCTTTGTGCGAGTCTACGGGGTCTCTATGTGAGTCTTAATGAATCTAGCTAGCCTCGCACCATGGGTCTCTGTGTTAGTCTATGGATCTCTATGCATGGGGCAAATCTTCACTGGTTATCACCATTGAAACCACGAACGGCCAAATCGATCAATTTGACATTGTGCGAATGGAGTAATCAAATGTTATTGAAATATAATCAGCCTCTCTCCCTGTCTCTTGAGTTCTCTACCCATGGACAGGCTCCATGGTTGAAGCTCCTTCCATCCCAGCTCAGCCCAGTCCCTCACCATCACCTCGCTGCGACACGCACCGCACTTGAGCCTTTGTGAGCCACGGGGAGTGAAGAAATGGGCAAGCTGGCTTCCCCTTGACTCCCTCAATGGCGTTGTTTGTAGGTGACACCACCACCAGATGCAGGTTAACGTCATAGCCGGGACGTGATGCATAATTGACTCCCGAAGCATGTGATGTTATGGCACCAAGGGACAACCGATGCAGTCTTTTCATCCTCTCTGGTTCTTTCAGTAAAGTCACGTGGATAGAAAACATAATAAAAGAACACGACACTTCGGTCGCAACACAAGTGTCCGTCATCAGGTGACGCTTGTTTTGCGACCGAAACGTCGTGTTCTTTTGTTCTTTTTTCTATCTACGTGACTTTGCCGAAAGAACCAAATTGTATGGATTTCTTCAGCCACGAAAGCTTCAAATCAAGATTCAGTCTTTTCATATTTCACTTAAATTAATCGAGCTGAATTTGTTGCGGTTTCAGGCAATATGATCTGCAATTGCTCATGGAAGTTATAATGCTTTACGCAGCAATAAAGATAGAGAAATACAGCCGTATGCATTTGCTCGTAGTTTATTTTCTAATGGCTTTAATGTCCACAGCACATACAAATTAACATGACTCGACTCGATCCATGGCTTGCTTCAGCGAGTCCCAACCAAACAGCACCGTCACGGCATATACGGTATGACGCACATCATCATCATCATCATCGTCACGATCCATGGGCAGATAGCCTGTAGGTCCATAATAGAAGTTTTGGGGTTATATAAATGTGTCGTTAAAACCCGCCACCACCCGACACAGCCAACTAGTAAGGGTTGTCACGTAAACAGAACGTGGCCAATTCGTCACTAGTACAGCACACCGGTGTGTTGGAGAGCCAAGCCACAACATTTACAAACTGATTCCGACGTTTCGCCAGTAATTACAACTAACCACACATTTAAATTTTTACGCGATCTAACCCAAAAACCTCTATCATGGATGGTCGCGAAAGCCTCCTACGTGTTAAACTGGCGTGTAGGTGTCTACCGTACAATTTGTTTCCACTTTCCTCTCTCTTGTGCCAATATGCTCAAGTAGTGGGCACATATTTCTCGCACCAATCTCTCATGTCGTCGCAAAAGCCATTCCCTCTCTGCATGACGTACAGGCGGAGAAAATGATTCGATTGCACAGAAGCACGCGCCCTCTTGAGATCAAATGCAAGCCTCATTTCGCTCAAAGAATTACCACTGCCGCCTGCTGACTCACACGAGCGCTGCTCACAAACCTGTCAACCCCTTATCAGCGCCCTCCTTATTACAGACCAATTCAAACCTTGTTGGGTCACCCCGTGCCCCTTATAATCTCAACGTTCATCCTCAAAAGTCCCATCGCAAGCGAGAAACGAACAAATAGGCAAAAAAAGTTTTGCCCATATTGAAACGGCTGTACGCCATATGGACCTGACAACTCAATGTCCCTGTACAAGAATACGGAGTAAACCGTATGGGTTGACAGGAATATACCCAGCGTGCGAACGGCAGTGTGCTTGGTGGGAACCCGCGTTGCTGCACGAGACAGATCTTTTAATCGCAACCTTCTATGAGATTCCCAACCTCTATGCATCTGAATTTTCTATTTTAAATAGTGCAATAGATTATATTATCTCGAAGGGAGTGGTGGTAAAGTGAATCGCGCACTGAACTACAAGCCCGATGACCCAAATTACATTCCCGGCCATGGCTAATATCAGCGGTGAGTAGTATCTGAACAAGTGCTGGGCTTTCCTCACTTCACTAACCCACATTGACCGGTGTTAGGGGTCAAGTAGAGTCAAACAACACCTATGGCCCCCCAGGATGTAGTAGAGAGGCCCTCATCCAGCAGTGGATTGACACAGGAGGCTGTACTCTCGCACGTTTCTCATTTGAAGGTAATCCAAGCTTTGGTAGGTTCATCGCAGCACACGCAGCGTGCAATTAGTTGTGTAATTGTACAGAATTTCGTCGAAATGAATGGCATGGTTGTGAACTAAAAACGGGGGGCACTCGTTTTCTCACCGACGGCCCATCACTTTACCGACGTCAGCAATAAAGTCTTCACACCATGGTCATAACGTAACGGGCCGAAATCACGTTGGCAATAAAACATAGTCATCTCTCGATTGTCCGTGGGCATGCTACCCGGGTTTCTGATTAACCGCGCTTATTAAAAAAACTAATAAAATGTATTCATGCAGGTGCCGGTGCAATCATGAGCTGCTCATAACTCGATGAGGGTCAGTGGCTCGGGGCCCACGTGACCTCAGACCAGGGCCGGATCGTCGCATTGCTGGGGCTCTAAACCACCGCAAGCTTAAGAGAATCTCATCAAGGAATGGCTCTAAATTTTTTTCATATTGGAATAAATATAACTCCTTTATTTTTCAACCAATTATATAAAACTTGAAACTTTGAATTATTTTTAGTTTTTGGTGTTTTCCGTATTTGGAGGCCCCACGTAACATGAGGCCCTAAGCCGTGGCTTACTTAGCTAAGGCCTAAACCCGGCCCTGCCTCAGGAATTCCGCGAGGAAACATAAGTGTGATTTTAACAATTCAAGAACAGTGCTCTCTGCAACACCGTGCAAAATAACATCCTCGTCCTAAGTCTTCGCTCCCATTCCACGTGGGGTATTGATGCACACGCATAAAAAGCCGAATACACTTTTATTTATTTTTTATCTTGTATCCTTTTGTTTTATCTGGGTCAACCGACTCGACCATTACCCAGGATAATCGAGAGCTGACTTAATTGGTAGTATTTATTTTAATAAAAATGTGCCAATATATTTTGGAATTAACGCCAAAGCTACTTTACCGCCCACGTACGGTGTGAAAGAAGTTTAACATACATACATACTGATCATTCTTACCAAAATCAAGTGGTTTCATTTCCAGCTTCCACACGGCATTTGGAAGCGTTACCGAATTGTTCTTGTCAAATAGATACGACAGCAAAAATCACCTGCTAAAAATTGCAAATTATCCTCCCTATCCTTGAGAACGCTCGTGTGATCTCGTCTTTAGATTTCGTAGTTAATTGCCCTGTGCAATTACTGAGTGGGCGGCACATCCGAATTCCCAACATCCTTTGCAGCTGGCTCCCGCGGAAGCTGTTCCACCTCATGCAGGAAAGCGGCAAACACTTTGATCCCATTGATGAAGTTTATCCTGCATTGAGACAAACAACAAAGCGGTGCACTACATCAAGCTGGCTAGCCATGCATGCCGCGAGCACTCACTCAATCACTCTGCCCAGTCAGTCACTTGGCTTAAAGGCGTCCTGATTTGGTCGGAACAGTCCCCTGGTGGTTTCAGAAAAAGTTGTCCGAGTGTATCCTGTAAACATTTGCGAAAAGTGGAATACAGGGAGTCCTCTACTGACGCATGAGGTAGGTTCCAGAGTTTAACACGTAGGCTTTCGCGACCAATATTATTCATAATAAATGTTTTTGGGTTAGATCGCATTATTTATTAATGTGTCGTAACCCTCCACCACCCGACACGGCCAATCAGGGCAATTCGCCCGATGATGCTGGATGCAATAACCAGCGAAACGTCATACTCAAAAATTGTAAATGTTGTGGTTTCACTCTTCAACACACCGGTGGGCTAAAGTAGTGAACTATTTGTCTTTTGTCAACGTGCTGATTGGCCATGTCGGGTGGTGGAGGGTTACAACACATTTATAAATAACGCGATCTAACCAAAAAACGTTTATTATGAATAAGTTCCAGAGGTCTGTTCGTAAGTCGATTTGTTCGCAAGTCCAACTTTACTCCTGTCTATTTAAAACGTGTTGTACGGCGTGTACACTAAACACGGGGAATGGCTTTAAAAGTTGTATAATCTCCTTTAGATGTAGATGCTCCTGGTTCTTCGGGTTCTGCATATGTAGATGCCACTGGTTCTTCAGGTGCTACATATGTAGATGCCACCACCGCCATCTACTGTGCGGCGGTTGAACTTACGACTCTCGATTCGAACAGGCAACTGAACACATGGACGGGTTTGTTCGTATCTCTGAAAATTCGTAAGTCGAATGTTCGTAAGTAGAGGAGTCCCTGTATTTTTCCGACGGCCTTATGCCCAACTCATAATATGGGCAAAGGAGGGTGGAGCTACCTGAGAAATGGGAGGGACTATCTGAGTCAGAATCAGAATATGTATTTATCCTGGAGAAATCCGATAAGCTATGTCCAGTAGGGGCAGGTAGGAAGTTTACAACAGCAAACAATGACAGGAGTGCAACGAACAGGGATGGTCACCAAATCACTCCAAAATAAATACGGAAAATAGATGAAGTATATAAGTTCAAATTGCATAAGTATACCAATCCCCAAGGCTGGGCAAGGCAGAAAAACAACAGCAAGAGCAGTCCCAGACCACACCAAGGCAACACGCAGTCCCTCCATAAAATTGCACATAAAAATTAACTATGAATCCATGGGTAAGGATGAAAGTTACAAATCACATTTGCAAACGCAGTTGTATCCAACACTAGTCTTCTAGTTCAACATATATATATACATATTTTAAAGTAAGATTTAGGACATTAAGGGTGCAAACAACGTTGTTCCAAAAACGTTGGTGCTTCAACGGAAAAGTCTCTGTCACCTTTGACTATGAGTGGTGGGCGGAGATACCTGAACAGTAGGCGGGGTAGCTCCTCCCACTTCCTGAACAGTGGGCGGTGTCGCTTCTCCCACTAAGTAGTAGGCGGGGTTGGTAGAAGAGTGGGCAGGGCCTATGAGCAGTGGCAGGGGCCAATATCAGAGAGGCCGTTCACTGTGTGGGCGGGGCTAGTGGCCGAGCGGGCGTGGCTACGTATAAGCAGGCGGGGCTGAAAGAGGGAGTGGGTGCTAGCTAGGTCACCACGTGTCCCGATTGAACCTCCCAGAAATCTGGTCCCTTTAAACTTGAGCCGGGCGGTCCGAAAGCGAGTCAGTAAATCGACGGCGTCGCGCCGCACGCTGCTCACCTGTCGACCTTCTCGTTCTGCGAGTGCGGGGCGTCGTCTGCGCCGCCAATGGGCAGCAGCACGACTCCCTTGCCGACCACCCTCTCCAGGTCTGCCACGATCGGGATGGTGGCGCCCTCGCGGATAAGGTCGGGTTCACGCCCGTACACTTGCGTTCCGGAACAGCAAATAAAAAAAATATTCAACACAATTTTTTTTATTAATCAACAAGGAGTCTTGTGCACTAAACCGCACAAGCAAGTTCTCACTGAAGTGGCCGTTCGATTTCTATCGGTCGTCCGTTATCGTTTTGAGATGTAGTCAAAATGTGGGCAGTGACCACTCGTACTGTATTACTTCTCATGGACGAGTCACAAGAATGTGCCTGATCTCGCCAGATCTTGGAAGCTAAGTTCAGCATGATTGAGTTTGGACGGTGCTTGGATGGGCAATGACTACGCGTAAAACAGGTGCTGTAGACTGTTGCACAGAGAAATTGTCAGAAAAGGGCAGTGCAGTGCAGTCCAAATTGTAATGTACAGGAAAACCTTGGATTGCGAGCATAATTCGTTCCGGAAACTTGTTTGTAATCCAAAGCACTCGTATATCAAAGCACTCGTATATCAAAGCACTCGTATATCAGTTGTGATCACGTGACGCTCGGCAGACAAAGCGTATACACGTACTACTCGTATTGCAAGACCTCGCTCGTTTATCAAATTAATATTTATTTAACATTTTTGCTCGTCTTGCAAAACACTCGCAGACCAAGTTACTCGCAATCCAAGGTTTTACTGTATTATGTCCCAACGCCTATGCCTCCTGCCTTCACCCACCCACACTTACCGGCGCGGTGATGTACGGTCAACTAACACCCACGAACCGGACAGCGTGAATGCCGCGGTGGCGAGATGCTAACTCCCTTGCCTTGTATACAGGAGGTCGTGGGTTCGACCCCAATCCTGACACCTGTATTTTTGGAGTTTGCATGTTTTTCCCCGTGGTCGTGTGGAATTTTATCTGGGACCTCCTCCGGTCTTTCCCTCCACATTTATAATCGACATCCATTTAGAGTATTTACCTGCTATACATTTCCACGTGATAAGCCACTTTGTTGAGCTATCATTTGTGGCCAGGTCGCTTCTGAAAAAGAGTTATCTAGCTCAGTGGGCCTTACCATGTAAAATAAGAAAATATTTTATGTTAATTTTTATTATTTTATTATTTCCCTTCTACGTGACGTTACCGAAAGAACCAAGAAGATGAATCCCTGCAGTCACGAAAGCTTTAAATCGAAATTAAAAATAGTTTATAGTGGGGGAGGTCCTCACCCAGCAGTGGACTGACAAAAGGGCGGCAGTTTGTACTGTGGCAGCCGGTACCGCCAACTCTGTGGCACCCACCTGCTTGAAAGGCCCTGCGGCCAGCCGTGTAGAGTGGGTCGGTGACGTTGGCCACCCAGGGCTTGGCCTTAACCTCGGTCCACACCCGCAGCTTGTTGGGGCTTTTGCGGCGGGCGAAAACGGCCTCCAGATGGCGCCGCACCTGTCCAGAGATGCGGAAAAGCAGCGGGGAGCGCAAGGGTGAGCAGAGTTTCCAGAACCTCCATTCCTCGTGACACGCCACCAGTGACAGACTGGGACAAAATAAATCGGCCCAGGCATTTGTAAACACACGTGGCGCCAAATTGCCGTACAGGTCTCATTGGCCCATTTGGGCTGGGTTCGAAAACCACAAATGGGCCCCGTGGGGAAGAATCTTTGGAGCTGCCGAATATATGGGGGCTTAATGCTGACTGAGAGCGTAAATAAACAATGAAGTGTACACATTAGAGGTAATAAATTATAATACAATAAAATGTTACTCTGATCACATTTTCCATTGACACACACACAGGCCGGCCCATCAGCCCTCGGAATGGACCGGCCCACCGGGCATTTGCCCAGATTGCTGCCCTATGGCCCAGTCCGTGCCTGCTCACCACAGTGCCGTCATTGCTAAGTTTACCACTTCAACAACAATATTTGGTAGGCTTCACCACGCCGGTGGGCGTTGGTTGAAATTTTGTCCCGGTTCAACCTAGCTTTCACCTCGTTCTCAACCCACAATGCTTACGAGCAGCAAGCGACGCCAACGACGGAAGGAGCGAGGAGGAGGAGCCTGTTCACTTTGTGTGAGCAGGGATAGTAGCGGAGTGAGGCCGTGTATATTTAAAGTGGACAGGGCTGATATATTTAATTTTTATTTTACCAGGTTAAAGTCCATTGAGCTATTTAGCTCTTTTTCAGATGCGACCTGGCCACAAATGATACCCAACGAAGTAGCTCATCATGTGGAAAAATATAGCATCCAAATACTCTAAATGCACGTTTGTAAATGTGGACGGAAAAACCGGAGGACCCGGAGAAAAATCCACGTGACCATGGGGAGAGAGAGACGTGCAAACTCCAAATAAGTCACGTAGGTAAAAAATGAAATAAAAACTAATAAAAATAAAATAATAAAATCACGACGTTTCGGAGGCAACACAAGTCTCCGTCATCAGGTAGGACCGTCACAGCCAGATCTGCTGTATCAAGTGAAACGTTGTAGCTCGAGGATAAAAAATTAACCCGTACAAACAAAGTTTTTCACTATAAATCCTTTATATGCGTGGCATCGGGGCGGCTAGAGTCCTCTCGTCCTCTGGCTTGAGATGGCTGCCCCCTATGGGTCAGATGATTTTCTGGCAGCATTAAACAATTGGTAATTAAATATTTAAAAAAATTCCCTAAACAGTGTAAAATTTAGGAAATTTTTTTTCACGAAAATAAATTGTAACAATAGAGCATTTACTACGTGTGCAAATTCTGTGGGTAACAAAAAAAATGATATGCTATTGTACAAAGAATACCGAGGCAGTAATTAAGTATAACCCGTAAAAACAAAGTTTTTCACTATAAATCCTTTATATACGTGGCGGCTAGAGTCCTCTCGTCCTCTGGCTTGAGATGGCTGCCACCTATGGGTCAGATGATTGCATTGCACCATTAAGCAATTGGTAATTAAATATAATATTTTTGTCCTAAAAAGTGTAAAATTTTGGAAATATTTTTTCACGAACATTAATTGTCACGCACAACGAGTCTGTGTGCAAAATGTCAGCTCGATTGGATCACGGGAAGTGGGTTAAAAAACGACCGAAAGATTTGCACGGTCCTAAGCAAGCAAGCGAACTTAATATAAAGGATTTAAAAAGAGACGGCGCAAGGCTGTCCCACCGCTCCCCCCCCCATCCCCGCAGCCACAACGCCGATGACTCGCCTGGTCCTCCACGACGTCTGGGTCCATGTTGGGCACGATGCGGATGGAGAACTTGCCGAGCACGCGGCGGGGAATGACGGTCTTCAGGCCCGGGTCGGCGAATGCCCCCTCGATCCCGTGCAGCGAGAGAGCCGGGTAGCGCCAGCGGTGCATCAGGATTTTGTCCTGCCCGATGAAATTTAATGGAGGATCAGCAGGTTTATTTATTTATTTAGCGAACACATCTTTTTTTTTTGCACGCGACTGTCATACGGTTAGAGCACCAGATATGCAATAAAATGATGAAATGTCTGTACATGTTTGTCGGTGTTTTATATTGTGAGTGGACGTTAGCCCCCGTAGCCACAGAGCCATGTGACAGCCTCCTCTTGCGGCACGTGCAGGGCAACAACATAAGCAGTGGTAGCTCGTTATTGGCAGGCCCGATGAGTGAACCAGTAGAAAGGAAAAATTATTTTTATATATTTCGATTTAAAACTTTCTCGACTGCAGGGATTCATCTTCTTGGTTCTTTCGGTAAAGTCACGTAGAAGGGAAATAATAAAATAATAAAAATGTAACATAATAAAATAATTCTCACGACGTTTCGGCCACAACGCAAGCAGCCGTCCTCAGGTGAAGAACAGGTCTGTCGGGAAGACAGCGTCTTCCCTTCTACGTGACTTTACCGAAAGAACCAAGAAGATCTTTTTATATAGTTAACTGCTAACTATAAAGATCACATAATACTAACATGCTCCCCCTCCCTTCTCCTACTCCCACTTCCCTCTTACCCTCCCACCTCCCTCCCACCCCTGCAGCTTCGGTCCCAGACAAATACATTTACCTCCAGGTCGTTGCTGGGAGGAAGAGAATTGGCAGCTACCCGACCGACGATCATCAGACTGATAATTATTCAAGCAATCGGATAACAGTAAAATAATGGGATGGCATCAACGTTGGCGAGGCCTTCATCCAAGTAGTGGGATAGACCAAAGATGAAGTAGATTATGATGACGATGACGACGACAATAATCGGCACGGTAAGATAATTAGGGCGTCGGGTCCCGGCGGGCCTTGCCTTGGTGGGGTAGAGCAAGGCCGGTGCCTCAATCTCCTTGCGAAATTCCTCGGGGTCAAAGTGGATGTTCTTGTAGATCTCCTCCTCTTCCTTCGTGAGCGGCGCCACCGAGTCATAGAGCCCCGGCACCGCAATGTTCCCGGCGCTGCTCTCGAGGCTGCCTGCAGCCGGAAGATCAATCAGAAGGGAGGAGAACCCTGACAAAACCTGTCGATCAATGAGTGGCTGGGTGGGTGACTGGGTCAGTGGCAGTGGCATAGAGTGGTTAGCATGGGCCCTCTGGTGCGTGAGCCCCCCCCCCGCCCCCGCACCCCCCCCCCCGGTGCAGTTGCACTGCCTGCACACTTGATAGCTACATCACTGGTCAGTGGGTGAGTGAGTGGTTAGGTCAGTGAGTTTGTGTGCGTGGCCTTCACAGGTGCTCGCGAACAGCACTTGCCCCATAATAAAGGTTTTTGGGTTAGATCGCGTTATTTATAAATGTGTCGTAACCTTCCACCACCCGACATGGCCAATCAGAAAAAAAAGTGTCACGTTGACAAAAGACAAATAGTTCACTGTTTTAGCCCATCCGTTTTGTTGAAGAGTGAATCCACAACATTTACATTTTTTGAGAACGACGTTTCGCTGGTAATTACATCCAGCATCATCGGGCAATTGGTCGCGGAAGCCTACGTGTTAAGTACTTGCCCCAACTGTCTGTTAAGGCTATATGGGGGATATTTGTCTTTGAGTAGTGAGTGATTGAAGGATGGCTGGTTAAGTGAGTGGGAGTATGAGTGAGAGTGATGGTTTGAATCTGAGTGAGTGACTGGGTGTTGTGGGTGGGTAAATAGGTGTGTGAGTGATTACATGAGTGGTTAGGTGAGAGTGAGTGGATAGGTGAGTGAGAATGTGAGTGAGTGAGGGCAAGAATGAGAGTTGTAATTATTGAGTGAATGTGGGTGTCGATTGAAAGCTTTCGTGACTGCAGGGATTCATCTTCTTGGTTCTTTCGGTAAAGTCACGTAGAAGGGAAACAATAAAATAATAATAAAAAACATTTTTAGCTTATTTTATTATTTCCCTTCTACGTGACTTTACCGAAAGAACCAAGAAGATGAATGTGGGTGGGTTGACGTATGAGTGAGTTGTGAATGATTGAGTGAGTGGTTGCATGCGTGAGTGGCTTTGATGAGTGAGAGTGTGACTGAGTGAGATCAGGAGTGAGGCCTTTTGAGCTGTTGAGCGAGTTGCGGGCGGGTTTGATTCGCGAGCGGTTTGCGAGTGAATGATTGCACGATCGAGTGGTGGGATGAGTGATTGCGCTGGGGGTGGCGGGGCGGGGGAGGCGGCTACTCATTAAAGCGATGAGATCCCCCAGGGCCTCGTGGACAGAGCCTCCGTACGTCCCCGAGTGCAAGTCCTTGTTCGTCCCCGTCACCTGTGCGAGGGCCGCAGTGAAGAAACCACGAGGAGGTGTGCCGTGAGAAAAGGGAGCCGTGAGAAGGAGGAGGCTGACTTCTCACGGGCGACTGAAGCCCGACGTTTCGACGCCTCGACCTCCGACAGGACCATTGGAACCTCATTTGCCAGTAAAAATATGATAATTGGTTTTTTACCCTTCTATCTGGCAACAAAACTGACACCTTTTTTTACAAGGAGTCATGTTTACATAGACCACAATACCTGCAGTCATAATGCAAACAAAATACATAACTCTGATAATGTAATGGTAGGTTTTTACCCTTTTAACTGGTACAAAACTGACACCTTTATTCAAGGCATCATGTTTGCAATGACCACAACACAAGTAGTCAATAAAACAAAAAAAGAAAAAAACAATGATAATGTATGCACTGTCCTTGAAGTTGATTGGTCCACACCCAAGACAGCTTTCCTTAGAGAATATTCTCACATGGGTTGGACCAGATGACGCCAAAAGGCGCACAACTCAAAGACAATGCACCATCAGAGTATGAGAGCTCGGGGCAAGCATCTACACTATGGGAACCTCATTTGCCAGTAAAAATATGATGATTGGTTTTTACCCTTCTATCTGGCAACAAAACTGACACCTTTTTTACGAGGAGTCATGTTTGCATAGACCACATTACCTGCAGTCATAATGCAAACAAAAAATATAACTCTGATAATGTATGCACTGTCCTTAAAGTTGATTGGTCAACACCCGAGACAGCTTTCCTTAGAGCCTAGTCTCACATGGTGTTGGACCAGATGACGCCAAAAGGCGCATCCGACAGGACGTCTGCGAAAAATAGCTTTGTAGCTCGTTGGATTTCTCCCAGGATAAACGAAGATTCTGATTGCGTGCTAATGTTGTTATACGCAATCAGACACAGGAGGAGCACATCTATGCGCACAGCCTGAAGTAATGTATGCAACGTCCTTACTGAGAACCCTTATATAATATCGCTATGTGGTCAATCTAATGGGAGATATGGGCCTCCTCATGCCGTACGGGCCATTTAACTTTACTTCAGTACGCTGGTTAGTGCGGCTTGGTGAAGACAGGGTACATCGACAAGGAAGGTGAACAAACTAAACACAACAATAACTGCTTTTTGTGTTTTTGATTTGAAGCTTTCGTGACTGCAGGGATTCATATTCTTGGTTCTTTCGGTAAAGTCACGTAGAAGGGAAATAATAAAATAATAAAAATATAAAAAATCTAATTCTCACGACGTTTCGACAGCAACACAAGCAATCATCATCAGGTGTGAAATCCACAGCAATAAAATTTTCTCCACAGCAAGAACATTTTCTTGCAAGAAAATTTTCTTGTTGTGGATTTCACACCTGCGGTTTTGTTTGGGGACATTCTTTCCTGCCACCCCTCCACCCCTATCCCTCTGCTCCCCCCCCCTCCCAAATATATGCCAAGTTCCCGAACGTCGCCCCTACGTTAGTAGGGCAGTGAGCCCAATCGCTCATCCATTTTTTTATTGTTATCTTTTATTTTTATTATTTTTTATTTTCACCTACGTGACTTTACCGAAAGAACCAAAGAGTATGGATCCTTGCAGTCACGAAAACTTCAAATCTAGAATACCTTTCCCCTATCCCGTGGGCACGTGTCCTCGGGGGCTAATCGTCCGCGCAACATCTGCACCCCTTCCCCCCGTCGCTCGTGCTTTGTACCGGGCTCTTATAAACAACAAAATTTAAAATATATACACACAGGTACACAACATGCCGAGTGTCAGGCTGGCCACGTGACCGTTCGCCCGGGCGCTCTCACCTCCGCGAAGAAGTAGCAGTTCCCGCGGAGGCCGTAGGAGAGTGCGGGCACCCCGACGCTCAGCCACTCGCTGTCGGACACGCACATGTGCTCCACGTCGCGCAGGAAGGTGTGACGGCGCCGCGCCAGCAGCTCCGCCAGCCCTGTGGAGCCCACCTCCTCCAGGCTCTCAAACACCAGGCGCAGGTTCACGGGCAGCGGCTGGTCGTGGTGGTCGTGGTGGTCGTGGTCGTGGTAGTGGTGGTAGTCGTGGTCGTGGTGGTCGTGGTCGTGGTGGTCGTGGTGGTGGTGGTCGTGGTCGTGGTGGTGGTGGTGGTCGTGGTCGTGGTGGTCGTGGTCGTGGTGGTCGTGGTGGTCGTGGTCGTGGTGGTCGTGGTGGTCGTGGTGGTGGTGGTGGTGGTCGTGGTGGTCGTGGTGGTCGTGGTCGTGGTGGTCGTGGTGGTCGTGGTGGTGGTGGTGGTGGTGGTGGTGGTCGTGGTGGTCGTGGTGGTCGTGGTGGTGGTGGTGGTGGTGGTGGTGGTCGTGGTGGTCGTAGTGGTCGTGGTCGTGGTGGTGGTGGTCGTGGTCGTGGTGGTGGTGGTGGTGGTGGTCGTGGTCGTGGTGGTCGTGGTGGTCGTGGTGGTGGTGGTCAGGAGGAGGAGAAGCAACAAGAAAGGGAGCGGGGAGGCACAGGAGCACGATGGCGCGAGCTCGGGTGAGACTGCGAGTGTTTTTGAAAACCATTGTTTATCTTCTTGATTCTTTCGGTAAAGTCACGTAGAATGGAAATAATAAAATAACACAATAAAATAATTCTCACGACGTTTCGGCCACAACGCAAGTATCCGTCCTCAGTTGGAGAACAGGTCTGTCGAGGAGACAGAGTCTGAATAACTCTGTCTCCTGAATGACTCTGTCTCCTCGACAGACCTCGACAGACCTGTTCTCCACCTGAGGACGGCTACTTGCGTTGTGGCCGAAACGTCGTGAGAATTATTTTATTATGTTTTATTTTTATTATTTTATTATTTCCATTCTACGTGACTTTACCGAAAGAACCAAGAAGATGAATCCCTGCAGTCACGAAAGCTTTAAATCGAAATTTAACCATTGTTTATTTTACCGGGAGCAGTAGAGACAAACTGAGCTGTGTAGCTCTTTTGTTCAGGAGCGACCTGCAGGCCCCACGGTGGGTTATCGCGTGTACATTTATAGCAGCCAAATACTCTGAAACGCACCTGCGATTATCACGGTCGGCTGCGTACGGTGCGAAAGAAGTTCAACGTACATCCGTACAATTCTAAGTATGTAGGGAAAAACCGGAAGACCCGGAGAAAAATCTACGCAACCACGGGGAAAACATGCAAACTCCCAAATGTACAGCAGGTGTCAGGGTCGGGATCGAACCCACGGCCTCCTGCACACCAGGCGAGGTAGTCAACATCTCACCACCGCGACGCTGTATGGTGCGGTGACACCAGCCGAGCGGTGGCACATTCGCCGCTCGTTGCGGAGGGTTCGCAGTGTCAGCCCGGCGGCCGCCTCCGATGTGATTGCCGCGATGGGTGTACTGAGCGTAAAGGTAACGTGTCGTCTGCTTCACAGTGAAAAGTTATAAAGATCTCAGTGACGTCATTCGGAGAATATTAAGTCCGTGTGTGTGCGTGCTGGCATCACGGTCCAAATCTTCCAACGCACACCAGCACTCGGTCACGTGGCTGTCTGATGATGATGATGATGACGAGTCTTCTTGGTTCTTTCGGTAAAGTCACGTAGAAGGGAAATAATCAAATAATAAAATAAAACATAATAAAATTCTCACGAGGTTTCGGCCACAACGCAAGCAGCCGTCCTCAGGTGAAGCACAGGGCTGTCGAAAAGACAGCGTCCGAATGATGACGAGGTTGTGTGTGCATCTGCGTGTACGTATGTTTGCGCATATACGGTCGGTGCTGCTCTACGCCATTGACTCCGGTGATCCAGGTTCGAACCCTGGCCAAGTCCCTCAGCTTGCATCCCGTGTTGCAGCTTTAGGGCCGTTTAGAACTCGTGATGGGGAGACATCAGCATGGCCAATGGGAGCCATCTCACCTGCCCGATGCTACGGAACGCCTCGATGCTGTTGAGCCAAGCGAGGACCGGCGTCTTGTTGTCAGACACCCCACGTCCATAGAGTTTACCTGCGAAAAGGCGGCACGGCGCACCTTAGCTGCAGACCAAATACAGTGCAGTAACCCGGTTTACATCGGGGATGCCTTCCTGAAACGATGTAAATTGAAGCAATTTTACAGGGTAGGTGGTGGAGTTGGAACAGTTTTGAACAGTTTCTTTAGAATTGCCCTGTGAGCTAAGTGTTCGTGAATCGGGTTTCATCAACAAAACAGAAAAACTGTCAAATTAAAAACACAACTTTTGCAACAGGTCGCATAAAAAATATAAATACAATAAATACAGCAATGAAAACAGTCAACAAATAAAAGTAAAATATATTACTTAATTATAAATTAAATATTTAACTAAACTTAACATTAAGATTCGAGAAACACATTGCAAAATAGTGCATCCAGAGTGAGGAATGAGATTCCATAAAAATATTGCAATACGAGTAACAGAAACGCCTTTGGTCAAATCATTTTCCCGTGTGAGAGGCCACGGATAACGAGAAGGGACCGGACCATGCTGTCAGGCGACGCGAGTGTGCGGGTTGTGGCGACGCAGATCGGGTGGTGGTGTCAGTAATGAAGTTACGACGGATCCACTTAAGTCACCGGGTCCGCAGCGCCGGCACGCCGACTCACTGTGCCGCTACTCCACCCTGATCGTGAAATAAAATAGAAAATCGGTGCCGTCTCATCACCGCCGCCACCATCATCCTCAATCTAATCTTAGATGAGGGCTTCTCTGAGCCATCACTCTTTCTCACATTCCTGCAATGCAATAGCGAGGAGCTGCACGCGAGCCTGATTTCATCGCTCCGTCTCCACGGTGGGTCATTTCTGTTCCCTCTCCTTTGGCTGCCATTCTGTCGTTAGTCTCGACCAGTGTCCTTCAACCCTTCCCGGCTCCGTGTGCTGTCCCTTCTTCAACCCTGCGTATCTTCTTGGTTCTTTCGGTAAAGTCACGTAGAATGGAAATAATAAAATAATAATAAATAAAACATACTTAGATTATTGTATTATTTTATTGACTTTACCGAAAGAACCAAGAAGATGAATCCCTGCAGTCACGAAAGCTTTACATCGAAACCCTGCGTATGTTCTCTCATCCACCTGCTCCTCTTTAACTCTCTCTCTCTCGATGTGAATCGTCCCCAAGTGGGATCACACGTACAGCGATCCCTCGTCGACAGCACTTGGGGTTATGTTTCCCGTAAAAGGCCGCGGCTGTCCAGAAATTGCTGCACCGGCATCTGGCGTTGTAGCCTGGCAGGACCCCTGCTGAAAAATAATAAGAGTCTTGAGACTCAGCGAGGCTTTGCCGGGTGTAAAATTAAAAAAAAGTCAACTTTTCTGATGAATACGTCACGGCGGGTAGTTTACCGATTGATGTCTTTTTGCCATCTTCGGGGTCAATACCAAATGTCTGATTCCGCGCGAGGACTCTGGTGACCCCCCCTCCCGCCCCCCCAACCGCGTCGTCCAATAGGAATCAGCGGCACCAAGTCTGGCACGTGTGTGCCGGTGCATGTCCACCACATGCTCCTCCGCTCCGCTGGTAAAGCGAGACGTCCCCCCCCGCCACCCCCACGCCTCAACGCAGTTTGCACTTCGTGGTAATGTATTTATAACCGCCCTCAATAAATATAGAGCGAGCAGACGTGACGAAGGGCCAGGCTGAGGGTTTGGCAAGGTTCTGGCTGCCCACGCCCCACGGTGCCCACATTCCTCTCTTCGAGCTCGGGGCCAACCCGGACCGCACGTGGACTGGTGCCAAACTGCTGAGTGCAGCTTCCTTGTAAGGGGGGGGTGGGGGGGGGTGGGATTCGTTCGCGTGTTCGCCCCCCACCACCACCTCCGTAGGTGGGCAAAAGGTGCGGCAATGCCATCGCTCGCTCGCTCGCTCCACCCACTGGGGGGTAAAAGAACAAAAGCTTCGTAGCTCATCGGAATTCCTGCAGTACAAATCAATATTCTGATGTGGCGTTGCGCAGTACAACGCTCCATTTGCACGTGTGTTCCATTTTACATTTTGTTTGCACCGGACGTAGCCACCCGTACAAATCTGTAGGTGCGGGGAAGGACAACAAACTTGACACGCAAAAAGCAGTTATTTGTGTGTTTAGTTTGTTGTCCTTCCTTGTCCCCTGTCTTCACGAAGCCGCACTAACCAGCGAGCTGAAGTGTAGTTAAATTACCCCACATGGCCCGCACAGCATGGCAAGGCCTTCATCTAGCAGTGGATTGACCGCAGAGAGACATTATGTAGGGCTTCTCAGTAAGGACTTGTGTATACATTACATGAGGCTGTTCTGCACAGATGTGCTCCCACGTTCCATTGTGTTTAACATATATCCTGGAGAAATCTGATGAGCTATGAAGCCCTTTGTTTTTCACGGATGACTCCCATTAAAACAGGAGCTCTGGGGAGTTCCCCTCATGAGGAAACGAGAGCCCACTATTCCACGATGACCAGGCGACTTTGAAAGAGGTTGGGTGGAGGCACCCACAATATTAATTGGCAGCGTACCCATTCATACCGCCCGATGGACACAGGCAGAGAGGGAGGGGAGGTAATTGGAGAAACTCACACCATCGTTTCAACTGCCACGCCGGAGGCGACAATCAGACCGGCGGAACCTCTCGATTGCAACGTCCGGTGTGCTAACCATCACATCCTACAGGCATCAGATGCGCCTGCCTTAGCGGGAGAAGTTGAGCGCGTTTCTCTCAAGGTGGAGAATCTGTTCAAACTAAAAACTAAAACAATGTTTTGGTATTTTGCCGGGTAAAGGCCCACTTGAGCTTCATAGCTCAAATTTTTCAAAAGCCACCTGGCTATCACAAATGATAGCTCAACGAAGTGGTTTACCATGTGGAAATGTAAAGCAGTCGATACTATAAACACGTGATGTTGATTCTAAATGTGAAGGGCAAACCGGAGAAAAATCCACACGACCGCAGGGAGAACAT